>NW_027211603.1:22102500-23302500 GCF_022749685.1 Semicossyphus pulcher
GCACTGGCTAGACGTGGTGCAAAGCTGCAGTCACACTGTTTCCTACCAAAGCACTCAACTTTGCTGTGTTTTTACGCTATTAATTTAAAAAAGTGGTTACAGCATGCGCCATGTAATGCCACCTCCTGATCCTCTTCGCTGGTCCACTCATCGTTGACCTTAAAGGCACCAGCAGCTCAAAACAGAGCTACAGATTACAAAGTGTGATACACGGGGAAATGTGGAGAGTACAGTCACAGATGTTGGCAACTGGGGAAGAGAGTGGGGATGACACGCGGCAAAGGGCCGAAGGTGGGAGTTGAACCCGGGGCCGCCACATTGAGGCTTCTGTACATGGCTACCGATTTAACCGCTGAGCTAAACCGTCACCTTAAACATTTTACCAACGTTTAAAGATATGTCAGAAAGAACGATTAAATTACGCAAGCACCTCAATAAGCATGTATTACTCTAGCAAAACAGATTCAGACATCCATATCTTAGGTTTGACTGCTTATTCATACTAACACTTTTAAGGAAAAGGCAAAGGAGCACATGCAAGAAGAAAAAAAAAGGAAACTAGTGGGAAGAGAGATAACCAGAACGTCTGTCTCTGCAGAGAGCTGGAGATCAGCAAACTTCATGAAAGCCAGCAGAACTTCAGCTGAGCTGTCTGAGCCACTCTGCCGGACTGGAGGAGTGCTCATTTGAATTGTTTATCTATTCAGATACTCAGTGACTGTGTAGCTTGTTTTGTATGTTTATGCTAAAGTTGCCTTACAGCTCTGTCTGCCACCATTACATGTAAATGTTCTGTATTGAATGAGAAGCTGCAGGGCGCCTGTACCACAACATGCAGGCTGCTACTGCTCCTACAAACTGTGATGTTCTCACAGAGCCAACCAGAGGAAAGGTTGTTTACTGCTCCATGTAATGAGATGTGTCATTTAGGTTGTTAGTGGTCGAGATCACCGGGTCAGGTCCTTTAGTGTAGACCATAGGTTGATGCATGAGGTCACACATACAGTGGTAGATGTTTGAGGTCACAGTGACCATGGCGATACATGAGGTAACATTTACAATGGGAGAGGTTACATGGAGCATAGTGGGGCACGAGGTCACGCTTACTATGAGAGATGTATGAGGTTATGTTGATAACACTGACGTATATCACTCAAGTATACTCCTGTATTGTTGTTTTTGTTGTAGTCCAAACACCAGTGAGTGTGTGCGTGTGTGTGTGTGTGTGTGCGTATTTTCTCACACACAAGCAGACTGTGACAGACTTGGTCTGATTTGGTCCAATCATGACACAAATCAGTCCAAGAATAGTAATGTGCGTATGTCCCTTTAGTACACATGTTTGTATTCATGTGTGGTCTAAACATGATGGAAATAAGGGATGAGGCTAGTTGTGTGTGTGTGTGTGTGTGTGTGTGTGTTATTAAACTCTGATGTAAATGGTTCCACTGTGATTGGCCGTGTTGTTTATTCATAATCAGAATGATCTGAGCCAAATGTAACACGCAGCAGGCCATCAGATGGAAAATCTCAGTTGAATAGTAATGACCACGGAAAATCAGAAAGAGAATAAGAACGCTAGACTCTGAAGTTAGCGTGTGTGTCCGTGTGTGTGTTTGTGTTAGAGAGAGAGCAGGTTGAAAGTTGACTGATGAGCAAGGGGGAGCAGGAAGGAGCAGAAAGAAGATCAACACATGCATATTCTATGCTAGTACTCAGTTGTACACACACGCGCTCTCAATTGAATTAATACATATGATTGCACATAAATATGCATGTGCGATTGAACACTCCTGCTGAATAATGTAGTGATTGTACCATGAGTGGAACCGGATGGCTGCATCCATGAGACAGCACAAAAAGAAATGGATAAAACAAAACCGTTGATTCATGAGATCTGGACCTGAATATGTTAGACAAATAGTGAGTTATCTGCTTTCTTTTGTGCACGTTGGGGAATCCTGCAGCAAGCAGCTCTGAAGGCCCCTTAAAGCCCGCCTCAATCTTCAGCTGCTTTCAGAGCGCAAAATAAGACGAGGCAGCCTTGCAAACAGAATCCCCAAGAAACAAATTTGAACGCTTTCAGTCGTCTCAAAAGAAAGAAATTAAAAGGAGAGGAACAGAGATGAGGAGCAACATGAAAAAAGACAAAGGGAAGAAGAGAGAATCTCTTTACTGTGAGGCAAAGTGAAGCAAAGTCAACATCATCAGTTGACAGAGACAGCGAGGGGAAGCGGCAGAGGGAAATAAAGAGACGCCACATGGATAAATAAAATCGCAGATAGGCAGAAAGGGAAAAGCCTCACAGCAAAGACCTCCTGGAAGAAAAGCAAGACAGGGAGGAGCAGAACATCTTTGTGAGGATAAAAGAAGAAAGTGTAATCGCCCAGTTGTTTCCTTTTTTCCCAGAGGCCCCTTAGAAAACAACTGGCGCTTTAAGCTTGGACAGATAGCAGACAGAGGGATGACGGCTAGAGAGGAGCAGAATCCCGCTGAGGGTTGTGAGGCTCACACACACACAAATTCCACCACATGCAAAAGATCCACACGCACACACACAAAATGCATTCTTTCACACAAAGAAGACACATTTTATTTCTAGCTTTCTGTTGTACAAAGGAGGCAACATTCATGCAAACACACATTCACATGCAGGCACAAACAGCGCATACATCTCCCTCGCCTCTTCCTCCTCCCGGGTCCCTGTGGAGCTGCGATGATGGAGATGGAGAGCAGTGTGTATTGACTGTGACTGTGACACAAAGCTGCATCCAGCGCGAGAACCTCAGAGGAAAAGGCTCTGCTTCAAAAACAAGACCGGTCTCCAGTCTGCTGCTCCAACACTGTCATCGCATTTTCCGGAGTGAACACAAAGTATGACGTGCCACTTCCAGGCTGTGGACGGAGATAAGGTGCAGATTAAATCCGTCAATCAGATTACGCGAGCCCGACAACAACAAAGATTGGACTTTCCAGTTATCTGCGTTATTATTGGATATTTGCTGTACAGATTAAATGTTAAGAGAGGGGAATAAAAAGGGTTTAACTGCAGTACTTCAGTGTTAGAGGACTTACATGTCCAAAAGAAGCATTACAGAGGCCGGACACTCAGATTTGCAGTGGAAAATTTGCCGTCCTTTTAAGGCAATAAATCATCTCTTCAGACAACTTGTTGGATGCATTTAAGGCCTGTTAGTGGCTCTGCTAAACAATCCATCTGGTAACTTGAATGATTTCTTGACTTTAAGTGTATTTCCGTCAAAACAAGCAACAAATCTCAACTTCTAGCCACACTGCAGTGACTCCGGGCTTTTTCCTCCAGCATGTTACACACATATTGTTTTCAGATCGCCTTTCGCTGTACTGAACCAGCAACTCCTACCACTCGGTCTGGGTGGCTGAACAGTGGGTGGTTGAACTGTAAGGAGAGTGTGATCCCTCCACAACCTTTTGTTCAAAGTTTTCATGGCAGAGTGAAAAACGTGGCTGGCTTCATGTCACAGAGGAAGTACATGTCTGTCGACTGCCCCTCGAGGCCAGCGAGAGCTGGACATCAGAAAGGTCCAAAGGTTTTGATCGCTCTGCAACTTCCAGTTCAGACCTGAAGAAGCCTCTCAGATGAGAGGTGACACGTTTTTAAGAACTTCAACCAGGTCCAGTTACCTTCTGGGGTAAACTTGTGTCTAGCTTTCCACGGCACATAATACATTTAATATCAGTAACAGTGGCACATTTACCATTAAACACTATTTTACAAATGGTCCTTGATTAGGACAAAGTGCACTTATGCAGGCATCTCATTTGTGGACTGTGGATTTTGCTGGCTGAAATGATTTAAACTATTTAAGCCAGTTTAGCCGGTAACTTTATTTGTCCTAAATATGAACTTGATTATCAGATAATGCATAAAGCCTGAAACCTGCTGCAAGGAGAAGAATCCCAAGGTTAAATCAAGGATTGCAGTGTAAAGCTCCTCTTTTCTACTATTAACCATTAATAAATGATTCACACTGAGCTGTGCTTACTTTAGCAAAGCTATCTGTCAATCGGGAGCCACTTCTCAACAAAAGCTGTGTGATTTCTCTGCTCATGTAGTTGTAATTTTGTGCAGCAGGCATTGGTACATGGACAACAGAGACACTCCAGCAGCGTTACAAGATCTGACAATTAATTCATCTCTCTTCTGTTGTGTTGACTGAATTTGCAACGGTATTCTTTTGCATGTGTTTTCTTGGTTTGTGTATTTGACTTTGCATTGTTAATGTTTGCAGACGTTTTTTCATTTGCAGCACGGTTACTTTGCTGCATTTGTTTTGGGCCTTTGCATGTGTTTTTTCAATTTGCATCATTTCTTAATTTGCTGCCTGTTTCTTCTAATGGGAATCGTCTGGGCCGTTGCAGCGCGACTGCCCTTGTCGGCCTACCATGTCTGGTTCAGCTATAATTGGAAAAGCTGTGTTTTAGGTGATGGCACACACAGTAATTGCTCATATAGATATTCAGCATGTCCCATAGACGGCTATGCAGACAGATGATATCGGCACTGAAGATAGATGGTGTGAGTTATACAGTGTAAACAAATCATTCAGCAGGTGTTTGACAACGTTTTTATAGTTCTGGCAGCATCTCAAACGTCTACTATTACACCACCACAGTTTAGCCAACAGATGTTCCCCATAATTGCAGCATTTAGTGCTCCTGTTCTGAGATGCAACAGTGGTAATTATGACACAGACGCTGACAGAAGGAAACCTCGAGTCTCAGCTGTGGATGTGTTTTAACATTTTGCTGATGGTTTAGTTACAGTCCTTGATACTGCTGTGGAACATTTCCTCTTCTACATCTGGTGTAGATATTATAAAATGCTATAAACAGTACGACAGAGATATAAAAAGAGTCTGTTTAAGAAAGCAAACCTGTTTATAGTTGTGTTTTGTTTGCTAGTGTATAAGAGCTTTTGCATTCTTTCTGTTTGAAACAAGTTGAGTAAATCTATCTAACAATTATGGAAACTGTAACCCACAAAAATGCACCAATACATACTCCCCCGCCACACTCCCCTCCCCACCACTCAAACTTTTCCATACTATAATGATGTAATTTTCACATGCTGTGTCGAGCCTCTCATGTTACACCAGGCCTTACATTTTTCAGTATGGTTATAGCCCCAGTGGGAATCAAGCCCACCTGCCCCGGCTATATTTATGCCCCTGCAGTGTTTCCCCTGAGCCGCGGAGGACCACAGGAACCCGTTTTAAAGCAACAACAAAAAATGGAATTGCCTTAAGCTGCGCTGGGAGGCACGTTGAGGGAATTAAGCAAATGTGAAAGATATTCCTCTCATTCCCCCGGGTGACAGATGAGCGATGAGTGTTGGGATAACAAGGGATCAGAGGCAAGAGGAGGAATAATGAGCGTATGCCCTGACTATCCACCTCATTCCTCCACCCATCTACACAGTCAGTAGTGCCGCTAATGTTGCTACAACCTCCTTTACCACTATACGAATAAAAATGTCTCACTTTGTCAGCGGACCCCTCAGGAAATTCTTGTTTTCTTCCTGACCCGTGTCGGGAGGCCAAAGTGCGATCTGCACCTGAACAGCACCCAGCTGCTTAAAGGGAGTCAGTGTCTCATTGTTAACCCAGCTCAGGAATGCCAGTGCTGTCTGCTCTGGTTCTCAAGCTAGAAGGCAACCTCCCTGCTTACCTGTCTCGCATTAGCAAGGATTGCATGTTTTGCGGATTGCAAACACCGACAAAGAATTGCATTGAAAATATATGGGACAGTTATTCCTGATGTTCACCTTTCCATCTACAAGCTTCTTCACAGCAGGAAGTCAGATCTCTTGTAATTGTGAACAAACCCTCTTTAAATACACAACTAAGAAGTAACGAATGACTTTAAACTGCACTCACCAGGGTGAGTCACGAGGTTCAAGATTCAATTTTCACTTTCTTTTCGCACAAACGTGCACAGCTACATAATCACCTGTGAGGAACCAAGCAGTAAGGGAGCTATATTCCCCACTAGCATTAGCACCCACACATGTTGTTAAGTCAATTACATGAGGCCATTTCACATTCATCAGTCACCGCTGTGAATCTCTCAGGCTCAATTCCCTTTCAAACGGTCCAAAGCAATAAACTGACTCGTTATTGCGCTATAAATATGACCACATTATATCATTGCCTCTACAGTATCTACATTAGCAGGTAGATAATTGCATCATAATTCAGAATATTATAGTATATGAATCTTTTTTTTTGATAATTAATTTTGATTAATGATGTCAGAAACAGCCTCTGTAAAATGTGTTTCCTGTGACTGCTTCACAATAAAAGACAGCCAGTGTTTTTCCACATGAATGCTTTTAATGTGAAAAGGCAGCAGTAGGAAATGTTGGTTTTGTGTTAGCCACAAATAGTAAAAACAATTCTATGCAGACTGCAGGGCAGTGGGAGGAAGGGAGGGCCTCCAATCACCAATCTACTGAGTAATTGTGCTATGAAAATGATTAATAGAATAAGAAAATAATTGAGACATTGTTGTGGCTTATACATAAGGGGGGCTGGACCTATCCCAGCTGTCATTGGGTAAGAGGTGGGGCACACCCTGAACTGGTAACCAGTCGATCACAGGGCTGACACACAGAGACAGACAACCATTCATAGGCACACTCACACCTATGAGCAGTTTAGAGTCACCAATTAACCTAAAGATGTCTTTGGACTGTGGGAGGAAGCCAGAGTATCCAGAGGGAACCCACGCATGCAAAGAGACAACATACAAACTCCACACAGAAAGGCCCACTACATCTGAAAAAGTTAAATATAATCATATTATTCATTAACATAATGACATTCCAGTAACATAAGTGACTGTTGACTTTGCTTCTTGGGAAATTTGATTGATGGGTTCATATCATTGAAAATGTGGGAAGTGTAGGTTCTCCGTATTATTTCACTCACCCCACTGCTCCACTCTGCCTGCCTCGTCAGTTCACTCAGCTCACCTGGGCTCACAGCTGCTCCTCATCAGTAATCAAGCCAGTATATCAGCCTCTTCGTGCAGGGCAAGTTAAGCTAATTTACGCGCACGGCAAGTTAAGCTAGCTTACGTGATGTACTTTTATGAGCTGGAGCGGGCTGGATTGTTTTAATGGAGGTTCTCTCTCTGTTGGCCAGAATAAACAGCAGTGCAGAAAGAGTCCTGGTGTCATTGCATCAGTAAAACAACGCAGAAGCCCACCGGCTACATTAACGTAAGCTAAAGCTGTGGTGCAGCTGCTAGCTAGCAGGAGTTGTGCTTTGCTGTTTGCAAAATAAGGTAAGATCAATCTATTTAACCTAGTTAGTCAACTCCAGCAGTGCAATTGTTTGGTTCAGTGGTAATGTACGGTTTTCTTTATCTCCTGGTCATCGTTGCCTTATGACTTTAAGTCAGTACGACCAACGAGGGATAGATGCTGTGTTCACTTGCATGTCTCTGAGGCCACATTGAAGCAGCTCTGTGAAGTTGGAAAATCTCTATTCACTTTCCTGCTCTTTACTGCATCATCCCATCTCATATCTGACTGTTTCCTGAATCTTACACGTCTTTGAAGACAGAAGAAAAAAAACTCAAAAGAGGTTTTCCAGCACCTGAAATCTCCAGTTCACTTCACATATTGCTTTGCTTCGGCTTTGATCTTTGTTTAACAGTACTTTCATTGGAAGCAAAGTTTAAACCCTCCCTCTAGTCTATTCAGCTCATAATTGTTCCTAATATTCAATCAGATTTTTCAGGCTTTAATTGGTATAAATGGCGCTGACATTTCCCGTCTGTTGAGTTTATTGACACGCTCATCCTAACCGGCCCATTACCAGACATTTAACTCTTGTTTTTCTAACAGTACAAATCCTATAATACAGATGTCACAGCTCCCTCTCCGTCTTGTCACTCAAACTCCACCAGAATAATGTCTCAGCTCTCTGTGGCGCAACCTCTGGCAGACGAGATATATTTCTCACCTCTCAGCGATCACTGTTTTCACATTCAGCACGTCAAGATGTCTTTCTCTCCCTCACTTTTACAAATCTCAAACAGAATTATTCAGTCATCGCCTGTGGCTAAGAAGACAAAGCAAGAGGCGGAAGGAGAGAGAGGGAGAGGATAGCGGAGACACACACGCACACATGCACAGACACACTGTTTGTATTCCTGATCGAATCCATTCTTTTAATCAACAGAGCTGCTGTGTGTGTGCGGAGGATAGCTGGACTTTAGCCGGATCAAATAACTGAACAGGAGTGTTTAAAGAACAAAGGGTACTTTCTCTCTCTCTCTCTATGTCAGATTTTCTTTTTTCTTTCACGTTTCCGTCTCTCTCCAGCATCGACACTCTCTGAACCTGTCTATCTGTCACACTGACAGTATTGTCTCACTCTTCTCTACAGCCATGTTCTCTTTAAAGACGGGACGGTGGAAGTAAAGCTGCAGGAAACACCTCCTTTCTTGCATGGGTTAAATTGAAACCATTAAACCAGATAGTGTTTCTTATATATATATATGTGTATATATATATATATATATATATATATATATATATATATGTGGTCAGGCTTGCGTGGGTGCCTCAAACTTAAAGTTAAAATGAGCTCTCCCCACCAGGGGGCAGGAGAGACCCTCAACAGACATGAGCAGCACCCATCCCTCTAGTTAAGAGGGTGTTTGGGAATTGACAACACTCCTTCATTGCTTTCTTTTTCTCTTCTTTAATCAATCGCGGGTCTCCGTAAGTAGACAGGAGTTTGGCGCTCCAGATTAATAGGCGGCCATCCCTCATTATTAAACATGGTAGGTTTGGAGAGATTCTTGTCATAAAAGGCAGGAGGCTGATTTGAGAAATGCTTGTTTCTTTTCCTGCTTTTGATCATTAGCGTAGCCTCACTGCAACCTGATAAGTGCTTTGATTAATAAATGCTCTAACCCTCTTCAACTACATCTGCACTTTGATCACACTTCTTCTGCCATAATAATAAAAAAATAACCTGCTCGTTTTTCAAAGCTAATTGTAGAAATCATTTAAAATTCCAATACTTCAACACCTGGTGCAACTCAATCAGCACAAAGCAAACCATCAACCGAGCCACTCTCGGCGTCTACAGACGAC
The DNA here is from genome assembly GCF_022749685.1 of Semicossyphus pulcher. Taxonomy (NCBI): domain Eukaryota; kingdom Metazoa; phylum Chordata; class Actinopteri; order Labriformes; family Labridae; genus Semicossyphus; species Semicossyphus pulcher. The sequence continues at coordinate 22,111,655 of NW_027211603.1, forward strand.
AGCATCGATGTCCATGCTCCTGCCCTTCTTCTCTGTCCGGGATTAGCCGTCTGAATATGACGTGAAGAGATTAAGAGATTAGATTGTTTGCAGAGGAGATGGTCACACAGCATCTCAGATGGGATTCAGTGACTTAGAGGGAGCGCGTGCAAACACGGACACATTTCCATCGCCTGCGAGGGTCAGTGGGCTCATCACGGTCACTACAATAACAAACAAATGCATTGCACATGCATGCAGAACTTTCACCTTAAAACTCGGTGGTTAATGCAAGCAGCAAGGATGCTCTGAGCTGTAAATACCTACAGGCTGGGAGGGTTGTCTAATGAAGGATACCTGTTAGTCTCAGATCGGCTGTTTGGTTAACCCTGGAGCTTCAAGCAGCTCCCCTCTTTCTCTCATTATCCGTCTTTCCTTTCCTTCGCACCACCTCGTCAGGAAACGGAGTGTCTTCCGGGTCAACAGGCGGGACAGGAGATGTGCGTAACTTCTTAGAGTGTCACATGCTTTGACAGCTCTCTGAATACATTTGGTTTATTAAGAGGCCGGGCTGTTCAGCTTTTAGCTCTGGTAAAGTTCATAAATTGGACAACACTGATCAAAAGAAAATACTGTCAGAGCATATGTTTTCTCCGTCTTTAAACTTTGTATTAATTGGACGGCCCACAGTGGCCAGCGTGAGTGACAGAGAGGAGGGGAGCGAGACAGAGGGTGGATGACATCCCACAATGACTGTCAGTGAGTTCAAAGACATTTGCAAGTGCAGATCAAGTGCTTTAGCAGACTGAGCAATGTGCTTCTTCAAACGGCTGCCAGTCAGAGGTGGACAGGACACTGTGATATCTATGCTGTGGTCACTGCTCTGTGCTTCTGATCATATCTACTCTAATGATTATTGTTCTCACATGGAGCTTCCAGCAGATAGCTGACTTGCTTACTGTTGCTCATAGTCGCCAAGAGGAGCGGCATCTATGACTGGATTCTAGTTTAAAATTCTCTCAAAGATCTTTGGAGATGTGTTCTCAGATAATCTCTGATATGTTGCAAACATAAAACATGACCAGTAGCAATAAAACAAAGCTGGCTGACGAGGTTGTAAGATAGCAAATTAAACTCAGCTATTTTTGTACTTCAAAAAAAATCCAGCAAACACAAGACTCTGTCCTTGATTTCATTATTTTAACATCTCTTCTTTCAAGTGCTTTCAGCAGGTAACAGATATGAAGCAGTAGTGGAAATGAGACTATGATGTGGGAGGAATATTTTATAATGATACTTTCTATTACAACATAATATTATACGTGCCCATTATCTAGTTTAAGCTCACAATCAGAACTCTTAAGTGAGTAATTCACTCAAATGATGCGTGATACCATGGAGACTGTGTCTCTCTGAAAGCAGTTTGATGACATGTACATACTACTTCATGTTGAGTGCTCAATGACCTTAAGCTAAAGTTTGTTAGCTTTCTCTTAAAATACTACCTGCTCTTTCACACACCAAACTATCCGCTACGTTGGATTTAGAGGCATCTAGTAGGATAAGAATATAGTTTGTAACCCACTGGTAACGTCTCTCCTCACACTTACCTTCCAAGTGTGTTGGAGAACCGACATTGACTGCAAAAACAAAAACTCTCAAGAGCTAGTGTTTGGTTTGTCCATTCTGGGCCACTGTACAAACGAGTGGTCGACCGATATGAGTTTTTCAATGACCGATGCCGATGCCAATATTTAGAGGGCAGGGCGGCTGATGGCCGATATATGAGGCCGATAACATGTTTGTTTCTGCATTTGATAAAATACAACAATTTGATTATAATAAGAAATGAGACACAACATTGCTAAAGTTGAATGAACATTTAATGCTGTTGAAAATTAATTCGTAAACATACATAAAAAATAAAGAACATTATTGTAATTTAGTTGGGTGTTTAACAGCGGAGCCTTCCCCTTCGGTGGCCTTATGTGTGACGTATGCATGTGACGTCTGGCAGGTTTGTTATGGGAAGTGAGCGTAGAGAAAGTACCTGCAGCAGCCACACAGACGAGGCTGCCTGTGTATGCAGACATATTTTGTTTAATCAGCCCTGTGAGCGCAGACATCGGCCGATGCCGATTATGTCAAAAAGGTCAAAACGGTCTATCACTAGTACAAACATGACTACGCAAAACATGGCTGACTCAATGGATGAGACAATGCAAGTCTCCAAAAAATAAAACCATTCTTAATTTCAAGTGATTATACACTAATTTAAACATACGTACGATTATTTTGTTCCACTTCTGACAATAAATCGGCCAACCAATCCCCAGTTTCACACAAAAGAAACACGTGTGCAGGCACAGCGCAAGTCCCTTAAAGTCGTGACACATCCACACACGCTGATCTAAACGCTCATACCTCCTTCTGTCACACACATTCAACGGTCCAGCCATCCCGATCTGTCTCCAGCTGCTGGCTGTCCTCAGGTATCGGTGGTATTTGTAAAGAGCCTAATTGCCCAAGTGTCTAGAAAGTGTCCGTAGAGAGTGTGGCTGGCTAATGAGCTGCCTGGGAGAGGGGTCAGTAGTTAGCTGAAGCAACACCGGGCTCTGCTCCCTGATAAAGGTCACATACCTCCGGGGAGAAATGCCACAGTGTGATGTGACGACCAAGGGAAGAGGACCGGCCAGCATTTCAATCGCCTTTAAACAAAATGAGTGAACCATAGAGGGGATGAAATTCTTTTGGATGAGGTGGCAGGTCTTTAAGGCCGGACAGCGCACTTCAGATATTGAGAGACACAGACCAGACAAACTGCTGTGTGGTGTTAAGGCCTGTGAGAGGACAGGAGGAACATGTGATAACGAGGAGCTGAAGACACAGAGGAACTGAAAGACAGGAGAAAACGGACAAGGTAACTTACATTTTCTACATCTAATAAAAGTTTTCTGTCAGTAACTTTTTGACAGGATGTATACAAATTTGGATATGTTGTGACTTTTCTTGCAAATTGGAAAAAAATCATCACTTTTAAACCTTTTGTACTTTGCAAAGTTACGTTAAAAGCAACTGGTAAAATGATGACACATGTAACTACAAGAGCTGACCAAAGTGATTTACAGACAAAGGAAAAAGAAAAAATGTCAAGAAAACAAATCATGCTGATACCAGACAAACATGAAGATAAAATGAATTTTGTTTAACAAGGTGCAACCAGCTTTAAACTAACCCCGATGTAAACCCAACCTAATATTAGTCAGATCAAATAGTCCAGAAGACCAGAATGTACTCCCTTAATCTCACCAAGTAGTTTTTGGTACCATAAACTAACCAAATTGTTCAAAATACTAAGCTAAGCGTTACTAAGGCTGTCTGACAGAAAGGAGCAGAAAGATGCTAAACGTTAGCGTCTTTATGATACTGATGGACAAGGCATCAGTGTATGAGGACCAGGCAATGAACATGTTTTGAATTGTTACTACCAGGAACTAGCTTACTTTACTCTTATACTACTATCGCAGAATGAGCTAACACAATGGTGACTGAGCCTATGGCCAACATGAAAGCCTTTGCATTTGCAGTATATAGTATTTTTTGCAGACTGGGTGTCTGTGGCGACATTCGCAGAAAAAAATCACAAGCGGCGCCCAGTTAGTGACGTGTTTTCCATCACCCAGCAGTGGTTGGTCTGCCAGAGAGGGTAGGCGGAGCTAAAGTTTTCCAGCCTCTGCAAGTGTTGCGAGTAAACAGAAATCTACTATGGCTGAACAAACAAAGAAAAGATTGATGACTACAGATACAACTTCAACAATAAGTGAATAAGAAAGAGAAAAAGAAACAAATTCAACGCTCAGATGAAGGCAAACCATCAGCGAGGAAAATCAAGAGTTACAACCGTAGCCAACCGTGGACGTGACACATGCGACACTGTCTGGATATCTGGGAAGTGTGCTTCCGCAATTAACCTATATCACCACAGGTGCCGCCAAAGAGAACAAAACAGAGATCTTTGAGATTATAACTTTAAGGCATTTTTTTTTGTTTTTTAAAGATTTTTTTGGGCCTCTGCCTTCATTAGACAGGACAGATGAAGTGAGACAGGAAATGCGGGGAGCAGAGAGCGGGGGCCAACACGCACCAAATGGATCGGCAGGCCGGGAGTCGAACCTGCGACCAGTGCGCCGAGGACTGCAGCCCCTGCACATGGGGCACCCGCTCCAACAACTGAGCCAAACCAGCGCCCCACTTTAAGGCATTTTGATGATATACCAACTTGTAACTCAGAATGGTCCCTCTTTTTTTCCCACTCTTCCCAAACCCCTTGCACTGTATAGCTTGTGTTGAGCAGGTTCGATCTCCCTGGTAGCTTCCTTCAGCAGGAAGTCCTAAAGGTAACTTCCCCCCTTACAGGCCATCCTTAATGTGGACATCATGGCAGAAGCAAAGAGACCATAGAGGACATTGATGGAGGAAGCTAAGAAGAGAAAAGCGACTGAACAAGAGGCCCGACTTCCATATCAGAGAAAAACTGTCAAAAGCTTAATTCTAACAATTTGCCAGGTTGAGAAACACATTCAATACCCTGGAAATCAATGTTAAATATTGTTCCCATACTTCTTAAACCTACAGGCAATATAAAAATGCTGCTGAAACCAAACCAGTTAGAAGATAAAATCCTAAAAGCCACACGTGTCATCCTCCACACGTGTGTTTGTGCTCCTTAGACAAACAGCACTGTAAGCCAGGTGAAGGAGGGACGCTGAGTTGATAAACCCATTAAGTCCATTAGCATAGAACACAGGTACTGCCTTGCCTGCTCGTACTTTCTTTTGTGTCTTTTTGTTATTCCGATACTTTGCTCACCTTCTCTCCTCATTAGGCTCTCACACGTGGTCAGCCAGACAAAAACAGTCCTGAAGCTCCGGCGTGTGTGAGCTGAAAACAAATCTGGCAAAAGTAAAAGCCTGATACTAATGGAACGAGTGAAAAACACTAATGAATGTCTAACCTCCTTTTCCCCTCTTCTCACTCTGCCGTGCTCTCTCTTTGCACTTTTTGTCTCTGTCTCTCTAGCTTTATAATTTGCTCAGCCATGCACGCTGTCATAGGTTTTATTCCTCAGGTACAGAAACTCCATTAACAGCTGCAGCCAGAGCACTGCAGCCATAAATAAACCATCATAAGCAACAAGGAATTAGAACTGTTCTCTGCACACGTGTGTGTTAGGGGTGTGAGGGTTGAACATAAAAACACGGCTACAGTTCACTTTGTTAAACTCAGTGTCACACTGAGCCAGGGTAAGGACCCAAGTGCAGAAACTCCAAGACAGGAAGACAAATTCAAAGTCCGTAAAATCAGAACAAGTTTCAGTACAGAGAAGATAAAAAAAATAAACACAAGCAGAGGTATCCAAAAAATGTCTGGCAAAAGTCAAAAAGGTTACATCACTAGGCTTACAGTCTCGGAACCCATCGGCTATCGTCTGAGACAACATAGCCTATAGGGACAACAGTGAACATGTCGGGCGTGTCCGGTTTAGCCAGCGTTTAACAATAAACGACTTCCAGCCAAGACTTCCATTTCTGTGCGCTGCATTGTTTACAGTTCAGACAGTCCAGTTAGCAACTTGAGAAGCTACGTGTGTTCAACAAATTTCGCCCCCCTACATGTGTCAGCAAAATAAACGGCATCATTTCTTGGTTCATTAAATAAATGGAGAAGCGCTTCTTCATGATTCTGATGAGTCTCAAGCCGCTTTCCCATTGGTCAAAAAAACAGCTAACACCCGCAAACCGAGTTTGATAAACAGACTATATGAGTAATAGATACAATAAAGACCTAACCACCGTAACATCTTCACTGTTTACTAACCCTGTCTCTGAGGTCAGACGGTGACGCAGCAGAAAAGAGACCAAAAGGAGTATACTCCACTGGCAATGGGAACAGAGACATTTTTCATTTATCAGTGGGTCTTCCTGGGTCTGAAAAACCCTCATCAACGTGCTAATTTCAGTGGGAAAGTTTCACTGTAAATAGTAAGTTACACAGAGGCTTCACTCTGACTTCCTTCAGCGATATGAACCTAAAAAAGAAACCGTTTTCCTTATGATTTACTTTCGTCAGGTCTTACCTTTGCTGAAATTTCAACATCATGATGCAGATTTGTAGAAAGTAACAATGGTTTTAGAACAGATTGTTAGCTGAACTTGCTGCAGATGTCTGTTAATAGAGATTAATAAGAACATAAATTGTCGTCAGATGACGCTGATGGGAGCCGGGATGTTACTACAGCGCATTACGTTCCGCCTGCTTTTGCTCTTCACACAGACTGTTTTTCCTGCATACACCGCAGCCTGCTGAAGCGTGATTGGTCAGTATTACTCGGACTACAAACATACCATAAACGGAAACCAGAACACTTCCCGTATCAAAAAACCGTGCCCCTGTAAAAAGAGATTACTAGGCCTATGATTCACGAGGGAATGCTGGTACATAGTCACAGGGAACAAAACAAACTGGCACAGAAGGAGGAGAACACAGAGACTAAATACTCTGGGTGAGTGGTTACGATTAGACGCAGGTGAAACACATTAGGGAGGGGCAGGTAATCACACAGGCGGGAGACACGAGGTGAGTATCAAAATGAAGCAGGAAACACAAGACATGAAACGTAAGGGTAACAACGTAACTATCCAGGAGACGTGACTCTTTGACATCAAAGTTGAGAACAAACGGCAGTCTTTTATGTTCAAGTATCCGTCCATGACCTTCTTCCTACTCGGACTTTATAACAATCTTACTTTACTTTCTTCTTAGCCTTAGAGTTGCTTTGGGGCACATGCTTGAATGTCATCGGTTTTTTGAGGACATTCTTGGATTCACAGACACGTTCTGGTGCCACTCATCAAGTTCTCTGTCCAGAAAGCCACTAGACTCATTTCCAGGGCTCCATTTAATACATTAAGCCACTAAATGGGCCCTTAAGAGTTGCCAGAAGATTTGCAGTAACAAATATGGATGCAAACCTTGTAGAACAAAAGAAACAAACAATATTGCTAAACTGGCCACTCTCAGACTCAATCTGAACGAGTCACCAAATTGAGACAAATTATGGATGCAAGCAACAAGTTTGCATTTCAGTTTAATCTAAGTAAATGCTTGAAAATATTTAGTGCCAAAACAAGAAGTAGCTTGTAGCCGCAATCAAAGCTCAGGGTGTTTTTTGGATATTTATCTGCTTGCCTTCATTGTGTGTTACTGATGTGATAACGGGGATGACACACACCCATTTTTCACCCTGCAAAAACATCTCAGAAACACAGTTTCATTGTTGTTTCCGTGTTTTATTGCCTGTTTCCACATTAACACGGCGAGCCTCCGAGGCAGCGGCATAATAGAACATGAAATTCTGCCATTAAAGACAGGAAACTTGAAGATTGACAGACACGCAGCGTGAGAGCAGAAAGAGCCGGAGACGAGGAGAGAGCGAGGCTGCTGCAGAGGGCTGCTTGATACGATTGTGAAATTGATGTATGACAGAACAGATTGGTGTTGCCTCTCAGATACATCTGAATTGAATGTTGTCAGGAGGAGGCAGATTACAGCAGAGACTGTGCTGCTGCAACAAATGAAGACGTGTTTACTTTCAGATGAGGGAATGAGGGAGAGGGCGTGTGTGTGTGTGTGTGTGTGTGTGTGTGCGTGTTCATGTGTGTGTTTGCTAAATTTGCGCAAACAACTCTGTGTGCCAAAAGTCTGAGGATACAAGGGGCATCATATTTCTGTGTTTTACATCTTACAGTAAACAGCCCTGCAGGATTCTATACTGTATCTCCCTGGTGGCAAAATAATGCAGATGTCAAAGTCAAACTTGAGGTCTTTTGCTGCAACTTTATTAAACAAACTTTAGAAAATGTCCCAAAGGAAATCTGCGGAATAGCAGCAACAAATAAGTATTTTAAATAAAAGACTGTTTAGGAGGAACAGTGGCTTTAGTTATACTTTACAAAGCTATCAATGAGGGTGAGTGTAGTACTATTGGACAGATGAGAACAGCTGATAAGTGCAGGAAAATAAGAGTGAGAATGCGTGAGGGCAGTGTGAGCAGAATGCTATGGCATATGAACAACAGAAGCAGCATGCACAACATATAGTCTTCCAGAATAAACTTGCACTACAGCTTCATTTTAATTTGACACCAAAAATGAGAATGAAGTCATATATTAATTAAGCATGCCCCGCTGCCCAGAGGTATTATATTATGTCATTCATAGGAACCCAAAGGGCGACAGCTGTATTCTCAAAATACTTATAATACATGCAAATTAAAAGCATTTAAAAATGAGACAATTTCAGAGACAAGTTAGTTTCTGCAGGTAATTGGTCTCATCTGGTCGAATATACTGAGTGTACCTGCCATAGACAAAGATATAAAGATGGACGACATGACAGCTCCCCGAAAGTGAAGCCAAACCCTCTCTATTGCCCCCTGCTGACTGGCTGCAGTATAGGTCATAAAGCCCGCCTCCTCCATGTTAACAAATGGAGTCAAACTATAAAATCAAAATACACGCCAGATAAATGTTTCTCAAACATGGTTTCTGTCATTACAGCTAGTTCTTATCATGCTGATTTACGTCCAAGTGTTCATTTTTCTGACAAGTTTATTTTTAATTAGTTAATTGATGCTGTAAAAATGATGATTGACAGGTCTGTTGACAAATCTGGCTCCTGCAGCTGATCTGTTCCTGATTAGCAGAGTAGAGGAGGAACGGTGAGAGGAGACGTAACTAAAACAATCACTGCAGTCACTGAAGTTTCCATATCTGTGAACGTCTGCTTCAGACCAACACAAGAAGCTGTTCTGCTGATAGATATGCTGACGTGCGGGATCCTTGCTGTTTTGTTCAGTAAGCTAAGTGTGGGTTTTGGGTAGTGGAAGTGTCTACGGCAGCTCCACTCGCCAATCTGTACTGCGCAGCTCTGGCTTTTGGAGCTCTCTTTTTTGGTATCAATTTCGTACAATGAGAGCAGATGGAGACGCGTCGTCCAGCTGTCTTTGGGTTGAACTGTCGTTCTTGTTGGTCTTGAAGTCAGCGTTTGATGTTTTCATGGAAATCACTGACAATGAAATCTCAGTTTACATGTAAGACAGACACTTTATATTTGGTGCTCAGTGAAAAAAACGATTAAAGTCCTTCAGAGGGTGGATTTTCGTCTTTTCTTTCTTGGCTTAGCCCTTTCACTGTCATCTGATGGAAGTGATACAGTAAAAGAATAAAATGGTGACATTTAAAACTTAAATTTAGCTCCTTCCTTCAGTCTGTCTCCCTGAAACACACACACACAAACATGCACAGACAAAGTCACTACATACATCAGAATGTTTGCTTCATGCTCGAGATGTGGTGCAGATTTAATTGGAGCTGAGCTGGTTTGGTATGTGAGCGCAGAGAGAGAGAGAGAGGGTAGGACTGGATGGAGCACAGGGACAAAACACGGCTCATTCCTTGAGGAAAAGGTTGACTGACAGAGACAGAGTTAGTAAAAATCTGCACTGTGACAGTCTGATTCAAACACACACACAGTATAAATTGAGTTAATTTATTTCCATCTTACACAGCATTCAGATCATTCATTTGTTCTAATTTACCAGAGCATCAGCTGTAAGCTGAGCATGGTTTAATTCAGACTGAGTTGAGCACAGCCTAATGCTCTCATAACTTGCATTTAATCAATGTAGAAATGACGAGTTGATTTTTCCTGGTGAGTGAGTGCTTTTTTCCCCTCTGATGCACACATCAGTAAATTAATATTCCTCTTGCAATGACATTAAAACCAGTTTCACAGTACGTCATCGGTGAAGAACAAAGGTAGAAGAATAGCACATCTGCACTCCAAAAAGGTAGTGTAATAAAAGTACTGAATACCAAACAAAGAGAGAGTCGACAGTAAACGACTCATGGCGGACTCTGACTCATGATTTCATTTGAACGTGTGTACGTTCATTTTGCCTTGGTTGCTTAAAACGAAACATTTAAAAAGTCTTCCAAAAGCTAAAAAAGTCAAGCTACATTAACGATGCTGATCTCTGGGACCACATTCACAATTATTGAAGCCATTTCTAAAAACACTGTCTCACATCATTATCCAAAATAGGCATTTAAATAAAAGCACTTAACCAAAGCAACAAGAATTTATGAGAGTTTGTTCACAGCCCACATCTCCTCAAAATCATCAGTGCTTTTAACCCTGTGGTTCAAACCAGTGAAAAGTGTAGAATTAAGGATGGTATAAACAAAGCCAATCTTCTCTTGATTTTCACACGGATGACATACCATAGTTTAAAGACTTCTATGTATTAGAAGAGTTTCACTGAATCTCCACCATAGACTGTATAAAAAGATGGCCGACGTTTTTTTTCAAGCACGCAACATTTAATGGAAAATTGTGCTGTTTGGACCTGAGATACGACGGAACATCATAGTATTTCAGCATCACAAAAGACAACAGTATAATAGTCAACCAAGATGGTGGCAGTGCATGAGTGGAAAATATTCCCTTTACTATATATGCTAAAAACTGCAACATAAATGCGACTACTGTAGGGCTCATCACGTTTCAAGAATGTAACTGTAGCTGGGATTAGCGGATACATGGAGTGTAACTAAACTACACTTTTGAGCACACATCCACGACCCACTGAAAAACGCTCAGCAACCCACTTTTGGGTCCAGACTCACCAGTTGAGAACCCACGGCTCTAAGGGCAATGCCATCAGCCGATTTCTACTGCGCAGACTCTGGCTCCAAATGGACGTGATGGCAGCACCCATGGCAGGGGGTATTTTGCCTTCAATTTTTAAAGCTTCCTTACGGGATATGTCTTTTATTTTATCATTCTACAGCTCATCTCTATCTCACTGTCTCTCTTAAACACACACACACACACACACACACACACACACACACACACGCACACACACACAGTTGTGCTCTTTTCTGCTGTACCTTTGTGTCTCAGGGGTGTGTGCGGCGGTCAGAGTAGTGGTCTTAGACTCCCAGCTCCAATTAAGCGAACAGACAGTTGGTGAGAGGGAGAGAGGGTGTGTGGCCTTCTCTCCGACGCAGAAACACTCCAGCAGAATATTAATACCAGCTAACATTTTGGCCATATCCTGCTATCTCCAATCGCTGCTTTGTTTATGGTAATTCACTGCTGACATGTAAGAAGTGTTTCATGACCCAAAGACCAGGCAATGTAATTTGAAAATACATTCTGAAATGTCAAAGACACAAAGAAGTCAAGAGAAGAAGAGAAATAGTTGAATGTCGTTGCTATTCGGAGCAAAAGTTCCACCTGAGCTGCTGAAGAACTTCAGTGAAGGAGATAAAAAACAGTTATGGTACTTTTTAAGCTTTCAAGTTATTAACTTTTAGACAATGCATATTCTACTTCTACTTTATTTTTATGTGTGTGGTGATTCGATTCAGTATTACAATTCACAAGTCTGTATAGCTGGGGATTTCAACTCCACCCTCTATTCAAATAAAATGTGTCTTGTGCCGTTATTAAGTGTGAAGCTATAAAAAGAAACGTTTTCTGCTTGGGATTTAATTGATGTCTGGAGATTTGGAAAACAAGAACAAATTAGATATACTTAGTTTATTTGAAGTCTCCATTAATAACCACTTCTGCAAAATTACATTCTCAGTATTGGCTGATGAAAACCTCACTTACTCATAATGATGAAAGCTGTTTTTATTTAATCATTAATCACAGGATTAAAAAATGTGTTGAAACAAAATAATCTTCTGCTGAATTCTCTAACTTTATTATGAACCAGACCGCCTGCTTATAGTCTGGTATAGCATTAAAAGTGCAAGGACATGCTGTTTAATAAGCGTCCTTTAGGCATAAACAAAGGATTACCAGGGAGGGATTACCAAACAGAGACAAATGCACGATCATTTAGACTTTTCAGAGAACTAGTAATGTGTATGAGTGCGGTCATTCCCAAGTCCAAGGCTGTATGAACCCAACATGTGTTTAAGTTTTAAATCTCAAGTGTCTTTACAACAAGTCCAAGTCAAGTCTCAACTTTTCAGAGGACAAGTCCAAGTCAAGTCTCAAGTCTCTTAAGGCCCCTATCAGACAGAACGCGTTTTAGCAGCTGGGCTTTTTTGTCATTGTCTTCAATGAGAGGCTTTTTGTGCGCTGCTTTTGCGTTGCAGAGCACCTCGCATTTTTCCGCTCCGTGTGCCTCATGTTTTTAAGAAAATGCTCAGAGCACCTCGAACTGAAAAAACTTCAACTCAAAGCAGAAAAGTGCCCGACGTCATTGGCGTTTTTTCTGATTGTCCAATTGGATGAAAGGAGAGGCGGGCCTTCTGTCAGTTAACAATATAACGGTTAGGTTATTGACAGCTAATGATTCTGTGGCTGCCTTAACAACAGTAGAAGAAAGAGGCGCAGCGAGCTGCTCTTTTTTTAACCGTAGGCTTCAACAAAAAAAGGCAGCGCTTCGCATTTTACAGCCTGCAAAATGCACATTGTCTGATCAGGCCCTAAGGCAAGTCCAAGTCAAGTCTCAAGTCTCTTTAGGGCAAGGCCAAGTCAAGCCTTGAGTCTCTTAAGGTCAAGTCTCAAGTTTTAAGAGGACAAATCCTGGTCAAGTCTCAAGTCTCTTTAAGGCAAGTCCAAGTCAAGTCTGAATTCTTAATAGCACAAGTCCAAGTCCAAATCAAGTCTTTAGAGGATAAGTTCAAATCAAGTCTCAAATTTTTGCAGAGCAAGTTGAAGTCTAATTTTTAAGTCCCTAAAGGACAAATCTCAGAGTCTCTAGGGTGCAAATCCAAGTCAGGTCTCAAGCCCTTTGCAAAAAAACCAAGGCAAATCCAGTCTTTCATTGATAGTATGAAACACCTACATCACTACAGCGGAAATTATGCAAAGTCCTTTTTTTCAAAATTGGAATAAAGAAGAAATTAACTGAAGCAACTGTATGTGACAAATAGTTCAGTTAGAGCGATGCAAATAAAAGTAAACTGTGCCCCACAGTGTTCATAATCAGCTTTAGCCTTTCAGCAGAAGTTATAATGATAGGAAGAGTATGGGACATAAGACTAGAAACTAAACATTACCAGGAGTCAGGCTTAACTAGCAGCCTTTGTCAGTCTAACTCAACAGCTTTGTATGATTGTGTAAGTCACTGCATCATCAGCTGCCTTACATTACAGCTAAACAGAGAGCTGCAGAGAGAGACGGACTACAAAGACAAATTCTGGTATTGACTGCTATCTTTCTTTGTTTTCATATCTACGGTCAGTAATTCCCTGGCAAACAGATGGGCTGCTGTTGTTCTGCTGACAAATGAAAGTCAGGATATTTACCCTCCCTCAGCGACACAAATACAATCTCAACCTCACACACAAAGGGATAATAGTCGGCTTTTAAATGTTAAACGCCAAGTAAAGAGGAGGTTCAGTGAGGGTAAAATACAGCCCTTAAAAAATGCTTGCTTTGGCAGAACAGAGGAGCTTTGCAAATGTCTTTAGCTTTTTTTTTTTTACATTATTCAACTAAATGCAGATTTAATTTCACCCCTTTCATGTAGAGATGCCTCCATTATCGGTGAAGAATTTATGACAAGTCTTTTCAAACTTCTCAGACTAAGTCCCGCGTCTTCCTCCAGGTGTTGCCCATCAGTAGGTAATTCCCAGACAGATAGATCCTCCTCCTGTTGTGAAGCAGATGGCTCTAACCAGGACATACTGCTGCTGTCTCCCTCCTCTTGTCAGCTCACTAATCAGATATTTATGAACAATAATGCACCTCTACTTTCATGTTTACTGTTGTTGGATAAAAAGTATAAGTTCTGTTAAAAAGTGCACAATTAACCTCTAATTTAAACTTTCTCTAATAGAACACTTGGCCATTTTCTGTGACAGCATCGTACTTTTCTTTCCTCCTATTATTCCCCTGCCTCCTAATCATCCCGAAGCATGTATACTGGAAATCGCCGTGGTTAAATTTTTAGGTCGCCTCTACCTTTTGTCAGTCATCCCCCCCAAACCCTGCCCCGCATCACAGGGCTCTCAAATGGATCTTTTTCCCTCCAGGCTCTGCCAACCTGTGGCCAGGCAACAGAGGAGCCATTTATCTCCTCTGCAGCATGCTGAGAATAATCTGGGATGTGCGTGTGCATGTGAATTGGTGTGTGTCCGCGTATGTGTAGGCGGTGGCAGGAGGACAGTCGTAAACACAACCGTGCAGAACCCAGACGCCGTTGGGCCAAAGCTAGCAATAACCGAGCTAGAGAAGCTAATGCTGTGTGCGAGGAAGAATCCGACGTGATTTAGGAGCACCGTCAATGAGCTGGGCAAGGACAATGGTTCACTAGAGCTGGGTGGAGAAATGAGGACAGGGCTGGGGAAATGGGCAGCGGCTGTGAGAAATATCAGGATAGGGGGTGAGCTAAAAGAAGGGGAAAGATTACTCTAGGTGTAGGCCTGAGGATACGGATAGGGATGGTCGGCCAAGGTGTTATGAGATATGGGAGATTTTCTTTCGGTTAGGAGATGAGCTGGAGGCAGGTTTTGGTTGTGTATGGCCATATGCTATGGATAAAAGTCCAATTTAAAGGAAGGGATAGTGATAATCTTTGATAATCCCATTTTGATTGCTGAGTGATTACATTTCTTAACATGGTTATCCAGGCATTTATGAACCTACTTTAAACTGCATTTTCTAGATTTGATTTTCTTGCACAGCATTTCATGGCTTAGCCTGGGTTAATGCTCGTACTTTATCTAATACTATTATTACTCTATTGCACCAACACCTACATTCTGGCTGAAGCAAGCAGGCAGTGATGGTGGGGTCGCCAAATACCAGCTGAGATGGACTGGAAAATGTCGTCTGTATGTCTGACTCTCGCCTCCCAAAACAAGTCCTCCATTCCCAGCTGCTCACAGGACAACGCCCCCCGGGAGGCCAAAAGATGAAGATCCAAGAAGTGCCACATAGACCTCACCACCTGGGTAACCACAGCAACCAACAGGGCATCTTGAAGGAAACTCGTCCTTTAAGGTGCTCCATTATACAGCAACGACCTCCACCGCACCGCAGAAGAAAACCGCAGACTGACAAAGGAGAGATTCTGCGCCAAACACCACCACTACTCACCCCTGCTCACGCTGCACCAAAATATAGCGACTCCAGAATCGGCCTCTTCCCCCACTTGAAGACCCACAATGACCAAGTACAGTCATGCATAAAGCCTTGAAGTAAGATACGACAGATTTTGACCAAGATTCTAATGTGTGCATCTTGGGTGTGACGAGAGTTCACGGAGCAGCTGTAGGACTTGACACTTCCGTGGATTTACCAGTGTGCTGACTGAAACCGCGCCTATCTGGTTTTGAAAAACTCCTTGATGCTGACACCTGACCTTTCTGTGATGAGACTACATAAGGAGAGGACACATTTGGTACCATCACTCCCTCTTTTACTTCCTTTTCTTTCTGTTTTCTGTCTCTAATTCTGACATGCATGCCTACACACACACACACACACACACACACACGCACACACACACACACAATGTAATAACAACAAATCGGAGGTTCTGTGTGTGTAAATGTCAGGTCATTAGTGTGCTCCAGTCTCCTCTTGTCTAATTGGACCATGGTAAATATAGCCGTTCAACATTGATTCCTCCACATCCTGCTCTTCCTCTCGGTTTTCTTTCTCCCTCTTTCTCTGACTTCCAGTCTGATAACTAACTTGGTGAACAAAGTCATGCTACAAGGTGTATGTATATGAGCTGGAAAATCACAATTGTTTGACAGTGTTCTCGGCCTGTTTGTATTGTTTAACTTTAACTGGCACTGTCCCCACTATCCCTAACACTGCCAGGGTTAAACCTCTCCTAAAGAAACCACATCCCGACCAAGGGTCTCATAATGGTTATCTACCAGTGTCTCACCTTTAATTCTTTCTAGAAGTACTGGAGTTGTGACTCATCGACCTCACATATTAACAGCAATCTTTTTTTGAGGTTTTCAATCTGCTTTCATGTCACTCCACTGAAACAGCATTAACTAAAGTGGGGAATGAACTGCTTAGTATGGATTCGGATTCCACCTTGGTGCTTTTCTTACTGGATCTCTGTGTGTCATTCAACACCATAGATCTCTGCGTATTCCTGGACTGACTGAAATAGCGAATTGAAGTATCCTGTCTGGCTCTCGTGTGGTCATATTTTTACTTATCTGAAGGAACTAAGTGCGTTTCCCACAATTATACTAAATCTAAATTCCCTGATGATAAATATGGAGTACCCCAGGGCAATGTTCTTGGCCCACTGCACATTTCTTCTTAGATTTGACCTCTGTCCAAATTGTACACTTTCATGGAATTAATTTCCACATTTCCACCGCTCTGCTGATGATACTTATCTGTACATGCATGTAAAGTAGATAATCATTCCAAATTATTCACTTGGAATCCTGCTTGTTTGCTTTGAAAAACTGGAGGTCATGTGATTTCCTGTCCCAAAATTCCGATAAACATATGAAATATACTTTAAGAACAATTATTTAAATTTAGAATAAAACAGTTATTCATGTATATATTTGCCTATAAACATAAATGCCCCAAAGGTTTTTAATACTGCAGCTACAATTTTAACTAAAGCTCTAAAATGTGACCATATTTCACCAATTTTAGCTTCCATTCATCGTCTCTGTCTCCATGTTAGATCAGGCTTTAAGGTTTCTCCTGACTGACAAAACTGTAAAGGCAAGCCCCTTTATACCTGTCTGATCTCCGTAAGCCTTACATTCCATCCTATGCTCTTCCCTTACAGAATACGGGGCTACTGTCTGACCAGTGTTAAAAAGAAGTCGGCAGCAGAGGGGCTTTTTCTATCGTACCCTCTTTCTCTGAAATAACCTCACTGCTGACATCAGACAGTGTGACTGTGTTTAGGCCTTTAAATCCAAACTTAAAGCCTATACTTTAAGTCCACTGTTGCTCTGTCGACGAGAGTACTGTAACCTTTTTAAAACTATAACATCTGTCTAAACCTCAGCGTTTTTGTTGTTCTAGACACATATCATCAGTCCATCTATAATTCTGTCAACCTGGCTGCTCATACTTTAACTTTCCTTTTTCGGTCTATTCTGTTCAACACATTTATTGCTATCTATCCGTCTGTCCCTCGTCTGTTGCCCTCTCTGAGGCTTTATACCTGTTTTTTTTTCCCTGTAAAAGGGTTCTGAGTAGAGTTTTCCTGATTACAATGTACAAAGACAAAAACAATAGCAGCAATATTAAACAAATATTTGCAGCAATTAAATCCAATGTAATGAGGTGTGGCTTAGTTTTCCAAGTGAGTGTTAACATCTGACATTAAACTGAGGTCACTAGGTCACTTGACATGGAAACATACACATACAAAATAGACTAAGCAATATAATCTAATGTAATTAAGTTAATGTGACACAGTTAAGTTCTTTTAATTACTTTTCCCAAGGTGATCTGTTTCCTAATTTTTTAGTAAGTAAACGTAACAATGTTAGAATTTACAGTGCAGGCATACCATGCATTTTCACTGTTTGGTTCACAGTTCCATGGGGATGTATTTAGACACAGCACAGAACATGTTTGTTGCCTCTTGACATCCAAACCCTCATCCCTGCTGTGCCAGATGGAACCACGCAAAAAAAAAAAATTACTAGATAGCAGATCATGATGATGGGGCAGTTGGTGCCCGAGGCCGCTACGGCTGCCATAAAGGCCTGTTATTGAACAACCTGGAAACACCCTCAGAGTTCTATTGAAGCTTTATGGGCTGATCACCCACTCAATGGATAACAATGATTATGGAAACATCCATATTCAACCAAAGGCACAAGGGGCTGGATAGATAAGTGTTCTGTTGGCTTGGATGGAGCGGGAGGCCCAGAGGGCGATGGAGGGGAGATGTGGGTGACCTGTGCTCCTCTTGGAGAGAAAGGATTTAAGTCAGTCAAGTCACAGAATATTGGTAGCATCTGTCTGAGCTGCATTCCCTTCTGCCTGTTTTTCCCTTTTCCCAGCACTTCATTTACACTCACCCCCTCCCAAGTGTAGCACTGGTGGAATCAATAAGAGGGCATGAACTTGACATTAAGTCTGGCAACACATCAAACTCCCAGTGGGTTCATTGGCAGACATCTCAAAGTTACTGTCTGAAAAAAGTCAAGTGAGGCGTAGTAAACTTTAAGAGCTGCAATAACAACACAGCGAGTGAGTGGGCTGAAACATTCACATCAGCACCAACTGTTTTAAGTTTGCATGTGTGATTATGTTTCTTTTTGGGAGACGTGGGCACAAACAAGGTACTCACATCTTGCTATGGTGACTCAAACGTGCAACTTCATATGTGTAAGAACATTCAACTTAGATTGTAACTCAAAGACCCTTGCTGGTTGTACAGATTGTTCCAACATGTCCCAGGAACTGAGAAAAGACATGGAAACAGGCTTTCTGAAAGCAACAGCAAGAGAACAAATGAAGCCCTGTTTCGGTGCCTATTCATGTGTAGCCAAGTGTGTACTCTTGTGTGTCTATCTGTGCGTCAGTTTCAGTTATTTTCTCACCATCCTGGCATGCGTCTATTGCTTTGCATTGTATGCACAAACCATCCTCACATCAAAGTGAACCGTGCCCGCGAGTACATATTTAAAAATCAATGCAGGCTGGATGGAGCTAAAAAATTTATATTATTCACTTGTGTCTCGCTCTGTGCACACACACCTGAACACACATAAGCAGCCTCACATTCAATACCAGTTACGTCTCACAGACAAAAAGCAATGTTAGTCACTGATCTCTGTGTAAACAGCGACAGTGGCTCAATAGCTCTGCTGCCGGAGGATCAAACTAACACATGGCCCTACATGTTTCATCATTTCACACAGGTCATCATCTGTGATTCCTCTCACGGTCGCATGTTTGAATTATGTCTCTGCATCACAGGATCTTCAAAGGGAGGGCAGGGCAGAAAGAAAAACACACTCTTGGCACTCGGCTCTGGAGTTATGACGGTTAAAGGCTGAAATGTGTTTATTTGATGTGCTATTACATGTGAATGTGTTTTGGCTGTATTGATTTCAACATCATTAAAACCAACCATGTCTCCTATAAATCAAGTGTACATGCTCTGAAAATAGAAAATGAGTGCTGGCTCCAAAAACCCTTGTATGGAATCAGTGTTTGGAAAGGTATTGTTTCACCTCTCTAATGCTTGAAGTCAATATTGATGTCTTGT
Organism: Semicossyphus pulcher; assembly: GCF_022749685.1. NCBI lineage: Eukaryota > Metazoa > Chordata > Actinopteri > Labriformes > Labridae > Semicossyphus > Semicossyphus pulcher. Next base: position 22,130,958 of record NW_027211603.1, read on the forward strand.
AATTAAGCTGGAGATAGTTTCTTTACCTTAAAGAGGGGGTATTATGCTGTTTCACATTTTAAGACAGAATGTTACAATGTTGGCTGTCCAAACTCAAAGTGGGTGAAGTCTCAAATCTGAAGGTTAAAGTATGTTGGAGTAATCCCCAGGCTTCTCAGCTCAGTCTGCAGGCTGCTGTGAATGCCAGGTTTCACACTGTTTTTTCTACATGCTGAACTATGTGACGTCACAAAGTGCAAAGGGCCAATCAGAAGAAAGTGTTCTTGTAGGGGCGGGGTTTCTTAAAGGGACAGAGTTGACTGAGGGGTTTCAGGTAGAGGCTGTATGAGGGCCTGCACAGAGCACCAGTGTGAGAAACATGAGTTGTTTTAACTGTAAATTATGCTAAGCTACTCCACAGGTATCAAAGAGTGAAATATGAAGCTTGAAATAAGCATAATACCCCCCCCCCCCCCCCCCCCAATCTGACTGCAGGAATGTCCACCAGAGCTGTTGCCCATGAATTGAATGTTCATTTCACTACCATAAGCCGTCTCCAAAGGCGTTTCAGAGAATTTGGCAGTACATCCAACCGGCCTAACAACCGCAGACCACGTGTAACCACACCAGCCCAGGACCTCCACATCCAGCATCTTCACCTCCAAGATCGTCTGAGACCAGCCACCCAGACAGCTGCTGCAACAATCGGTTTGCATAACCAAAGAATTTCTGCATAAACTGTCAGAAACCGTCTCAGGGAAGCTCATCTGCATGCTCGTCGTCCACATCGGGGTCTTGACCTGACTGCAGTTTGTCATCCTAACTGACTTGAGTTGGCAAATGCTCACATTCGATGGTGTCTGGCATTTTGAAGAGGTTTTTCTCTTCACGGATGAATCCCGGTTTTCACTGTACAGGGCAGATGGCAGACAGCGTGTATGGCGTTGTGTAGGTGAGCGGTTTGCTGATGTCAACGTTGTGAATCAAGTGGCCCATGGTGGCGGTGGGGTTATGGTATGGGCAGGCGTATGTTATGGACAACGAACACAGGTGCATTTTATTGATGGCATTTTGAATGCACAGAGATACCGAGACGAGATCCTGAGGCCCATTGTTGTGTCATTCGTCCACGACCATCACCTCATGTTGCAGCATGATAATGCACGGCCCCATGTTGCAAGGATCTGTACACACTTCCTGGAAGCTGAAAACATCCCAGTTCTTGCATGGCCAACATATTCACCGGGCATGTCACCCATTGAGCATGTTTGGGATGCTCTGGATCGGCATATACGACAGCGTGTTCCAGTTCCTTCCAATATCCAGCAGCTTGGCAGCCATTGAAGAGGAGTGGACCAACATCCCACAGGCCACAGTCAACAACCTGATCAACTCTATGCGAAGGAGATGTGTTGCACTGCGTGAGGCAAATGGTATAGACTGATACTGACTGGTTTTCATACCCCCCCAGACACCCCCATTACAGTAAAACTGAACATTTTAGAGTGGCCTTTTATTGTGGCCAGGCTAAGGCACACCTGTGCAATAATCATGCTGTCTAATCAGCATCTTCATATGCCACACCTGTGAGGTGGATGGATTATCTCGGCAAAGAAGAAGTGCTCACTAACACAGATTTAGACAAATTTGTGAACAATATTTGAGAGAAATAGGCCTTTTGTGTGCATAGAAAAAGTATTAGATCTTTGAGTTCAGCTCATGAAAAATGGGAGCAAAAACAAAAGTTTTGCGTTTATATTTTTGTTCAGTGTAAATTGATAGTTCCAATTATTTCCCCTCATTTTTGCTCTGCTTTGGTCTCCTCCAACTGCAGAGGGAGAGATCTTGCTCTTTAACTATTTAAGCTGCAATATCTCCGGCCTCTCCCTCTGCTCTGTCATTGCCACTGTTGACCTGCACCAGTACTTCACTCATACTTTCAGCCCCAACACCACCCCAGCATCTACCTGCAGACTCCGGCTTCGGGCTTTTAAGATATTATCTCATCACCCCACAAATTTCTGTATGTAGAATAAATCTGCGAGCGATGAGGTCGGACCTCAACACGAGCTATGTTCTGCTGCTGCAGTAAACGTTTCAAACTTAAAATTAGTTGAATATAATTATATTATTATTATATTATAATTATATTCTCTAAATCTCTTGAATGAAGAAAAAAACAATGTGCAAAGAGCAACTAGAAAGTATATCAACACGTCCTCCTGGTGAAAGGTCTGTGTAATACAGATAAGAACCAAGAATGTTTGCTTTGAACTCTTACTCTTAATGTCTTGCATTGCAGGCTGAGCTCGGTATCATTAGCTGCAAACTAAAAGACTACACTGTCACATTGTTCTAATAAACGTGATCTATTTACAGGATCACTAATAGAGCCACTTTACAAACACTGAATCGCCCACTCATTTAGACTTGTTGTGAGTCAGAATGGAGTTCAGTCTTCCTTATTTGTCTGTGAGCACACATTTTACCACTGATTTAAGAGTCACAAATTGTACGTTAGGCACTTGACTATCCTCTTATTGCGTTTTTGGACAGTGAGAGGACTTTGGTAAGGAGCTCCTCTTACAACAAAGGATGGAAAATAAGAGACAAACAAAGGGAGGGGTCAGAGGAGCCTGCCTCTGATTGGCTGCTGGAAATCCAGAAAACGTGTCAGTATGTGATATTTTCCAGTCTTTTAAGGTATTTAGTATCATTTTAAGCTTAATTCCCTATAGAACATACTGTATTTTCTTGCTATGCTTCATGTACACACACTCTGTGAGCACTGGAGTTGTTGTAATATCTGGTAATTTGGTTTTCCTAACTAACGTATCCCAAATGCTGTTAGGAGTTAGCCCCAGCATCCTTCATCTCATTCGCATGTCTGACTCTCAGCCCATCCAACCTTTACTCCGTAATCACAGAGCATCCTTTAAATGCCATGTTGACAATCCGCGCATGTTGCATACGGTGCTGCAGCATCTCCATCAGACCCCCACCCCAGCCTCCAGCAACATCAATCCCAATCCGGTGCAGTATACCCATGAGGGGGGTTATACCGCTCCCTGCTTGTTTATTTATGTAAACCTATTATACTTATCATCCACAGCAGTGTGAAGCATATAAGAGTGCAGCCATTAGTCTAACTGAATTACCATTTGACTGGAGGAAGTCAGACATATTACATGAATGATTCCCAGCCTGGCAAAACACATTACAGTGTCTATAAAACAGGGCTGTGTTATCGCTACACAGTCTAATTGTTTGCACCAGCGGGACTATTGTTTTGACACTGATAGAGCCCGTATTCTATTATCCGATGTGTTGCTATCCTGTATCAAATCAATGCTCTATATTATATAGAAAATTGTCTAACATAAAGATTGCAGGAACACTACAAGTCTCCTCGATATTTGACTAGAATAATCTACCACCTCTACAGTGCACACTGCATCACAGCTCTTCTGGATGCCCTTGAACGTTCAGATACATTTCTTCAGGTCCGTCAAACAGAGCGACTCAAGCTTTATGGGCCACAAATTAGTTTCCTATTTACACAATTAAAAAATACTTGGAATATGTGAGTCAGAGTCTAGCATAAAATGTCATTGGTCTATAAATAGAAAAAATGATTACAGCAAAATGAAAGCGCTCATCGCAGATCTGTTTTATATTATAGAGCTTGTTGTGCAATTAACATATTCACACAGACAGGCTTCTCTGTCCACTCAAGTATTACAATGTACTTTGTACTCCCCATCTGCTTTTGAGTTTAACATCAGACACACAGTTCTACCTTAAAAAGGAAAACGTGGAATCTATAACAAACACACGTAATATTGTCCTTAGTTAGGTTACAACTCTCAGTGCGATACTGAACATGGTAAACTGGATATACGCTTATTTTAAAGGTATAAGAAGTAGGATTTTCCTAGAAAAATAAAGTGTAGACTTTTACAAATATAATATGATATAAATCATCACTTATGGGCCTCTATACATGTCTGCTGGTGAGTGTGCATGCAGACCCTTGTGAGACCCTTCCCTCTGCATCTATTCTGTTGTTTTGCTTTGCCCGGGATGTTTTCAGGAGGGACGCTGTTGTGGTTCCCTGAGCCAATCACAGCGTGTAGGTGAGTGTGGGAGTGGTTCAAATAGCAACTGGGCCTCATTCAGACCAGCGAACATGGCGAAAGAGCGATGCAGAGCTGGCCTTCTTTCTGTTGGACAGGTAGGTGCCTCAAACCGGGTAGGACAAGCTAACTGGCGGTTAGCATGCTAGCGCATGGTAACCGGCGATTGGCATGCTAGCGCAATGGTAACCGGCGGTTAGCATGCTAGCGCAAAGGTAACCGTGATGCTGTCAGTGTTAGTGGCGGGGTGGGCGTGTTCTCACACGAGAGAGTGAGAGTGAGCTTCTGGTGACGAAGAGCCCAGGAGGAGGGGCCCAGTTTGAATGTGTTGTTGACAAAATACAAGGAAAAATTCTACTTATTATACCTTTAAGATTCAAATTTGCGTTGTTAAGTACCAGTGGCAACTCTAATCGGTTTATGGTGAATATCCTTCTGTATGTTATCCAGCATCTGAAAGTGTGAAAATGCAGGACAGGTCATTATGTCATGGTTTCAGTAGAACCAAAAAGGTGGAGAAGCCAGGTGCAGACAAAATCCAAAAAGGCAGAGCAAATGAAAGTACAAACCAAAAGACAAAAAGGCAAACTCCAAAAACACTTACTCAGGGGAGACACGAACATAATCCAAAAGTAGACACACAAGGAACAAATTCACAGCAGGAAGGTCACGGACAAAGACTCAATGAACTAGCACAGAAGGGTAGGAACACAGAGACTAAATACACACATGGGTAATCGGGGACAGGTGAGACTAATTAACACAGGTGAGCACAATCTGAAGGCGGGAAACAGAGGAGGGAAGTAAAACAAGACATGACATACAAGGGGCAAGAACTACAAAATAAAACAGGAAACACTAGGAACCAAACTCAGGACTGATGGGACTACGTAAAACAGGAATTTCTCTAAATGAAATGCACAACTAAACCAGACTAAATCAAGACAGGAACACAATATACAAATTAACAATAAGAACTCGTGACAACAAGTGACCGAGGAAAAGCGGAAATAGTAGGAAGTAGTTCCGGGGTAGGGAAGAGGGAGTTATTGTTCTGCGTTCTGGGAAGAATAAGACGCATGTTGAGCGAGCGAGAGCTAAGCGAGAAAAGCAGTTAGCCAACCTGTTTGTCTTTTTTCTGGGGACACCTCTACCTTGGGTTAGCTGTTGCTGCGACAAGGAAATAAATATGGGCTCTGTTGAGCGAGCAATGCACACCGCCTCTTCCTCGTTCTTCCTCCATCTGTCTAGCTACCCCGCAACATTACTATATTATGAGGTTGACAAGATCCACTTGGAAGGATTATGTCATTTACCTATCAAACTTTCATGAATATCCTAATTAACATCAACAACATCCTCAATGTCATCATCATCAATAGCTACAATATCATTAAGGTCAGAGGTGTTCATGAAAGAGCTGAGTCTTAAAGGTGAAAGGGACTCTGCGGACAGAATGGAGTTTGGTAGCTCGTTCCACCACCTGGGGACTACTGAGGAGAAGAGTCTAGCTAGCGACTAAGGGCCCTGCTGTGAGGGGACGGAGTGTAGACCTGGATGAGGGCATTCAGGTAGGCAGGAGGTGTTTTTGTTGCTGTTTTGTAAGTGAGTAATACTTTACTAACATGTTTTAGAGGATGCCTGCCAACAAAGGCCACATTTAAAGCAGCTCTGGGATGTACCTGGATGTTTCACTCTATACGTCTAGAGCTGTCTCTGTTTCTCATAAGTAATGGTCACAAGTTAGACTCTCCGTGGATTAACATTCATTCATGTAGCATTTAGAAACCTCAACAAAATGCTCAAAAAATAACATTTCCCCCGTAGCATACAAATCATGCTGTTATATACGTGCACCCAGTCCTTTTTTGCATGAGAATAAAGTATATCTGGTATGTGTTCTCACATACTCGCTGTTGGAGCCACAGGGTGACATACAATTCAAAACATGTGAAAATACAGAAACATTCGTACAGATAAAGGAGGACAGGCAGTCAGCGAGACAGAGAAAGAGAAGCAAACAGGAGAGAGAGATAGGCAACTTGAGCGACAAACGAACAAACAAACAAAAAATCACAGTTAGCCAAGCAGTCATCTGGCTGACCAAACAGGATATCACACGTCCTTCACAGAGAGACAATGTTATTGCCCAAACTGAGGAAAATAACTGGAGAAGAGACAATTATGCCAAATGGAAGTTCCATCAGAGGAATATTACCGTCCTGTTTAAATTCAATATATTTGGGTCTTTGTAAATCAGCCTGAAACTCATTATTCTCAAATGTCAAAGTGTCATTCTGTGTGAGACCTGGGAGCCAAATCATTTTACTGTTGCAGTCGTCTTTGAATCTTGCTGCATGTTGGGGAGTGTGAAAGGAGATCCCTGGGGGACAAGAAGCAGTCCTCAACAAGCAGCCAGCATGTTTGAATTGTAAAGATAAAAAGTAAATGACTAAAGCTTCAGCTGATTTCACTATTGACACCAAAAAGATTTAATTTAAATGATTAATTATGGAGGATTAAAGGGAAAACACTCATTTACCTTGTTGTGCCTCACAGAATACAGAGAGAATACTTGTATTTGTATTGCACAGGACCTAATTCAACTTTTTAACATATATCATCAACATCATTTACTCATTAACTCTAAATTAATGTCACAGTTCTGCTCACCCCACCTCCGCTCCACTCTGCCTGCCTGCCTGCCACGCCCACCTCACTCAGCTCACCTGGGCACACAGCTGCTCCTCATCAGTAATCAAGCCAGTCCTTAAGCCTCTCCTGCTCACACACTCATTGCCAGATTGTTCTTCACCACTCATGCAAGACTCTCCAGCACTCTTCTTTGGACTGATTTACCGGTTGCCGACCCTGCCTGTCTCTGACCACCGAACCTGTCGCAATCCCAGAAAATGCCTCAGTCTTCTGTGCCTGACCATGAGTTCTGTCTCTGCGTCCCTGGCTTCTGTCTGCCTCTGCCCTGGGCTGTTTGGCTTTTCCCCCCTGTTTACTTCCCTGTGGGCCCCTGTGTTGACACGTCTGTTACGGAGTGTGTATACCTACCCGCTGGCTTACTGATCCTCCGCCTGGTTCATACCTGTCTTCTGCCTCCCCCTTACTGGATTGTTTGCTTGTACGGACTACTTACCTGGTTCCTAACCCACTGCCTCCTCGGCCACCTCTGCCGTCTGCTTCCCCAAGGTACTGTTACCCTCGCATGAACTATTGTGTGAGTGTGTTTTCTTTACACCACACCCACCTGTTTACAGATTTGGTACACTCAGTCTGTGCCTCCAGACCGTTACAGAGACTCTGGCTTTAAGCCCTTGCATTGAACTGAACTGTGTTAATACTTATGTGTTTGTTTCTGTACCTGCCAAAATGTAAAACAAATCACCAATAATCCCTGCTTTTACATGTGCAGCAATTTGGTCTTTGCACCGCCTGTTACAACTAATAATTTATTTTTTGGATGAGAAGGAAGTTAACAGACACCTGTACTTTTATTACACAATACTCACTATTAAAGCCCCAACACTTGCAGATGTCACCAAACTAATGAGGGGGAAAAAAATGTTAAAATATATAACATGAGGACAAAATTGGCACGAAAAGTAAGAGCTGTCATCATCTTTATAAAGCTGATAAGTGAATTCTTTCCTTTTTCCCACCGTTAAGTTTAAAAGAACAAGCGTGGCTGTAACACCTCAGACTTCCACAAGGGTTGTAGACTTTCTTAAGGCACTGTTCAGTAAGTCACACACTTTAGTGTGCATATCCTGGCCAAGATTATCTTACTCATAGCTGAATAGACATTTTAACTCTACATGTTACACCCCTGAAAATGGGAGAAATAATCACGAGTGATTCACCTCAACAATAGCCTTTAGTAGAGTGAGTTAACATATTTACAAAAATACACATTTACAACATTTTTACATTTATACAACGAGTAGAGGTAGGAAGTACACAACTTATTTAAGCAAAATATTTCACAGTATTTCGCAGCTACAGGTTATCCTGTTGCATGTAGCAGGGGCTCGCTAACAAGCTAACTTCCACTGTTCACAAAAGTTAACTTTAACTTGCTCAAACATCACAATAATACCGTCTAGAAACTCTCTACATGTTAGCAATATATTACGACATGTTCGCTCTGTTTATGACCACAAACATACCTGAGAAGGGGAGAAATAATCACGAGAGTGATTCAGCAATGTTTCCTCAACAATAGCGTTTAGTAGAGTGAGGAGAACACAGCGGATCTCTCAGGTGCGTGGGCAGAGACAAAAGCAATCGATCCCAGACAAGCTAGCTCATATCACTTAGTAGATTACAGATAAACTTGGCTACATCTTAATTTCAACAATAAAGGATAAAGTAAACAATGTATATTAAACACTCTCTTTACATCTTACCTGTTTTTTGTTTACATACAACTGATTTTAATCATTTTAAATGACCTGATGATTTTAGTCACCATGAAATTTCTAATGAGCACACAATGTTTTTTCCATAATTACATTTCCAACACTATTACAGACCATGAACTCAAGTGTATAACTTTTCCACAGACACAGTATATGTATGAAGTATATCTCATACAGCAGCTTCTGTGCATATATTTCAATGTTTTAGAACACCTGTGGCTGGTCATTTCAAATGGCAGCAGCTAAAGTTTGTCATTGCGAGAGGATGCACTCAATTTTCATAGTGGTCTGCAACTGTCCAACATTTTCACATTTGGGTAGGCCAATTGTGCTGTTGCTGCATAGCAGATTTTAATAATGGTCCATTTTAGAGGATGCACACCAACAGAGGTAACATTTCAAAGCTGCTGTCTACTTATTCTGAATTGTACTGTTGGATGTACCTGGATGTTTCACTCTGTATGTCTGGAGCTTTCACTCTGTATGTCTGGAGCTGTCTCTGTTGCAGATACGTATTGATCACAGGTTAGACTCTCCATGGATTAACATGTCCACACAGATGGAAACACAAACAAAGACCCACTCTAGCTGACAAGTCAATCTGTTGCTGGCCAGAGGAGAGGCCTGACAGCTGCCTCGCTTCGCATGCAGGATCTCCCTCAAAATTACCGGTTTCAGGACTCGCAGCTGTTTAAAGCGTGTGTGTGTGTGTGTGTGTGTGTGTGTGTTTCTGATCGCACGCTTGTGTGTGAAGCAATAGGGAGGGAGACAAAGAATAGAGAACTCCTGAGGTGGCGGCGAGGAGAAACAGAGAGTGCTCTTGTGTTGTTGCATTAAGACATTAAGGAACAAAGCTATTGGGCTGTAATTGCCCATGCTGGATTGCTGTGATCCTTTCAATTTAGCAGTTTAGCGGAGTTAAATGGCCTTTTGATGATCAGTGGAAGTCTCAGTTGTTCTGTGAAAGCGTCTAATGAGAGGCTGCCTGAGACTAAGTTTATCCTCCCTCTGTACAGTAGTTACCTGATATTTGAATCGGCGTGTTTTACTGTATGTCTGAGGGTGTTTGTTTGTGTAAGAGCAATTGAAATCATTATATTGGCTCAGCAGCTATAAGTGGGCTGTCTGGCGAGTGGAACTGGTAGTGAGCGTGCTCAGAACAGACGGAACAAGTGGCTCTGTGTTTTAGGCAGAGAGAGAGAGAGAGAGTACAATCATTCCATTTGCACAATAATGAAGTGGGGTCAGAAGCCATCGGCAGTGTTTGCCTCCCACCTAATTGTGCTCATGTTTTAATGGACTCCCTGCTCCATTATTTTGCTGACCTCGGCTTATCACAGAGGCCTCAATTACAAAGAAACAGAGCCAGGAGCAGGGGAGCATGTGTGTGTCTGTCTGCATTTGTCAGACTGCTGAAATATATCTACCATACGGAAATAGCATTTATTTAAATTTGTCTGTATTAGGAGATATGTGTGGCTTACTAATAATTTAGTCCCACAATGCTAAGAACGCACATAATTCACTTGCAGTCATGGTTATGTGATTGTTGGGATTTACAGACAATACCTGCTTAACATGTTTAAGCCGGCATGGAATTGTTGCTTTCAGTTTTTTTTTTTTACACATTTATGGTCCCAAAAGGGTTACTTCCTATTGACTTTGTGATCAATTTCTACGTTCCATTACTTTTATCAGCTTAACAGTTTGGTTTAGAATGAGCACTGCAGTGTCACAGAGACCTTAGCATGGCTCTTAGTTCTGTTCACATTTCATTTTGCGAAGCGCAAGTTCTTTACATGTGAATAATTTTTCTTTCTTCTGGTGTTATTGTATATTATTAAAATACATTTTTTGGACATAAATCAACATGATAAGAACTAACTATAATGACAGAAACCAGAGAAACCTTCGAGAAAAATGTATCTGGCGTGTATTTTGATTTTATAGTTTGACTCATGTCCAATCTGTTAACATGGAGGAGGTGGGCTTTATGACCTATACTGCAGCCAGTCAGCAGGGGGCGCTCAAAATGTTTTTGATTCACTTTTAGGGAGCTATCATGTTTTCCATCTTTTTATACAGTCTATGATTCATACGCGATGGCTATTAATTAGGCAATTAAGGGTTCAGTGTCTTGGCCAAAGACACTTTGACATGTGACTGAAGTAGTCAGGCATCGAACACCCAACCTCCCGATTGAGAGATGACTGATACCACTGAGCCACAGCCGCCACAGCTAGTTTATCTGTGTTACAGTTTAACACATAAACCTCAGGCCACTTGTCTTATAAGAGGAGATTTTGCAGCAATTACAAAACAGAGGGCAACACGGCAACAGAAGACATTACAGGCGTTGAAATAGGGTAAAACTGTGCAGGTAACAAATTGGCAGTTTATGGTTCACTACAAATCAAGAGCACGTTGCACATGGGATGAATGAAATCTAAAGCCTGTTGCACCTTATTTTCCGAGACCTGGATCTCTTACACAGTGGGGATGATGAGAAATTCCTTCAAAGAGAAGGGTGGTTGAAGATGGTGCAACTTTCTTTCTGTGATTTAAAATTTTCTGACAATCAAGGATTCTGTTTAAGAGGGATTTAACTGGATACTTTGCAACCTTTCACTGCAGTTGCATCCCCTGGCCTCCTTTAGAGTTGGTAAAAGGAGGTAGAGTGGTGGGCTGGAGATGGTAAACGTTACAGAAGATTAGAGGCACAAAAAATGTCACGTGTCATCTAAGAACGTCGTGATTATTTATGCATCTTGACAGTGCTCCTTCTATAGACGGTGAACAGATGTCATATTCAGCAGCAATTCTAGTTGCTCTATTGCAGCATGCAGGATCAATCAGTTCTAAGAGAGCAGTAAATCCATGTCTAATAAAAATATTTCCAACACCGGCTTGCTCTGGGCAGCCCGTCTTTAACAGCTGAAGGAAGCTAACTCTTTCTTCCTGCTTATTGGTATTCATGCTTTCTGCTTCTGACTGACCCTTAATTATTCAGCTGAATAAATTACCTATAAAGCTGAAAGTGGAGTCACGGTATGCCAGGAGGGAGCCGGCCTGTCAGCTTCAAAGGGCCAAAACCTGCCCGGATCCTGTGGGCTCCCCTCCACTTAACACCAGTCACAGGGTATATATGTCCAGGCTTTCATAAGCCCCTCTTAAATGTCAGGGGGCGGGAAGCTCCCAAGTGTAGGGCTCAATATTGAACTGTACTTACATTTAAATCAGCTTGCGTGGCTTTAGTGACCTTCATTGGAATTAAGTGAATAGAGGTTGAGGCAGAGGGCAACATCACGGCCACCATAAGATGATACTGAATGTTTCTCATTTAAATGTTAAGGTGATGAGCAATATCCCTGATTTAGAGAAACTGTCTTCATTTACACGTAGGATGTGAGTTTAGTTGCTAAATAATTAAAAGTTGATTTATTTTAAGAATATTTCAACCAATTCTTTGACAAGTTCCTAATAAATGAATCCATTACGGCCTCAGGTGGGAACGTTGTGGATTATAGAAACATTTATCTCCAAAATTTCTTAATACCTGTAAGTACTGGTGCTTTACATTAAATAGACCCGAGCAGAAGCTCCACAGAGGCTCAGATTGTCTGGATGAGTAAACTGAATGAACCCCGATCCTCCCTTTGCGTTTTCTGTCAAGGTGCTGTTGAGCACTGTGCTTAACCCCCCGCTTCTCAGTGGGGCTGTCAAGTGTAAGAGAAACGGCAACATATTTTGTGGTTATCTCCCAGGTGTGAACATGTGTAACTGATCCAATGAATGTGAAGCAGGTGGTTGCAGGAAAAAGGGGAAGCGTGGTCAGCAAACGTTCCCTGGATAGATGAACTTAACCAGATGAATGATAGTGCCGTGTGGGTTCTTGTTGCCTGAGTTGGTCTGGTGGGCCTCAGAGACAGGATGTTTCAAAATGTCTTCTTCATCTATACTCTGACGCTAGTGGCGTTAGTTTCAACCCTAACCCCCCTTCACTGTGATGTATAGGGTTAAAGCCCTAAAAGGAATAGTTTCACACTTTAATGGAAGGCATCTAAGTACCTCTCTCCCATGTCAGTGTATAAAGTATTGAGCTAAAGCAAGGTGTTAACTAGCCTAGCTTAGCACGACCACAGGAAGGACAGAAACAAGCTAGCCTTGCTCTGTTATGAGTTTAACAATCTGTCTACCAACTTTTTTAAAGATTATCAACTAACATTTGATCAACTGGTTGTTTAATCCATCAACATGTAAATGTTAAAATGCATACAAGTACCTCTCTTCCATGTCAGTGTATTAAGTATCAAGCTAATGCAAGGTGTTGACTAGCCTGGCTAGAGAAAAGACAGGAAAGAAAGGAGACAGCTAGCCTGGCTCTGTCAAGACTTTAGAAATCTCGCTTCCAACCCCTATAAAGATTATTAACTAACATTTGATAAATTGGTTGTTTAATCCATAAAGATTTAAATGTATAGTATCACTCTCCCATGTCAGTCTGTTAAGCTAAAGCAAGGTGTTAATTAGCCTAGCTTGGCGCAAAGGCAGAAAGTACAAAATCAGCTAGCCTGGCTCTACCGAAACCCCCTCTAAAAATTAATAGACTTCAAAACTTAAAAAAAAAAAAAGCTATGTTCAAACATCTTTGTGACGTTTTGTCAAACAAAGTTCGGTCTTGTTGTCACCATGGCTAAAAGTACATTTTAGTGTTGCTTCATATCTAACGTTAAAGATACAATCTCGAATATTTCAGTTTCGTGCTCTTGAGTTCTAACTCTTGATTTTCCTCGCTTTTGTTTGAAGACTGTTTGCCTTCATCTGAGCGGCGAATTTGTTTCTTTTTCTTTGGATTTTCACTTACTGTTGAAGTTGTATCTGTAGTCATCGATCTTCTCTTTGTTTTTTCAGCCATAGTAGATTACTGTTTACTCGCAACGCTTACAGAAACCGAAAGTGCAGCAACTTAGCTCCACATATCCTCTCTGGTAGGTGGCTTGCTCAAGGACACCTTGACAGAGCCGAAGAAAGGAACTAGAACCTCTCCAGCAGCCAGCCCCAATTCCATGGATCCTCCATACAGTGACTTCAGATGACCACCCTCCGGTTCCCAAGCCAAGTCCCTACAGATTAAGCTACCATCTACCCCATAGGGTAATGCTTTGTTGTAATCAAAGTGATTCTGATATAATGAAACTCTCACTGTACTTTGAATGACCAGGTCGACTTTCAAATAATGACTTTTTACCCTCTCGGGCAGCAGGTGTCTCTCTGGCCCGAGTGTCTCCAGTTTGACGATGAAAGCTAAATGTGCCTCACTAAAGTCATATAAATGCCACTCCAGACTCCCGCTAGTGCTGTAATTGCCACTCTGACTCGCTGTGCACCGTGTCAGACGCCTCTGACAAGTAAATTAGACAATAATACCGCATTAAACTGGAGCACAAAGCCTTTCGCCCGGGGTGCTGGGATATGGTTACAGTAATAAGAAATTTCAGAGGTTTTTGTTAAAGAGACAGAAGTAAAGGCCAGGATGTGATATGATCTAAATGAATACCAAGGAAAGACATTTATGGCAACTGATTTTAAGCTGCTTGACAAATGTTGAGTACTTTTTCTATCCAGTGAAAACATGGACATGAGCCAAAGCTGTTTAATGCTTAGTTTCTTTTCATCATGTGGCTGAATATGATAGCACTGCTCTTTTTTTAGATGCGGTGTCAATACATCATCAATCATCTGACTGAGTGACGTCCAAAGACCTTCTCTCCTGCTGTGAACATTTGAAATGTCTGCGCACACATGCAGTCACTGCTGCGTAGAGAAGGGATCAAATACACTGCTTTTGATGAGCACTATGTTACACTGATCGATTGATTACTATGAGGAACATTGAGGGGCTATCACTGTTGCATTTGTATAATACATTTTCCTTTCCTTCTTTAATAAATGAAAGTCTCTCCTTTCTCAATCTTTTTCTAAAACGCACACGCGATCCTTTTAATAGAGCGTTTGGTTGAAATCAACCAGCAACCTCCAGTGTTGAAAAATTAAGCCAATGCAGAAGTAGAAAAAACAGCAGTTCCTTGAGTGTCCATTTGAGGCCGTTTCTCGGAGCGTGTCGTTCACCCGTCGCTGTCCTACCGGGCGAGCAGGCGGCGAGTCTGCTGCTTCTTTAGTGTGAGAAATAAACAACTGCAGTCAGTCACCACCACCATTTCTCTGTGGGAAACAAGACAACAAGTTAAATAGCTCATTCACGAGCTAATGGATTAGCCAAAGACTGTGGCGCAGACAGATGTGATAACTTGGCGAACCTCTTGCTCGTCTCCAGCTCCACCCTCTCATCCAAATTATGGTCACTTCTGGCTCAGGAAAACAACACGGTGGTGGCCATATTTCAGCTTCATTTACAGGCGAGAAACCAATGGGTGACGTCACGGTGGCTACGTCCATTATACAGTCTATGGTTGAAGAACTACACTTTAGTTGTTCCTTTTTTGTAAACAGGTTTTTTTTCTCTGCTTCAATTGTGTATTACTGAATTTTTTTTAATCAAAAACATGTCCTGTTTGCCATAATTATTCTCTGTTCCTGCTGTCGGCTTTGAATGCAAATGAAACACTTCCTCCATCCTTTCACATATAAGTGATAAGTTGGAGCGATATGTCTGTAAAATACATTTTATTGTGAAAGAGTTACAGGAAGTATTAAGTTTCATTACAGCAGTTAAAGCCTGAAGATTCAAACAGACTGGTGGAGTGTACAGGTTTTTATTTCTGCTGAAGAGAGTAACTATCATCTGTCTTCGCTGTCATAAAAATTAGATTGCAATGATGGAAGTAGGTTTTGTAAATGTAGCACAAGAGCCACCCAGAGAGGGTCGACCAAGACCGTATGTAAAAGAGACCCATCTAACACCCCCAAGCAGCCATTAGGACGGCCTGTGTAATAAAGTGTAATAACTGATGTGTTTATTTTCGAGGTAGTTAAAATGATAGAGTTAGAAATAACCTCCGAGTTGGCTCGCTCAACATATCAAACAAGATGAACAGATCTGGCAGCCCCCCCCCCCGCTGGTACATCTTACAACACCTGTGCCGGGTCATGCATCCTCGCTCACACATTGTTATTAATGTGCTTTCATGGTTTAATCAGTTACACAAAGTATGCTGTTACAGTTTTCCCCACAAACCCATTACATATCCTCTTTATGCTCTTGTATTCTTTCATACCATCCTTCTCCCTTTGGTGTCATGTTCCTAGTTAAGCCATTCACCATCGCGGGTCTGATTACAATGTTTATTACCCGTCAGCCAACACAAAGCGCAGAATTCAGAGAAAGAAGAAGCAGCAGCAGCAGCAGCAGCAGCGACAGCCCGTGCAGGCTAATCTGCCAGCCGAGCGAGCCTTCAGGGCAGGGTTTGGTAATGTGATTTAGATGAGTTTCCCACGCTGGTGTGTCACCACCGTCTTCCCTCAGTGCTCCAGCGACAGTCCCTCATTACACACCGTGCCACCGTCAGCCGTATCGCCAATGAGCGTGACAGTTTTTGACACAGGGACACCCGTTTTTATTTTCTTGGGCGGCATGATGGAGAGGAATGTGGACCGGATAGAAAAGGGGAAAAAAGTTTACAGAAATGGATAAAATACAAGAGGAACTGTTTCCCTGTTTGCACTTTGAATCACATGTTTTTACACTTTAACTAACTCTAGTGATCCCCTGTGTCCAGTGGCCAAATTCCTAGTGTGTGTGCGTGTGTTTGCACTTGTTTGAACAAGTAGAAGATGGACAGAGCAAGTGAGGGAGAAAATGTAACAAGATATAAGTATAAAGTTGTTTTCCGCATACTGCAGGTGTGTGTAAAGAGTAAGCTTAGGTATGTGCGTCGATAAATAAGTGGTTGTTTAAAGCTCTCCTTGCCTCAGGGTTGGACACCGAGGCTGCCGCTTGCAAAATACCGAAAGTGTCCTCCTTTGCTTCCTTCCCCACGTCCCTCTCCCTGTAGTGCTGCTGACCGAACACTAAACAATGCCGACAGGAGAGGCTGGAGCCGAGGCGTGAATGACAGGCAACTCAACCTGTGTGTTCCACTATTTATGTGTCGGTGTTAAGGACTGCGGTCCCTGTAGATGTCGAGAACAAAGCAGCAGGTGACTCTCAGTCAGTCTTCATTAACCCCACGGCTAGGCTGTCAAATGTCTGTGTTTCCCTTTCAACTAAATCAAACAAAAACAAACAGAGCATTAGCAATTGCGCTCTTTCCGTTTAGCTGCAGACCAGACATCATCGGGAAAAAAAATATTTGGAACAAAGAGGACTTTGAGAAGTCAGGACAAGGGCAAATTTCTTCATTCCTTGCCCCTGTGGTGTTCTAGTCTCAATCAGAGAGCCTTGGTTATCTCCACCAACCAATTATTTGATTAGAGGGAGGAAGGGTTTAAATCATTTAGGCCACTTCATAATAAGAAGGCGACGCTATAGGATCCCAGAGATCGAGCAAATAGCACAGGGCTAAGCCTCAGAACGAAAGGATATGATCAAAAGAGCTCCCAAATAATTCCGACCTCGCAGACATGCAGCAGATGCACGCACCCGCACACACATCTTCACAGATACTACACATTACACGCAATGTCTGACATCAACCGCAGGGATTACGCCCCACAGTGCACCGCACGACACTCAAATTCTTGGTTGTTATATCAAAGGGAAGTTTGAGTTGAAAGAAACACAAGTCTGAAACATTAATGAAAAATAGAACATGGAAGCTTTTTTGTTCCAAAATCTGCCCCTCAAACCGATTTGGTTTTAAAGACACTGCGACTTTAAATATTGCTACATGCTCCAAAGTAATTGGTTTGCGATGCTCCGACTGAACGGTTGCTTTGAGATCAGGATGACGCACTGCATCTGGCCTCAGTTACCACAGTGTTTGAACGCTTGTAACGGCTGCTTTACCTGTAGATGATGCATCGGCCTTTAATGTTGGCTCTATTTTTGAAGCAAATTTCTCTTATCTGCTGCGTGAAAATACCAAAGTGACTGTCTTATCAGGGCATTTATTATTTCATTTCCCGGAGTAAGAAAGATGGACCTGGGACACCTCGACATCATCTTCTTCCTCTTATCTGCTGTTATTCACTCCGAGCCCTAGCTGGTGGTGGGCTTTTGTTTTGAAATGTGCTGTTGGTATTAAATGATGTTTCTGGACTCATCTCCCACAGCAGCTACAAACTCCACCATCAGCCTTTGATCATCCAAACGGTCAGACTTCAGGTTGCAGCGCTCACAACATTGTATTTCACACCAAATTCAGTTTTCTTTGGTGTATCCTGAAGCCTTAAGACGACTCCTTCGCGCTCACCTTTGCTTTGGTTTGGCACGTTTTGAATAAAATATATTAGCAGAGTGTTATTTCCAAAAATTAGCTTTCCAATGTGTCTTTTTACATGCAGAGCAGGATGAGTGGGACATAGAAACATCCAACAAATGATCAGGCTCATAACTTGCTTTCATACAGGATGTGATGCAACAGGAATGCAATGGACTCACACAGGGTATTGATTTCCAACTGAAACAGGTTAGGTTCACACAGCTGGATGCACACATTAATATTGAGAGGAGACTGCAGGAGCACTGATGTTCAAAGGGATCAGTGGAAGGCAGGCCTTATAGTAAGTTTACAGTGTTATCCATAAGCTTCATTAATAACAGTTACCTGTGCACACATCATATGTATGTCACACATGTTTATATGGATGCCCTGTATGCGTTATTTATCTGTGCCTCTGACAACAAGATGTTACCTGTTAATAGAACAACTACTGTAGTGTGCTCATATTGAGCACTGAATATGATAATGTTGTCATTATGCATGTGGGCAATTTGTCTTTAACCTCTTGGAGATACTTCCACTTCTGATGGTTAGCTGGAGAGACACAGCAGGTTGCATCATACAGATATAGTCTGTTACTGGATAAAAGTGCTCTTTCAGTAGATATTTTTCAGATCTGGACGACTGATGGATAAAAACATCAGTATTTATAGAACTACAGATCAGTGAGCACCTCTCAAACACAGACTAACTCATATACAGTTATTCTAGTAATATAAGGCTTCAATGTCGTACGGAACATGCTGAATGATCTTGACTTGTGAATGACTTCAACACAGATTATTCTGCACCTTGATACTCATTGATGTCATGTACTGCCTTTCTTTTCTTACCTACACCTGGAGCTTGTAGTTCTAATCGGTGAGGTCTTTCAACCATGCTATTGGCACAATCCCAATCTCCACCCTAAAGTCCAGGCGCTGAGCCCTCATGGACTTTACTGACTTCAAGCCTGCAGTGCTTGAGTCCATGAGTACGGAGCCCCTCTGGTGACATTTGAATGGAAAAACGTGTTGTTGCCACGCGTTATTATCCCGTGGCCACGAGATAACGTGGCCTCATGTCCACGTGTTGTGTCTCATATAAACAGCTCCAACATGTGCATCGATGTCTTCCGCACGTTACCTGAATGTATCCTCACTGCTCTGTCAATTATAAACTAAGAACTGGTCATAGGCCACGTCTGTGGGAGCTTGTTTGTGTGAAGTTTGTTGTCTGTTGAAGTGTAAAATGTTCTAAAATAGCTTTGAGCTGCTGTTAATACGAATTTACTGAGGTTGGATTGCGGCCGCTAATAGCACAGTGAATTGCGCATCGATTGCTCCTGCTATCTGCTCTGTCTCACGGTCCGATTCCCAGCACATATTGTTTTAATGATAATAGAGCGCAAACACGAGCATAAAGTGTTTGTACTTGTGCAATTAGCTCTTGTTTTGTGTCTGATTGCACCTCCACCCTCAGCTGCAAGGAGCTGCGCTCTCATCCTGACGGAGTCGAGTTGTAGCCAGGCGTTATTATCCAGAGGCCGCGACTTAATTATCTCATGGCCACCCATTACTATCTTGTGTTCCTATCACATATATTTATTTTTCCTTCAAATGTCACCAGAGGGGCTCCGTACATGAGGGTTTGAGATAGTGTATGCCAGGTAAATGCCGGACAATCATGTTCTTCATGTCACCAAGTTTGCAATGTCTCTCTGGGTAAGTCCCACAGGAAGGTCTGCATCAGAGGCCTCACATACTTGATGATTTGACAGACGGACAGCACTAAGCACTCGCACACTTAGCAGGACTGCTCCTCAAAGTCGGTGAGTGTGGAGATTAGGATTGGGTAACTGTCACCCTCCTGAGGCTTTTATGTCCAAAGCCGCTCATCTTAACATCCTTCAGTCGAGCTCATCGTGCCCTGATTGTTGTTGTCTGAGAGAGACCTTCAGACTTCCTCTTGACAACTTTATGATGACAATCAGTTTAAGGCGGACGACCGTCCACCTATAATTCTGCTTTCTGCCTCTTAAAAGGAAGCTTTCTTTGCTGCTGTTCCCGAGTGCTCATGGTGGATTAAGTCTCTGATTTGGCACTATACTGATAAAAATGATTGACTGACATCCAACAAACTCCTATAGATTCCAAATCACTCCATCACCATGGAGACCCCAGAACTTTCCCTAAACCTTATTGAGACTTTTCTTTTGAAAGTTCACATCCTCCCCAGAGTCCCGGTAAGCTCCTTTTACCTTTTGGGGCTTTTGTTTGAAGATCCGGCCCACACCACAGCCCCGATGATGAGCTGCTGTTTCAGCTGTGGGATTTATTGTGAAAATCTGACCTACTTCATACGTCCCTGAAAGATTCTGTTTCCTTATAGGTGCTCTTCTTTTCCAGCCATCTTCAATCAGCTGCACTATCATGGAGGCCGACACACTGACGAGGCTTTCCTGTTCAGCAGGATTGCTGTTGGAGACTGTTGCTCCTTATGGTGGTTTAAATGTGATCAGGTTTCTCCCGAGGCCTGTGTTCAGCTTTAAGTAGAGATCAATGGATGTTTTTCCTGCATGGAGGTGAGATTTAGTGGTTACGGTGAGCCTGCCGATGTACGTTCTCACAGCAGGGACACACCTCAGCCCAGAAGGGCAGTTATTCTGGCTGACTGACTGTACAGTGACAGTCAATGAGGCTTGTGAGTAAGAGCAGGGTATTACTCACTCTTACACCTCTGCTCAGCCGAGCGTTTGGGTTAAACACGACACCCCCTAAAGCCTATGTGGTCTCATAATGTGGTGAAACCTGGGTGAAATGACCACGTTACAGGGATCCACTGCGTTCAGCTGGGGTTGAGACCAGCAGGAGAGGCCTCAGTGTGTGAATGAATACTGTGACACAAAATAACATCCAGTGAATATTAAAGCTTAAAAAATGTTTTAAACAGTAAACTATACAAAGTAAAAAGTGTGAAATAAAACGCATTATTTGATTCAGTGGTTTAAATGTTGTGTTCTGAAGCGGAAGCATCACACAAACCTTGTTAAGGACTTGACTATTAATGCTTACTGACAGCACTGACACCCAGGAAGGCTGAGGATGCTCTTAGTGATGCAGGCAAATATTGTGTCGGAGTCGCTGTCAGAGTATAATGAAATGGGTATTTATGCAACCATGCACACAGTTCAAACTGATGCTAAGCTTGTCGACAGACAGAATCTGTAATCAGTCAACAACTCAGGGCCCTGGGGGACAAGCTGTTTTAATGAAATCAGAGGACAAACACAGAAGCCTCAAAGAATAGAAAGCACTATTCTGCACTCATTCTACTATAAGTTTTCAACCTTTTTTACAATGCTTGATGAGTTCTGACAAGAAGCAGCGCTCGTACAGTGAGTCCTCAGAGAGTACTGCGGAGCTTAACAGCGAAACGGAAGAAAGCTATTTTCAGAGGAGGGTTTTTGTGGGGTTTGAGAATTCATGCACGGGGAAGAAGGAAATTAACAAAACGCCAACAGCTGAATGCGGAAATGCACGGACAAGGAAGTCTCTTTGACAAACTCTGGCATCACGCTCCCATCAACATTACCTGGGGGAGAAGAATGAGCTAATTAATCATCCACTATAACAATACGCACCACAGCACATGCTGACACCCTGTGGATAATTAAAGGTAAAATAGTTCACAACATTATACGCCTTTTGATGGCTGCTGGGAGGTCAACGCAGGGATGTGACCCAAAATCCTTTCAGAATACAGGCCCTGCCATACACACAGTAACCTGCGCGCTGTATCGAGAAAATAT
The DNA here is from genome assembly GCF_022749685.1 of Semicossyphus pulcher. NCBI lineage: Eukaryota > Metazoa > Chordata > Actinopteri > Labriformes > Labridae > Semicossyphus > Semicossyphus pulcher. The sequence continues at coordinate 22,152,694 of NW_027211603.1, forward strand.
GTGGCAAGTTTAAATTCTCACATGGCAGTCCAATTAGCAGCATCTATTCTATATAATGCGTTAAAAGCTCAGCAAAACTACATATCATTTTTATAAGATGAAGATCACAGACTAAAACCCACATCCTTATAGAGTCGAGCGTCGTAATGAGACCTCAGGACTTTAAATGTTTTAAATGGTTTATAGTTTAAGTTATTACGTCTTAAAGAGCCAGCCAAAAGTTTCACAGCAATTAAAGTGTGTTATGGAGACCATAAGCACCCGAATCCTTCGTACTTTGGTGGTAATAACTTGTCAAATACCTCCTCAGATACTCACTGGGCCTCCCTCGATAGGGATGAACAGTACTCGGGTGAACCCAAATGTTTAATTTAGATTTTAGAGGGTCTGGCATGTTCTTTTCATAATGATCCCAGGAAAATGACACATAATAAAGTTGAGACCCAGCCTTCATCAGCTCCTTTCACTGCTCATTATCATTTATATTTCATACAGTTGTAATGAAAGCCGATTTTCTTGGGAACATTGTTGCCTATTTCCACATGTTGCTTTGCCCCCTGAAGGTTGAATGTACATTTTAGTTGAAAACACGGACTTTTGTGCTTTAAAGTCAAATAAAAGTTTTGCTCCACACCTGTCACATTCCCATAAGAGACACTCCACTGATGCTTTGCTTGAGGCAGTATAATGTGTAGTAAGTTATATAAAGGCCAGGGCATAAAACCTCTTCTGTCACAGTGACTGATGGACACCAAATTTCCCAGGTCAATTTAAAATTTCAGCGGCTCCGGCAGTTTTAAAAAAGGAAAAGCGTAGTTTGAAAACAATTTTGCCAGCTGCCAGTGTCAAAGTGAGACAGGCTGAGTCACCCACCACATCCAGAATTATACAGCTTTTGGCCGGTGAATGGGATAATTCCACGGCCGGATAGCAACCAAGCCCCATTATAAATGCACATTATACATTTACTGTCATTTTTGGAATTTGCTCATAATGTATATTTATACGTGGAAACTGGCTTATTAGGTTTCCAAGCCAGAAAGTTCTGAAAGTGTGAAGTGCTGTAAAGGGAGAGCATGGGCTCACCACCTACGTAAAACAGTTCCACAGATAGCGAGACACTTGAAGCACTCTGACAGGCCTGACATGGCTCCTCTTGATAATAAGGATGGGGGCACATTCTGTCGACACGGCGTTCCACGGTTGGATAGTTTATTTCTTTTCCACTCTGCTGTCAGCGACCGCCATCGATATTAATATTTCCATTTCCCTTCAGATTGGCCTGTTGGTCTTCAGTACGCTAAGGTTGCAAAACATGCACTAATTTTTTTACATGTTGGAAATGTCTGCATGACCGTAATGTATAGAAGTGAAAATGAAAAAGTATGGATGCTAATAGATCAACGTCAAACATTTTTGTACACATTACACACTAACATTACTTCATAAATGTACAGACAGGAGAGGGAAAAAATCCTAGGCTTGACTGAAAATATTCTGGTGGCACTGACATCAATCAGGGACTGATACACAAACACACAACCTCCAAACACACAGTCAGTATGAACAGTTCATACAACAGTTCTAACCTTCACTAAGTCACTACTAACCATAGGATATTTGATGTTAGCTGATTAAAGTGAGCATTACAGCCACTAAAGATAACATATATTGAGTACAGAAAGCACTACTTTCAAGACATGTATTGTTAAACAGGTGGGTGTGTCTTCTGGGTCGTGACTTTAGTTGTACCTCATCCTCAAAAGTGATCACTGGTGGCTCCTGCTTTTATTGCAGATATTTTTGCAGTTTGTTTAAAAGGCTAACCCTGTACATTATTGTATGTTATACAACAGTTAGTTCCGACCAAGTAATCTGATTAGATAAGAGACATTCCATGGTATAGGTGATATAGGCTGTGTTCGAAATGGCACACTGTATACTGTATACTACACGTTACTTCCTACATACTGCATACTGGTATGTACGGAGCTGTTAAAATATATTTTGCCGTATGCTACACCAGGCACCAGTTTCCAGTTTGGAAAGCGGAAGTAAACAATAGCCGGCCAAAAGCAAACGGCCACTTCTCTAGCTATGGCGCCCCCTTCGGCTGTTCTGCTGCCGTCTGTCATTTCAACTGCCGTTGTGACGTTCCAGTGCTTTGCATTGTGGGATACAGTAGGCAAGGCGGACTGGTCCGATGTGAAATCAGTACGACATCTCGGTATTTTTGGCATACTGTAAAATGTTGCTTTAGTTTGCGTATGAATACTACATACTACATTTTGTCCAATTTAGTACACACTGCTATTATAGTATGTGGTTTCAAACACAGCCATAGAGATCAGCATCGCTGGGACTTTTTACTCTGTGTATCACTCCGCCTCAGCCAGGTGTCTGAATACTGTTAATTAACATTACAGCAGATCAGGTATGTTTACATCAATCAGGCTGGTACCTCTGAATCACAGCAGACTCTTATTTCACTGGTTGATGATAAATTAAAACAAACAGATAAATGTACATGATAAATGAAGGAACTGCCATTACTTTAAAAAGTCCTCAGCTGTAACAGTTCATGACTTTAGCTTTTAACTGGGACTTTTCAGAATGTGTGTTTTGTCGTGTTTCATTGTCCGTTTTCATATCAGTGCATGCATTATGTCAGCCTCTGTTCCCCGACTATCTCAGACTCCCAGAGGACAATGCAGAAGCCTCTGTAGGAAAATAACCCCTTTAAAATCATGCCACTTTACAATATTACAATGTGTTCTCTTCAAGGTGGTATTTGATAGCAGGGTAATCATCTAACTTCCAAATAGGTTTGAATCTACACCAGTGTCTTTGTAGTGTTTTCACAACAACAAATCCATAGATTACGGTAAACTGTAGTAAATGTAGAAAGTTAGGTCTGATAGGAAGTAGATAGAAGTAAATTGACTATAACACAACAACAGAGATGACCTGAAGGAGAGGAAATATCTAAGTTAATGCACTGCAGCGTGTAGAAGCTGGACTCAGACCTAATGTGCAGGGGTTAGACGAGGGTACAGATGGCAGACGTACCAGAGTACACACCTGAGAGAAGCCTGTTAATGATACAGCGTGGTGATTGGGTTTTGTTTTAAGAGCCTTCCTCTGGTTGTCCCCGGGGTGTGCTGCCATGCCGTGTTGGTATCTGGGCTCAGAGCGAACAGGAAACAGGAACAGCTGCTGTCGCTGCTCTCCTCGCGGTCCAGCCCGAGCTGTCCTCATTCTATCTATCTGTCTTTATGTGATTTTCTTTCCATACGATGAATGCATCTGACTCTCCCTGTCTCTTCCTTACATCTCATCTAACGCCTGCAACCATACATTGGAGCAGTCTTCACATAGGTGCTTCAGTTAAAGTATGTAAGGACAAATTCAGGCTGAAGAAACCAGGACATGATGTACAGGATGTGTTTGTGTCACAAAACACGACTCATACAAAGTTTTGGAAGTTTTTCCCTCCTCTCCTAATTCTATCCTGGTCTATATATGTCGCTCCATTGGATGTGAGAACTGGCCCCAGTTGTCTGACTGATGTGTTATTCTGGACGGGCGGCTCTGCTGCGCTCTGTATTCTGTCCTCAGACACAGTGGGGACTCCTCAGTACTTTGCCAGTATCTGGGCCTGTGGGAAAGTATTGTCCAGATGCTTCTCTCCCAAACCAGGAGGTTTCCCTGCCAGCAGGAACTCACTGCTCTAATTTTACATCTCTATATGTGCCACTATGCATGTGTCAGAGCACTCTTTAAAGACATACTGCACACTTCAATGTCTTCATTTTTTATACCTCCTTACAAGTACATTCACTGTTTTCTTCTACAAAATCAATTTTTCCATTTAACAAAAGATGTCCACGTTAAATATGTCAAAATGTGCAACACAAAATCTGCCTTTAAAAAACGTCTTGAAACTGAAAATATCCGATCAAATAATACAACCTGTTTTAGTTTAGAAACTTGAAGATAAGCAGCCATTAGTATAAAATGTGTGTTAATAACAGTCTAATTAATCAATATTTTTTTTATTAAACAATGGGAAAAATTACAGCATGTGATGTGAAAGCTGATGCTAATGAGTCAGAGGTGGCATTAGCCGTGTTTCACACGATTCAACTGAAGCGAGGCCCTGCTTCCCAAAGGGCCCCAATGACATGCAGGGATGCAAATATTCCCTTTATCTTTGAGAGTGACAAGCTGTAGTAACTTCTCCAAAGTGCTTATAAAGGCTTGATAAAAAACTGTGATGCAGAAAGAGAACTCCCTGATGTGGACAGGCAAGAGAGCAGATAGTGGGTTAACACAGACGGAAGTATTGTCTGACTTTCTTTCATCATAAAGCCTAATGTTACTCTGCAGTTGTGTGGTTTATCAGTACATTACACTGCGGACTGCTGTCTCTGTAAACAGTGACAAACATAAAGATAGATCCTCTTTATGAAACACCTGTTTTTCTCTCTCTCTTCTTAAGATATACATCATTCAGCCAGAACATTATGACCACTCAGAGGTGAAGTGAATAACATTGATTATCTTGTTACAATGGCCCCAGGATGGGATGTTAGGCAGCAAGTGAACATTTTGTCCTCGAAGTTCATGTGTTGTAAGCAGGAAAAATGGGCACGCGTGAGGATGTGAGCGACTACTATTATTGGCATTGTAACCATAAGTATGTGTCTGTTGTTGTTCATGTAACAAGGACATATGTTGTTGTGGTAACAAGAACATATGTTGTTGTTGCTCTCTTTGCCTGTCTCTATCCTGCATCTCCTTCTATCCCATTTTCGGCCCATCCAGTCGAGGCAGATGGCTGTTCAACATGAGTTTGGTTCTGCTCGAGGTTTCTGCCTGTTAAAAGGAAGTTTTTCCTTGCCAGTGTGCCGAATTGCTAAGTGCTACTCATGGTGGATTCATGTTGGGCCTCTCTTTAAATAACTTAACAAAGAGTCGGTCTAGACCGACTCTTTCTGTAAAGTGTCTCGACCCTGGTTATGATTTGGCGCTATACAAATAAAATTTGATTGATTGATTAAATTTGATTTGATTGATTGACTTTGACAAGGGCCAAATTGTGATGGCTAGAAGACTTGGTCAGAGCATCTCCAAAACTGCAGCTCTGCAGCAGTCAGTACCGACCAAAAGTGGTCCAAGGAAGGAAAAATGGTGAATGGACGCCAGGGTCATGATCGGCCAAGGCTCATAGGGAGCGAAGACTGGCCTGTGTGGTCGGATCCAACAGAAGGGCTACTGTAGCTGAGATAGCTGAAACAGTTCATGCTGGTTCTGATAGAAAGGTGTCAGAACACACAGAGCATCACCAAAAGCTCCTACAATGGGCACATGAGCATCAGAACTGGACCATGGAGCAATGGAAGAAGGAGGCCTGGTCTGATGAATCACATTTTCTTGTACATGGTGTGGATGGCTGGGTGCGTGTGCATCACTTACCTGGGGAAGACATAGCACCAGGATGCACTATGGGAAGAAGGCAAGCTGGCGGAGGCAGGCTACTGGGAAACCTTGGGTCCTGCCATTCATGTGGATGTTACTTTGCCACGTACCACCTACCTAAACATTGTTGCAGACCAAGTACAAAATGATATTCCCTAATGGCAGTGGCCTCTTTCAGCAGGATAATGTGCCCTGCCACACTGCATACATGGTTCAGGATGGAACCCGACAACGAGTTCAAGGTGTTGACTTGGCCTCCAAATTCCCCTGATCTCAGTCCAATGGCGCATCCGTGGGATGTGCTGGACGAACAAGTCTGATCCATGGAGGCCCCACCTCGCAACTTACAGGACTTAAAGGATCTGCTGCTAACGTCTTGGTGCCAGATACCTCAGCACACCTTCAGAGGTGTAGAGGAGTCCATGCCTTATTGGGTCAGGGCTGTTTTGGCAGTAAAAGGTGGACCTAAAGCATATTAGGCAGGTGGTCATAAAGTTGTGGCTGATAGAAAATAGTGTGCTGCAACAACAACTAGTAGTATGGTATTGTAAAGTAAGTACATTTAAACATTTCAATTAACATAATTTTCTATAAGTAAAAGTGTCACTTAAATTAGAATAGTGAGTGATCTGTCATCTTTCATCCACCATTCACACTGCTGCTGGACTACTGTATATTATCTGATATCATATGTTCATTATATTACGTCATCCTTTAATTCATCTCTGTCCCTCTCTTTCAGCCTGTCTCCTGCCCTCTCTCTATCAGTCTCTTGCACCAGCCAAAGCCCTGTGGTGGCTTTAACATTATTGAAGCAGTTGTCCGGGCTTTAATCTGTGACTTGGGGCTGTCATTATCCATCAGAGGAGACACTCTGTCCCTTCCAATTTCCTCCCCGCGTCCATCTCTCCTCCTCACACCTACACTTTGAATTTTCTCTTTGCTTCTGTCTGCTTCATAAATATTCAGCGTGCCGGCCGGTAATTTACACACACAGTCTGCCACTCCCCATCATTTCCTCACCTAGATACATGGACATTGGCATTCCTCTCTGTCCTAATCTGCTTTCATGTCCTTTATTTTTCTCCTCTTCCTCTCCTCCTCTGCTCTTATCTTCTCCATCTCCTGTCACCTCTCCTCTCCTCACTCGGTGCAACACATCTAACTTTGTCCCTTTAACACGAGCATACTTTGCTGAGAGGCAAGATGTCAGGAACTAATGCAAGTTAAGTGTTGAGCTTGAAGTTTCGTGGTACAAGGTTTTGACCTTGAAATTGTTGATACAATGCAAAATTACTGTCCTGCCATTAGTTCTTTCTTTTCCCAAAGATTATTTTTGCCTTCATTTATAGGACGGCTGAAGAGAGACAGGAGAGAGAGAGAGAGGGAGATGACATGTAGCAAAGGCCCGAGGGTGGGAGTAGAACCTGCGGCCGCTGAGTCGAGGAGTGTGCCCTCTGTGTATGGGGCGCCTGCTCAAGCCAATGAGCTAAACCAGCACCCGTCCTGCCATTAGTTATTGGAAAAAAAACGTGCACACTTTATCTGTCTTCACTGCGGGGTTAAGTAGTGTGACCCACTCTACATTTCTCATCATTAAATTCCAATTAAGGCAAACTGTATAGCTAGCATCCCTATTACTGGACATGCCTATATTCAACTTGTTTATTTAGAGAGAGATTAGTGAAATCCAGTAACAACACAGTAAGATAACAAGCGATCCCAGCACAGCAAACGCTCATGATATTTCATAAGGCAACATAAAACCTTGAATTGATCATTTGCAATGTACTGAACAATTATTGATCTCTGTCTGGCCTGTTTCAGACCATCCATCCATCCATCCATTATTCATACTGCATATCCTGGTCAGGGTCGTAGGAGGCTGGAGCCTATCCCAGCTGTCATTGGGTGAGAGGCGGAGCACACCCTGGACTGATCACAAGTCAATTACAGGGCTGACACAGACATTCTTTCACGCTCACACTCACACCTACGGGCAATTTAAGAGTCACCAATTAACCTAACGAGCATGTCTTTGGACTGTGGGAGGAAGCCGGAGTACCCGGAGGGAACCCACGCATGCAAGGGGAGAACAAGCAAACTCCACACGGACAAGCCCACTACACCCGAACTGGTCCAAAGACATGCTAGTTAGGTTGATTGGTGACTCTAAAATTGCCCATTAATTTGTTTGTGTTTATGTTTCAGCCCTGTGAATGACTGGCAACCTGTCCAGGGTGTTCCAAGCCTCTCCCCCAAAGACAGCTGGGATAGGCTCCTAATCCTGCATACTGTGCTCAGCGTCGGCTATCTCTTTGACCTTTTACGTGAGTAACGTTGGTGTTGGGAGGCTCGCAAGGAAACCGTGCCCGTAAACGGCAAAGCGATTTTCTGTTCTCCAAAGTAAAATCTAGGCAGAAGTAAAATTGCCCATAGGTGTGAGTGTGAGCGTTGTCTGTCTCTGTGTCGGTCCTGTGATTGACTGCCGATCAGTCCAGGGTGTACCCCCACCTCTCGCCCAGTGACAGCTGGGATCGGCTCCAGCTCCCCTGAAACAGGATAAGAACACTTGCAATGTTATTATACTAAAGAAATACATTTTTACAATGGCGCACAAGTTTATTTTGTATAAAGGTGAGTGTTCTGTGCTGAATAAGATTTCTGGATGTCTCTATTTTGAGTTTGATATATTCCTGCCTTGCTTAAGTTAACTGAAGTATGTCCCTAATGCTGTTAACACATCTTCAACACAGTACTGTGAGAGGCTGTGACTGTGACCTAACATGGCTGCAGGCTGGGTACATCCACTAAAGTTTCCCAATGCCCCCGTGAACAAGATCCGGGCGAGGGCAGAGAGAGAAGAACCAGAGTAAGAAAGGAGAGAGCAGAGAGAAAACACAGAGAGAGAGAGAGAGAAAGATGGAGGGAGATAAATAGACAAGCGAGCAGAGAGAAAGGATGGAGGAGACTGTGTGCGAGTGCAGCCTGCTTGGAAAACAGTGTATAATCAGTTTTGTTGGTCTTCGGGTTGGGTCTCTTGTTTGGTCTGCTGGTCACAGGCAGGACATTTACACTCTGTGTCTCGCACATAAATCATGTCACATGGCTGAACGCACAGACACCGCAAGCATTTTAGCTCCCACAATGCTCTGCTCCGCGAGGCCCAGCCTGCTTTCACACACACATTAAGAGGATACAGTAAAGGTTCGGTATCTGCTCACACAATATACTGCATATATACCCATGCAGACAGACTGTGCAGACACAGCTTAGACATGGAAATGAACAGGGGACGCGCACTTCAATCTGTTGCATGTCTCGGTGTGGAGGTGTTGCCTTTGTTATGCTCTGCAGCTGTGAAAGTTTCCATCTCTCTCTCTTCAATGTCTCCTTTTCCTCTTTTTGTCCTCATGCACAATCATCTCTCCCCATCTTATCCGTGAGATTTACTTCATTATTGGGAGAGGAAAGAGTGACGTTGAATCTCTAAATTTCCTGTCAGGTTCTGTTTGTCATACAAGAAGAGCAGACAAACAAATGCCACCGTCACACCCTCCTGGTTTCTGCCTGCTCGCGTCCCTCCATGCTGGATAGATGATATCTGGCACAGGTTCCACGTGCTCGAGCTCTCTCCTTTTGATGCTTATACAAACACGGGGGCTGAGACAACACTCTCCAAAAGCTTTGATGCAATTAGCCAACAGAGTGTGAAGCAGAAAACCTTTGTAGCTTTTTACACGCCGCGCAGGAGAAAAAAAACAGTGTCAACACAAAAGGACGCAGAGATCAGTCGACAGGAGCCGAGTCTCTTTTGTTGATGCCACTCCATCCCCTGTGTGTCTGACACAGCCTGAGAGGGAGTCTGACGCTCGCAGAGACGGGGGGAAAGAGATAGGAGGGGAGAGATGAGGGAGGCTCTGATGGGAGCTGTGGTGTCCTGTGGTTTGTGAAGGGCATGATCATACAAAGAGAGCGCATGGGTTTTAGTAGGAACCTTTAAAAATGCTCTGTTGAATACATGAGAAAGGTCAGGCAGAGACAGACTGATGAAGATAAAGCAGAAAGGGAGCAGCCACAAGTGTGCTGCTGTTTAAATTTCACAGTGAAATGCAGGATTTGTTCAGTTTGACAGAAGTCTATGTGAGAGAGGGTCTGACATTACCATTAAAGTTCTATACTAGGTCTTTACAACGCCTCTTTAACTATGATATGGTGTTTAAAACTAGAAAGAAGCAACTGTTGACAGTTTGAATCAGTAACTATTTTTAACGTGAAAGATGCAACTTCAGGGCGTCGATTAAGCTTAGTGGTCAAATAGTCCTTGATGCGGTGGCCCCGGGTCTCTCTTCCCTGTTTCCGACACTACCCACTGTCCCTACATGAAGGCATAAAGGGCCCAAAAAATCATCTTTATAAAAAAAAAGCAACTATATCGGTACAAAGAGCCGATGTAGATTGCAAGGAATAGATTTACTGTATAGGTGCTGCTAATGTTGCATACTGTGCTCAGCGTCTCCTATCTCGCTGACCTTTGACCTTTTAACAAGAGTAATGTAAGTGTACGGAGTAGGGGTTAGACAAAATATCAATATCGCAATATATCGTCATATCGCTGGTGCCAAATAGCGATATTTTGATTTAAAAAATATTCAGTACTCTAAACAGATCAGAATTTGAGTCACCGCATCATCGTTTAACTCAATCAAAATCTAATTTGAATAAAACACCAGATACTTGTGTCCTAATGATAAGGATAATCCCTCATCCCAATACTTATAATCAACCTACAACATGATTGGTCACCGCAACCCAAGCAGCATTAACAACTTTCGCAGACCCAGGCTCTGCTAATGCGAGCCCCGGGTACTGACAACGCCGATACTCAATAACGTATTAAGCACAAAAGAGAAAACTAGAGAGTGAAGAATCCAGAGAATCCATAACACATTTATTCTGCACTTCACCTTTTTAGGGGCTTTTTGTGTTCTTCAGTTAATCAGATATCGTGATGTATCATTATATGGTTTGAATATATCAGTTATCGCAGAATCACTGTATCGTGATATTATCGTTATCGTATCGTGAGTTACCCTGCGATTCCCACCCCTAGTGAGGCTTTTGCAAGGAAAAAGTAACATGTCTGTAAACGCTGAAGCGATTTACAGTGCTCCAATGTGAAATCCAGTCAGAAGGCAGTTATACTTTATATTAAGGAAGAGAAACTTTACAGAAGTCTGCCCATTGGTATCCTTTGTAGAAAAGAGATTAAAGACATCGCCGAGGCTAATCTTAACGCGCACCTGGTCAGACGGCAGGGCGAAACCTGGGCGGGCAACGAGGATGCACAAGCAATTACAGTGAAAACAAAGAGGACAGCAACAAATGCGTGTTAGAAATGAAACACAAACTGTTCTCGTATCTGGGCAAGCACGCAGAGCTACTTTTAGTTGACCGTTTAAGCTGAAGACCTTTTTAGAGAAAGTCGTGAGCTAAGTGCTAACAGGAAGTTGTAGCTCCACGACCGCTTGACCTGACGATGGCTGTGTAGCTGCCTGTCGTTACATAAGTTGGGCTTGGCCTGGCACCGCTGGGACTTCCTTCTCTCGGTTAATTTGCCAGCAAAAAGCAGAGCAGCGCCAGTGGCGATGCTGAGGAGAGATGCACGAAGAGGGAGGAAGGAAGGAGAAGAAAGGGGGGACTTTCAGAGGATGAGAGAGAGAGAGCACGGCAACGCTGTTTGAAAGAGTAAATGAAACGGAGGGAAAGTGGAGGAGAGAAAGAGGAAACACGGAGGAAGAAAAAGAGAGACCGTAAGCAAAAGTACGAGGGAGAGTGAAAAACAGCAGGGCGAGAGTGTTTGGCGAGCTAATTCCCAGATATCGACACTGCTTTGATTAGTAACTGGAGGGAACCTTTTAATGAGAGGCATTCTTTAATCAAACCCCAACGTAACACAGCCCACCGAGCTATCTCTGCTACGAGGGGAGGGGGGCGAATGATTTTCCTCCTCAGACTTCCTCCCCCTGCTCAAGTCCACAGATGATGATGCTGCCGCTCTCCGTCAAACTGAGAAGGTAATCGCCTGCACAAGTACGACCTCACATTCAAGTCATTTTTTATCTTCAGAGGTCTTATTGCTTCAGATTAAGCCCTCCTCTGCAGGAGCTTAAGGAGCCGTGTATTGATGTTTTGTTCGGCACATTGGAGCAATAATGGGGCATTGTATTGTGGGACTGCCTCCAATACCTGGGCACTGATTTTATGTGTATATGTGTATCAGTGGGTGTGTGAGTCTCCAGGGAGACGCGAGCACTCCAACTCTAGATGAGTGGCTTGTTGTTGTTGGAGAGTGGGCTGCCAGAGTGGGAGAATACAATACCTGAAGGGGAAAAAGAGAGAGAAGGACACAGGTGGAAAGAAAACAGAAAGCGAGACCTTTAGGGACAAACAGTTTGAGGTGCGTGAAGTGTACGATGGTCGAGCTAGAGAGGGTTTGTCTCGGTGGTCTCCAGTGCGCTCATTAGAAGCAGGGACAGCATCTTAGAGCCCCTCCCTTCCCAAGAGACACAGAGCCACTAATTAGAGGTCTGTCCTCCTCCCTGACACATCCACATCCCCTCTGGAGCTCCACGGCTCCAACTGCGACGTGGAAGAGTTTATAAGTGGATAGACGGAGGAGGCAAATACAAATAATGCACAGCTATATAATAAGAACGTATCAGTTTTATGCAATAGTTTGGCAGGAATAAAATACAAATAAAAAGTTGAGTTCTTTATAAAGGTATTATCTGTGGATCTTTTGGAGAGTTCCTGTCTCCACTCCCAGGACTTATTAATAGGAACTGTCCCTAAAGTCCATACCTGGAAAGAGGACGTTCAAGTGCGCTCCTCTGCTTGGAACGCCAAATAATTTAAGTCTTCAGCAGCTGGTCTCATCGGACGCATTTAAACTGATTCAAAGTGACTGGGATGCAAGTTCACCCGGCTGAAGATGATTTTAATCTGGATGTTTTATTGATATGTTATCCTGTGATTTGTTTTTTGTATTGTTTTGATTTTGTTGCGGCTCCTCTCGGCAGGGATGTTCTTATAAAATACATTTTTACTCCTGGTTAAATGAAGGTTAAGTAATAAAAAAAAACCTTTGAAAAGGGTCGTGTGTGGTGACAAACCCACTAAGACTCACTACGTTATTGGCTCACTCTTACTCCTCTCCCTTTTATCCAGCTTCAGTTTGTTTGCAGTAAATATAGCTCTGATAAACCCACTACAAGCCACCTGGGGGGTATACTAGGAAGCGAGTTCAGCAGGGTCTCTTTTCCTGATCTGGCTTCACTTAACCTGACAAAGGAGATCCTGCTAAACTGTCACACGACGCTGGTTATCAACTCGATAAGGTTTCTATGAGTGCGTTCACATAAAGGGCTGTTGTTTGGAACAAATCTAAGCACATGCAAGTCTGCCGTCAGCTGATTGGCATACTTTACAAACTCAGGGCAAACTATGATTTCAGAAAGATATGAAGAAGTTACACATCATCCAGACTGAAATCCACTCAGCTCCACCTGCAGAATGCAGGAAGGACAAATAGCAAAACAACGCAGACTGTGTAAATGTGCAAATACAATAATATCACTGCTCCATCATTAGAGCATGATATATTTATTATACTCGTGTGTTACATGAGATTAATATGTTGCACAGATGCATTTTTGTTAGTGGCTGATTTGGACCTCATTCTCTCAGCTGTATCAAACAGACCCATGGAGCAAATATAAAATAAACAGCCTATAAAACCACAATTCATATCTTATGAGTACAAAAGTACTTCAGGCTTCAGTGTTTTTATCAGTCTCTGTTGTAGATGTATATCAGTGAAGCTCAATGAATATCTTTCATGAATATATTTTAAAAACTACGGTAAAGTGGAAGTTTACCAGTCTCTCTCCCTCCTCCCTCTCATGATCTACTCACAGAGCTCCTAAATCAAGAGACCTGATTGGTCAGTAGGTGGTGATGAGTTCGGGTTAATCTCTTATCTCGGACATAACCTGCTCTGGAGTTACCATGGTGATCTACCCCGGTAAGAAGTGAACCACCTTCGTAGTACTGATAACTCGGAGTTAACCCTGAAGTTACCTCGATAACCGCAAATCCTGCTTCGTAGTATACCCTCCTGATCAGTACCAAACAGCAGACAAAGATACAATTACCTGAGCATAGAGTATTTAGAGGATATTTAGTAGCTTAAATACAAAATGTCCATCAGAAGTTGGAGGAGACGCGAAACGCCGCGCAACGAAAATCGTGCGTGAGCCGGAGCACTTCCGTTCACACAAGACTCGCATTTCTCCACGCTGGTTGACAAGCGCCTCTGCTCCTCAGCTGTCGTTCACTCACATTTTTGGAGGCTTTAATGGGTAATTACTCTTTTAACAAAATATGGGTAAAAATAGCAGATTTTTACTGTGTTCATACATAATGTTTTCTTGATTCAGGCACAGATTAATAACATCCTACCACATTCTACAGTGAAGACGAAACACAGAAATATCTGCATTAGTTTTATCACCTTAAAAGGACTGCTCAATAGTGCCCTATAGCAGGTTCCCAACATGGGGTCCTGGCCCCCCCTAGGTGGCCGCCGAAGATTGCTGGGGGTGCTGGAGGCTTTGTCTGCACTGAGGTTGTCGAGATTAGATTTGCACATTTTAAATAAAATCCAAGGAAAAAAGGTTGTGAACCACTGACCATAGAGACACGTTACTACAGGGGTGAATTGTTGACGGATGTTTTACAGCTGATCTTTGTGGTACCTTTTTTATGAAGGAGGAAAATATTCACACCGTATATTACTGTTCCTTTAAGTCATTATAAAAACCAATCTTCAAATTCAACCTTCAATTTGTCATTGTCATTAAATAAGTAATTATAGCTTCATGTGAATAAGAATACACTTCATTTAAAAGTTATTAACCTTTGGAAAGAGAAGAAAAACCTGTTGGACGTCCGTCGCATAAAATCACATTATTTCTCACAGTCATTTTCTGGTACAAAGTAGATTAATTTTGTTCAATGCTGCTGTGAAACCGTACTTATTTATATCTTATTTTGATGTCTTAAATAAGTCTTCATTGGCTATAATATGGCTGTTCGAGCATAGTATAAGATGATTCCATCTTCTTCTTCTTCCTCTCTTCCTCCTCTTCATCCAAAATATCTATTTTCTTCCGAGGCAGTGAACTAACAAGGGAGGAACACCGGGTAATTCTGCCTTGAATTTCTGGTCAATACACCGGCTCAGCGTTGGATATTTGATTAGATCTCAATACACTCACTTCTCTATCGCTTCTGCTCCAAAAACGATTTTGCTCGGGGTCGGTGTGCGCGTGTGTGTGTGTTTGGGTAAATCTCCAAGAACGGAGTGCTGCTGCTGTTTCATTGATTGTGATGCTAAACCGCACATTTACCATACCACATCACTTACATCTTCCTTTCCTTCCCCGATGCCGATGAATCAAAAGCTGCAGCCGGAGGAGAGCAGAGCTTGTTAGCGGTGCTTTCCAGGGAACCTCCAACATCTGACAGGCTGGCTCTGATCGATAGCTGTCTCTCCGTGTAGCCGCGTCTGCCTTTGCGAGGGCTTGTGACTTAGCAAAGCGCTGCAGTGCTTCAAAGTAAATGGACTGAATTACTCTTGTGTTCCACGGGGATGCTCGACTATGAGCAATGGCTGACACAGACTGACATGTTTATATATTTGATTTTTTTTTTACTAGAGAATAAGCTGTCAACTCGGCTCAGTATTTCTTACGCTTTAAAAGTAGAGAAGCACACAGTAGGGGAGTTTTTAAAGTGCGTCAGACAGGATTTGGACAGTGACTCATTTTTGTGTTGGCTCTGTTCTCTGTAACGCAGCTTGAAATGAGACAATGAGGTTAGTGATGACGAACAGCTTTCAATTAAGAGTGTTTAGATCTGGCACCAAGGTAGTCATCACATATTTTAGATATTATATTTTATAAGGCTGTATCCCGTGACAACTTCACTAAAGCTGAACTTCAGTCATTGTCACGTTTTTTTAAGCCTTCGGTCTTCGATTGAAGCAAGAAAGTGCAGTAAATACTGAGGTCAAGTGTTTCATTTTGCTGGGTAACTGTGCGTAACAAGGTCCATGACTCCCACACCCATTATAAATGTTAACACAAATAGCATAATCATTGTTTTATACTGTTTTATTGAGCTGGAGGAGGGCCAGCGCAACATAAAAACACCTCCTCCGATCACCTGGTGTGAGACAAGGTCTTAAGTGGAGATATCTGCGTCATGAACGCAATCGCTCACATACTTGTCTGTGCACTACACGTGTTTCACTAGCAAGGGCCACACCATCAACAGGATGCAATTTAACATTTTATTGATTCCTGAGATTGATGATGATGATGATTGGACTTCTTGCGGTCAACATTTTGGGGAAGCATCAGTGGGAATCTGTCGACAGGCTGTTGACAGGCATGTTAGTCGCACAGAAATGGTTCATTTCGGACTTAGTCTATCAGCTTATCTTCGGAACTCTCTGCCATTGTTGCCCCTGCTGCTGTGTTGACCCTGTCACACCCCCCCTGCCTCTACACTGCCCCTAGCGCCCATACACGTAGCATAATTTTTGAGGACCTGACAGCCGACGCTGCAAACAGACACAGGGAATGCGTACCAGCCGTCATGCGCACACGAACACGTCGTTAAAAGCAAGTATATCTCCGACTTTAGGGATATTATTGCGATACAATGCTTCTGTCTGCACATGAAACATTTAAGAAGATGTTTTAGAAGTTTGAGCTTTAAACTGTTAGTCGAGCAGAAGAAACTAAAGCAGCGGTATGATATGATCGGTCCATGTGATGGTCCAAACATCAAAATATAGAAATCGGAGTAAACCGTCAGCATGAATCAGACAGCGAGGAGTCTGTGTTTGTCTCCCTTCTGAGTTCTGCTAACCTCAGGGTCATTCATAAAATGAGTGGCTCAGACTTCCTCTGAGGCATCACTCAAAGTCTGGACTAAAGGGCAGGAGGAGAGATGTCTTCATTTTTTCATGTCCTCGTGACATCTCTGGCTGGGGCAGCTCCTCACAGACGATCACAGCTCGGACTAAAAAAAGATTTTTATCCTTAAGGTTTTAGTTTGAGTACGACTTACAGTATGCATACTGAAAATACACACATGCTGAACTGTATCTTGATCATTTATTAAAGGAAAGTACGATCATTAGGGATGTGCATCTATCCTTTGAAGACACATACACATCTAGACACAAGGGCTACTATGACTTGAAAAGGTGTTCTATATTCGGGACCACATAGGTTTTGGCCTTGCTGTCTCACCAGGTGAGTGTCAGGATTTGTCTTACTCCCGCTGAACTTTAA
This sequence comes from Semicossyphus pulcher, assembly GCF_022749685.1. Classification (NCBI taxonomy): domain Eukaryota; kingdom Metazoa; phylum Chordata; class Actinopteri; order Labriformes; family Labridae; genus Semicossyphus; species Semicossyphus pulcher. Next base: position 22,169,604 of record NW_027211603.1, read on the forward strand.
TGGCCTTTCAACAAACTGAAAGACTTCTGTTTCCCTTTGTTCATGTAAAGTCCAAATGCCTCCTGTCTGGATTTTAAATGTGGAGCGCTGTAAATCGCTCAGGCATTTCCAGACCTGTTGCCGTTTTGCAAGATTGGAGACGCTGGTCAAAGTGTGCAGGATGAGCAGCAACCCATTCATAACTTTAGAGCTGTGCCGTCAGCCGCTGCATATAACATCCCAACCAACCATGTGATCTGAGGACAATGTAGTTACATCTTTAACATTAACATCGCTTACCAGATGGCTGATTCTTTGCACTGCTAATGATCATGTTTTGAATGCCTTTTTTTAAACAAGATGATATAAGTCTGGATTGACGTGTTATTGCCAATTGGCACAAAAAAAAAAGAGGTTGTTAGTTTGAGGTACGCATGTCATGAGTTATTCTAGTCTAGTTGTGGTTTTGATTTGTATTTCGGTGTTCATATATTATTTCCTGTTTCACTTTGTCTCTTGTTGTCTTGAGTTCCTATTGTTTAGTTTTGTGTTTAGTTTATTCTGTGTTCTTGTTTAGTTAGTATTTCATTTGTGTTTCATTGGTTAGATCACGTTGTCTCTCGCGTTGGTCCACTTCCTGCCTTTGTTTGTTTCCTGCTTGTTTGATTATGTGCCCCGCCCTGATTGTTTCCACTTGCCCCTTGATTGTCTCACCTGTGTCTGATTAGCCTCACCTCCTAGTTTATTTAGTCTTTGTGCTCCCCTGTCTCAGTGCTGGTTCATTGTCATGTGGAACCGTCGTCTTACTGTGGACTTACCTGTTTCCTCGTGGCTCCCTGTGATTGTTACCTATTTGGTTTTTTTGCCTTTAGTTTATTAAACCATATCTCTAGTCTGCATCTGGGTCCTTAACAGTTTTTGTTTGAACATTAAACTGTGACACGTGCTTCCTGTTTCTGACATCTTGTACCTTTTGGAGTTTGGATTTATTTACTGCGAGGCACTTTGGACAAAAGATTCTGTCAGATAAATGTGATGAAATGAAAGTAATATATTTTGAAATGTCAAAATGAGCCAGGAACGTGTCATTTTTGGCCTTTTAATGCTCGTTGTTGTGTCATAAAACACAAATCAGCGTGAAGAAAACCAAGTTGAACTGTTTCTTTGTGAGTGTTGAGGATAGCTTTTAGACTTTCATGTTAATGATACATAATGAAACCCATCGAGGCTGTGACACGCATAGGTCATTACAGTAATTGGAACCAAAGTAGACCGAAGCATTACTCTAATCAGTTAAGCCGTCGCTTAAGCGTCGCTCCTTTTCCCCCTGGTTTCTGCACATTATCCAACAGATCGAACAAATATGCTCTGACTTATTGTAATGTGGTCTATTGAAACGTAACCGATAATGAAAAACAGCAGAGGCTGGACTAGAATAGGAAATTGATGACTCATTGGTCGAGGTACAGAGGCTAAATAGCAGCAATACACCTATAAATCAGAGTTGTAAGGAGTACAGTACAACAAAGAGAATGTGCTTATGATGTCTGACTGCTCTTACAGGTAAGGCCAATGACCTTTCCTACTTCCTGATTCCAAACAACGGATTAGAGGGAATGCTGCTGGGAAGAAGAGATCGTCAGGTAGCCTCTCCTGCTCGTGTCCCGCTGAGCTGGTCTCTGTGAGAGTCCCGCTAGGTACTGGTCTAAATGAGCTGCGGCCTGCTGCGAAGCTCCTGCTTAATATGCTGCTGACAGAGAGATAGAGAAGGAGAGACGGAGCGGAGGAAACAGGGGAGGAAAGAATGAGAGGATGAGAAAAAAGTAAATGGAGGGATCAATGAACGGAGGAACGAGACGGAGGAAGAAGAGGCTTTGTGTGTGTGTGTGTGTGTGTTTGTGAAAGATAGAGAAACAAACACATGCAAAGACTTGGGAGGTATGCAGAGACAAAGAGGAGGAAGATAACATGAGAGAGAGATAGAGAGAAACAGGCAGAGGGAGAGAATAAAAGCAAACTTCAAGGTCTATATTGAGTTGGCGGTGGCAGCGCCAGAGGACCTGAGCAGAATAGCCTTGGCATCGCCTCCTTGGCCAATTAATGTGAAGCTGTCTGGGTCCAGGGAAGCTATTAGACTCTGGAAGAGAAAAACACATTAAAAAAGAACAGGAAGAAAGTTCACCGCTGCATCCCCGCGCTGGTGCCTGTATGTAAAGCCCCTTGTTTTTCCTGACTGAATAATAGTCTTCAACCCCCCCCTCCCTCCCTTTCAAAGCCCCTGGATGTGGGCAGAACATCTCTGCTTTATTAACCATCTCACTAGAGACAGAACACCCTCGCCAACAAGCAGCAGCCTTTATTAAAGATGCCGCCGAGTGGAAAGGAGTGAGCATTGAGATTCAAATTGAGCCAGACAAGAAAACACTGTGTGGCCGTAGCTTTAGTTAGTTAGATGAGAGGGGGAATTTGTATTGATGTTAATCAAACAAGCAACTGTTTTTCTTGTTTAATAAGCAGCGCCTGCACTCACTAAAGTACACAGAAGTGTGTACACGCAAGGCGCGGGATAATTGAGTATGTACGTGTGTTTGCATGCATCTACACAGGCAAGTATGTACATGTGGGTGCATGTGCAGACTATTCATGGGTAAATATTATGCACAACTCCAAATACTGTGTGGACACAGATGTGTCTGGAAGCTGTCAGTCAAGTGTACTTCCTGGAATAGTCTTATTATAAGAGCACAGAAAACACTACCCAGCTGTATGGAGGCTATAAACAGGATTTCCATAATGAATATGAAGAATTATATTCCATAGGTACAGCAGTGCATTTGTTAAAGAGGATTTCAACAAATTGAACTAATGTCCCAATAAGTAACCACTTGTAGCACATTCACGGTGCTGCTATACATACAGGTATTTAATAGGCAGTTTAACAGTCTTCTCAGCATCCAGCATTGTAACTAAAACAACACCAGATTGTGATTATGAACATCAGGAGAGTCAGGTTTTTTTTAAGGTTTGGGTGAGATTTGTTCATGTTCCAAGAATCAAAGCCTCGATCAAAGGAATAAAACATGTGTTAGATCCTCCCTCCATAGAAAAGTGTGATTATTGGCGGCACTGGAGTTATAACTTGGAACAAGCCCAGCATGCGCCATTGATGTATGGCTTTAAAATCAAACCAGTGAGAGGGATTGGGTTTGTATTTCACTCACACTGTGAATTTATCAAATTTCACTCTTGACTTTGACATTTGGTGAAAATAAATCAAATACCTCGACTATAAAGGATATTCAAATCTGGTTATGGAATTTACTTCAGCTTGGTGTGGCATCATTGCTCTGAAATAAAATATCAATGTTTACGCCAACAAACTCCTAATATGCCGTCTAGACACAAGAGATGTGAAGAGCATAATGCTTAATGTCAAATCTATTTTTCGAAAACAACAAGCAAAGTTACCTTTTCTTTTCTAAGTCTCTTTTTAACCACAATGTAGAAATATTGGGCTGAGATACCTGTGAGTGTTTTCATAAGCCGAGCTACATAAAGGTGGAAACATGAGAAGAAAATACTCGGAGGATTTCCTAAGTTAATTGCAAACACATTCATTATGATTGTTCGTTTTCTTCAAAGCAATCAACACTTGAAAACTCAAAAAGATTTATATCCTGACAGTGATGATGTATTTGGCGTCTGTGCCCCCCTCTCAAACGTCTCTGATTCTGCATTAGTGAACAGTAATAGTTTGGTGTGGTGCAAAACAGAGTCCCTGTGGTGTCAGGATTCGCACAGGGGAGAAAAATCAAGGCAAAAACAGCAATACATCACAGCACAGTAATTAACGACATATAAGAAAAACACATCACACAGAGATTCTGTGGGTACGCAGCTCTGGTTGCTGATAGATAATTCCTCTTCCTGTTGTTTTGTTGGTGTGTTTAGACGTAATTCTGAGCCTTCTTTTCTCAAGACAAATGCTGCTGATAAATCTTTCAAGTCCTGCCCTGTAGGACTCATCGGGAGTTCGCTTTTGTACTACAATGCAAAGAAAACTAACTGCAGCATGTCTGTTTTCTCTTATTGAGTGTCCCCCCCTTAACATCACCATCACCACTCATTTCGTGCACACACACACACACACACACACACACTCCCTCCACTCTGCAGATACTATTAGACCTTGAGTGACTTTTTCATCGCCTCATCCTCCTTCAGGAACCGTCTTCTAATGTCAGTCACCTTCGTCTCTCTCAGTGTTAGAGACCAAAACTTTTAGAAAAATGTTCTTTCAGAAAATACTTGGGTCAACTTTTTGCACATTTCTGGCATTTTGTATCAGTATCGAAGATTTACGACATGAGTTCCAATAGTTAAGACCAGATTGTTACGTTAGCTAGCATGTTTGTTTTGGACACAATCAATTTTATAACTTAAGTTAGCATACTCGTAAACGGAGCTTACGTTACAAAAAGGGACACAATAAGGATTGTTTTGTTGGCTAGCACATTTGCAAATGTAGATTATTTTACAATTTGCAACATGATCCACATTGTAACATTAGCTAGCATGTTCAAAATGTAGCTAAAGTTACGAATAGGGCTACGATCAGGATTGTAACATTAGCTAGCATGTTCAAAATGTAGCTAAAGTTAGAAATAGGGCTATCAGGATTGTAACATTAGCTAGCATATTCGCAAATATAGCAATGTTATAAATAGGCACACATCAGGATTGTTTTTTAGCTTGCTTATTCATAAATGTAGCTTAATCTACAATTTGCAAAACAATCTGGATTGTAATATTAGCTAGCATATTTGCTAATGTAGCTCACAATCAGGGAAAGGGCCAGGATTATGACGTTAGCTAGCATATTTGCAAATGTGGCTAAAATTAGTATTTGCCACATGATTTTAAATAAGCATGCATATTCGTACATTTTGCTAGTGTAGCAATTTGTGACAGGATCAAGATTATAGCGATAGCTAGCCTGTTCCCAAATGTAGCTCATCAACAAAAGGTGATGAGTGTCATGAGGCAGGCAGTTTCCATTAGCATTTGCCTGCAACTAATCCTGTAGACCTATAGGTTTAATGTTATTAAGTATATCATGGATTTAATCTGTTTTATTTTTAGCAGTAATGTGGAACAGCAATTTCTCTGACCCGCCTCACTGTTTTTCTAACTGTGAAAACAACTTTTCACAACACCAGACCTTTTTGACCCTTTCCGAACACAAAATATGAGACGTGTGTGGCAATTCAGAGGTCTGGAACCAGGCTAAATCATACCACCCTCTGGATGGACCCTCTTCTCCTCTTTGTCCATCTGTCCTTTCTGTTTGTTCTGGTATTTGCTCACAGTGTCAGGGTGAAGGGCACTGTCACGTAACTCGTCTGCCAAATAAGCCCCTCTCTCTGTGTGCGGCTCATGTAACAATTGGATGCTGCAGTCTGGCTCAATGCTTAGGGAGAACTGTGAGAATTATCTATTTTCTGCAGTAAAGTTATAAGAAATGTGTCAGGTCTAGTTAGTCGAGGCAGACAATAGTCTAGTATATAACTAAGATTAGACTTGTGTGCGATAGAAGGATCTTACAATGAAGTAAAAATGTGTGACAGGAACAACACAAATGACTTTCTCTCCATGAGAATTCACACGTTTGAATAGGTCACATTAACTGTTTCATACACAATCCCGCTTCAGTCCAATTTATTCTGTCTGATAAAGCAGAAATGCAGAAAAAATAATTTACATTTCTGAATAATGAACCCTCCAATCTAGGCTGCTCATATCTTTCCCATCTGTCTACTTTCCTTTGCCCATCTTCCCACCGTGGATTGGCTCGGGCGATCTCCTCTGATTTCTCCCTTTTTTCGACCTGATATTCAGCCGGTATAAAGCTGTCGCCCGCTGCTGCCTCCCCAAATCTTCTTCTTCAAAAGCTGTATTGTTGCCATCTGTCTCTGGCACTCAAACGCACTTTTTTACGTGCACACACACATGCACACTCTGGCTTAACACCAGATTCTGGTCTTATCTGGTCAAGTGTGTTTACCACTACAGCACACCTTGTGCTTACGCTGCAGGTGCCCAATATTTTTGCTGAGAGATTATTTGAGGGATTTTGTGCCGCAGGTATATTTTTTCCCATTTGGTGAGCACGTTGGAGATAAAGTGATTCCCAAATGTGCTATCCATGATGCTCTGTGCATTTCTTTTTTCACATTAATCATTTATCAATATGGCACAGGCTGATAGAAAAGCAAAACATACCTATGTGCCTCCTTTTTGGTGACTTTTTACAAACTTTGTCTAAATCTTAAAAGAACAAATTTAGTTCAGTAAAATATAAAAAGCATATATTAAATTAAGCAAAATGCACATTTCACAGTCAATGACTGTCTATCACTGATCCATTTTGAGATCACTTTTAGAGCTTAACAAGATAAAGAACATAAAATGCTTCTCCTCCTGAATCTGGTCAAGACAGAGCAGCAGTATTTTCACACACATGTTTGCAGTGTGTTCAACGATGTTACATTGCTGTTTATTTTCAGAATGCATGCTTTCTTTAGAGTGGCAACAATAATGCTCTCTTGTGCTTCACCTCTCTGCCCTATATCTGCAAATATCTTCAGCAGCTTGTCCGGCTGCACATCTGGCTGCACAGATAGTTCAGGACCTCAGGGGATGGTGGTATTGATCACATATGCTGTTTGTCAAAAAAACTGATAAAAAAATCCAAACATACACAAACATACAGTACATCAACAATTAAATATGCCATGCTAAATAAAAAAAAACACTAGAAAAGCTACTAGGAAAATGAACAGGCTGGTGTAAAATGAAAAGGTATTGATTTGTACAACGACTGAATTATGTCAAAACTGAGTTTCAGGTTTCTTTATTATTTGACCACATTTTAAAAAATGTTAACATTTATTTTATGAATGTGCTTGAATGTGCCCATGTCAATATTATTACATATACAATAACAAAATAATTGTAATTCCTAACTATATAATAACTTTTGATGAGTCATAGGAGGAATCAGGGCATTAACTACCTATGTAATTTGAGACAGCCCACCCAAGTGTTAAATAAGTTAAAAGTAATACAATTATTGATGGTCTGGTTTGCTTTTGTAGCTCACATAGAGTAATCAGAATTAATTCCAGTCTTTTTCACAACCAGAAAAAAACTCCTCACAGGAGCTTTAAACAATAAATGGTGTATATTTTTAACAGCTGCTGTAACTTGACATTAAACGTTTTTCCTCACACTTTTCATTGTTTCCCATCTAGTTAAAACTTTCCCCGCAGGTGTAACAAAACTAAAACTCAAATTCAGTTTAACATTTACAGGTAAAAGATGTTTTAACTAATTAACGGCTACTTTTAGTGTGGCTATAAATGTTAGCTTACATTTGCAACAATGACTAGCTCAAGTGACGCACAGATACGCGGGATAACAATACAGTAAACAGAAATACATTTTATTAGATGTATTTAACCTCACCATAAAAAAGAAAGGCCCATGACCAGTGGGTGTGCTGGGCTGTTGTTGAGTCTGTCCTCAAGAGACAAGGTCATGTAATAGGATCATACTCAGACTAGTAAACTTTACCTCATGACAAAAAGAATTATAATTCTAACCGATGTAAATGTCCTTGTTAAAGAAATATTAATGAATAACCTGGGACATGCTGGTATATTGTAGGAGCATCACTCACTGCAGACTAAAACATTTTAATTTGATGTTCAGTGATTAAACTTTTTCTCTGATTGTAATATTAGGTAAAAAAAACGCCTCACTTAGATGCACACATTGTTATGCAGCCATTGTCGCTCAAACAAACCCCGGTATAGTACTTCCTAATGCAGGAATAGTTTTAAGGTGCAGGGGTGGGTAGGAGGGGATTATTATGAAAAGCCTGACATGCCTGACAGCCTGATGAGAACTGGTGATTAAGGCTTACGCTGGATCTCACCTCGTGTTGATGTGTCCTCTTGTGCAGGACCTGCCAGCCGGGCTCAGACGCGATGACTGTGCTGTGGTAAGGGGCTGTCAGCAGCATAGAAGCGATGCTATAAAAAGATCTATCACTGCCAGACCAACCAAAGATTGGCCATCTCTCACTGAAGCCTCATTGACAAATAGGCTCAAGTCTGTGTCATGTTAGGTAAGGGGAATAAATAATTTACCCTCTGATGCACAATAGATTCAAAACCCTTACAGCGTGGGTCAAAAATGACAATATTCATTTTCAATAGCTGATAGTTTATTTGTGATTTTTTCCCCCACCAAAATTATGCCATCAGCCAGGATTTAAAGGAAAAAATAAGCGTTTTTCCCCTAACAACTGAAAACAAGACCTAGTATGTGGCTGACCGCATCAGGTCAAAGTGTGCTTTATGGGTAGCAAAGTCTTCACAATGCTGGCGTGACATGCGCGTATCTCGCGCCGAAAATGTATGAAAGAATGAATTGAGTTGAAATGAATTGTGATGAGTCCTATTGATCTCTGACAGCAATAATAACATCTCTTCCTGTAGTAAAAGTCACAGGCATGGAGAGCAAAATAGGTCAACACTTCCGGTATGTTTTTTCGTATTAAAAGCCCGATCTGGAATTCTCCCCTCGTTTGTAAACAGTGCTTTTATTTTGAAGTGTTTCCTGGGCCGTTTTAGGACCATCTCGAGTGCCCTTCAAGTGGAGGAAAAGGGATTCAAGGTCATCTGCTAAATGAACGGATTTGGGGCCCCAGGGCCTTTAAGGTCCGGTGGAGAAAACACAATTGAGGGCCTTTAAGGGTTCCCATCCAATAAAAAGTGATCCAGGGCCCTTTAGGTTGACATTGCAGTGGGGAAAATGTGATGTGTGATGAACTTACTTATCATAATTGCCCCACTAACAGCACCTGTTGCTCTTCGCCTCTGCCCCTCAGGCAGCCTGAGTCTGTCACTTTATCCTAATAGAAATAGTCGTTACCATTCAGAAGGTTGTGAACAGTAATGATAAAAAAACCCTCTAACTTAAAAGTCATTATATCCACATGTATACCTTTGTTGTGTTTGTTGCTATGATCTGTAGTGAGCATTTATCGCTGCACACTGCACACAATGTTTCTGAAATCAGCGCTAACACACATCAGTAACAGAGCCTCTGATTGGTTGGAGGACAGGAACACAGCCTCTGATTGGTAGACGGACTCAGCCAAAGGCCTTGTGGATGGCTAGTTTTCAATTAATTTTCAACACAGAGAAGTTGATATATAATCACAAGAAGACATCAAATATTGGATTCATCATTAAGAGTCTCTGAACAGACGATCTTGAAAGAGCCCTCGTTAGAAAGTCGACAGCTAGCTTTTCAGAAAAAAAGTCTTTAGCATTCAGCATTTCAAAGATGTCAAATATACATTATGCAATACACTCTGATTCTGTATACGACATTGCTTACATGTGGGGGAACTAGGGTGATTGATCAAATTTGCAGAAATACCTAAGAAGAAAAAAAACAACGATGCAGCTTCGAAAATAAATTGCTCAAATTCAGCAGAAGTGTCTGCATTCAGAGGAAAGGCCTGCATCTTGACTTGCCACTTGTGACTTGAGATTTGACACGCCATGCCCCCATGGACTCCTGTGATGTAATGGCCAATGAAGTAAGAGATAATCCTATTACAGACACCTGAGCTCAATCAGGCACTGTCTCATTCTATTATGAGTGATGCGTCTGGACGATGGTTAGATCGTGATGATAACGGGAAAACGTCTGTTCTAATTATCTTTCAACACTTTGCCTGCACCAGCATTTAAAGACACTGACGACTGACGTGCTTTTTCAGCAGTGTGTCAAATGTATTAATGCTACCAACTAGTCATGTTGTGTTTAATGTTATGTTGAATTGTTAAAATGAAATCTATCGTTTCCAGTACATTTCTTTTCATTCTGTGACGGGGAGACAGACTAAAGTCTTTATTGGATATGTTGACAGACAGATATTTTCTATCCTCTGATAGAGTTTAAATAGCTCTGCCTTGGAAGACGATAAAAAACAATTTGAGTTGATAGATTAAACTTATTGCTCAGGAAATGAAGAAGAAGAAATAAATTGAGCTTTTTACCAAGGTCTATACATTTGTGTGCTTCTTTGCAAATAAAACAGAGGGCGCAAGTGAGAAATGGATGGGCACTGTCATCAAGAAAAAAGAAAGAAAGGAGTATTTTGAATTATCTGAAAAATGTAATCAGTGTCCGAACGTGTTCTCGGCCTGAATGACCCAGACAGACATGCAAGAGACTAAAGTAGTTAAAGTTGGTATAGCAGCCCTTAGAGGCCAAATAAAGGCAAAATCTTTTTTAAAAAGAGTCTAAAGTTCAGGGGTCATATTTAGTTGACCCCTGAACCTTTGTTCAGTTGTGTGCGCACAAAAGAAGGCCTGAAAGAGGTGTAAAACACTTCCAATGCAAAACAGTGAACTATAAAAACATGTGGCCCCTGTACAGAAACTCTGACATGTGTATGAACATTTCGAAGGCAGGGGAAGTTGTTGATGCACGATGGTGAGGTGGTGAATTAAATCCAGATTACACAATGATGACCTTTATATGTTTAATTTGACTGAATATCTGTGAAGGAAATTTTTTTGTTAACCTGTTTGATCATGTGTTTAAATTTCTTTAATATTATAGAGTCAATAATCATGACATAATCAGCTTAGGTTAACTTGATGATGCATGCATATGATTATTTTAGAGATAGTGTTTGCTCCTCTCCAGGGTCTTGTACATGATTTACTGTTGCTCCTTCTGTCTGAGAAAGATAGTTGGTGGCCATGTCTGGGGCTGAGACCTCCAAGGCCAAGGGTAAACTCTAGATATTCAGGCGCCTCAGCTAGAGTCATAACAATGACATCTAGCTTTGTCTCAGCGTGAAGGAATTATTTCTGTAATGTATCAAATACACTGTGTACCTTGAATCTGTGTCAGTCAGCTAGACAGCTGCGTTCTGTGTAGTACTGGTCTGACCCAGCTCGAGTTGTTAATTGCTTTTACTCATCTTTTAATGTTCTTCAATTAAATGACATCAAAAGACAACTTTGTTTCCCTTAAAACTTTATTGGTCTCGTCATCAGAAATTGCCACCACAATATCAAATGTTAATTATAGATTCACATTATCATAGACATTCAAACAGGTGTTTATACTTGCAAGTAAAGTCAGCCATAACTATCCTATGAGCACCTTTTAATCTGAAAAGGTAAGAGCTTAAATTTAAGTTACACTTTAATCAAGCGTATATACAAAAGTGTTCACTTGTCAAACTTCCATCCACAGTGTGATTGCTGTGAACACAGGTGCGACTGTCGCTCAGTGGTACAGTCAGTCGTCTTTCAATCAAAAGGTCTGTAGCTGTAGCACCTCCTGAAGGCAAAGCCATCAGTGTGTCTGCACGTGAATGGTTAGAATCTGATTGGAGATTCCTGCCGTGCCGTGCCGTGTGGTCTGATGACTAGAAAAGTGCTATATAGATGCCATTTAAATACTGCAGTGAAACTTGCATGATCATTTCCCTGGTATTGTCGAAGGGCTCAGCCAATGGAAGGACTGGAAGTGAACAAGTGTTAAGGCACCTATTACATTTCCTGGCATAAGTGACCTTGAACAAACACTTGAACACTACTGGCTGTGACCAGCGGGAATTAGCAGACAGGTATGTGTTTGATATGATTAACAACATAATGTTTACTTCTCTGCCTAAAGGCCCTTGTTGTGAATAACATAATTATCTAGGTTGTAACATTGACTCACCATAAAGAAACACTGAGCAGCAGGCAAATCTTTATGCATTAACATTTCTGAACTGCTTTGCATTCTCCATATATGTAAGTGTGAGTGTAAGAAGGGCGGAATAAGAGGCTGAGCCCTGTGCACACGTTTCCACGTGGGAGTTAATTTATAACAGGAGCATTTCCTGCAGGTATGCTTACACATCATTTTATATGCATTTTTCTGCACAAGCCATTTTCACCTTTTTCTGTATTTACACTTTTAATATGGATTCCAGGCGCTAAAAGGTTAAAGAGCCCAGGCCTGTGCAGGACTCTGGGAAGCTGTCTTTTCTGGGAGCGGAGGAGCGATGTGGGTTCTTCTAACTTGTTGTTTTTTTTCTGATTACAAGTTCGTCCAACTTGGACTCAACTCCTGTCCAGGACAAGCATTATCCATATGGAGTGATCCTAATGACTGACCTCATTCTAAAAATAGCTTTTAGGGAAAGCTAGATCAAACTCTATGTATAACCCTGTCCTCTCTTTTTCAGGACGAGGAAGTGCAAGCACTCTGCCCAAAAACTTGTTTTCCATTCATCTGTGCCATCCGTTTGAATGTGTGTTCAAGTTTCTGCAGTCTGCGCATTTAAAAAACAGCGATCCCAACAAGAAATAACACTATATTTGCTTTCAATTGAGCTCCAGCAGAGAGCTGCCCAGATGGCCCAATCAGAAAAAAGTCTGGCAGTTGCATCTGGAGCCAGCAGGCCAGATGGAGAGCGGTGCAGATATGGGTTGAGTCATAAGAAGAAGATAAAAAAAAACATTGAAGAGTGAAGGACAGGCACTCCACCTTTTGTGATGTGGTTGCTTCTGTTTCCCTTTTGCCCTTTGGTTCATGATGAAACCTGGCCAGATGGAAAGTGGAGATAAGGAAGGAGAAGGTAGGTGTTTTTAATCTCACAACTATTCATTGTATTTTCAGTTCATCATTCAGATTTATGTTGTAGTTTCAAGTACAGGCCTTGCACATACATCTTAGTCTCAGTGGATATGAGTTTGCATGAAAATCCTTGCTGCTAAAACTAAACTAGGATTTGCACAGAAGCTCAATAAGTATTCATATGCACAGCGAGTTTCTTTACAGTGGGTTACGGTTGCTTGTTGTGACCGTAGCGTGGATGTACCGAAGCTTAGAGCTGTGGTCAGAGTGGGAGGCTGGCTGAGGTTTGCTCTGCAGACTCCAGCTGAAAACACTTTGAACTTTCTCGCCCAGCACAGCTGAGACTGGAAGCAACGCTGCTATATTTGTGGTGAGGCCAACAGCATTTAAATGCTCGCAGATCTGAATGATGAACATGAGCATATGTCCAACGCAAAGGGTTACAAGTGCAGGAAACTTTAAACATTTCTCCTGTATGCATGCTAGGAACAATGCAAAGAATAACTTGAACATGATATACTAGCTTATAGCGTAGCTCGTGTTTAGTTTAGTTATTCTGTACTTCTAATGAAGAGTAGCTTCCAGCTTTACAAGCAACAGTTTTACAATAGCTTAAACAACTACTCCAATGAATGCATGAAGCAGAACACTGGATAATTGGCTACACAGCTCATGCCAACTTTAAATCTTCCTGCTCGTATTAGAGGATAACACAGCTTCAAAAAAGAGGAGTAAGATAATTTTACCAAGCATTGTTTGCTTCAGTAAAAATCTTTGCTTGGGGCCTTCTTTCCGAGGGAAACTTTGGAAAGAGGTGTCTTCACCTTTACAATGTAATTATCTTCAATAATCACATAATACAAGTCAGAACACCTGCAGAGAAGACAGGTAGGACAACCCTTAAGTCAGGTCATGATGTTCTGTGAGTCTCTATCCTCTCCTTATTCAGCAGGGCATTTATATCACACTGTTTGCACTAGCAGGAAGGACGCAACACAGCAAAGCAGCTCCTTTGTGTTGGTGCGAAGATAAGAGGGCAGAAATCATCAGTCAGGACTGTCTCACTTACTGTAAGAACTGGAGGAGTGAGTGAATTGAAGAGGACATAAAGTGGTACAGTGAGAAGAAATGTGTATAAAGACAGCTTTTCTTTAAAGGTTATATATCATGAAACAATGTTACGATTAATATGAGGCCTCTTTTAAAAAATGTGTAAACATGAGAGCAAGACTTGTCCAACTTAATCTTTTGTACTTGAACAAAAACCTGGAAACTACTGAAGAGAACACCATTTATTCAATCCAGCCGATCTAAACTGAACATCACCTTGAAATGAAGGAAAATACAAACACATGGTTTTACATCCTCATTTGCTTGCATAGATTTACTTTAAAATGCAATGTATTCAAACATGTTACAGCCAAAGACTGTATAAAAAGATGGACGACATAACAGCTTCTTAAAAGTGAAGCCAAAACCTCTCTATCGCCCCCTGCTGACCGGCTGCTGTATAGATCATAAAGCCCGCCTCCTCCATGTTAACAGATGGGACATGAGTCAAACTATAAAATCAAAATAGGCGTCAAATACATTTTTCTGAAACATGGTTTCTGTCATTATAGTTAGTTCTTATCATGCTGATTTACGTCAAAGTGTTGATTTATCTGACAAGTTTATTTTAATTAGTTATTTGATGCTGTAAAAAGGATGATTGACAGCTCTGTTGACAAATATGGCTCCTGCAGCCGATCTGTTCTGGATTAGCAGAGTGGAGGACGAATGGCGAGAGGAGACGTAACTAAAACAATCACTACAGTCATTGAAGTTTACAAATCTTAAGGAACGTTAACCTCAGACCAACACAAGAAGCTGTTCTGCTCTTAAACACGCTGGCGTGCGGGATCCTTGCTGTTTTTCCGGTAAGTTTGGTTAGTGGAAGTGGCTCTCTACAGCACAGACTCCAAATGACATCACCATCGCAAGATGGCAGCTCCTATCACAGGGGCTATTTTGGCATCAATTCGGTACAACAAGGGCAGATGGAGATGCGCCGTCATCTATCCATATACAGTCATTGGTTACAGCTGGTAAAGCACAGGTGAAACTAATAACACTAATTAAGGTTTCACTTAAGGCTTACTTTGCATACTGAACCACTGGAACGATGCCATCATTCATGATATTAATTACACCTGTGCTTTACCTGCAGTGACATGTCACCTGCCATGAAAAGGTCTTTTGCAACAGTTCAAGGTATTATGAAGCTGAAGCTCACTAATTAGCGTCTTATCTATTTTGTTTTAACTAAGTAATGTAAAGAGTTCTCACTTCATTATCAGCCACAAACTCATTGAGTGTGGTTAATAATGTGTGCAAAGGAACATTTTAACAGTAAAATGTGTTACGTGTCCATGTTCAGAGCTTTTGTGTGTCTAATCAGCATTTTTCTGATGCAGACAAAATAAACTAACTTTAGAAACAGGGCAGAGAAACCATCACACAGACCAGTGACACCTAACACACCACAGCTTTACATAACACAGCTCATTCGCTGTTCCCCTGAGAGACACGGAGAGCCATTTAAAAAGACAGACATTTGTAGTGAACCCCCGCAGTGGGAACAAGCCCTGCGTTCTCATCCTCCAGGGTTCCCTTCATGATAACTGGTGTTTTTCTTTACCCTAGCCTAAAAAGGTCAAGTCCTGACTCCATGCTTTACACGCCCACAGTCATATTTCCCGGAGCGTGGCGCACCACCAGCTAGCCCACAAGCTAATTAATCCAGCCTGCCTTACAACCACCCGTCAAGCACTTCATCAGCGCCGGTCAGTGGCTGCGGTAAAGGGTCAGTGCTTCTCAAACGGCCAGGGTGCCGAAGCGTGAACGGAGCGCGGTGGAAACAATTCCAAGCAAAGACGGAGGGAAAGACGGAGGTGTGTGTTGAGAGAGGGGTTGTACACACAGTCGTGTATACACACTCCTCTTGTAGCAAAGCACTTTTTGTGTGATTATATTGTGAAATTTATTTTATGTAGTTGAATATCTTTATAATTTCATATGTCATTTGTTCCATTCAAGACTCAAACTGATGACGTTTAAACTGCAAAGTCCAGGGGTCAATTTTACCTTGACCCCTGCATGGTCAAAACGATTAAATAGATTAGCTCTCTCATAACTACAGGCTTAGTGCATGCAGCCTTCACTGATTGCTGACGGATCATCCATATCCATCCAGATCACATGCTGTATCTGAGCTCATGTGCCAGAGGGGAATCAATTAAACACTTATAACGCATTGATTCAGTCTTACATGTGGTGAAAAGTTCAAACCCACGATTCATTTCAAATGTGTAGCTTGCTGTAGTGTGTCTCTTTAAGAAACATTTAAAGCTGAAAATATCAAACTATGCAGCCGATATGACTGAACTACTTAAGATTGTTTCTTTTTAGGCCACTTCTGCATAAAAACCACCAAAAGGAACTAATAAATGAAGTTGAGCTATGTTCCCCAGGTGTCTCAGGTTTAAGGAGCCATTAAGGCCGAAGGCTGCATCAGTAGTCGCACCATGCTGAGGGTAGACCGTCCTGATAAACGAGCTGGTGGATTATTGCAGGTGGTACTTTTCTGCGTCTCTCTCTTTGTGGCCTTATCGATTGTTGTCTCAGTCCAGAACTTGTTAGAGCTCTATCAGGCGATTTAGAAGGCGTTACAAAATACCCGAGTTACAATGGATCGTTGCAGTTTATTGGTATGTTCTTTATAATCTTTATGGGATTTTTACGAAAAAGTCAAGTAGTTATCCAATGAAAAATAAGACATTAGGTACCCATCCCTAAAACGTTGTTGACAATGAATTTTCAAGTGAAGGAAGTGAGTGAAAGTTATTTGACGCTTTGTCAACATTAAAGGTCTTTAAAATGAGCAAACAGGTGAGGACCTGAATGCAGACAACAAGAATTTAATGGTAAAGTGAGGACACATAACCTAAGAAGAAGCATAAGAGTCAAAAAGCAACAAGGATGGGGAAGGATAAAGGTGCAGGCAGGTATATCCGACGCAGGTTTAATTGCTCAGACAACAGATGTTTGAAAGAAGCCTTATGGACAATCTGGCAGCGATTGAGCGGAAATTGGTGACAGGTGGATGTATGACAGGTGCGAGAGTCTGAGGGCATCTTCTAAACAGGTGGAGAACAGCAATGAAAGGCCCGACAGAAGTGGACAGAAGAGAGGGACAGAGAGGAGCACATCTTGCTAATAACCTCAAATGTTTCTTCTCTTTCAGCTCTCACTGCTGCAATATGGAGTGTTGTCGAGCTGAAACACCTCAGAGGGCTGCTTCATTCTGCTCCGTGTAGTAAATCCAGTAACGACAAGACGGGTGCATGCACGCTGACAAGGCATTATACAGCCCGGGGTACCTGGCCTTCTATATGAAACCATTATGCAGGATTTCTGCCTCCTGCTGAATGCAGGTGGGATGCAGGACCTACTTATTACAGCCCAGATGTGCCTGTAATCCATCACTGTCTCCCCTGCCCCCGTCTTACTCTGGAGGATGTCTGGAGCACAGCCCCCAAGTGTGCACGCGTGTGTGCGTCTTGTGTGTGTGCATGCGTGCTAGTATGTTTGTCTGTCTACCTTTTTTTTCTCCTTTCAGGTCTGAGCAGTTATTTTCAGCCCTTTTTATGTGCATTTGTAAACTGTTTCATAATGCTCCAGTCCGTCTCTGTTCGTCCTCCTCCTTTTGTCTTCGAGGCAGAGGGTTATACAATATTAATTAAAGTCATTAAGGGTCTCTCAGATGTATTGTAAATATTAATAATATCTGTTCATGTTGAGCATCTTCAGTCCACCTATTTTTGCCAGGCTGTGTAAAACGAGGTGAATTATTTATGTGCGAGTTGTAGATGCGAGTTAAACAGCCCTGCCTCTGCTGTGGTACAGATGGTGTGGTAGTGGTGGTGCACTCATTATTCCTGCTGCTCATTATATACTCATTATATGTGTCACTCTTCTTCTCCTACAACAAAATTAATGATTTGTTGTGGTTCATGTATTTTGCTTCTTGTTACCAAAAAACAAGTGCTACTGCTACTGAATGCTGACCAAAAAAAACATGTATAATACTGCTTCAAACTGGGACGACCTTGTTAGGATAAGACACACCGTGCAGCATTTGGTATCTTTTACACTGACTGCTGCATCAATATTCTCAGGTTTCACTGTACATGAGAGGACCGCGCTTCTTCTTCTCTTATCGATTCACTTTCTAAAAGCCTTAATCCTGTCCTCAAATGCCGCTTGTTCAGCTCCAGTGTTGCTAAAGCGCAACAGGCAATTAGAGCATCAAGTTAAGACTGCTTTTATAGCCGCTGCAGTACCTCCACTATAGGCCTCTGGAGGGTTGATAGTGAGTAGGGCAGTTGCGTGATTGCTGCTGAGTGTTTGTGTGGCTGCTGCCCCCGCACAATCACCTCTCTCTGACACACTGCTAACATTTAAGAGACAATTCACGGCAATCTTTAAGAGACCATTTACTGCAATCTTTGCCCTTACAGCTGGGGACAAACTTACGTTACGTCACACAGGTAAAGGAGCAGGCTGGTGCTCTGACATCTGCACAGCGTGCCAGACTGTTAAGCTTGGTAAGACAGAACTATTTTGTCCTAACACAAAGCAATTAAGCCCTCAGTAGGTTCCTCTCTTTGCTTTACTTTGTTGGTTCACATTGTCCTTACAAAGCAAGGCCCTACATACTCAGATCAATCAATACTCAGATGTACCAATAGATTGCCTACGGCTGCTGCCCACGCTAATGAACAAGCAGTTAAGGTGAGCAGAAGCAGGGATCAATTCCATCATGTTCCCAGTAAACCCTTTAGGTTGCTGATATTCCCGTGTTATCCTGGGGAGGGCATGTGTTCCCCATCTGATTAAGCCTCTGTGTAAAAGCCGGAGCTGTGCTCTGTCGATACACAATGATTTTTGAGCCGCTACAACAACACACGTACACATGCTCTTCCTCCACTAACCCCCTCTGACCCGAGCTGTCTCAAGCATTGCAATAATTGCCCAATCAATACCCCCTATGTCAATTGCATCATGCCAAGAAAGCAGGAAGCAAAAACAAGTAACAGACCAAATCTTGCGTTGCCGCTTCCCCTGGGGCTAATCCGTCACCAAATCAATACAAACGATGACACCAGATGACAACGGAGCGGGTGATATCATCTTTCATCTACAGCCACCAAAGGAGCCCCGGTGTATGATATGTGGCGGCTACAGTGGAGTACTGTTACTGATCCTGCCACCATTCTTCAATGTGTCGAGCTAACGGGAGGCTGAGGAGAGCGGAGACCTCTGAGGATCTCTTGTTCATTCTGAAAGCGCTGTGAGCAGCAGATTGGCTCTCCGGTGTGAGGGGTTAAGTGAAACAGTGCTGATGTTGGACAAAGTCCCAGCATCTCCGAAGAGGTAGCTCCTCACATATCAAAAAGAGGAATTCAGAAATTTCAGAAATGTGCTCATTGAAAGTAAACGGTGCAAACTGACTGAAGCCTCTGCCTCTGTTTCAGTTACAATACAGCCTCCTCGATTTCAACCATACAGCTCTTAAAGGGGCCGTATCTTTTGAATGGATATTCTCATATTTTGCATGGGTTTCACTTTTTTGGGTGTTTACTGTTCACAGTGAAAGTGTTTTTCCAGAATTACATTTTTAAAAAGGTCGCCTCTGAAATGGGCCGTTCAGAACAGCTGCAGGTTTCTCTGTAGAACCTTGCTTCCGCTAAAATCGACCAATCGCCATTCACCTCAGGCTGCCTTTTTGCACTAGCTTATAGTCAAGTCGTTGTCAATTTCAACTTACAATTCCGATACCTCCTGGCGATTCCAGCTCGTACATATAAGGCTGAATAACCAATCCTAAACCAGCTGTGTTTTCTACAACTTTGGAGCGACAGTGCAGTGCGGCTGAGGAGCTATGTGGTCACTCCAAATACTATCAGCCAATCGTGGCTAAGGTCTGACCTTCGAATGGCAAAACAGCTTGTTCGTTTCAGGAGGAAAACGAAACAAACTTACGTTATCAACCAATGTGATTCAAAAACGCTTAAGAATAATAGAACATTTATTGCAGCTAAAATATGTCCCCTTTAAAGCGACAGTAGTAATTTGTTATTTTACACATGTGGATGTTGTAAAACCACAATTGATATATGGTTTACGATTTACGCTTAATTACGTCATGATTGTCAAATCTATTTCTCTAAAGTTGTATCTTAAGGTCTCTGGTAAAGAATTCCAAAAATAGCCTCAGCATGATGATTCATTTAATAATATAGTAATATCCATTAAGGTTGAATAATTTAAAGCAGTGAAACACATCTTTCAGATAATTTATGACACTTTAGAGGCTGATTTATTATACTCTGATGAATACATTTACACCTAGGGTTGTTTCAAACTGCAGTTAAACACCTACAGTCACCATATGCAGTATTTGTTTCTTGGTCATAAAAAAAGATTCACGATGTGCCTGTTCATTTGAGTGTAATATAAATGTTCAACACTTAAGAATATTTGAATGCAGTCATGCTTGTCAGTCAAAGTTGTTGTTGGTCTCTTGGTATTAAAGCTGCATCTCAATTGCTTGTTAACTCGCATACTGTTGGCTGTCTGGATTTTGCTTCAGGCAGGCACATGTCCTACAAATATATTTTAGAATATTTAACATATTCAATGTGCATGACTGGGCAAGACAGTCATCTGACGCCAATCCATCTAAAACTGTGCTTCATTTGCTGAAGATAAGAGAGAATTAAGACAACCCCCTCCTCTCACACACACCAAGAAACGGGCTGGAAATGAGGATGGTTGGCTGGCCTCGTGGATCAGGAAAGACACCCAGTGTATGCTGATGCCCACTGATATCTATATTTAGTAGACTACAGCCTGACAGTCAGTTAAGGCCTTGTGAGGTAAGATCTGGCCTCTCAGCACATTAAACCGCCGTAGATCAGATAGCATGGAGGGAACCCTTCGCACACCTTAATCTTCATTTTCTTGCACGCTCAGCACATGTAGCGGCTCAGGGGGATCAGGGATATCACTGAAAAGGAGGAAATGTAGGATGAGGAGAATTTCCCTTTCATCGTTCTCAAATTACCTTGTCATCCACCAATGCCTCATTTAGCTAAAATGCTACGTGTGTTCATACACTGAAAATACAGCCCCAGTTGCAAATTGTTCAGTAATCCGGATGACAAAGTGAATCACATCAGTGGCTCTGCTTTGCCATTTGCACAGCCTTATAGAGAGAGAGAGAGAGAGCCTAAGTAAGGCTGAGCAGTCCTGATTATTCTTGAATGAGTTGAATGGATAATGGCAGAGAGAGACGTTCAATTTGTCATACGCCGGTTGGACGACTGACTGGCTGCCTGATGGATTGATTGACTGACTTGCTGGTTGGTTGGCGGGCTGGTTTGCTCTAAGCATCTGAATGAGTTATAACTCACCAGGTCTGACTTATATTCCCACAGTTAAGCTTTCAAAAGGCAACAAGAGTGTGGATAATAGCACTGCTTCATCTCTGCTCATTACAGTGTAATAAAGTCATGGAATGAAGAGATAAACTGTGTTAATCATGTCAGCCGCAAAGTGTTAACTCATTCATTTTATTTTCTGTAGTGAGTTTGACACTTGTTGTCTGTCGAGGCATTTGGGAGCAGTATGTTATCAAGCTGCTTTTAGAAAACATCACTGCTGTCTTGGGACCATCTTAATATTAATTTGTATGGGACTTAGAAAACGGCCCAGTCCCACATCAGCATTTACATTTTTTGGGCAGATTGTATAATTTTTATTTAGAAGAATTTGCAAGCTAGCCTGACATCACCAGACCATTTTTTAAAAGCACGTAAGTCTGAAACCTCTCAGTGTAGTTTCCACCTGTCAACTGGCACAGACCTTAAGGCGGACCCTGTTGGATCGATCTAGAACAAATCAGAGCAAACAAAATGTGGCACATAGCGACAGCTTGCTAGGCCAGCTAACTAATGCTAACCCCAATTTCATACAGCTTCTAGTTCAGCGTAATATGTTTTGACGGTCGATGTAATAACCAACTCTTACAGTTTGTATGAAACATGAATTACTGCATACTCTGACACGTTAGTGGTTTCAAACTTTTTGTATCAGCGGCAGCCATCTTTGTTGTTTACAAAATATCAATCACATGAGCATGCAGGTTTTCTTGTTCCAAAATGTGTTGTCTTTTGAGAACATTTTATAACTTTACTATGTACACATTTCAATTATGAATTATTTAGGGCACTTTGACAAGATGTACATTTCAGTCCATTTACAAATACTCAGTGCATGTTTCTGGTAGACTAGTTATCTGACCGTGCCAATGAATCAGGACCAGTCATATAACCATGACTGAAGGCAAAACGACATAAACACCATGGAATATATTCCCTGTTGAAATAGGATTTTGGGGTCAACCATATTCATGACATTCATAATGACATTATAATTAGGAGAGATCTTTAAGTTAAGAAGGTGTTTACAATGAGCTAGTATAACTTTATACACTCTTCTCCATCCACTTCTCATGTGAAAGTATCATGGTCTGCCTTAATTGATGTTCTAATCCATTAACTGCATCTTAGAGGACATTAAGAGAAAGGAGGCTTCTTTTTTTCTCATGAACACCTGCTCAGTTTTATGGATTGGCCAATGCAGCTGGTACCATGTAGCTATGAAAGGAGCAGGCTGCTGTTAATAGAGCACCATAACAACATGGTTATCTGGTTATCTACTTATAGCAACACAACTGAAACAAAAACATACACAGGTAACCAGGGTCGGACTGCGGGTCACAGATGATCCAGAGATCTACAAGCAGTTTAGCAGAATTTATAACAATGTGATCCAGCAGTGAGCAGTTTAATCACGCAGTGCAGTGAGGACACCGATCTGTGAGTGGTTCTCATGCTCTGCCCCTGACTTAATCGCGATCGCTCACGTATTTCTGCGCACAACCTTGATAAAGAATAAAATAGGCCTACGTCTCCACAAGCTGTGAATGAGATGAGCAGGAGGTGATCCACGCGTAGTTTATCAGAGTTATCATGAGCGCGGGAGGAGACAGACGTTAGGAGGGGAGCAGGTATGACACAGATGTGTGTGTGTTTTGATGCTCTGTCAATAACGTTTCGATCTGTCCGTATGTCTGCGCACATTTAAAGTATTAAAACATCGTCTGTCATGCTGCCATATGTCCATATGCTGTGTAGTTCATATATTTCACACACACAGAGCTGTGGAGGCATCAGGCTTCAAAGTTTCATATCATGTCAAAGCCAGGGTTGCCAGGTCCGCGCTTCCAGCAGAGTTGGGCTACTTTTGAGGACTGGAGAGCAGACCGTTCCCGTTGTGCTGTTCCAATTAGCGCTTCGGTACGATCCTTTCCCTTTTAGAAGCTCTGTAATGCAGCCTGAACTGCGGTGTCTTTTTGGAGTCGTGAGCCACAGCCGTCGATTTTTTTCTTTTGTCTCACCATGAAATAAGTGATATTGTTTGAAATAGCAGACATCATGTGTTGACACAGTATGTGCAAATACATAACAATTGCTGTACATTTTGTACTTTTGCAGAATCATAATATTCAGCTGTAGCTGTAAACTGACTGTGTCTTAATTCAGGGGCTGCATCCTTCCAAGGAGGCCACCAGGATGGCTCATCTGCACCTGTGTAGACCGCTAAGGCTGTACTGAAATGAGACGGTCTGGTCTATGGAGGATTTCTTATTTGAGTCACCAGCTGTTCCCGCCTTGAGCCTCACATCACCAGACGTGACTCCTGTCACCTAGCAACAGGTAGCTAGCAAGCGAACTAGCTCTCATAACTTCGCGTAACTTAACCTATTTGAAACCAAAAACTTGAAGAAGAATGCACCCGATGGATCCTTCGTGGCTCGGGAAAAAGAGGACGCATCTGAAGGGGCCTTTGAAATGGGACCGCCTTCGATGCACCACTGTGACGCAATCAGCCTTTAAATATGTCCTCCAAAGGATGCAGCCCCTGAATTGGGACACAGCTGGAAATTATCCAACACAACTTAAACTGCTGAAGACTCTTTGGATTCCATTTCATAGAACAATGGATGTTGAGTTTACCCTGCATGTGTTACAGTAAAGCTGGTGGAGTTAAAGCTAGGAATGAGAATAGGAGTACATATGTGAGTATGTAACACATCTCAGTTACTTATTAACTCTCAGTGACGTCTTTTGACCATGTATGTGGCACAGCTACAGACCAGAGGTATGTTATATATCAAATAAAAAAGGCCACATTTCCTGTTGTTTCTGACTGGGCATGTTTCCAGCAGTTTGTCTACACAAATGTCCAAAACCAATTTACCAAGACAGACCTCTATCCATGTAACAAGTTATAGGCTGACCTGACCACACGCATTAACATGCACACATACGTACTGGTGCACACAACCTGATTATTTCTGCTTTTACAGTACTTGCTTCACCGGTCTTATTCCCACTTGAACAGGTGCTGTTTGACATATCATCAAGAGGGGGTAGTTGTGTGATGTGTAGTTGAATGGGATTATGTGTGTATGTGTGTGTCTGGGTGCAGGGCTCCCAGTAACAGTGTGGTTTCAGACAGAAGAGCACTGGCTGCTTGATCCCATTGATCTCCCCATGCTGGTTTAAAGATGCAGAGCCAGCAAGGTATCGGATGTGTAGCCTGCGTTGCAAACACACACACATGCCAGACATATCAGTTTGCTCATAAACCAGGCTTTTTGGACACAATCAAGTTGGTTTGTTAATGTGTCCCTTATATAATAACGGTTCAATCCATCTCCAAGAATAAATTGGTGCGGGGTCATAGATGTCCTTCCTTCCAGCTCCTCCTGTGGACTATCCTGAGGTGCAAGGCCTCAGTTGTGTTCTAGGTAGGCCATAAGTCCTCCACCAGGTGAAACATGCCCAGAATACCTCCATAGGGAGCCTTCCAGAAGGCGTCCTGATCATACGCACTAAGCATCTGAGCTCCCTCCCGCTATTGTGGAAGAGCTGCTGGCTCTGCCCCCGAGGCAGAGCTCAGACATACTGTGAAGAAGGATCATTTTGGCCTTTGGATTCTACCCAGAGCTAATGAGCGCAGGTAGAAGGTTGAACATAGATTAGCTCTTCACAATGCTGTCCTGAGCGACACATGTTATCAAGAGCCTTATGTGCTGTCCACGTGGCCGAACTCCCAACCCATGTTGTCTATTAAAACTACTTTCAGTAACACATGATGATAGAACATAACGACAAACTGCATGTGCTCCATTAAAGCAATGGCTGTAAGGAGTTTAAGGGACATTAATATGCAGCTAATTATTAATAATTAAGGTCAAGCAGCTCCTTGCTTGCAGGCTGATCCACAAATCTTCACAGGCCCAGACTCAGTGTGATAATACTTAATTTGAGTAACAGTATGTTTCTCACCAATTATGGGCCCATCCCCTCCTTATAAGTGGGCCCACAGGGAGTAAGCTCCAAAAATCGAATCCATGTTTTAACAAGCAAAACTTTCAATCTTATCTAAAGTTTGGGCCTTAATTTAAGTGACAGCTGCCCAAGTCCAGTCTGTGCCCGCTCACATCGCACACACTTACACCAACACACGAGCGCGGCGACAGCGACACACAGAAGTGGCTCTCAGAGAAAGCAAACACAAGTCGCTGAAGCCGCACGCTCTTGTTAGGCAAACACACACCCGGCGACCGGTTGATACATCCACTCGTTCTGCTCTCCGTCTCTGTCAACACTCCGTGAGACTTAATCAAACTCAAACACTGTTAAGCCCTCGTCACCCTCTCATCCTCAGACAAGGAAGATGACGGACATTAAAGTCCAATTTATGAATTATCCTGACTGCATTACAATATTTTCCTATCTTTTCTTTTCTCTTTTATTGAGTGTTTGGAGAGAATTTCTAATCAATCATCATATAATTATTTTATTTAGAAATTCTATTAAACAAAACGCTGAAGAATGTGATGCACAAAAGTAATAAGAACAGAAAAAAGGAGGAGGAAGATTAAAGCGAACATTTGTTCGTAGCCAGAGGTGATAATACAATAAATATCACACCTGAGGTGACAAAACGACATGACATGGTCGAGTAAAAAAGAGAGTAAGTAGGTGAAAGAAGAAAAGAGTAAAAAGGGGAGGGGATTTAAAAAGTGGGAGAGGGGAGGGATGGGAGGGTGACAGTAGCAGA
Organism: Semicossyphus pulcher; assembly: GCF_022749685.1. Lineage (NCBI taxonomy): Eukaryota > Metazoa > Chordata > Actinopteri > Labriformes > Labridae > Semicossyphus > Semicossyphus pulcher. The sequence continues at coordinate 22,195,614 of NW_027211603.1, forward strand.
AATGATGGCCACCCATGCGCTCCTCTAATATCAGGCACAAATGGATCTGCCTTTTATCCCAGCAATGCACACACCATCCATAAAGCCCTGTCAAACCGAGGGGCTAGCTCATTTATGCTGCAAACGTACCCAGCCACACACACACACACACACGCACACGTGTAGCGAGCTCATTTATGCTGCTGTTTATTACCATTATCACCAGATGAGAGAAAGCGAGCAAGAGCCAGGCTGCATTTCGCCCCTTGACGCCCATCATCATCGTCTGAGTCTCAGGTGTTTATCGAGCTGTCACTTCGCTGGAGGCCCAGCAGGTGCCCGACACTCCTTCCCTCACCGTCCCCTCTCTTTTGCTCACCCTCTCCATTGCACTCCTTCCTTGTTTCTGTCCCTCTCTGCATTTGCTTCTCCTCTCGGTTGTGTAATATTTCTCTTTTTCTGTCAAATTTTCCTTCTGCCTCCTCATTTCCTCGCCCCCCTCCTTGCTTTTTTATTTCTTCTACATTTTGTCACCGTGGTGACAGCAGCCCTCTCACTTTGTTGGGATCTTTGTTTACAGATCTCTCTATTATCTTCGCTTACTCATATGTTTTCAAGGGGGAAACTGTGTTGAAGCTTTTAATGATCTCATAAAATGTTTTTCCTGTGGTTCAATCACTCCCTGATGCATTTTTATCACTCAGGTAAAACATCGTGGGTCTAATTTAAGTGTTCGCCTTATCAAAATTCAGCTACTGGGCCATTTTGCGCCCATTATTTTGAAAGGCAATTACTGCGTGTGATAATTACGTTAATGGACAATTAAGAGAGACTAACTTTATCATGGTATAATTGGGGATCGACGGAGCTCTCTGCATCGGCAGCTATTAAGGGAAAAGCTTGTGCTTGAGGCGATAAACTGTGGCTTTACTTTATTTGAAACTCTGCTTCAAAGGGTTTGACTGCTTTAAATTACTGATATATCCACATAGACACATGAGGATGAAATATCTAACAAAAGTTTTTGTTTTTGTGGAACTTTTTACAAGTCAGCTTGGGCAAAATAAGTCGGTCTGCAGCCAGCGCATGGAAAAACAAAGTAGCATAACAATAGTTGCAGCTTAAGATCACACATCATTTTTCATTTGTCTGCAAAGAGCTGCCAAGTCTATCTTCTCCAGTTCAACTGGAGCCACCATTTAAGTTGCACTTGGATTGTGGTTCAGGCCTTTAAAGGACTGTCAGTGGGATCTTTGAACATATGACAAAGTGCTTTTAAGGGAGATTGGTGTGAAAGACGTGATTTCGTCTCTTTCAATGAAAATCATGATAATTCAGGTTTAAAAAACGGAGAACGCATGGAATCTGGATTCAGACCAAAGAGTTGAAAGGTCATTTAACTCCAACTCTTCCAGCTAGCTTAAGCAAGCCCATAAATAGCTATAAATAATAACAAAAGCTAGAAAGCTTTCCTTTGCAAGACATTTTGAAGTTGTCCTTGGCGCTTATTCTAAATCTGCGTCATGTGTTAAAACCAGGTGTAAATGAATGGCAAATGGTGTGATTAAGGGCCGGCAGGTGAAGTGAATTAAATAAGATGTAACACACACACCAGGTTAATAAAAACAAGTCCTTTCCTCTCGGCTATGTTGTTATTTCCTTCGCTCTGATGTTGTTGCCCTCAAGTCCTTCACCTCTCTCTCTCTGCTGGTCTGCTGGTCTCTTTTTCTGAATCTTAAACTTCTTGTATCGTCTTTACCTGCCAATCATTAATCCTTCAATTGTGCCGCTCTTTTTTTTTCTTTCAAACCATCAAAAACTCCTCTCCACCTTTTTATTTTTAATGCCTGAACCTCTCTCCCATCATTCTTTTTCTCATCTTATCCTCCCCTTTTCCTTTTCCCTTCCTTTCTCCTTCTCCTCTCTTAGGCTGCCTTTTGAGGTAAAGTTCTTAGATCCTTCTGTACAAGTACCTCTTTGTTCCCATCTCACTCTTTTCCGTCCTGCCCTCTTCCTATTTCTCTTTATTCATTTTTTTCCATTCCCATTGTGTCCCACAAAGGTACACAGTTGATCTCATCTTCATCTCATCATCTGTTTTCCCTTTCCTACATCCTGCAATCCATCTCCCATCCTCTAATCCTCTTCTTTTACATCTCCCCCTGTCTCCATCTGTTCTCTCCCCTTGTTTCCTTTCTTGCTTCTGTCTCCGTGGGTCCCAAGGAGCCCACGTGGGGTAGACGTATATTTGCTGCCAGTGTCTGTCTTTTGCTTGTCCCACACTTTCCACGTCTCTGGGGTTTCAGAATCTCATCTCCCTTTTCCCATCTCTGTCCCTGTGTCTCCGTCCCTCCCTTAACCATCCGCTCCCCCCCTTCCTCTTCCCTTCCACTCTCCTTCCCTCTTCGTTCCCGAGCTCCCATGGGTGCAGGTGGTAGAGGATGACGCTTCGCTTTGATTGCTGCATGGCTGCAGGCATTCCCGGGGCAGAGTAACTGTGGAGCTTCAGTCTGCTGGATGTAGTGGTAAATAATCCCGACTGGGGAGAGAGGAACAGAGAGACACTCTGGAGGGGAAGAAGGAAGGAAGGGAGTGGATGTGTGTGCATGGGTGGGAACTGATTTGTGCGTGTACGTGGGTGTGTGTGTGTAGATGGAGGTTTTGGGCTGGAAGGGAAGCGGTATCACTAATGTACTTTTCGAAGTGAGTGAGCATTTTTGGCCGCATTTTAGTAGATTAAACGGACAAAATCACACAACACTTCTACAACTTATGCATATATTCACAATGACATTATGTAATTAACTCCATTATTTAAGCGACAGTCTTGACTCTCATTTACTTTGACTGTAATGACAATGGTTGCCCAAAGCATACATGTGAGTATGATTCTATATGACAGATTTCAAACCTTTTGTTCATACGCAGCACACACAGAACACAGGCTACAGAGTGTGGGCTTCAAAATGCTAATGAAATTTCTTCAAACTGTGACATTGTCGTGCTGATTTACATTCACGAGGCTGCTGTTAGGGACCTGCAAACAAATGTTTTATTCATCACTTACTCGCCAGCAAAGTCATCTTTACGCTAATCAAATGGCAGAAGAGAAAAGACTTAAAGGTGACAACATTTCTATTAGATTAATAGAATATTCACAGCGTGGCCTACCTGTTGCCTTTAAGAAGTGTTTTGAGCTTTTTTAATGAGACACAGTGTTTGGAGTTTAGAAGTATAAGTGGATGTCCTTTCTCTTGTGGGGGTTACCTTTATGGTCTAAATTAGGAAAAATTTGAAAAGTTAAGACTATTTTTGCATCGACACAACTGTCAGTCATGTATTCGGTTACAGAATTATAGTTAAAGGTTGCCAAGATGACACAATCTGCTGACTGATTGATAGAGCTTTTATACAGACTTCCAATTCTTTTAAATATCCTTTATTGGTAAAACTTTAGATTACACCTTCTAACAAGTATGTGCTCACAATAATACACTGCAGGTATGCATGCATACAAAAAACAGGCACACCCGTTTTTGTCACATGGGGTTGACTACCATTAATTCCCTTATGAACAGTGTTTGGTAAGTTGCTTGAAAGATGTTATCAGTTACCAAATATTGAAAAAGTAAAATAAGTAAACACAACAGCAAAAGTAATAGGTCACTTAGTCGTGACATTGCTTTTCTTCTTTAGCCAACCTCTGTTAGAGATGCCTTTGCACCTTATCTGATGTCTTTTTACAACCAGTGGAGTCACCCGTTGTGGCTGTTGAAAAGATTGCAGACGTAAGACTTCCCCTTTAAACTTAGAGGCGAACCACTAGATGCCGTATCCCAACTCTACCTAAAAAAGTTAGCAAAGTTCTAATGTTTACCAGCCCTTACCAGCCTTTTGTCCCTAAACAGAAGATGACCTACCAAACATCACACTTTTTTTTCTCACACACAAGAGTTTTAAAAGTGACGTATGTGTATTGGTTGTTAAATCCCTGCTCCACCCTAAAGGGGCACTGTTGAGTATGGACTTAAACACCCACACACCTGCAGGTCCCCTCTTGGTAAACGTTATTAAAAAAACATCACCTGAAGGGTTTAGGTATGATTTTCACATGATTTAAAGCATGACCAACAAGGGACCTCGAAAATGTCCCCTGTTGGCTTGTTGGTCCCCCGTTGGCTTGTTGGTCCCCTGTTGGCTTGTTGGTCCCATGTTGGGTTGTTTGTCCCCTGTTGACTTGGTGGTCCCCTGTTGGTGAATGTGTAATGACACAAAGTCCACTGTTAGATGGTGCACACAAAAACGCACGCATGCACGTACAAACACACACACGCACACACACACACACCTATAAAAAAAATCTGAACATTAAGAGCAAATAATAAAGGCAGCCTTCATGAATTTAAAATCTATTATTTGAAGTGATATATTTCTGTTTAGCTGTTCTATTGAATACTTAATATCTGTTTCCATTTAATTTGGCAATAAGCTCTCTGAGAGTATCATGTTTTATTGTGCATCACTTAAAATGAAAAAGTGGAACATGAGTACAATAAGAATAAATGTGCAGTTACATCTCAAACATAAGATCTGAGAACATTATCCTGCTTCTCTACAAATTGGATCCTTTTAGTGGTGCTTTGGAAAAAGTATTCACTAAAAGAGCCTTATGGTTATATCATCAGCCTTCAATAACTGCACAGACTGAACCAAAGCTCTTTTACAATGCACTGGTGTGAACATACATTTAAGCACGAGGCAATGTGACAGAATGAGATCAGGAGAAGTGCATTTGAATCTCATGGATTGACAAATATAACATCAAAATCAAATCGTCCAATAGCCACAACAACCCCATAATGCACCCTGCGTCACATTTCGGACAAAACCATTCGGATGCATTTCTAAACTACTGGATCCCTGAGATGTCATGACACCCAGGAAGGATCCTACAGCTTTGCTTACATAAACCATACTGTACACTACCTCACACTATCAGAATCTATAATAACAACTGTCTGGCTTTAACACACTACAGTGATGGTGTGGTAAACTGTTTACACAGTGGCTTAAATATCAGTGAAACCCAGTCTTGGAGCAATGATACAGACAGCACACGCTGCAGCTCTGTTGCTCAATCAGTACAAAGGAAGAGCCAAGGGGTTTCAAGAGGATTTTCAAGAGCAAAACAAACTGCCAGCTCAATCTTCTTCAGAATCTGCTGAAGCTGTTAAGGTGAAAAGGGAGTTCAGTGGCTCTCAATCTGAAAAAAAGCCCACTTCTTTTGGCATTTCTTTAAAAGGTTGAGCATTTCTAAGACAAGTACGCAAGCAAAATGAAGTTTAAGGATAAGAGGCATACTGTGTATTACACAAAGGATGTGTCTCCTCAGTTTGTATTGGATAAGGACGGATTCTCTGGCTGCTGAATGACAAATGACAACAGGGTCCCTAAAAAACGATATTACAGCTTGAAGCGATGGCTTGACATTTTGAACCTCGGTCTGTGATGTTGCACACAAGCTTTTGTCACAACACGCAAGAAAAGTGACAGTTCAGGCACTTAAGCTTGCTAGACTGTTGGTTTTTAAGGAGGATGTGTAACACTTTGTTTTTGAAAGTCAGTCTTATACAGGCGACTAAAAGAAAAGTTGAAAAGCTTTTTTTCAAAAAAAGTTCCTTTTATAATTTGAAAAAAGGATTATAAAAAAAAAAAATCAACATAACCTGCGACGTCCACGGACTGATGGATTCCAAATATTGTCATGCGACCTGATACCACCATCATTAGATCACAATTTCCACTTTCTTTTTTGCTTATTAAGTAGTTTCCCCCTCAGTCTTGATGTACCCTGTATGTGTTTGGTAAAATTAATGTGAATAATAATAAAACATATTCATGTTTTTGGCAAGAATTTTACATTGTTATGGTTTGGTAGCTAGTAGCAAGGTAACGCTGAGTATTCACAGAGATCTTATGCCAGCACAAACCCAAAGTTTTCTTTGTAAAGGTGACACAGTTGCAATTGTAACCTGGCAACACCACTCTGAAAAGTTCAGCACACCTCGAATTTATACACTACGAGATCAGGCTTGACAAAATAAACTGCAGTAGACAGTAGCCTGCCTTTAAAAGTCCATAGTAACCCATAGACCTTTGGCAGACTTATTTTGTATTCTTACACCGCTTAGAATGCTTCCTTTATAATGCACAGTATATAATATATTATATATGAAAGTGGTCAGGTAAGGAGCGAGAACTACACTGTAATCGTTCTGTCTACATAACCTGACTGATGACTCATCCACGCTTCCTCTGTTTTGCTCAAAGTGGGCATTTGATGGAGCTTTCGCACTTACAGGAAACGGAATGATCTCTGTTTGCTCCCTGCATGCACTCATTACAGTGAGTCATACAGTATATGGGGTGGTTGAAGGGAGGCCTGAAATCACCTTTTGGTCTCCTCTCTGCGGCCTGGAGGGCAAATACCAGCTAAAGGCTTCAGAAGCATTAATAACAAGTCTTAGAGTAACTTTTACGTTAACTAAAGGGGTTATTACTTTTTCATTACAGAATTTTTTTTCTTTATTCATCGTAACATTTAGAAAGAAAATGATCTTGTGACAACTTATTTAGTGCTTGTTTTATCTCATACAGACCCCAATTATACAATATAGTAATATAGGCTTATATATAACAAAGGAAAATATGACATTATTACATAAATTAAGCTGGTAGAAGAGATTTTTTTCCCATTTTTGCTTGAAAGCTAACTGAATGGATTTTAGCTGTCAAAGCCGTAGCAGATTTTGTTGTTTAGATTGGCGTATTGATTAAGCTGCAGCTCCAGTAAGGACAGCGTATATTTATTGACTCAACCATTTTTTTTTAGCTTTTCATGTTTTTACTAGAAGAAATATCTGTGACAGCTTAAGCAAGAGAGAGAAAAACAGAGTTCTTATATCATTGGGTTTTGATGGATTAAAACAAACAGCTAAATGTACATGATGAAAACAGCTGATCTGTGGTAACCTGTAGACAGAGTGCAGGAGAATGATTGGGTTGCTGAGCAACAAATGCTCAGTTTCAGTTGTGGAAGTAGTAAACAGTAAAAATCAACAGCAGAACTCAAACTACTATTTGCTGCTTGTAACCGTTGTATAAAAGCAATATTACACTTGAGGTCGTGATGTTCTACTGAATATCATCACGGCTGTGATTCGGTCGTAGGCACGAGGCCGCAGACATCAATAGAGCGTTGAAAAAAATGGCAATTTTAAGCGACAAATTGTAGTTTCAACTTACAAACTTATCAGCCTGTTTAGTTCACAGTGTTCCACTTCCTGTGGTGAGACGAGGACATTTCAGCAAATATGAGAAAAAACAATCCCTCCCTGAAATGAAACAAAAAACATTCATCTCACACCACTATCCTCTCGAGTAAGAGGACACAGTGTCATTCCCTCTTAGTTGTAGTCAGACTCTGATCCCCAAACATCTCTTGCCATTGCGATGACTGGCACTACACAACATCTCCATTTCCCCAGCACCAGCACTGCTTTTCCACAGACTGAGATACAAAGAAATCTTGGAGCCACAAATGGAGAGAAGGGTCATCACATGAGCCACAGCTGCCATCTCATCAGCTCACACAAACATCGACTGTTCTTCGTCAGAGGCAGGAAAGGTCACTGGAAACGGCACCAGGGGCTTCTCTATGCAACACGTTCACTCCCATGTTTCTTACACCTCTCTGCTTTCTTTTGATTTGGACTTAGAAAAACCTCCACACCTACCTGGTGACGCTTTGAAGCCATCTGTCTGCTACCCACTCACCCCAGGATCTCCCCAGGCAGATCTTTTTGATCCTGGGACATCGCATCGTCTCCCTTGTATACTAAGTTTTCGAACTTTTGCCTCTTGTTCGTTGTTTAGTGCTTTTAAGTACACTGTGAGGATTTTTTCCCCACTGGCATTTCTTCTTTATCTCTTTGTCATTGGACACTTTAGCGTCCTCTGATTGGATGGTCAGTGGACATCGTGGAGGCAAGCTGATTGGCTGGTTAGCTGAGGTGAAGAGAAACACTCAAAATCCTTGCAACTCGTAGCTCATAACCTCGGGTTCACACATGCAGATAGGAAAGTTGTCAGGCATTGTGAAATCTCAAAGTTGCTTTTTACACATTTGCAAATCTTATCTGTGAGCACAAAATATTTCTACACCTGCAAAACTGATTTAAAAATCACAAACTTGAATGTGTGAAGACACATTTTTACACATTCACAAATGTACATAAAAATATGTTGTACATACATAAATGAACATTATTTTGCGAGCTAAAAATCTTCTTGACATATATTTCACTTGATATAAACCCTGTCCTAAACCTGAGGTGTCTTCAGTCTTAAATGTGCAATTTTCAAACCATTGAGGTGGAGGTGCGACTTCCAGCCAACAATCTACAATTAGCAGGTGCAACTGTGCAGTTCATGCACACTCTCGTCCCTGAGGGTGTGAAAATTAGTGAGTTACAGTACAACTACATTACCTCTTGGCTGAGAAAAATTGTCCCACTTCCTCGTGAAAAAAACTAATGACATTATTGTTCGTTTCATTGTCTTGTTCCGGAAGTTGTAACACAATGTTTTTCACTATTAATGGGGAACCTCTACTGAAACTGTAAAGGAAGCTTCATAAATAAAACTCAAGTCCAACTAGATTCTGAGTGATTCAGAGTCACTTGATAAATATGCATCTATTCTTATTGAATGTGCATATTTGAATACATTTCTGCATATTATCTGCATATTCTGGGTCAGGTTCTGACTGGCAGGCATCTTCTAGCTCACAATGTGAATGGGATAAATAGCCCATGTGCATACGTCTGCACATAAACCATGTTCCTCAATCTTAAAACCGAGTCACACCTGTGAGGAAGTACATCCACATCTGTCTTACTGATAAAACATTCCCATGTTGAAGCGACTTGCTCTCTTAGTTCGTATTCGTGCTGTTTTGTATTCTGCATCTGTACTCTCCCCTCTACTGCCGTCACAAGCCATTTTCCCCATAGGGACTATTAATGTGTGAATGTTATTTTCTTGGCTTCTGTTCAGCTCCTCCGCTCACAGCTGCCTGCGCCACCTGATGATCAAGAAACCTGCAAACAGTGGTTTTACACACATCTGTAAAGGTAGTGCTTTATCACGCCTAAGGCAGTGCTAATTTAGGACAGGCGGGTTGATGCTGTATAAAGCCACCGCTGTGTTAGCTGGTGCGGCAATTATGTGCATGTTTATCCTTTCTTGAGCACAACTTTATTATGTCTCATTACTGCATAACTCTGTAACATCTGATGGCTGAAAGGAGTTGTGATGCAGTAAATGAGACAACATGGCAGCTTCTATTAGACAGCATGTGTACAAATGGCCCATTCACACTGCAGAATGTGCTTCCTCAGGAAGAGTCAAGTAACTTTGACTGATACTTCAATGAGCTACTACATTCAGGTCAATGATTTCAACAGGGCCTTCTCATATTTGTGAGAATACCTAACACCAAATAGAGTGTTTAAAAATTGTCATTTTAAGCCACATGTTTTAGTTTCACCTCACAAAATAATCAGCTTGTTTAGTTTGCAGTGTTGCACTTCACACGGGGAGATGAGGACATTTGAGCTTATTGTTGCAATTACACCAGAGAGCTATGTGATATTGTATCACAGTGTCATCCAGGTTAATCATCAATTACCCTCGTGCACTGTTGGCTTCATTCACACACATTTTGGCCAGGATTTATGCTCGTTCTTTGGTCTGCTGTCGTTTAATTTGTGCATCATGTGCAAATCTTCATATCTTCAAATCATCATTTTTGACGTGTCCTGGGTCATTTCTCTCTGAAATTGCGGCTCCTGGGCAATAAAATGAAACAAGACAGGGATTCACTTGTTCCAAAAAATCCAAAAAATATTCTTTTATTGTACGATACAGATCATTTACGCATTAACAACAAACCTTTTTCAGTTGCAATTAGCAAAGAACCTGTTGTCTGTGTGGGGCAATTGTGGGTTATAACGGCACTGCTTGGTCCATTAGCGATGCAAAATTATACTTAATGCACTAACATCATTTCAATATGAGTTCTTGCTTTGAATTTGATGTCAAAATATAATTTCCGGTCTTTTAAAAAATGTCTTATTGTGTTTTTTTTGGGGCAGCATTGGAGCAAAATACTCTGATGAAAGGAACTTTTAAAGACTTTTGTCAAAGGTGTTTAAGCCCCTGTGAGGAGTTTTTCACTGGTTATGAAACAGACTGAAATGTATTGTGATGACTCTATATGAGCAACAAAAGCAAACCAGACCATCAGCGACAAGATTGATTATTTCTATATAGTTATTAGTCTGAAACCGCTGGCGGGGGGTAGGTGTCAGACAAAGCAATTAACTGCATGCTGCCTTTGTTCACATTTTCCTGGGCAAACATTTAAAGTGAGTGATACACATGACTGATAAAAGTGTTTTTGTTAAAAAAAAACCACTTCAGCATGTACAGGACAAAATCAGCAACGAGATAAGAGGTACGGCTTTGTCCACAGGGGGCGCCAAAATCAACACGAACCGAAAGTTCCTCACAGGAGCTTTAAGCTTTCCAGGTGTCAGTGCAAACCAAAACCCATTAGTGTTGCCAACCTTATCTATTTTGCACACAGTTAATAAAATAAATAAAGTGACATTTGACGTGATGTAACTACATTTTTGAATGTTCCTTTCTCTACAACATTTAGTTGTATTAGATGTTTTGAATATTATAGTAAGTGCTTACACACTCGCTGTGCTGGCAGGCCTGTTCCTCTTCCTTGTAAAAACATTCTGTCAAACAGTCTGTCCTGGAACAAGCCACAGAGGAGCACCAAACGTGATGATGTTCGATTTTTACTTTCTATTACAACCGGCTCACCGTCATAACAGCCGCTCAGATTCTGGCCAGCGCATGAATCCCAACATAAAATTACATCAAAACTGGCCCAGGAGGTACTGTGAATCTAAAATGGAGTTTTTACGGTCTAATGTGGCTTTATTGTCGTGAGCTGCCATTAATTTTCATTGCCAACAACCATTTGAAGGCACTTTAGCTTTCAAATTTTACATGCCAGTGGCCTGGGAGGGCCGGGTGAGCAGGAGGTGTGCATGTCATGAGGGATTTGACCAGTTTGAGCGGCTTGGATCCAATTCAGTGTAGTGACTTGAGAATGTGAGATTTAACAACTCATATGAAGGAAGGGACTTGTCATGCTTGAGTTCTATTACTTTGAGCATGTCACTGATCATGTGTAAGCCTGGTGGAGCCAGCAGACTCTTCATTAGTGCAGTTTAAAGAAACTCCTTTACACATTTTTACAACATATTTTCAGATTCAACTCTGAAAAATGAGTCAAACTTTTGTATTTACATCTTTGTACACAGTGAGGCCTGTCGCTGTAAAGCCCACAGCAGAGAGAGAACGATTTATGAGGCAGCAGCGAGCTGTAGAGTCGCTTTATTAGCTGGCAGCGCTCTTTTGTGGGCAGGTGCTCAGCCATGTTTTTACTGCCATTGCTCTCCTCCTCCTGCTCCTCCTCCTCCATCCCTCATCATTCTGGCAAACCCTTGAGTTCCCATCAAGGACAATGTGAAGTCCCTCTTACTTCTGTGTGCACTTCCATATATGCACACAACATGTTGACTTTGAACAGGAGGAAACAACCAGCCTGGCTGTGTCTGAAGGTAACAAACCCATCCTACCGGAACATCTTTAAGAAAAAGATACAACTCAGACAGCTCTTTAACTCAAACTGTTTCATGTTTGTTTGATCAGCACAAAAATTGAAGCGTAAAAGTAAGTATTTTCTGTATTATGGAGTATGGAGGACTATTTTCTCTCATATTTCTCGGGACAAACTGTTCTCTTCCTGGAGCCTCCTCTTGGTTGCACAGCAATCTTTTCATCTGACTTTACACAACATAAAAAAAGTATGTTTCGGAAAGTCAAACTATTCCTTTAAAGTGAATTTCCCACAACAATCTAACTTGCACTAAATGTGCATGTTGACTTAACAGTGCTTAGAAACACACCTTTTTCCATCTTATGGTCTGGGTTAGATGAGGTGAAGTGATGCTCACAATGGTGATGTAATAATACTGTCATAACTAAATCTTAAATGACTGCACTTTGTCATTCAATCATGCATTTTATTTAATGATGAAAAATATGTGTACATAAACTTGTCCTTCAGCACTGGTTACTTAATATAGGTGACATTTTAAAAAGGAAATGAACAAGAAATAACCTGTAAATAGTAAATCATGCAGCTTAAACTTACCAGAGGAAAGAGTAAGGACACTCATCGCCCCTTTAGTTTATTGCCTTATCTGGAGAGTAATTTAAAACAATTGCTTCAGGTCCAACATTGCCAACCTCTGTGAGCTGCTTGTGCTTGCCAAATGAGGTGGTAGGTGTTTCTCAATTGTCTGTGGACAGGCAGCAATATAGGAGTTATGACTCCACTCGGTGGATCAGTGGAACTTAGCTGAAGTGTTTATGGTCTCGTAGAGAGTTTGTGTTACACTTGTAATGTGTGCAGAGAATAATGAACACGACTCAACAGAACACCATGTTTAACAATTCCATGATCACATTCGGCATATTTCTCATTGCTGTCTTCTTTATTTGATTGATGGATGGTGCCTTATATCATTGGTATGATTGTTTTTTAATGAGCTTCTTTAATGAAAAATCATGCAAACACAACACAAACACTAGGGATGCATACAGTCTTGGCAGGCCTCACAGGAAAGTCGATTGGTAAATACTTTGTACTCAGACCTTTTTCTCCAACCACTGATGCACCATTATTCAGAACACAGCCTGAGGACTTTCAAAACTTTAAAAACTATGAAGAATAAAGCAACAAAAAGAATTCAAGGTTCACATCTTTGGCAAGTGGACTTTACCCAGGTGTCAGGTTGCCAGGAGTTTGAGGACTGATGGAGCTCACAAAGGCCACTCACATGTAGACTGTTCTGAAACACACGTGTTCTCCTCCGCATAGTTTATGTGATCAATTGTTAGCACCAGTGTTTCACAATTTTCAAAGTATAATATGCAACTTTTCAAGTATTGCTCCCTCTTCACTAACAAAACCACACCATTGTATGGTATAAAATGTTTGTAATAGTCTATTTGGAATATGCTAAAGGGTTGCGGTAGGGTGGGATGAGAAGGGGTCAAAGCAGGATGGATGAGAAGGGGTCAAAGTAGGATGGATGAGAAGGAGTCAAAGTAGGGTGAGATGAGAAGGGGTCAAAGCAGGATGGATGAGAAGGGGTCAAAGTAGGATGGATGAGAAGGGGTCAAAGTAGGATGGAAGAGAAGGGGTCAAAGTACGGTGGGATGAGAAGGGGTCAAAGTAGGGTGGGATGAGATGGGATCAAAGTAGAGTGGGATGAAAGGGGGTCGAAGAAGTGCAGGATGAAAGTGGGTCGAATGGGGTCGAGTTAGCTGGAGCCGGTAGGAACCTAGGGGTAGGGACTCAGGGTGGAGGCACATCTCGGTGCACTTTATGATTCAGCTGGATGGATGAGAAGGGGTCAAAGTAGGGTGGGATGAGAAGGGGTCAAAGTAGGGTGAAAAGTAGGGTGGGACAAGAAGTGGTCAAAGTAGAGTGGGATGAGAAGGTGTAAAGTTGGGTGGAATCATTGCTGGGCCTTGGTGTCTTCCACGTTTTATATCACATTGTGCAAAAACAGACACCTCAGAAAGCAGCATCGCCAAAAGATCTAAATGGCAGAAGCGCCAACTTTTTGTCTTTTGGTCAATAAGAAAGCTAAAGTAAAGAATTCAGCAACACACAAACAGCCTTCAGATAGACAGAATGCAGAGAGACAACAACAAACAGCTCCTCTCACAGAGAGGCCTCCTGCAGCCTGGCACAAGGCAGCGAGCAATCAGGATGCCTCAGAGATGATTTCTATAAAAAGTAAGAACTCAGTTGGAGATACAACAAGAGGACATCTTTTTCCAAACAGCAGTCTGACAATGATCCAAACCTTGTGTGTGCTACACAGTCGGTAGCCTCTTGATTTGAGGTTTTCAGACACTCGCTTTGCTCAAGGACATGATTTTTCTGTTAACTCGTACAATGCGTGGGAGAGAGGAGATCTAAATCCAACTAACTTTCCTCCTTTGTCTACAAAGTACCTGAAGCACCCTGCTGGGCCTGTATGAGAAGCCGGTGCGACATGACAAGACAAGACTCCTTGTGTTACCTTCCCCTGTCTGTTAGCCAAATGGGCCCCGTCGGCTGTCTCTGGGGGGTCAGTTTGCTAAGTAGTAAACCTGTGTTCTGTCAGGTGTCATTAAGGTCCAGCGGGACTCTGAGGGGACCTGTCACGGGTAGGAGTAATGGATGTCTTCTTCACTGATTGCTAGCAGGGATGGAGTCAGCACAAACAGCAAATTAGAAGTGACATCTTGATGGAGGCTGAGGCGGAGGCACAGCTGGTCACACAAGTTTAAGGAGGAAGGGGAAGCTGGGCAAATAAAAGGAGAGGAGATGAAAGGAGAAGCGAGGTGGATCCAAACATAAGGAGAGTACACCGGAAACTCTTTCAAAGATTGATAAATAGTATTTATAGCATCCTGTTTTTCATATTTGCTCTTTCAAGGAAATTACATTTTGAACAATGACACCAGATGGCTGCTCAGTACAGTCACTTACTGATGGGGATGAGTGCTTTGTTTCTGGGTTCAAGGTTCGCTGTGAGGAAGACAACAGCATAACTCAACTCAACTTTATGTAAGCACAAATGTGCAGCCCAAAGTGCTTCACGGAACAAGATTAAGGGCCTGTGTCCACTAAGTGTGTTTTTTCCGCTGGCAGCGCCCACGACCTCAATTTCAGAGTGCTTCTCACCTGCACTTGTTGCTAGGTTACGAAAGTTGTCTGGCGGCACTTACACTTCCTTCGGTAGTGACGTTAAGTCCGTTTTAAATAGCTCTGTATGCTTAATATTTAAAACATAAAAACAATGGAAAGGAATCGTTTCCTGGCATTAGCAGCAGCTCTTGACCTTGATATTGTATGCGGCTGTGGCTCAGTGGCAGAGTCGGTCGTCTTTCAATCGGAAGGTTGGAGGTTCAATCCCCAGCTCCTTCAGTCTACATGTCCAAGTTGGGCAAGACACTCAACCCCAAATTGCACCCAGTGGCATAGCCAATGGTTATGAATGTGATAACTGATTGACAGACGGTTGGGCACTTTAGGTAGAAGCCTCTGCCATCAATGTGTGAATGTGTGTGTGAACGGGTGAATGTGACAAGTGGTGTAAAGCAGCTTTGAGTGGTTGCAAAGACTAGAAAAGCGCTATATAAGTACAGTCTATTTACCATTTACCCTAAAAAAAAACATTGTTGTTTACAAAGTTGATATTGTAAGCCACGCCCCTTCTTGATTTTGATTGGTCAGTGAGGAAGAAGTGAAGACAAATGCGGCGATGTTCCAAAATTTTAACTATTTTCACCTGAGAGCGCTGTGGCAACACCTGATGCCAAGGGCGTTTTTGCGCTGAGGACACTGAGCGCTGAAAATGCCGAACTGCTTTGGTTTTATAAAGAAAATACACTTGCGCAAAAAACGCTGTTAGTGGACACAGGCCCTAAAACAGCACAGTCAGGGGCACTGGTTTAGCTCAGCGGTCTGCAGGTCATCCCCACTCTCTATTCCCCCATTTCCGACTATATCCACTGTCCTGTACTGTAAATAAAGGCAAAAAGTCCCCTAAAAAAAGAATCTTTAAAACAGCAAAGTCAAAACAAAAAAAGACAAAAATACCGGTTAAAAAAAATACAACATAACATAACATAATAAAAGCACAACAATAAAAAAGTAACAACGTTAAATTAAACAAAGAGATGAGAGAAAAATATATAAAACACATGATTGAAACTTAGCCATAAATGACAAAGAACTGCCACTTTTATTCCTTCACTTCTCCTGCACTGCATTTTACAGCTAAAATTTAAATGGACCAGTCAGTAAACATAATGAAACCATGACAGTATTCAAGTCTTCCTAGAAATGAAATGTTTGTTGTGATGCTCTTGTGAGAACCTGCAGCCATGAGAAATATCTTTATCAGGTTCATTATTCATCATCATCATCGGTGTTGGAGGGCGACAACAGGGCTGCGGTGGGCGAAGGATTACTGTACCATCACTGTCATCGACAACAAACAACCCAACAACCATCACAGCAACATCCTCAATCACTTCAGGCTATGTCATAACACAGAGCGCACAACATCAAGGGAATCACTCTGTGTCACTCAGCAGCCTCGGGGCCAGATGAGCACAGGAGCTGACATTATGAAATGGATTAGATTTGAGACCAATTAAAAATGAATTGCTTGAAATGAGCGCTGACCCTCGCCGAATTGGATGCCAGTGATCTCATTAGGCTGGTCTCTCACTGAGTGCGAGCCAGCAGCTGGAGAACAGGCCCGCATGTCACACTGTCAAGGAGGGAGAAAACCCAGAGGGCCGCTGCCTGCAGCACGCTGAGAAGCATGGCTCCTTGTGATGTCTGGCACATGTGCTACACACTGTGTGTGGTTATTTTTTGCATGGTAGTGTGTGTTTGTGTAATGCATGTGTACCTCTACATAAGTCTATAATATGTGTGTAATAAAAATCATACTCAGGCATTTGTGTGAATTTGCAATTTATGTACATATGTCTGTAAAATAGGTACATGTAAAAAAAGTGTTTCAGAATGTGACAGAAGTGGGCTGCACTGTGATGTAGCGGTTAGCACTTTTACAGCTACAAGGTTCCTGGTTAGATTCCCATTTGGTACTGAGGGGGCCTTTCTGCGTGGAGTTTGCATGTTCTCCCCGTGCATGCGTGGGTTCCCTCCGGGTACTCCGGCTTCCTCTCACAGGCCAAAGACATGTTGTTAGGTTCATTGGCGACTCTAAATTGCCTGTAGGTGTGAATAAGAGCATGAAAGGTTGTATGTATCTATATGTGTCAGCCCTGTGATTGACTGGCGAGCCGTCCAATGACAGCTGGGATTGGCTCCAGTCCCCCAGAATTATCATCATGCACCTAAATCAATCAAATAATTGCATGTTTTTTTATTTTTTTAGGGGATAAAATGCTGAAGTGAGTCTAAAAATGACTATAGCCGCAAATTCAATCTGGACCATCTTCATCTCTCCTTCTCTTCAGTTTGACGCCGACGGCCTGTAAATGTTAGCGCTGCATCAAGCAGGATTCCATGGCACTGACATCATATTTGCAAAAAGGTATCTGGTATTTTAAAATGTTTTGTAGACTCAATATTTATTTTATTTTCTCACTGATTCTTCTCCTCCTTTTTGATTTTTCCGTCCTCTATTGATTTCAGTTTTATTTCCAATTGAAACTCTGTTCTTTCTGTCTTCATTTCATTTGAGTTTCCCCCTTGACCTCTGACCCTACATTGACAGATCCACTTGAGGGAATGGAGCGTGATGACAACAGTCTTTACCACAGCAAAAGACTATTGACTATTTTTGAACCACTTATCCCCTAATGTGGCCTCTTCCAACATCAAGTGGGTAGGCACGTTTTTTTTCCACAATTGTGTGGCACACAAGGTAGACTGCCAGTCTGGCCTGTGTGTCACTGAACATTTTAAAGTTAGGAAATACAAAGCAGTAAGCAGTACAACATAATCGCCTTAATGAAATGTAATGTAAAAACACATATTTACAACAATAAAAGCATGGCCTCTTTCTGTCTTCCAGCACAGTCCTCCAGTTCTCCTCATTAAATTCCCCGTCCATTATCCTCGTCCTTATCTCTTCATCGCCCAGCCAATCCCTTCCTCATATCCTCGCTCTGACTCGTGAGCAATTAGCTGCTTGCCATCTCTGCAGACTGTGTTTTGATTGGTCATTAAGCGTCTGAGGCCTTCATTAGCGACAGCGCCTTTATCACAGGGAGGAAATTAGCAGATGTACCGAGAGAACAGAAGAAACAAAAAGGAGGATCAAAGAATGAGGACGGTCTAGACTGTACGGATGGAAATAGATCTGTGGAGTAAAGTCAAGGATGAATCATGCAGTAGGTCTGATACTCAGCCCGTCTCTCTTCTTATACCCTGGTGCCACTTTGTGATCCGAGGGTCTTTGGGTGCACTGCGTGGCTCCGTTCCTAATGGGTACCCTTACTTTAAGAGAACAAACTGTGAAAGTTTGATTAGTCTCTGAAGTGAGTGGCAGGATTTCTCTGAGAGTAAAAATCCACCCAAAACCAAAATAAACTAATATTCAAAGGCAATTTGATCAACATTTTAGAGTAAAGTTAAAAAGGTTGTAAGATTCATTCATAAAAAAATTGACTACTTTCAAATTAAAATACAGAATAGATATTATAAATGTGTACTGTTTCTATAGTAGTAAAGGTTTATTTGGACTGGCTATCTGCAATAATATAACATAACAAAATGCTAATTTTATTTTTGGGTGGAATTCCCCCAAAGGATTTGTCCAGTAAAAACCATCTGCGGTTCTCTGGATTTTTTCATGTGGGACTGGGGACTGATGGACATGTCCGTGTCCCCTGGGACGGCTCTTAATGCACTCCCAAGGTCGTCTCCTCTCGCTCTAAGTAGCACAGAGTGGCAACAGACCCTGACAGCATCACTGGCCCAACGGAACCCGCATAAGACGGTTCCTGCTCCGGGAAGCATGGGGCCATTAAAAATGGATAGATCAATACGTAAGAATACACGCACCTCCGGCAGGCTGTCTATGCTAATTCAGAGAGCACGGAGAGAGGCAAAGGATAAAAGAGGGGAGGCGAGGCTGAAGGACAAGGCATAGAAAGAGTAGTACAGAAGTTTACAAGAGGAGAGGTAAGGGGCAGTGAAGAAAGGAAGGAAAAGAGGCAGCAAATGAGTTCAAAGAGGCAAACACATCTACATGTACAAATAAGAAGTTTATGATTGGAGAGAAACAGCTCACCAGATATGCTAACATCCTGTTTTTACAGCTCTGGCTGGTGTTTTAGCGCTGTACGTATACCTAACTTACAAAGAGCATACTGTGACACCTCTGACCTTATGTCACATGTACACCTTTTGCATTTACCGTCGTATCTCTTAGGTTCCAGTCAATATTGCCAACTATAGTAAACTCAAAACTTTTGTCCTAAAAGACTCAACAGCTCATCTAGATCACTGAGTGTTTCAGCTGTACATTAACTTCATGTTTCTATTGACTAAAACTGCAATAGCACTGTGTGGTTGTAATTTGTTAGATAGAGACCTGCATAACAGGTGACGTCTCTCTTACGTCTATTTTTCACACTTGCTTCCGAACCAATTACAGCAACTGCATCAGGCCTAAAGCAAATGGAGTGACACCTGCGAGCTAGTTCAGGCAGGTAACTCGAGCTGCACTGATTCACACTTGACATGCGTCACCTGACAAACACTTCCTCCCAATGTGGCGTTATGTCATTGCCTACCGCTGCCCTGCACCAGTACTGCGCC
The DNA here is from genome assembly GCF_022749685.1 of Semicossyphus pulcher. Taxonomy (NCBI): domain Eukaryota; kingdom Metazoa; phylum Chordata; class Actinopteri; order Labriformes; family Labridae; genus Semicossyphus; species Semicossyphus pulcher. The sequence continues at coordinate 22,215,172 of NW_027211603.1, forward strand.
CATACTTTCAGCCCCGCCACCACCCCAGCATCCACCTGCAGGCTCCAGCTAGAGGGGTTAATGCCATATAGCATGAATAAAATGTGTCCATACGATGAGATGAACAATTAAACATGAATACTTTCACTGCCACAACATACAGCTCGCTCTTGTATCATAAATTGACACTGTAAATGTGACTATTTTTAAAGTGGGTTTAATCCTGCAGCTATTAACCATCTGGGTGATACACTCCTATGAAGAACATACCATAAACATAATTATCTAAACTCCATCATACCTGTCGAGAGGTCATGGGTTTGAAGTGGAGGACTTGATGATATTTTCAACTTACTCAGATATTATACACTAAGATATATTTATCATGTGAGTAACAAGCATTTAAATGTTGGACAAAAATTCCCTCATCCATGGAAAAAAAAGTGTGTAAAGAATGATAAAGAGAGTTAAAAAGAAGAGTGTTTAAATGTGTGTGTGTGAGTGTTTACATGCTGTGTGTGATCCCTCTCTTTTTCCTTGTTTGTTTTGGTTTAGTCAAACTGACCATTACACAGATCAATTTCTATTTATTTGCTTCGTCAATCAGGGTGTGATCAGTAAAGAGACCCATTTTCACCGAAGACCCAGAGACACCCTTCATTTGGACCTGGGTGTGTCAGTTTGTGTCTGTGTGCATTTGAATACTAAGAAGTATGACCCTGCTTACACCCTTAGACCACTACCTGCTTGCAGAGGCTGTAAAGTCCACACTGCAATACAAATAGTGTTGGACAAAAACTACTGACTGCAAATTTACCCAAAGTAATTGGAGTATGTGTGAAAGTGGTGGATGCACACCACTTGTCTCAGAGCCGTTCCTACATTTTGTTAGTAATTGTTTGTTTAGTTTAATGTCCAGTTACATTACACCATCATTTGGCTTAAATAAAACACAGCATTAGTTCTTAGGTAAAGTTTTCTGTTTTAGGCTCAAACTTAGCATACTTACCATGCAGTCCACCTAAAGGAGAAAGGGGCCATTCACTTCCTGTTTTTATACAGGAAATTAGCTAATCAGTGATGTCATTAGGGTGAACCAAGTAGGTGGGGTGAGCTAAATGTTTGTTAAATGATTTATATGTAGTAATCCATTTTTGGTAGGTTTGGCTAAATGTAAATGTGTTTGGGAGACATAGATACATGTGTTTCCCACACGGAGGTTTAAAAAGGGTCAACTGTAAAATTTACCTGTGCTCAGGAGATGAGATGCTATCCCCGGCCATACCATCTTCAGGTAGGTGGTGGCTGATGAGAGGCTCTGTTTTAGCAGTGCTGTTGAGCTGTTGAGGGGGGGAAATGGCACAAGTGTGTAGCCATGTGAACGTTATGTTTCGTTTCTTTTATGTTGACATAAGTTGCTTCATTATGAGTTCAGTTTAGGACGACTTTATTGTTATATTGTTTTGCTTTGTTTGTAAGTTACCTTCGTGTATTACGGTGGCACCTGTGAATAAATCAGCTTGAGATCAAACCGAAAAGTCTGCCTCCTGCATCTGGTTAGGCGCCACCACACCATAACTGTCATTCATCCTGGACCATCAAAAGCAAAGGAACTGGGTGAGTTTTATGTAGTATTTTCCCCATGAGATTAAAATGCATCTCCTGTGTTCAAGTGATATTTTATGATAATGGTGCTAGAGAAAACTCAACATCAGGGTTGAAGTTGTGTCCAAAATGGATAAGGGTACATCATCATAGTGTCAGCTCATAATTTCATGGCAATCTGCACATGAGATGTTTTATGTGTTACTGTTACTAAAGGTGACTCAGGGATTGATCCTCTGAAGATCACGATATTCTAATCTGAGCAAAAGTGTTAAACATCGCTATAAAGCTATGTAGCAAAAACACTAAATAAAACTAAATAAAATGAGAACAAAACAACAACAAAGGTTTCTGATTGTCACTAATATAACAGATGTTGACAGTACAAAGCGCAGACAGGAGTTTTATCTCCTTTTGATCAGTGTTGGTTTTTAATTTCCTCATTATTTTACAAAGTTGTGACATGTTTGTGAGAGAACAAATAAGTTTCACAAAGTCATAATATTAACTCTCTGAATTGGGATGCTGTCACACACGCAAAACAAGTAGAGACACGCTGATAATATCAGAGGAAGCTTCCAATTGTGGGCCTTTAATCACAGGGATGTCAGCTGTATTCATTATATATTCATGTATTTTTCTGTGTAAACTTGCATATTTTGATCCTGATGCTTTTCCTCTGTTTCACACATCCACATTTTTTAAACGGTATAGTAACCCGTTTGTCCCATTTATTATTTGGGCTCTTCTGGTCCTGATAAAATCTAATGTAAGAAAAGCTCAATAAAGCTAACTCATGTATTATCGTATCATTTGTGGAAGAAGTGTGAATATGAGTCTGGACTCCCCCAAAGTAGGCATAGGAAGAGCCTGATAGTCACTTTACATTTTTATTGCTTCATAAATATTCCTCGCACAGTTCATGAATATCTTGCTCTGTTTTAATAGTCAGTAAGAGATCAATTAACATATCAGTCAGAAGGCCCAGCGAGACTTTTGACCAGCACACGGTGTGTAAGTTTCTCTCGCCTCAGTCACAATCTTCTCCTAATGATCTTGTCAAACTCTCTATTTCCTCGCCTGGTCTGAACTTTGACCAGTTCGGGGTCAATTTGCATGTGAATTATTAAATATGATCCCAAGATATGTTAATTCCATGACAAAGGCCAAGTGGTATTAAGCTAAATCACAAACCCTGATCAGACACAGATGTGGTTTGTTCATGAGAATAAAGACAGAGATGGGCACAGTCAGATAATCCCTGAAATATACCCAGAGGAAATGTGGAGTTGTGGATGAATTTATTAAAGGCAGATTCAAAGCCAAAGCTTATTTGTCGGTGCAATGTGAGAAAATGAACTTAGTCAGTATGAAATCCCCTGTGGCACTGTACCTATTAACTTGAAGTATTTGATTTAAGCTTATGCCAGAGTATCTTTTAAGGTTACAAGCTAAAGACTGTTATAAACCTCTTCAGTAATACACTATGTTTAGTTTTGATAAAAAAATGTTTATACATTCTGTGTAAAAAAGTTTAAGTGTAACATAAATGTAAAATAGTTACCATAGTTAGTAAATTAAGTACATTTAGCAATTAAGTACCAGTTAACCTCCCTTTTAAAAGGGAAGCCCATTGAAGACAGTTGTAAAAGTAATGAAATAGGACATCTCAAAACCTCGGGCAGAAACAGAGATGGACAGGTACTGACATTTACCCATCTTACCATAAACTGGACAAATACTGAATTTTGATTGGCTGAGGGGTATTTACAAGGAAAATAATTAACATAAATTACTACGATTAGCAACTTTAACTTTTCTTTGTAACTATTTGGATAACTTTTGTTATTGACATCACTGAGCGCAGTCCTTTAGGGCCACGTCCTCTGTACGCCACAGCATGGCTAACCTATTTGCTATTCAACTCTCTATATCAGGCTGTGCTTGGCGGTAAACATGACCTGTTGTTTGTGTGAAAATCTTGATCTTGATGTTGATTGGGGGACAATGCCCTGGCTGGTTAGCTAGCTAGTCTTGTTGTTTACTGTCTAATTACATTTATGTTATGTCAACCATGCACAATGTTAATGACTATGAGTCTTGCTAGCATACCGTTACAACCAAAAATATCCTAAGTCGTAGCTGTTTAACAGCACTATAAATCGAAGTTGGGGCTAAAATGTATGTTTTGATTGCTAAACACATGAAATTGGTTTTATTTTTCTTCTTTAGCAAGAGACCATGGCATATGCTGGACAGTTCTGGTCTCCACATTGTCCATGAAAACCTGAAAATGGACACCTCCTCTACTATTATCTCTTATGCTGCTTTGTCACTGGTCAAAAAACCTGCTAACACATGCTAACACCTGGCTTTTTTACTTAGTATACTTAGTTAGCATTCAGACCCGGTTCAAATGACTCTGCAGTAGAAAAAACATGATTAATGAGGACTCTAGTTTCTTTCTACTTAAATCATTTTAACTTGACAGGTTGAAGCCACAGTTTCCTTACATATTACATAATTAGCATCAAGTTTTATGAACTTACAGTAGTGTATCTAAGACATGCAAGTAGGAGCACTGCATGTGGCCCAGATTTCACTGTGTTCACATTCAAACAGGGCCCCTCCTCCTGGGCTCTTCATCACCAGAAGCTCACCCTCACTCTCTTGTGCGAGAACATGCCCACCCCGCCAAGCTAACACAGACAGCATCACAGTTACCTTTGCGCTAGCATGCTAACCGCTGGTTAGCTTTGGGGTTAATGGATGGTGACACAAACACAAGAGGCTAAACAAGAAGTTAGAGGTTCGTATCCAAAGCTAGCTAAACCAAAAGTCAACACAAAGTTATTTATGTAACAGTTATGCATAAAAATAATTAAAAAACAAAACTAATGTAGTTATTTTGTCCCACAACCTTGATCCTCACCGAAGCATGTGATAAACAAGGGGATAGGAGTTGTGATGGGATGTTGTCTCATGTCTGAATACATTTGGGCTCAAACAGTGTATTAGTCATAGTGTAGAGTAGACAAACTGTAATAAACAATTTCAAATTAATTTCACAAGTTTCCAGTGAGGATGCTCTGACCTGTACCTCTTGCATCACAAACATACTACAGTGAATACTACGAGGAACGCTCTCTTTGTTTTATTTTCATAGCAGAAACTCCTTTTCAGGATGTCTCCTGGGGCTAAAAACTCACTTTTGAAAAATCTCTTGCTTTTCTCCTCACCTGCTGAGTCTTTTAAGAACAGTCGCTAATTCACTTTGATGATGCTAACACAAAGGCCCTTTGTTCAAAGCACTCATCGTGATTTATCTGGGGTTTAAACAAACTCATGTTTTGATACCTTTTTGTTACGTAAGGATGATGATGATTGTGTTTGTTAGGGTATAATACGCCGCATGCTCACCTTAGCAGGGGGAAGCCGCCATCATCACCAGCTTCCTGACCTTCACAGGGATAAAATGAGATACAATAGCCTTGATTCTGAGCACACACGTGCTATCAAAGCCAATGATCTGCTTTGAGTGACATATCATTCATACGGGAGTGTCAATGTGCAGGTTGTGTATGATGCAAACAGCCTGCAAGAAATGCATCCCGTCTCTTGCTGGTTCTTCACAGTGAGTCCCTGTTTGTGCCCATAATAAGATGTTTCAAAGAAATTTAACATTGAACTCAGAAGCATTCTTCGTGAGCGACTTAACCAAACCACAGAAAAAGATGGCAGCCAGTTTAGTCCATTTGAGCGCAGACACTCGATACAAAGGTTAAGAGTTCTGCTGTTGCAACATCCTGTTACATCCTACTTGTATGGGCATGTCACACATCTGAGAGATGTGTGTGCATGTGCAAATGTAGTAATCACTTCCAATAACTTCCAATAATTTTGTATTATGACAATAAAGTACAGTAAATACATTTGTGGCTATTTTATCGGCGAGTGCTTCAGATTAAAAATGCTAAAGAATGATACATCGGTCTGAATCCACCCCAGCACATAAGAACATTATAGCTCAAGCATTACATTAAACCACTATAAACTATATGTGCTGTTTATCAGGTCTTCCTAAAGTCCAGGGGCGGTGCCTCGGGCAGAAACCTAAATGATTCAGAGGGCCTAAAGCTGTAATGAGGCTCTATATGGGATTATACACATGTATTATGTAAAAGCGATTGTTGTGCTGTTTAAGGGTATCCATTTTCTACTTCTAAAATGTAAAGACAATTAGCCTTTCAGGTGTTACTATTTGTTTCTATATTAATGTCCCAAAAAATGAAAAGTTCTATCACTAAAGACAGCAGTCGATGTAATGGAGCAGAAAGTATTTAAAGTGTTTATGGTTAGTGAAGTGATTCCAACCTGAATAATGCTGCTGAGTGTCTACACAGAGGCACTGTCAAAATAAAAGACTTTCAAGCATCTAAATGACTCCACTGACCAGGACAGGGCCTTCACATTTCATTAAATGCAGTTAGTCCTAACAAAACTCTCAGGTTGTATTACAGTCTACCCTTTTCTCTGTCAACCACTCTATCAAAAGTTTTTAAATCTGTCGGTTAACTCTTAGCAAAGTAAAACACATGGAGGTTAGTTAGTAACTGTGGGCAGTTGCTCCCTTGGACAGGTGCCAGTCTGGGTGAATGTGTGACCTTTTCATTCACAAGCACAGCACTATAGTTAATTGCTGATGACACAGGCTTTGGAAAAAATAACATGAACATATCAGGATATATATAAAAGAATTCAAGAATTACTTGAGATTTGATAATGCCTTGTGTCTCAGTGAATGCTTTAAATAAAACACTTTAGAACATCTTGTCAAAATAATGGATGGTGGATATAACCTTACTTTGTGTTGCCGGGATTTAATAACAACTTAAAAAACTTTATGACACCTTGCAGTGTGATCTAAGAAATGCTTCATTTAATAAAGACAGAAACATTTGGAACTGCAAAGGTAGGAGGGGGGGGGGGTTATGATGCAAATTTCAAGCTTCGTATTTCACTTTGTGATACCTGTGGAGTAGCTTAGCATTATTTACAGTTAAAAAAAATCCACATTGTCCTCACACTGGTGCTCTGTGCAGACCCTCATTCAGCCTCTGCCTGAAACGTCTCAGTCAGTTTTGTCCCTTTAAGAAACCCCACCCCTACCAGCTCACTTTCCTCTGATTGGCCAGCTCTCCAAAGACTTTGTGATGTCACAAAGTGCAACGTGTAGAAAAAACTGTGTGAAACTTGCCGTTCACAGCAGACTGACCTGAGGAGCCTGGGGATTACTCCAACATACTTTTACGGCATAATACCCCCTCTTTAAGTATTTTGTCCAGGAAACATTACCAAGATACCCAAGCTAGGAAGAGTTAGTTGCTACCCCTCAGCTAGCACGTCACTGGGCCTTTCATGGCCAATGGTCAGTCCTTTGTCAACATGCTGCTTAGTATGAAATTGATATATGAAGCAGAGACTTTTGGCTCCATTTGTTTCAAACCAGGGGTGCATTTTTTCCCCCAAAGTTAAATGGAAATGTAAAGCAACCTTTTTATTGTTTAATCAAGCCAATGTCAACTCAACAGGTTGGAGATGATAACAGAGAAAAGGTTTGTGCTGCGAAACAGGGTGCTTGATGTTGCCTCAATTAAAAACTAACAAGGGTCAGAGTTATATAGAGTGAGATAATACTCATGCACAATTCAGCACTTTTTTAACTCAAAGCTAAATGAACATATGTACTTTAATCAGCTTATGGACTTTGTGCAAACCCTGATAATGATAATGAGCTCAATTCAGCACTTTTTTAACTCAAAGAGCAACTGATTGGCATCACAACACTTGGATTATGTTTTTTTTTCTCATTTGGAACTTAAATCCCAATCCTCCATGGAAATGTCTCCACACAGACTCCCACTTCAGTCGTTTCGGAAAAGGCTGACCCAAAGCTGTGCAAGCCAACTCTCCGGCCCGCCCAGCAGGAAGGTTCGTGGCTCCGTACCTGAGCCTCTCTCTCTAATCTCCCACTAATACAGCTTGAGTCATGATAAAACAGCTCTGATGGAGGCAAATCCTTTTATCCAAGGTGGGGGGGTCATGCTGGTGGTGGAGGGAGAGGCTGCCTTTGTTGAAGTTGGTGGATGAGTTCAAGGAAAATACCCAGAGTGTGGATTTTGGGATTAAACACACCAACACAGCATCTAAGAGGTGTCCGTGTGTGTCCTTATTCACGTATAAAGAGACTATTTTGCTGTTTTCTACACCCCTCCTCCCATCTCCGCCTCTTTCTCACACAAAAGCCTACAACACAGTAGAACCCATGTTTTGAGGCCAAGGAGGTTGGCTCCTAATGGAAATGCGTTTCAGCCGCTGCCACACCTCATCTTCTATATTGCCTTCTCATTGAAAAGAGGGGCTCTTTGACGAGAGGAATACAGTGTTTGCAGGCCTTTGTTCCAACACTCTCATCTCTTAAAAAGGACACATTAGCCCTTTATCTTTTACAGAAATGCTGGCACATTATTTTCCTTTATCCCATTTCATACTGGTCTCTTGCATTCAGATGTAGTCAAAAGACCCATGAGGAGAGCTTTATGTGAGCCCTTCTTTTTGTGTGTAACCCATTGCCTGATTGGTGGAAAATGTACGAGGAACAAATTCATTTGTCTCATTTTTGTTTCCTTTCTGTCTAATGTTTTACTTGATTTCAAAATTGTAGAATGTGGAGTCCATTAGGAATTAGGGTAACACTATATTACCGCGTTAGGATTAATGAGCACTGTATAATTTTTTTTTTAAAGGACATTGTATAGTTTTCATGAGCATATATAAGGATATTTTAGGTTAATCATAATGTACAGGGTTGTTTAAGTAAGGCGTAATGTATAATGAGCAGGTTGTGGAATGGAACCCCGACAGTGTGAGCAGGCCCCCAGCGGAAAGCAGAGGCGTCTCATTTCACCTTGCTCAGTATACATTATCCCGCTTATTACACGGCTAATTACTAAAGAAAAAGTTTGACACTAAATATAAAAAATTATTATTAATATATATAATTAAAAATAATTAGATTTCCATTTTCCGTCTAAAAATAATCCGTAATACTCACATTGAGAGCTGCGTCCATAGCAACAGAGAACTCTGTAGCCTTCTTAAAATGAGCTAACCGAGCTGTTTTTACTCACATTAAATGGAAACATTTCCACTGACGGTAATTAAGATACTTTTTTTTGTGTTTTGTCCCTTTTCTTTTTTTCCATCTGTAAACAGACGTCAGATTTACCGGACTCCTTTTGTGGATTGATATAATCACAGGTAGTCCTCCGGATTGTGTAATTAGTAAAAGTGAGAATATAAAATATAAAGTGTGTGGGTTAATGCAAAAGAGACGGTGCCTAAAAGAAAAAACTATATTACAATAGTCATCTATAAAAGTAGGCAGGGAGTGGTGGCAGTTAAATTAACAGTAGTATTGACAGTTATTACGTAGTAAGAGGTTAAAAGCAAAAGGGCAGCTGAAGGTCAATAACAGGAAAACTTTCCTTAGAGGTAAAACCTACTTAAGTGTTTCTGATTTTAATAGTGTCCACAAAAGAGGTGTTTTAAAAGGGAGGATCGTGTTATGATCAGAGTTGTCATATAATTGGTCCAATATGATAAAACAGCACAACCATAATGAGGCAATGTACAGCAGGTTGTTGAGCAGGTTGTTTTCATGTGTGATACAAGTGTGAGAATCTGGATTTAGTTGAAATACATTTAACAGCTTTGAAAAGTGATGCTGGGTGAGAAAACAGAGATGTGGACTAGAGTCATAATGACTTGGACTCGAGTTGACCCGAGTCACTGTTTTGATGACTAGCGACTTGAAAAAAAACAAATGACTTGAGACTTGACTTGAGGCATGATGACTCGGATGACTTGCGTGTGTTCATAAGTTTGAATGTTAGCTGTTAAATATAAAATGATAATTCAATGTTGTCAAGTTTCTATCAAGTATGCAGCGCAAACTGGAATCATGATTGGACGACTCAACAAGCTCCACGGTGTTTGATTGTCATGATTGGATGACTGGCTGTCAGTCAAACTCCTCGCTATGGCAACATGCAACATCAAAGCTCCCAGCTACCTGATGTTTTCCCCAAAGAGAAGCCTCATCAGTACAGATACAGATAATACAGATACAGTTCACTGTCATTCTTTTTGAACAGGTTATAAAAATTGGCCAATAATATCATTATTAGACGGGCTCCTTGTCTTTTCTCTTTATAAATTGTAATCCGCCGTAATGACATCAAAAAGTGACTTGACTTGACTTGACATAACCTGTGACTCGACTTGCCCAAGAAAAAATGACTCAAGACTTCCTTGAGACTTGGACCAAATGACTCGAGACTTGCTTGGGACTTGAGCAAAGATGACTTGGTCACAACACTGGTGATAAAATATGTGTAGCAAAGACGAAACACAGAAAATCTCTCAAATCAGAGAGGGACATAAATAAGTCTCCCTAATTCAGCCTGATTGCAGCGGATCAGTCCGCTCTGTTTCTGTCGCTGGAGGTGTATTTTGATAGCCTATGATTATCCACACGCCCCGCCATTCATTGACACAGGCTGAAGGCCAACCAATTAGCCTCTGGCCTGCAGAGAGCTTTGCTCCGGCTGGTTTTGTTGTTGTGCGGTTATCTCCGATAGCTAGCAGTGAAACCCCCACTTATGGTGTCAAGAGGCTGTTTGCTTCCTTTATACGGCCTGACACTGCTGATGAGCGATGACGGCTGCAGAGTGATGATTATGCAGAGCAAACGGGATGATAATATGCTTTGTCAGTCAGCTGGTCCTCCTGTCAGTCAGATTTATAGTATAGAGAGCATAAAATTGTTAAATCATTCGCTGGGAATCTTTTGAAGCAGAGGGGAATGACATATTTTCTCATTTCCGGTGAGAATGCGCCGAGGGCTTTTAAAAGAGAAGGAGGCAACAATTTCAAGTTCGAGTCAAACATGTTCAGAGGAGAAATGGTTTACCACCTTAATCCAGTTGTGGCACACAAATGAAAAGCAGCTTACATCAAACACAATTGTTTGTATCATTTGTGATTTTTCTTTTTTCTACAGTAATCCTCGATCAAATATTGATGCGCTCCGTGTTTGTTTGTGTCCTCTTTGACGGAGATAGCTGGAAATGAAAATGTGTCACCTGCTCTGTAATCCTTGACAAGAGAGAATATTAAATGTTAATCCCTCACTATTAGAAATGGCGACAATACAAAAGAGAGGAGCTAGAGGGAGGAATAACAGCTGGAGGAGAATGAGATGAAGTATTTCACATTATATGATGCTGAGGTAATACTGACCTGTAAGGATTAAACCATCCCAGGGTCTTCTTTTTTTCTCCTCAAACTCACCCACACCATCACAAGTGTCATGTTATAAGCTTCCTCTTTTGACTCTGCGTCCGCTGAGAATGTCTCAGATTAGTCCTGGATCGGTGCTCAATGTTGCTCCCTTCTCAGGCCAAATTGTGCTCACTCGACAGCCGCCTGAACGGCAGAGAAGAAACAATTAGAGCCGTAAGAGCTGATAGCTCGGGGCTCTGCAGACCAAGTCTACCATTACTGAGTTATTAGACTGTGAGAGTGGGGGAGGGGGGAATTTAAATGAGGGCTGGGAAGACAAGCTGGAGATGAGGAATGAAAAGTAATACAAAGAGTGAAGAAAGCAGAAAAAAAGGAGGCATGAGAGGAAAGGTTAAGAGGAATGAAAGAGAACAAGAAGTGGAGCGGGGCATGTCTAACAGAGGGATAAAGTGGGAATATGAGGCGGGCAGGGATGAGGATAAAATGACAGATCAAGGGATGAACTAAAGCATCCCACTGAGGCAGCACACAAGTGACTGCAGACTAAGAGGAACAGCTGTTGAGCAAGTTGTTTCACATGAAATGCCAACAGAGGAGAGGATAAGAGGAAGGGGGAGTATAGAGAGGGAAACTACAGGGAATAAATTTAGGATACTTCATAGTAAAGTTTTTGTCTAAAGATTGTTCTTGGGTTTTTTTGCCTTTGGCTTTATAGGACAGTGAAGACAGACAGGAAATGTGGGCGGGAGAGAGAGGGGACAACGCGCACCGAGCGGCCGAGGTCGGAATCGAAACAGCGGCCAGAGCAGGAAGGACTTTGCCTATGTACATGGTGCGTTTCTTCTGGCAGACAGGTTGGCAGTCTGTCAAGTTTGTAGTTTAAACAAAAAGGGAGAGGACCCAGGTGCAGACGATGGATGATTTACTAAATAAAACAAAAGACAAAAAGACGAGGCAAAAAACAAAAGGGCTCACTGAAAGAGTCCAGATTCCAACTTAAAGTGATAATGTTGAAGATTAAATCATCATCTATCACAGAATGAGGTAACACGATGGTGATTGAGCCTATGGCCCACTGATGAAAGCCTTTGCATTTGCAGTTTATAGTATTATTATGGACTGGGTGCGACTTTCATGGAAAATGAAAAATCACAAGCAGCGCCCTGTTAGTGACGCATTTTCCATCACTCAGCAGTGGTTGGTCTGCCAGAGAGGGTAGGCGGAGCTAAGCGGCTGCTTTTCGAGTCTCTGCAAGTTTTCCTCAGTGAACAGTAATCTACTATGGCTGAACAAACAAAGAAAAGATCGATGACTACAGATACAACTTCAAAAATAAGTGAAAATACAAATTGGACGCTCAGATGAAGGAAAACAGTCTAAAAAGGAAAGCGACCGTCAGCGAGGAATATCAAGAGTTACAACCGTTAAAACAGGAGCCAACCGTAGACGTCTGGTTATCTGGGATGTTTGCTCCCGCAATTGCCTTTTATCGCCATAAGGTGCCGCCAAATACAACGAAATGGAGAACTTCGATATTATCACTTTAAAGTCCAACAGCACCGGTGAAAAACACAGAAGGAGCCACGAAGAAAATCCACTCTGGGAACACTGGGAACAAGGTTTCACGACGAAAGACGACGACAAACTAGCACAGAGACAGGGGAACACAAACACTAAATACACTGAGGAGGTGAGGCTAATCAGACACAGGTGAGACTAATCAAGGTGCAGGTGATAACAATAAGGGCGGGGCACATAATCAAACAAGCAGGAAACACACAAAGGCAGGAAGTAGAACATCACAAGAGACAAGGTGACAAAGTAAAACATGAAAGTTAAGTAATGAGCACAAAAGATTAACAACTGTGTGAGATTCTTCTTTGATGAAATCTGCCTGGTCACGAAAACTTTGAGGCCGAAATGAACTACAACTACCACAAGAAACATCTGCTCATACAGCTTAATATTCCTCGATCTGCGTTACTAGTTTGGCCGTGCTTGATTGGCGGCTGCCTCTCCCTCTCGCAGCATTCTGTGGGCAATCAAAAAGCTGTATAATTGGCATCTTAATTGAAAACATCTTTGAGATTGTGCAGTGCCCTTAAGGCCTTTCATTTAATTGATTTGAAGAATTAAATTAAATCTAGGAGTGATCTAGTGATGAAGCTCACTTAGCTTACTTTAATAACATTTCTATCTCACTCACTCACATCAATCTCACTTCTTAATTTACACGATGAAGAGAATAAACCACACACAGCATAAGTGCTTTAAAGGCAGGTGTGATGACTGCATTTCCTGAGCCAGTTTTTGCTTGCTTTTGTGCACAATTTGTCAAGCCTGAATGAAAAAAAATAACTGTATAATCATAAACCATAAAAATCCATATCATGCTGCTTTGTGAGCATGTTATTCAAATGAGTAATTAGCCATAACACACTCAGCACTTAACGTAATAGATTGTGCTTTGCTAAAATCTATTGTGCATGCAGCGTTGGAATTGGCTGCAGCTTGTGTCGCTCTGTAATGCAGGTACAGTAATGCATGCTCTAATTTGTGCTCAAAGACAGGATGCCATTCTCTTCCAGCCCCTCATCACGCACGCACTGCTTTTTCTTCTCCGTTACTGCCAGCAGCAGGAGATGATCGAGTTAAGTCTTCTTCATCTGACAATCGAGTGCTGCCACCACAGCCATTATCCCGTTGTTCACTCTTCCATGTGACACTTCAGCTCTTTAATTACAATCAGCCGCCTGTTTGTTGGAGAAACTCAGACCTCTCAATCCAGTTAAGTGTAAGGGGAACAAATTGTGATTACTTGATAATAGACAGTGTTAAGTCTGCCCCATTAACCACGCTCTATTAGCATAAACAGGAGTTTGTCTGACCGTAAATCACAATGGTTTCACTGAACCGCTTATTGTAATGAACCTCTTGCTGTCATCTTAGCTGTCAGATGGATATTAGCTCACTGTTGATGCTTCTGAAGACCTTCTGAGCGCAGTTAAAAAGAGTTTGCAAAGATATTATTATTTCATTTCAACCCTGACTTTTCTCTTTGCTCTTTTGCTCCCCCACTTGAGCAGAATACAACAAATTGAATACAGCTTTGCTAATTCAGCTTTTAAATCACAGAAACTCCCCTGAAAGAACTGTCTTCAATAAAACAAAAGTAATATAAGAGCAGGAGCACTATTAAGCAGATTGCATCATAACATGATTTGTAATGCCCTCTGATGTCCCCTGTTTTAATTGGCGGCGGGGGCTTCCAGGTGTCCGGGCTCTTAGCTCACCGACTAGACGGGAATAAAAATTGAGCAAAGAGAGAGAAAGAGAGAAATAAAAGCAGTGAGTGGCACAGAGAATCATTTTAAACAGTAAGGGACACCCAATTAACCTTTATGAAGTGAAAGTCAAATCCACACATTTGTGAGGCTTCACTGTGAGACTCATTCATTCCTCTGGATTAATCCCAAATGAAGCAAAGCGGCATGTGTAACACTTCTTTGAGAAAACAAATAATATTTCCTTCCTTTTCCATCCAAGCTTTTAGTACACCTTGGCAACAACCTGCTAAAAATATACTTGAAGCAACCAAGCAACAGAAACACAAGGCAATTTAACCAATCCACAACACGTGTCATATTGGGTAGTTGAATCATTTTCTGTTGCTGTTTGCTTAAGATAGTAAGGAATGGAGTGGGGCGGTGTATTGAGAGGAGTGGTCATGCGAGAATAATATTTAAAATGTTTCAACTTCTACAACTAAGTGCTGCAAAATTGGTCGCTAATTAGGTTGCCAGCATTCTTAGATCCCATCGGCTACAGTCTGAGACAATATAACCTCTGGGATACCGGTGAACGTGCAGTGAGCTATAAACGACTTCCCGCCAAGACTTCCTTTTTCCGCGTGCTGCATCGTTACAGAAAGAGAAACCGTATTCTTGTGATTTACTTTTTATTAACGGGTCTCACCTTTGCCGATATTTCAACATCATGATGAAGATTTGTAAGAAGTAAAAATTCATGCTCTGTCAGGTCTGTCTTCAAGAGGAGAAGAACACTTTTAATATGCTTGTTTGTTGAATGGAGGTCCGATTGATATGATACATTCGAGGAAGTCAGGAAATCTGAACGCTGATCGGCTTTCGTGACACTGCGTCAAGGGAATTCATCTCAAGTTAAATTTTAGATCTAGAACAGATTGTTAGCTGAACTTACATGCAGATGTCTGTTTAAAGAGATGAATAAGAAGCTGAATCGTCGTCAGGTCACGCTGATGGGAGCCGGGATGGCATTACGGCGGATTACGTTCCGCCTATTTTTGCTCTCCTCACGGACTGTTTTTCTTGCATACGCCACAGCCTGCTGATATGTGATTGGTCAATATTGCTCGGACTACAAGTGTACATCGAACGGAAACCAGAACACTTGTCATCCCAGAAATCCACATCCCTGCCTACAGATTCTACTATGTAGACTATTCTACGATGTAGACTCTGTAAATAGAGATAAGGTTGCCAGATGCACAAATTAAATTGTGTCTTCCTCATCTTCTCGATATAATCTTGTCTTTTTCCCTCCAGAAGATTGGATGATGATGGTTCAATTAGGCCTATCAAATCCTAATTTAGCCAAATCACAGACCAAATTACAAGCCAAGTTAGAACACCTCTCATGCCACCTATGATAATGCATCTCTAAGTGCAACACTGACTGTATTCCAAACATTTGCAATTTAATGCAAATTAAGCATCTCCTTTTTACTGAAATAATATGCAAAATAGAAAATGCTGCACTTTCTATATAAGGGAGCATCGTCAGCATAGAAGGATATAATGTACAGTAGATGGAGATTAAATGATGAATTAGGGTTCTTGAGAGTCACTGAAAAACCTTTTTACCTTGATAGTCAATAGACATGGACTTATTATTACAATAGCATCTACAGTATGTCACCAACGTTATATAAAGAAAGCCTTCATGTGTTCCCGAAGACAATTATCATATTAAGGCAAAAATGCACCGACGAAGGGGGAGCTTTGTATCATCTTGTAGCAAAACCTCATACCCCATTACCTCATTTTACCCTCCTCCTATTCTGTTTAGTTGGCAATGCAGCTCTCGCCTTCACCTTGCCCTGTGGGACAATCCTGAGCAAAGCTTGGAGTAGTTTCTTTTAACAATGTTGACTTCAACTTTTATACCCTTACATCCCCCTGTGTCCTGCACACAAGCTGAATCAAAAAAACAACAACTCCTTATTCCTTTAATAACCAGGCAAATGCACTACACTGCTGGTACTTTAGCACTGCGTGTGGTTTTGGGAAGTTGAATGGGAAATAGCAGTTTTACATTAAACCCTACATGAGTGCAAGGTTTTTACAGTTAATGTTGTAACCACCCAAGACTGCATATGCAAGTCTCTCCAAAGGACACAAAACCTCCAGCAACTATAGGTTATATTCAGGTCAGGTTATAGCCTGACAACGATATGGCCTCTGGAAGTAATGCGTCCAGTGTAGCCAACTGTTCTCATCTCATTCTCAACTGTAGCCATCTCCTCGTGGTTTCAAATAGTGGTGCATTTGTAGTCCGAGTAGTACTGACCAATCACGTCTCAGCAGGATTTAGTTGCATGCAGGGAAAACATATCTGCATGCTGAAGTGCAGCTAACAATCCACTCTGAGACTTTCTATCTCAACTCCAGCTGCATTGTCGTTTCTCAAGCTGCTAGCTGTAAACAATGCAGCTGGAGTTGAGATAGAAAGTCTCAGAGTGGATTGTTAGCTGCACTTCAGCATGCAGATATGTTTTCCCTGCGTGCAACTAAATCCTGCTGAGACGTGATTGGTCAGTACTACTCGGACTACAAATGCACCACTATTTGAAACCAGAACACTTCCGATTCAAATTCAGCCCCCGCCTACAGACTCTTTTTATTCAGAGATTATGGAGGCAGCAACCACAGCTTATTTGAAATAAATGTAACAGTACTGGGTGATTTGTTTTGCTTATTGCATTAGTGTGCTCATATATCCGTCTAAACCTTCAGCAGGTTTATGTTTAGGACCCTCTTCTGTCCGTCAGTCTCGAGGATGCTATTTCTGTCCCACTCTTTGCTCCTGCTCCTGTTCTCACTCCCTCAGTTCACCTGGGCCTTCCTACATCTGCCTTTTAATTGGCTGTGTTTCAATCCCTGCAGTGAAATTCAACACCTCATTAAAGCCTTCGGCAAAACCTGAATCACTCGGCGAAGAACAGGCAATTAAAAGAATGTTGGCATGAAGTTCCTGTTGGCTGATTCATTGATTGGCTCGCTGTGTTCAGTTACTTGTCTGTCTCACATCCATCTTCTTTTTTGAAGAGGTGTTTACCTGTGATGTCTCATCATACGGGTATTTTTTGGAAGCAAAATGAGATCTGGTTGGATCATGAAGTCGTTGAGGTTGTTTCATTAGTATATTCACTTAGCACTCTAATGAACATTTACACAAGACAACCAAACACACCTCCCAAGAAAACCACTTGACATTAAACCTGTAGGTAACCGAGAAGCAAAGTGGACATAAATGATGGCTTTCCTGGATTATACAGGGGAACATAAAGGGAAATTACTTTACAGACTGAGCTCTAGATACACATTAGAGAATAGATTATATTACTTAACCTCACCTCTCAGAGTCCTCAGCTGTAACGTGAAGCTTAGCAGAGATTGAGCCAAGTGTTACACGCTGCTCCCCCTCAGCATTTGGTTTCAAATCACTTCCTCCCCCTATAGGGATTCATCATCATGCGGTCTGTAGCGACTGTCATTAGTTTTTTGGATGTTCTGTAGTTGAAACAAAAACAGAATTTGTTGAAACTGTTGAAAACAAGGCCACTAGCTCAAAGTGTAATGTGTTTTTTCCTTGTGGTTTGTTTGCTGCGCCTGTGAGTACGAGCCTCGGTCTTTAATTTGAGCTGCACCCCGCCAAAGATGATTAATGGAGGGCCTATGCACTCGGATCTCACAGGTGATTTAAAGGTATAATAATCCTTTACGATATTGCTTTGCGGTTTCCAGGCCATTAAAATAACACCACATGTGTCAGAGGAACACAAACAGTTCATTTAAAACAGATTGCTGCTCCAGCGCGGGACTGGGACCAGGACGCTGGGGAGCTTTTGCTAAGGTGTCACTTCTCTGGCTGTTTGCGTGGAAGAAAAATGGGAAACATTTAGAGCGGTTCATTTCTCAAATATCCTGGATTATCCACACACCTTCGAATAAAGCACTGTCCATCCGTTGTGGATGACTCATCTTCAGAAGCTGTATGCTCTGGCAAGTCTGGGTGCACTTTTACAGGAAGGAAAAAAAGCTTGTCCTGTTTTTCTTTTTAACGCATTCCTCTCAGCAACCACCCAGTGATTGATTACGAATTGCTTTTTGCTGTATAAAACTATAGAATGAAATATTGCCTTTGTTATGTGGCTGCAACTAACCTGGTATCGTGCAACATGGAGCCCTAAAATCAACATAAACTGCTTAACTCTTTATCTGAGGAGCCGAAAGTGTGATCATTTAATTGTTAACTTTCTGTATGAACTGTGTGTGTCACTTTGCTGCAGCCCAGGTATAAAGGGGAGGAAGTTAACGGTCGGGTCAGGTGTGTGACAGCCAAAGGGCAGATGGCATTTGGCCACCAAAGCGCAAGTCTTGTTGTAACTGTACCATATTGATGTGGATGCACGATGGAATATATAGACACACTTTTTTTCCTGCAACTGTGTCTGGCTGCTGATCTGTAACAACAACAAACACGGCATCTGTTTTCTGCAAACTACGATAAGGTGCGTTAGCCAGGTCACTCCTTGGTTAGCCACCTTAGTGGCTCAGAATAAGACTGAACTCCTTTAAAGCCCCCCTACAGTGAACATTGAGTGTTTAACCTTGTGAACATCTCCATGTGGTGTTCTTCATGTGCTACAAGACATATCAGGGACAACATAAACAGTCATCTCCATGGCTGGGCCTGTCTGCTTTTAAACTGCAGTGTACCAAGGACAGGCTGAACAACACATTTTCAGATTGGCAGGTTTGAGGCGTCACATACCTAAGGATCCAATCCCGTTAATGGACGGGATGACGCTATGCATATCATTATGTGTAACCTTGGCCATGTGTGAGCCAGCTGTAACCGTCATCGTCATTTTGGTAAACTCACTACTGACTACTAACGTTAACATTACTACAACTAATTACTACATTTCAAGCTAGCGAAGTTTCAACAAGATACCACTAAACGATGGCAGAGACGTGTTTTGTTTTTGGCTGTAATTTTCCGAAAGGAGAAACGTTGTACGTAGTGGGCGGGGACTATGCAGGAATTTTTAATGAGGGAGAAGGAGGAGATGCTTTGGGATTTATTATTTCAAGCAGAGCATTTTATATGTCTTGAAACATGACTGGAGATGCTCTTTAACAACTTGGATTTTTTAAAAATCTGGCTTGTTTGCAAATTCCCAAAACAACTCCTCAGTCATCTGCTGAATACAAAGATAAGGTATCCATCTACTATAACTCCCCTTTGAAATACACTACAGTGAATACTCAAAAATGGCCTTGATCCATCAGTGATACAAGTAAAAGTCATGCCAATAACTTTTTTCTGGCTCATGTATTACTCACTGTCAAACTTTGCTGGGTAAAACTTACATTAAGGCTCTGTCAGTATGTGTTCCATAAATAGCTTTGTGAAAATGAGACCCAAATCCAACCCGTGAACAGCCGTGACAGGCACTAAAAACAACTGTATAGAAACAGACATATTATAGCTTATGCACTGGTTTGCTTAACATGAGACTGTTTCTTAACCAGTTAAAAACTGACATTTAAATATTCATGAATTTGTGATTGTTACTCCTCCATGTTACTCTAGTGAGATGGGGTCTTGTTGTGGTGGGGTAGGGCATGTTTGGGGGCAATTGGATTTCCCAAATTACATTTTATTTGCATTTTCACACGTTCAAGCTCTAACGTTTATTTTCTGCCCTTATGCCTTCTTTGAATCCAAAAGTTTTAAAACTTGTTAATCAGAATGGTAACCCATTGTAACTGTATTTTGTGCCTGTTAACTTTTCCAAACACTGCTGCTAAAGATTCACTCTTTTAAAATCTGTTTTATGAGCAGACTGTGAGCGAAGTTGGAGTGGACTGTCCTTACACACACTGCCCTTAGATTTAAGTTATTTTGTGAGATGATTGGTTTTGACTTATTTAATTATTTTCTAAAGTTTCCTATCATGTTGTTTAGCACAAATAAACATTTACTTCTTTCATGTAGGACTGCTGGTGCCTCTTGATGCTGCAGGGATTGCTGTTGCAGGTGTAAGGACACTAATAGCATCACCTGTACCTCCGAGTGTTAACTTTGATGCCATCTCAATTTTATGAGAATAAATACCTAAATAAAGGTATTTATTGTTTATATTTTAACACTGGTATTGCTAACTCTGGAGTTGCTACCCAACCGGAAATGTCACAGACAGACATTAAGTAACCTAGTGACTCTTGGAGCCTCAAATCACCTGGGATACAATAAATAAAAGAATAATCAGTAAAAAGTTACTTTCTAAAATAAAATACAGGTTAAATGTAAATGATGTGTGTAAATTATTGTCACACTGTAAATCTAATGTTGGGATCAAGAGTGTGTCCCTGCAGGTAGTAGAGTTATAAAGGAACTATGTCACACAGTTTAGATCCCCACTCAATGTCAGCAATCAAGTGCTTACTGCCTGTCATAATACTTGGAATTAGTCATTATTCTACCACCACCACTCTCCCTGCTGGGATTATAGCGAAGCTGGGCCTAGTGGTGGGTATACATCTGTAATTCTTGTTTCAGAGCGCTGAATCTCTTCCAGGCGCGGTTTCTGTTTGATCTATAAAAAGACGAGCGGAAAGGTCAAGCTTCTTTCCTGAGGAGCCTGAGTGCGTCCCGCTGAGCGTCATTCAAGCCACACATGATACTTGGCAGTAATTAGGCAGCGTTGTTGGAGACAAAATACATTTTAACTGAACATGCCGCTCACTTTTCAGGGCTAGCAGACACACGTCTTTGAAAGGGTCGGATGTGATGGCAGTTCAACACATTAATTATTCATGATAATGTGCAGAAAACAACTTCCTCTGCAACTCCAAGATTTCTATTTAACGTTTAATACAATTACACATTTTATTTTATTTTTCGCTCTCAGTGATATGACTCAACAACAACAACAACATATAGATCATTAAATATGATTTCACAATAGTCAGATAATGCTGTATGAAAGACAGATTTCAGGATGGTTACTGAAGTCATGAAAATAATTCTCATCTTAGTAAAGGAAGCTCCAAACGACTCACCAAGGAGCCAAAGCTGCAGCCACAGTGTGCAAAAGGTCAGTGTGTCAAATTTGCGTGTTAAAGATCGACAAGCTTGAAAAAAAACATGCAAATTATTTCCATTGACAGTATGACAGTATTATGTACATGTTAAATGCAGAAATCTTTTTTTTTTTGGGCAGGAGGAGAAAAACTGTATTGACTTGTGAGATTAAATCATGGACAGACCCTGAACCACAGCCAACTCAGCCAACAATTCTTCCTTATTTCCAAGTAAAGACATTAATATGTGAAACAACATAAAGTCACATTTGCCTTCATCTGACTTTTATTTATTGTAATGTGGGGAAACTGCCAAACGCAAACTCCTTCTGTACGGCAGCGGTGTAGTGGGGAGAAGCTACAGGTACTTATAGCTGTCACTCAGACACAGCTCTCAGAGAGCGGGGAGAGATGAGGGGGCTTAGCCAAAACAAAGACACTTTGCTAAGCCTTTGTCAGACGGGAAATCCTCCTTGTAAACTCTTTCATACACACACAAACACTAAACACACATAGAGAGATGGCATTGGTTTACTTTTATTTTATGTGAGTTCAGAATAAGTCTATATGAGATATAAAAAATGTCACCATGACCGAACCCCAACAAAGCTCAACTTAAAGGAGCACTTTAAATTTACCGTCCCTTAATGCAGAGACGTAAAGGTGGAGAGATGTAAAGGTTGATAAGACTCATGACTGGCTGTTAAATATAAAGGGAGCAGGCTTTGATGGAACTTCTAACACTTCCTACTGCAGGGTTTTGACCTTTTGTCGGACAATAACAATAAACCAGAAGTGCGGCTGGAGTTTTGACCCTGTTACGAAGACACAGCTAGCAGACGGAAAGTTCAGCTCAGCATGAAGAAGACTGGAAACAGTGAGAAAAAAAAAGCTGATTAGCTTAACATGGGAGTTTGATGTAATGTGTTACATCAGAGCGTAAAACTGAAGTGTGCAAAGGACAATTCTAAGTTTGGTATGTTAATAATTTAATAGCTGCTGGAGGCCTCATTAATTGAAGTTCTCTTAAAGGGGGGTTATCATGCTAATTTCAAGCTTCATTTTTCACTCTGTGATACCTGTGGAGTAGCTTAGCATAATTTACAGTAAAAAAAAACTTGTGATTTTTCTCACACTGTCTCTCACATTTAGTCTGGACATCCAACATTGTAACATTATGTCTTAAAATGTGAAACAGCATAACACCCCCTCTTTAATTAGTGAGCTTTAGAGGGGTTGGTTTAACTGTTGGACAGAAAGAGGTCAGGTGTTTCAACTTTACTTTGTAGGTTTTTTCTCCTCGTGTTTATCAGCGTTCCGCTCTAAAGTCATCATATGTTTTCTTGAGTCAGAATAATATTATAGCTTGGGATATTCTTGCAGCATGAAAGTTGTATCTATGTGTTTGTGTTGGTTTTAGCAGTGTTGTTTGCAGCTGAGTCATGGTTTCCTGTCTCTCCTTCAAGAAACGACACCAGCAGAAGGTTAAACAGATGTTTTAAAGTGTCTCTCGGGTGTCTTTGTGTGTCTGCATTTTTCAATTGCGAGCCCAATTTTAAAACTTGCAATGCAAGCAAGCATGTCCAAAGTGAACAGAATATCAATAACCCACCTTTTAAAGAAGTAATGGCCACCTCTGCTCGCTCTGAAGGTGACTTTGTTTTAGTAATGGCTGTCAGAGGGACCTATGTTGAAACTTGAATTGATTTGCAGTTATATTTCCTCCCTCTTGCGCTTAAAACCCATGCATCAGTTATTGCTGTATATGCTGATGCCAAGGTCATTTTGAAGGTAAGAATGATAGAGGCTGACATTAGCCCCATTGCCTCTGAATGGGCAGATGCTTCGCTTCGGAAAGTGGGTTGCCAAGTGTCTGCTTTGATAAGCCATTGGGGCGGGCTGAGAGGAGTTGGCAGGCATGTGGAGGGAAACTCCCTGTGCATTCACTCAATGTAGATAGCTGCATTAACATTTAGAGCACAATGGACATGCACTGTATGGCTATATTTCACAAACAACACTTAACCTTAATACAGCTAATTGGAGAATGCAGTACACGTGAAGTTGAACGTATGTTCTACTTTAATAACTTCTGGGATTACCTTTTAATTGCGTACCTGCACGTTATATAAAGTTGAGACAAATACTATAAGCACAACAAGGCCTCAACACCTGACACAGTTGTCTTGGCTGCTTTTATTAACACTGAACCTCTTCCTTTTTAGTAATCCACTCACAGGCTGTGAGAAAGAGAAGATAAAAAATATTAAGCAATGTAGAATAATAATCATAAAAAAGAGATTTGGTCCAGGATTATGGCCAGTTGTGATTTTTCATTACCTTTTCTTCATTATGACCCACTTGCTAATCCACAGTAGTTTTATTCCATCTGCCGCGTGCAATAAAAGTTTAAAAGATTATTGCCTTTCTTCACTTCCTCAAATAAATCCCAAATATACTATTATCAGCTTTGGGGTTTCACAATAAAGCATATCATGACTCCTGCAACTTACTTAAACTACATAAAATGTGTGTTTGACATTAAAGGCTCTCCATTAATCCAGACGTGCTCATGCAGGGTTGTCGGGTTTGTGTTTTTAGCTGCGTGTCTGCAACCAAAACACTTTTTTCTCTTACTTTATTGGGATTTGAGTCTGTTAATTTGTTTTTCTATGTTTTACTCTCTCTTCTATGACTGCTCTAACAACTCCTAAACCATTTTGGTCACTTTCCACAATCTTTTACTCATTTTAAACATTTCTTTCCTGCCTCCTCCTCCCTTGTACTCTTCTACTGTGCATGCTGACATCCTGTGTGTCAGTGGTGGCAGTAGTTAGCAGCAGTGAGAGCAGGGACAGAGACACTGAGATAATGAGAAGTGACTGTTAGAGGGCAGGCCTGAGCCTCTATGATGCTGCTTCCTGTACTGCCAAAATCTCTGTTATTAACGAAGAATTCCCCCAGGGTCTAGTTTAACCTGGGGTACATCCGTTCCTATGTTCAAATGAGATAACTGTGCTTTTACGCATGTTTAATCTTAGTATACAGTGGGTAGTCTTCTGATGTTGTAAGTCAAATAGGCCGATATCTTTAGTGGTTAGATACATTTAAAATGTAATTTTTGAAGATTATGCCATTGTCTGTCATTTTCCGAGTTTTAGCAGTGCATTATGATCAATCTGGGCGTCATTATCAGACAGGGCATCATCAGATGCACTTTCGGCGTCCACAGCCTTGATGAATTGTGTATCAAACACATAAATTCAGTCGGTAAAAGTCGAAGATACAACAAAAAATCAAACCCTGTTTTGTAGAAATATGCGATGGCACATATTTTAAAATAGAGGTAAGGCTGTCTGGATTTCCTAAAACTGTTCGATGTTTATAGTGAATAGAGAATATATTAACAAAGCTATGTTTCACTTAATTAAGTCACCTAACTTTACTACTTGCAGAACACAAAGCTTTGTCTCTGTTGTCGAAACCTTAAGCATTGTACTACCATGATCCATCCTGACCATCTTCCTATGACATTGCACCCCCAGCCCTTCATTTCATCTCAGTATCCACCTTAAATACATGCTAAATAGCCTGAAAATTGTGAAAAATCTAAGTACATAAACAGTGCTGCTGTATGCAGGGCAATTCAAATATGCCTTTCGAACCTAGTTTTTTTCTCCTCTGGCTATTCCTCTTATCTTTCACTCCCTGTTTGTTCCACAGCCTCCCTCACACAACCTCACACTCACACACACAGTCCCTTTCAGCATTATTTTAACCTAAACCTTTTTAAAGAAGCATTTCTGGGCAGGCACGTGTTCTTGTGTCCTGCAGTCTGTGACATTGAGATACAGATCTTTTGTTGTTGTCAAATTAACTAGCTGGGCAGCATGTCTGCTTTGACCCTGGCTGTGTGTGCGTGTGTGTGCGTGTGTCCAATTTTGTCAGATGAAATGCTTTTCAGTTAGTACAGTGTAACTTGGCAACCTCTAGTCATGAACAAAGTTTGACAAAGAACTGCTAAATATCAATTAAAGCCAGGATGAAGCAAATCTTGTTTCTTATACTGCCAATAACTTGATGTTAGCGCATGCAGCCAAGTAACTTGTGATTTGCAGGTCAAACATGAACTATTCAATAGTAAACTGACTGTGATTTTTTCCTTGCTTTATGTATAAGAAAAAATATTAACAGTAAAGTTAAATGTTCCATTATTAAAAGAAACAAAGAAAGTCTTGGTGAAAGAAGGGTACAGACTAGGGGATGCACGACTTCTGTTTTTTTCAGGTCGACCTGTCTATCAATAAAGTTGACGTAAAGTTGACGTAACGTTGACGCACGAGACACAGCATTAACTATTTAAATCTCCAGACGGACAGGATCTTATGTTTCATAAAAGTTCTGCGTGCTGACCGTCAAAGAAAGGTCATGTTTAATCACCACTGGACGGTGTTTTAATATCTGTGGGCACGATTGTCGGTGCCACAGGTATTTATGTTTGAGTATGGTTATATATTTACCTCATAGTACTGTGTGTGTAAGTGTCTGTTTCTGCGTGCATTAGACAGCGCGTGCATCAGAATGAGGGCACATGATGGAAGTGTTTGGTTTCGGTCTCTGTAGTTTTTGGCTCCCCTGAGTTGAGGCAGCTGTGTGTGGAGGCAGCGGTGAGCTTGTCCACATCTTCCTGCACTTCTCAGCTGATCGGTAACAACTATAAAGCAGCATCATAATTTAAAGAGACGTGGGAAACCAAAGTCCTTTAAATAGTTAAAAAGTTTTTTCCTTGTGACTAGAAGTGCTGCCGTGTGTTCCCATGTGAGTGACCAGCAGAGACTCATGTTGTGAACTCTCCGATGTATAATGCGCCCTCTAAATAGCATACACAGACTTCGCCATAGACTTTAGACTTTAGACCAGGTTTTTGTTGGTCTAAGGCGCAGTCCCTTTCTGCGTCCCTTAAGATAGCAACGCACCACCCATTAAGAAATGGCAGAAATGGGTGGTGAAAAAAATCACGGCCAAGAACTCGTCGTTGTCACTACCCCAAGTCGACATCTATTGGGTGACGTCGACGAGTGTGTGTGTCGATAAGTCGACTTTTCTGTGCAAGCCCTAGTACAGACAGATGTACTGCAGTATTTGGAGGTCCCCTCTTAGACAGGTAGACAAACTCACGTCTCCTCTTGGCAACGTCTTTAAAAATAATAAAACCACATTTGAAGTTATATTATGGTAAAAGATGTTAAAAGTAACTTTGTGTGTGTGTGTGTATGAGTGTGTGTACATACTAGCAAAACCTTGTTTTAAAATGTAAGAAGCTTATCATTTGTGTTACTTGACATTGATGGCACATTTTTTCCCAGCTCATCCAACCTTTTCTTCTTTGTGGACTGTCAGCTTCTCAGCCACACTGACATCCTGCCAATCATCACTGCATCCATTGGCAGCAGTCAGCCTCGCTTAGTGGCCATTCAAAACCAGCGACCATCCAACAGTGCAGTCAAGCCGAACTTCATTCTCATTTATTTTATTTTACATTCTTGCAAATTAAACACACAGCTCTTGTAACATCCTTGTGAAAGTTAACTTTCAGATTTCCAATTAAATCTAAAGTAATGTCAGTGAGTTATTTTGATAAAGACTTATGAGGTCAAAAGTTGAAGAAGGGCTGAAAAACAGGTGAATTAAATTTCTATAAAGGCTGTCTTGTAAATGCCAGGTCAACGTAATAAAAATGAGTTTGCTTAGGGCATCGTTTTGATTCACAACTTTGCTGATCATTTCATATTCAGTCCTCTCCAAAGAATCTCGGGCCTGTTAAACAAAACTTCTGTGTCCCTTTGTCTTCCTAATCTCTAACTTTTACTGGAACTGAACTTGTAGGAAATGTGAGACTCGCCTCTCTGCCATGGATTAAATGAACTGCCAGCACAGACTTGATATCCACACAATTAGGAAGAACTGAAACTGTCACCATGTTGCTAGTTGTTCTGTGCTGCCCTGTCTTCTAGATAGGCTGGAGTCTATCCCAGCTGTCATTGGGCCAGAGGCGGGGTTACACCCTGGACTGATCGCCAGTCAATCACAGGGCTGACACCAAGAGACAGACAACCTGTCGCGCTCACGACTACGGGCAATTTAGAGCCACCAATGAACCTGTCTTTGGACTCTGGGAGGAAGCTGGAAAACCCGGAGGGAACCCACACATGCACGAGGAGAACATGCAAACTCCACTCAGAAAGGCCCACTTCGTCCGAACCAGGATTTGAACCAGGAAACTGCTCCCCCACAAGAAATCACTATTGTAAACTAGCTGTTGATGAACACTGTTTCTAGACAACAGAGCTGCTCTGTGAAGTTGTTCTTAGTTACTGCAAGTCTCCGGTTGATCTGAAGTTGAAGTGCTCTTAATGACAAGGGAATGGTGCAAAAGAGGATTATGGGAATGGCATTGTGCTTGACGAAAGATGTTTTCACCGGGTGGTGGTGCTAGATAAAAGGCCTGCTCAAAACATTTACTCAAACTATCCAATAGATATTTCACACAACCTCCGTGTGAACCCCATGATGGTCTGGATCTGAGTGTGACTCAAAGGATGCACACTGTCCATATAATCTTGGAATTGGCTGCCTATTTGAAGCATAATACTTCTTTCCTCCTGCTATCTTGCCTATCTAAGGCATTTTCTTTGGCAGCTTTTAAGCCATTTTAATGCTAGGGCACCACCCCAAATATCTTCCTGGACCAATAAACCCATCTACAGACCAATAACGCCAATCCTGGCTGACAGCAAGGCTAAAAAAGAAGCCAACAAACTATTATTTTATGATTCATCGCACTACCTTCAATAGGAAAGGGTATGTGCTTTCAATATGGTCAGAACAGCAGCTTTGAACTTCAACTTCCAACTGGCCTTTTGAGCCCTGTCCATATCCAGTTAATCCAGTTAACCCTCCAGTGACTATCTATAGTAGTGAGCAATAATAATCAAGGCTTTATCAGAGAGCAATGAAAACAACGCCATGGATGAGGAGGAGGTAGTCTTTTATTTCCTGTGAAGACCCGAGTGCTCTCAATAAGGTTCAGGTAAGACCGACATTATTAGAAAAGCTCAATGGAGGCAGGCCAGTGCCACTTGGATTTATAAGGGGCAAAGCCTATCAGAGCCAGTTTTATCATTGCTTTATGTGGCCCAGTGCCTGAGAGGGATAGGAAGGTGTGTGTTTTACCTGTGTGTGTTTGTATTTGGGAAGCCTGTTCATTCTTGTCTTTATAATCACACACTCATTCACTTCTTTGCAAACACACCGATGACCATTGACCTTTCCCACTGGCGTACATGTCACAGTCATTGGATGTTAGCAAGTCATTGCAAGGTATGAAACCAGGGCTCCAAAGATTCATTCAACAGCCAATTCGTCGCTGATATTTTTGGATCATAATTTAATAGTTTGGGTGATCTTTAAAGCAAAAATGTCACAATGTAACATTTGCTTGTTCCCGTTTCTTAAATATAAGGAGTTGCTGCTTTTTAACCATTTTGTGAATGAAGAGTCTTTGAGTCTTCAGTGTTTATTTGACCAAAGAAGCAATTTGAAGACGTCACTTTATAGACTTAAAGGGATAGTTTGGACTTTTTGAAGTGGGGTACTTATCAATAGTAAGTGTGCTACGTACAGTAGATAACAGTCAGCACGGCCCCCTCGGTGCAGATGTAGAGCAGTCTTAGTGTTACGTGAGTGTTGGTGTTTATGTAACGGGTGTGATCTTGCGTTGTGTCGTGTCGTTTAAAAGTATCACAGACGAGGATTCCCAGTTCGGTTGTTTACTCTGGTGATGGACAAATAAGGCAATCACTGGAATGTTCTCGAACATGCATTCGGGATGAAGCTAAAGATATAGAAACACTCAGGTTAACACACATACACGCAGCTTAGCAAGCGGCTAACTTAGCTAGCAACACAGCATACATGCTAATGTTCGTAGAACAAATGTAGTGAATATGCAAATCTACAAATGCGTGTACGTCTTTGTCCATGTCTCAACTACTTCAGGTACACTTTATGCATTGATATGGTAAGAGATTTGTGAGACAAAATAAACAATTTCAAAATGATCTGCCCAATGTCGTAGACATGACCTACCTCTTACATCGGTATGTTCAACTGGGAAGAACGTAGGGTACGTCCGTCCCTCGTGGACAGCCACGCAAATATTTTTAAAGTGACAGAACACTGAACCAAAATAGGTATGCATAAACACATAAACATAATATTTAGATCTGATGGCATGGCAAGTGGAAGCATAATTAACCATGTTACATTTACATTCAGTGGAGCTAGCCACTGCTATCGAACACCTTTATCACTCAACGGAACTTGGTGTAATCTATAAGGTAACCAGGACACTCTTTGTTTGAACAAAAAACTGTGAACGGTATCCCATAATATTGTGTTTCTTTTATTCATTGTCTCTTCCACAAACCGCTGACCCTAACAGCTGCTGTGATAATGTGCGCTGCATGCGTAGGTACACAGAGCCGCTGTGCAGCGTGAGACATAGTGCGGAGCGAAAGGGCCGTCTGACACCGAGCTGAAGCCATGACAAAAAACTCAAATGTA
This sequence comes from Semicossyphus pulcher, assembly GCF_022749685.1. NCBI lineage: Eukaryota > Metazoa > Chordata > Actinopteri > Labriformes > Labridae > Semicossyphus > Semicossyphus pulcher. The sequence goes on from NW_027211603.1 coordinate 22,245,162, forward strand.
GGACTCTTTAAGGGGCTGAAGTATGTGGCACTCGTGGCCCTGTCTGCAGCTGTGCTTAGCTTCTGTGTAGGAACTCCGGGCGGCTAACTGTTAGCGACCGAACGTAGTACACTTACTGTTGATAAGTACAACCCCACTTCAAAAAATCCAATATCCCTTTAAGGATGTAATGACTATTAGCAACAAACTGTTCAATTTAACAAAATAATAATTAGTTAACCGTAAATGAACATGTTACATTCTGCCCCACTTAAATTGACTAAGAAGATAAAGGATTGAAAGCAGCCCCTCAGCGTGGCTACGAATGTCGGACACTATACTTGATCTTTATTTAGCCCTTTTCTTGTCTTGCCGAACACTCTTTGTCTGATATGACAATTAAATATGCCACCATATCCTGCTGGTATCTACCCCCTCCTGCTGTTGTCCATTTTTTGCTTATCTTTGTCCTCAGTCATTTTTTGTTCCCCCCCCTTCATGTTTTGCCACAACATGTCTGCCAAAGGAATCTGGCATGGCCGCTCATTTCTGATTCGGCCTGGAACAACAGAATATCAAAGAGCTGTTGTCGCCAGGATGTCGGCACTACCGGAGAGCAATCTCACAGGGAGAGGCAATGACTGAGTTTTAAAGAGTCTGATTCTCTAAGGAGAGGTAATTGACATTTTTAGAACTTTTTCAAGGTGTGTGTGATTGTTGAAGAGCAGCAGTAGGGGATGTGTCTGACCCCTGTTACTGATAACAAATTACTCTGAGTGACACCTTGCATGCTGACCAGTAGTGTTGCCAAGCAATGAGATGTTAATCAGACATAATAACATATGCTCTAATAGAAAAAGACACACACGTTGCGTTCGGAGCAGTTCTGCTGTGAGATTACATCTCTCTCTCTGATGTGGGGAAAAAGTGGCGTCCCCTCCCACGGGCCAGAGGGTAAACAACAATCACAAATGCTACACTGTCACACAACAACAAACAGATGACACGTCTGAGAGACCAAACAAGCATCTACGAATTATTCATGCTCTCTGTTTTAGATCGGTGATTTTTTCTCTCATTATCAGTCATTGTTGAAGTGATTATAAAGCAGGGATGGATGGTAGAGAGGGATCAGGGCAGACATGATAAACGACTGGAGATTTGAGGAAGGAGACAGACGTGATTATAAGAGAAAAAGATGGCCTGAGTTCAGTGGAAGTGTGTGGGTTGATAACGAATGTAATCTACATTTAGATGATATCATTCTATGTTATCTCTGATGTGAATCTACTAGTTCTGGTTACATACTTACACCCTGTTTGGGCAGAGCTGAACACAGGCATTAGCATACCTCCGCATCAGGACTGCACAGTCTATAGATTAACGTGGAGCATAATTAAATGATCGAATGAGCTTCTGAAGCCGTATATAAAAATCCAATACCAGAAGCATGATAGTCACTTAATGGGTCACTGCCAGTTAAGTGCCTACATTCCTGCGATGGTCTTATGGATGCGCTAAAATAGCCCTATTTACCAAATCAATGCAACAGTTCAAAGAGCCCCAGCACACTGCACACGAACATCGACCTCAGATATTGCTGTGAAAAGTGTCCCTATCAATAAATGCTGAAGGTTTCCAGCTTTTTAATCAAAATCGTCTCCTAAAAAGGGAAAGGGGGTATTGAAATGTGTCTGCTGTGCTGAGGGTAAAAACCTGAGTCGAACCACTTACAATAATGAAATACACTCTTCTGAGTAATAAGCTATTTATTCTAATGAAGCCATCACTGATGCATCATACTGAATGCTCAAGTTATTCCTCTCATATAGAGAGAATTAAGGAGAGAACCACTCAGGTTATATGCCTATATATGATTATATACAGTATATATTTATGTTTGCCTTTTACAGCAGATAAACTTTGCTACATGGATCTGTGTTGTATATACTCCTCCTCTGCTTTTTTACAATCCTTTAAAAAGAAATCCTCTCTTCTGAATAGCTCCTAACCCAGTCTTGAGTGACAGTCCGACTCTAGCTTTGGGATGTGTACACTATCTTCTTTGCTTTGGTGAAAAAGGGCAGAATTTCTTTATCAGGATCTGCACGACTGCAGTCTGCTGAGACGCTTGATATTTAGAGATTTAGCAGTTATATCACATGTCTGATACAATAGACACAGCAGCAGGATTGTCGTCCTCCAGTATGTTTTAAGGAGGTATCAGGTAATATTTTGCATCAAACAGAAGCTGCAACACTGTAGTGTGTACATTGCATATTAGCCTCGCATAAAGGGAGCGTCCTCCAGGGAAATGAATTAGGTCTCTATTAAGAGGCGAGAGTGTCTTTACTGCAGAAACTCTCGTGTTGTTGTTGTTTTCATGCATATGTAAATCAGCCACAAACAACTGGCTCAAATAAACTTCTTTAAATCTTACTACAAAAGAAAATCCGGCATTAATTCAGCTTTTTTTCTTGGTTGAACATTGTGATTTGTTTTGTTTCATTAGTTCTTGTAAATGGTTGACTAACTGGCTTCTTTTAAAGACATTGTTATTCAAACACCTACAAACAATTATGTCTTAGTAAGATCAAGGGGAGTTATTGTTTCCCCTGCTATTTTAATTATTGTTTTTTTATTATCACATTTTAAAAATAAAGGAAACAAGCTGTAGTTTTTATTCAGCTTAATGTCATAATTGAGACTGAAAATTCATTTTTGGTGGGCCTTCATTTCAAAACACGATAATTCTCCAGGATTTTGGTTTTGCAAGGTGGACACAGAATATGAGGCAACTCTTCATAGTTGATGGCCAGTAGTATAAGAGGTTTTCTTGAAAGGCATGGCAGGTTGGATGAGGAGGCAAATCAACAGGCAGGCAGGCAGGCAAACAAAGGACCATCAAACGTAGTTGAACAACTAATCGCACAAGTACCCCATGGTTCAGCTTTAAGGTATTCTGCCAAGCTGATGAGGATCACCAAAAAAAGATAGGCTGGAGAAGGGGATCAGGGGAAAGTAGCTCAGGGGTGAAGAACAGAGGGCCTGACAAACCTCAGGCAGATGGCCTTGGGGCAGCACACTGCCAGCCTGGAAGACTTCAGGTGGATGGCTTGAGGGCAGGACAGAGGCGGACCAGGGGGGCTTCAGGTGGAAGACCTGGGAGCCGAGCATGGATATCTGAGGAACCCTCGGGTGGATGGTCTGGGGGCATGACAGAGGCGGACCAGGGGGGCTTCAGGTGGAAGACCTGTGAGCAGAGCATGGATAGCCCGTGAAGGTGGATGGTCTGGAGGCATGACAGAGGTGGACCAGGAGCTCAGCTACAACTGAGGAATGTGGACTTGCAGCAGCTCTGGAACTGGGGGACTGCTGCAGCTTAGGAACAAGGGACTTCAGCTCCACAGATACAGAGGTGGGCTGGAATGCTGACTTGGGGCCTAATTGGACGTCTGCAGAGAAAGCTGACATGGTTTCAGACTGAATGTTTGTAGAGACGGCCAACTGTGGGTCTGGGAGTTTAGGCTGTGGGTTACCAGAGACAGTTTGCTTGGGGTCTGGGAGTTCAGTGCTTCAGCAGGGACAGCCTTTTGATGGTCCGAGAGTCCAGGTGGGGAGGTGACAGGAATGGCTGACTGAAAACTGGAGACAGTAATGTGTGTCAGCAAGAGCAACTACTGGAAACCAGAAACAAGTCCACTGGACCGCCGCCTAGGAATCAGGAACAGGTGTCAGCCTGACTGCCATCTTAACATTGGGTTAGGATCTCAGACACAACGGACCCTTTGTGGTGTATTTGGTGGATTGTAATCCACAATGACAACCAATATTGGATAAACTAGCAATTGTAGTCCTGTCTCGTCTATTCCATTTTCCTGCAACTGAACATGAGCCAGGTGTAGGCATGTTAGTGGAGCAGCCTTAGGTCGAAGTTGAGTTCCTTTGTCTCTTGTCCCTGCTCACTGTCCTCTCAGCTTGGGCTGGCTCCTCCCTTCCCTCTTTCCCTGTGCTGTTGCTGCTTCTTCATCTTTCCTTTTTATGGCAGATTGCAACTTCTGCTTTTGGGGTTGCAAACAGTGACCAACATCTTGCAAGAAGCATTGTTGTCTATAGAAGTGTTATTCTGCTGATTTGATTAAACAAAAGCTTTGACGATTTTCTTGGGAGGGACGAATGCATACTTCCCCCAAAATGTAGACCTATGCTTTGGGTACTTTCAGACATCCCTCCCAATTTCAGAAACAACAGCAGCCGAGAGGTAGGGCATCATCATTTTATAGAACCTAAAAAAGAGTCATTTTCTGATTTGTCACAATTTTCGTTATTATCACCTCCTCTTTTGTCTTCATTTAAAGGAAACTATTTAAAGAGTGTATCTCCCTACCTATAAGGTCACTGGGGTCACAGTGATGTTTGATCAAAGGAGGAAGCACTACTTAAATAAGACCAAGACCAAATTACATTTTGTGACCAGAATTTATTAATATTATACATTTTCACATTTCTATAATGTCTACTCATCCAACAGCACATTTGTTGGCTATGGGGCCTTTTTAACTAGCCGACCGACAAACTGCCTCTCCTCACTCAGAAGCAGTCAACAACTTAGCCTGTAATACTGTGTCATATTTATAGCTTTTATAGGACTCTGTAGAGTGTAACTACTGTATGCTTTAAAAAGGATGGCCACTATTTAATAGAGGCACTGTGCCAGAGCTGATGGTTTTAGATCTCACCAGATGTCACATCAATATGAGCTCTTCACACCTCTGGAATACGTTTTTGTGTGAAGGAAATGATCCTGAATACCACTTTTCATTCAGGCTTTTGATGTCATAGAGATCCATGTTGCTGCTAATTTCCATCAAAGAAAAAGGCTTAATTTTTCCTGAGGCTTCTTCACAGTGGTAGGTATGACTCAATGTGGGCTAGATATTTATTTGAGCAGATGTACTTAAGGATCTGCCTCTTCACTCGAGTTATGACTGTATCTACAGATTAGCCCTTGAGGTCTGTGTCTGCACTCGGATGGATACGCTCCCCCCTCTCTCTTTAAAGACATAAACTTTCCGATTCAGTCTTTCTCACTGTCTCTTCCTGTCATTCCCTTTTTCATACACATAATTTTTCCTCTCACTTCCCCACACACCTATCCTCTCTCCACCTCTCTGTGTAGTTGTCAATCAGTGAGAGGATCGGACCAGACACACAGCCGTCCTCAGAGGGTCACAGAGATCGGTCATTGCCAGCATGGGCTGTTGACAGCCTGGCGCTCATTATCCAGTGAAGATACTGGAGACAAATTAGATCCCTGCAGTGAAGGGAGCCGGTCCGAGGCTCCAGGTGTGGCTGTGGAGACAATGAGGGTGGTCATCAAATCTACAATGACAGAAAGAACATTGATATTGGAAGACTCTGAAAAACCGATGATCTTCACTTACCGTACTTCAAGTGCCCAAGCTGAGGAATGTGCTAATTTCTGTTAGTTCACTCTATAGCCCATTTTTGTGTGTATGTGTGCATGGCCATTGTTAAACCCTTTTGCCATGTGTGATTGTTATGCACCTGTCTAGGGCGGTAGATGCGCAACATAAAGGAACACACAAAATGTTCCCTCCCCAAACCAAAGGCTGGAGCCTATCCCAGCTGTCATTGGGCGAGAGGAGGGGTACACCCTGGACTGATCGCTGGACTGTGGGAGGAAGCCGGAGTACCCGGAGAGAACCCACACATGCACGGACAGAACATGCAAACTCCATGCAGAAAGGCCCACTTCTTCCGAACCGGGATTCGAACCGGGAACCTTCTAGCTGTGAGGCGACAGCCCAACAATCTATATCAAAATCACTGAATAAGTTTGGAGGCCGAGGACAAACACAAGCTGCTGCTGTCAGAGGATCGCAGTGACTGTGGGGAAAAAACGGTCCTTTTGAATTGAGAGGATCTTGATCGACCAATCCCGCAGACTCTCTCCGTCTCGACACACCCCTGACTCCAGCCACTTAGGACACTCCACCTGCGATCCGATGGACAAAGATCCACACACATACAGAGCACACACTCGCACACAAACACAGACACAGTCTCCAAAAAAAACTTTAGAACAGTCATGTAACAGAGTTTAACTGTCCAAAGAGTGCATCCCTAACACCGTGTAGTCCTATGAAAGGTGCACACAGTTAGATAACAGTATGCATGCTTCTTCTCAGGGGCTGTGGTTATGATGAAGTATTTTGCATCTTCATCACATCAAGGATATGGATGACTGAGGCTGAGATTTTTTGCAGCATTCAATCAATCTGAGATTTCACAAGAACAAATTAAACTTGAAACAATCTTCTGCCATTTATCTGTGGATAAAAGCCTCACTGTTTTTAATTTGATTCTAATTAAATCTTTCAACAAGAGGGCTGGATTCATCAAATACAATTATCTCTCAATAACCGTTAACATTAAACAATGCGGTGCAAATTATGATTAATTAATTTTAGGTTTCAAAGTGGTTTCTCTGGCAGTGAAGCAAACAAGCATCAACATATTTTGTCTTTGTCAGAAAGTCCTCTGCTTCTCATACTCAAAATAAACTTGACACTTTTTTGGGTGACATTGGAAAGTGGATTCAGCAGTCGCTCATAAAGTGAGAAAGGGTCAGAATCTGTTCCTGAGTGTTCCAGTGTGATTTAAACAGGGATGCCGAGGGTGATCCATCGGTGCCTCTGCCCATCAAAACAGCCAGGATCACACACTGTGAATGTCTGACTTTCCCTTTGATTTACTGTCCTTTCTATCTCACCACGGAGCTTGTTTTGACGGCACTTAACATCCTTGTAGCGGCCCTCAAGTACCTGAAGAAAACATTTCTCTTCCCAGAAGGAGGACATGTGCTATCCAATAAGGAACGGAGCGACTAGAAGACAGAAAACAGGACAGGGAGCAATGGGTGCACCATTAAGAAATAGCCCCTAAACTACATGTGACAATAGCCAAGATTGCACTTGAACCCAATTCATCGAGGTAAAGTGGCCATTTGAGGAAGTGTGGTAGGGAATTGGTGTTCCTGGATTGAGATAGAGGAATACAGAGAGAGTGTGAGTTGTTTTATCTGTCCATACGTCACTGCTGCTACACACCAACACAGCTGGGAAAGTCACAGGGTTGAGTATACTGACATCCAAAACAACATACATGCACTCATACAAATGGTAATATAGCTATGCAGACTTTTGCACATACAGAACGGTGACAAATCATAGGCAAAACATGAGCAGGCCAAGTTGATCTTATTTTTTTATGAAGATGGCAAAAGGGAAAAAGTCCTTAAACAAGTTTTCATTGTAGGGGTGCAGAAGCCTGTTTCAATAGGAACACTGACTTAAGTGACACATGCATTTAGATCATAGACTGTATAAAAAGATGGCAAACATGACAGCTCCCTAAAAGTGAAGCCAAAACCTCTCTATCGCCCCCTGCTGACTGGCTGCAGTGTAGGTCATAAAACCCGCCTCCTCCATGTTAACAGATGGGACATGAGTCAAACTATAAAATCAAAATACACATTAAATAAATGTTTCTCAAACATGGTTTCTGTCATTATAGTTAGTTCTTATCATGCTGATTTACATCCAAGTGTTCATTTTTCTGACAAGTTTAGTTTTAATTAGTTATTTGATGCTGTAAAAAGGATGATTGACAGCTAAAAGGATGATTGACAGCTCTGTTGACAAATACGACTCCTGCAGCCGATCAGTTCTGGATTAGTAGAGTGAAGGAGGAACGGTGAGAGGAGACGTAACTAAAACAATCACAGTCATTGACGTTTCCACATCTGTGAACATCTACTTCAGACCAACACAAGAAGCTGTTCTGCTGTTAATTATGCACTTTTTTACAATGAGAGGAGGTGGAGACGCGTTGTCCATCTTTATATACAGTCATAAATTTAGATGTTTGTACGTGTTTGCACAAACATGGACATGCCACATAGCAGCTCTGTGGACGAGGCCTGGTCCCTCAGTAGATATTAAGAGCTCATTTATAAGCATTGCACAATCATTCTTATTTTATATTCTCTAATGAAAACATACTGACTCATATTGTTCCATTCCTGCCAATAAATCTACTGATAGATCCCTCAATCTTACACAGTGGACCTTTAAGATGTCGAGATTTAAAAGAGTGCTTTGCAGCAAAAAGCATTCCAGCAGTGCCGCCCCTAGAGGCGAACAGCTAGCATGGCTGAAACGATCGCTTCATCATATCATTTAAAGTGATTACTCATCACATAATCAGCTAAACAGTTTGGTGGTGGTGTATGTGTGACTCCCTCTGACTAATTGCGGACTGCTGATGAAGTGTATCCCCTCCATGCCTTTGCACTTTGCCAGCACACAAATCGCTGCCATGACACGAGAGTCGCTGCTTTTCTTTCTGTGTGAGTGCATTCCCTTTCATTTCACAGGCTCTGAGGCATAACAAAGACCACTGGAGCCGCTATATTGGCAATCACACAAATCTGCCTTCACCTCAATATTTAATGAGCTGAGCAAATTAGCCATACAAAGCAATCTATTGAGCCTTTCCTCCCCACTTTGCTGATACACACGCAGAGAAAGGCACCCCACAGAAAGCGCATTACAGCTGAGCCAACACTCTGGATTTGTGAGAAGTACATGGTACACAAAAAATGTATGCAAACACACAAATAGGCCCAGAAACTCTTCATCACGCCGTCCTGTCATAAAAGGTCCGTCTACATTTCAAACATTAACTACATAACTTCTTGAGCGCTCTTATTCTCAGCTGTGTGAAACAGACATTTGAAGAGATAATGATAATGGCTCCTTCAGTCAGTCAATCAAACAACACAAACCCTGATCAGTGATCCGTGTGTGATGATGGAGCCGCGTGTTTCTTGACTGTTAATTAAAATGTAGCCTGAACCTTGACAAGCCTCTGACTCAGACAGTAAGTTAATTAGCTTGTTAAAACCCTGGTTAGGGAAACATTTAATGGTGCTGTACGCAGCGAGGGGAACTGGGATTGTGGCATGTTTGAGGTTTTAAGGCAGTTGGCTGCCAAACGACCTATTGTTAGAGCCCTGAATAAGGCTGTTTTGAAAAGTAATTCACTTAAGTGATTCTTTAAGCAGAAACACAAACTCATACCTGACTACAGAAAGAGAGCACTGACTGAGCTGCCTTTAGACTGAATAACGAGCCCAATCTAAAGCCTTTGTGATGAAGATAACTACAGAGTGCACTTTATGGGATCACTGCAATAAACCTTGACGAACAACTTTTCAAAGTTGTCCTTAAAACTAAGGCGACAGTCAGAATTTGTCTGCCGATCGGTGTACCATAAGCTGTCTATGGTGTTATCTCCATACTGTTCCTCTGTGTGCGCCTGTGTTTATGCAAAAATGTGAACGACTGTGTGTCTAAGTAAGACACGGAGGTCTGGCAGAGAAATCCCTCTGTTTAAATACTATATCCCTGTCTAAACAACTACTCCATTTCAGCCTGCAGAGTAATCCCTGCACTCACTCAGCTAAAGCTAATTCGCGATGCTCAGGGGAGGCTTCTCTCCCCCTCCACCGTCCTCTCCCTCTCCCTCACCTTTTACAGCGCTATTAGACCCACGTTTGACACGTTTCCTCTCTTATTTCAGTGACGTACAAAAAAGACATTTATAGATAGATAACATTTTTAAAAAGTGCATTATAACGCGTCAACCCAGGGTAAACATTTCCTTATAGGGGATGGGAAATATTATTTTGGTAAGAGATGTGCCAATTGAATTTCTATCTAATTACTATTTGTTAACATTTGTTTACTACTGTACGAACACTGAATGGATGTGATATTATTAACAAATATTGCAGAGAATAAATGCCTTACAACTTTCTTTTATTTTTTTCTGCAGCACATCCTCCAAAATCCTCAACAAACTACAACACGTTCAAAACTCTGCCGCCCGTCTTCTCCCCCACTCCCGCAGCAGAGATCATATCACCCCAGTCCTTCAGAACCTCCACCGGCTCCCCATCCAACAAAGAATCCAATTTAAAATCCTCCTCATCACCTACAACGCCCTCCACAACCTACCCCCCCCCCCCCCCCCCCCCCACCTCACTGACCTCCTTCACGAATACACTCCCACCTGCAACCTCAGATCCACCAACGGCAACCTACTCACCCGATCCAAGCGCCGGACCTGGGGGGACAGAGCCTTCTCTCTTGTTGCCCCCTCCCTCTGGAACTCTCTCCCCCACCACCTCAGACACTCTCCCTCTCTCACTCCCCTCTTTCAAAACTGGACTCAAAACACACCTTTTCAAATCTGCTTTTCAACCTGTGACCGATCATCTCCCTGTTGTAACTGTTCTCTTCTATATACACATTTTAACTGTATTTTCTGCACCTTGATAGTTTTATACATGTTAAGTGTCTTTGAGTCCCTTTTAAAGCATTTATTACTATTATTATATTTTTCCAGTTCAATAGTCTCCATGGCCGTAAAAGCACACAAACAATACATCAATTTCTATAAAACAAACAATTCTGTATGTGGAAGATAGTTGCCAAATCTCTCTCTCTCTCTTTCTCTCACTTCTCATCAGTGGATGCCTGATGTCCACCAAAGAGTGTAGGAGAAACAACACAGATGTTTAACCTTAAACTCCCTTAGTCCATGTTTTTACTGGTTTTAATTAATAGGAGTGTTTGTATGGAGAGTGGACTTTTGCTGATAACCCCCCACCCCCCTAAAAAAAGAAATACGTGTATGAACCCCTAAACACAAACTGAGTACAACACATCTGTCCTGTGTCTAAAACAAGATGGTTTCATTCATTGCTAATAAAATATATCATGGGAACACTGTTCCAGTATTCACACAATATGTGATACTATTATTTGTAGTCAGTTACTTAAGTTTGGGTTCAAATATTGTTAAGGTAAGGTGACCTTCGTCATCATACAGTAATAGACACTTGGTGTAGGTTGGGACATGATTGTGATCGTGGTGGAAACAATGGTCTGTCACGTTAAGTTTGATGTGTTGTTGAACTCATTCAATCTCAGCTGTCACCACCTGACTTCCTCCTTTGCTCCCATCAGAATGAACTTGGCTGTTAAAGGACTTTCACGTGATGTCTTCTTTTCTTGGCATGGTCTAATTTCTTGTCAGTGTGAGTGTATTAAATTGAAATGGAATACAATCGAGAATATAACACCAAAATCATTTTAGTTGTACCTTATTAATTAGAAATTCCAATAAAAAAAACTCCAGAGACATTTTAATTTGAGCAGAAATGAATATAATAATGTCACTCTTGGGAAACTACTCTCTTGTTTTGTTCTCCTTCATCTGTCAACCCTCCATCCTCTGCCCGGGGCCCACTTATTATCATTCAACTTCAGGGCTGATTTGACTCACACTCTGCCCCTCAGTGGAGGATTGATCCACAGTTTAGCTTGTGTATATCTGTCAGAAAATACAAACTATTGTGAAAGGATGTGTAAAATCAAATGGCAGGTGGAAACTTGAGCTCTTTCTTTCTTTTCCTTCCACCGCTTCATCATTCCTCCCATTTTCCTCATCTCTATCTGGCGCTCTGTTCTCTCCCTGGCACCCTCTTTCCCTCTGCCATCCCGGTTTTTGGCGGTAGCCCTGCTCGCTGTCTCGCCCATCTGTTTCCATTCATTAGGACAGGATACGCTTCTCTGCTCTTCTGACACCTTTTCACATCGGGCTGCACAATGTAATTAAACAGGGTTGGGGGGAATGATTTCTGAGCGGCAGTGAGCTCCTTCCTCTTCCATCTACTTTAACTCTGCCTCGTTTGTTCCCATAGGCTGGAGACAGCACTGTGCTACTTTGTTCAGGTACAATGAACTGTCTTCATATAATGCCCCTATCTGGCACACTTTTTGTGTCATAGGACACACTGTTCTGTCCTCCAGTCACAGCACTTCTGAAGCTAATTTGCATTTCAGGGGCCACATTTGTCCGTGTGTTAGCATAGGTATGCTGTTACCACTAAGGCCTCTTACTGGTAGCAACTTTTCTGTCTTCTGACGAGCATATTTATTTTTCTGACAGGCAAATTACCATCCTCAGCACGGAAAATATACATATATTTCTCTTGTTAAACAAACTGATGCAGTTAAATCCCTACACAGGAAAGTAAAGGAGTATTGGTTGACTGATTTCCTGCTTAGTAAATGTAAAAGTGTTGTATGCTTTGCCTCACATCGACTGTATTTAGATTGTTTTAATGTTGTAAATTACAAAGTGACTTGCAAACCAGTTAATGTGTGTTGGGGGGGTAACCGGAGCAGCCATGGACTCCTTTACAGCATATGGAAACAACAGTTTATCAAAACGCCTACACGTCCCTGGTCCACCCACACAGGTGTTCTCAATCGTTAGCCTGATTAGAGCTCTCCTCGTGGCTGCGTGGGCGTGTACATGCTGGGGACAATTGACATTTCCTTCGCTGTTTTGATTTGTTGCAGCTGTTTATTAGAGCAGAGGGAGGGAAATTTACACCCTAATCATTAGCAGTTAGCAATTAATAGTGCAAGGAGTGAGGTGACCACAGCATATTGTAGTACAGCGTCACACAATGTGAATCTGGGCAGAGTTTTAATGAACCAATAAATGGAACATGTTTCAGTGTGCAGGGACATTTATTCTCCTGTTTTTATTGAGTTTTTTTTTCTCTTTACGTAACCATGTCTGTTTCTTTTCCTCTTATTTTTTTCTTTCTACTGCAAAATCGGCTAAACGGCTAACATATCAATTGCCCAACGGCCCTAGGTGCCCCGAGAGCAACATGCCCATTGTTTTGCTCTTTTGTTGTGTTAAATTAATTAGAGCTTTGTGGGAGAACATGGGAATATGCACCGCTTAAGTACATAATCGAGAGACCTAATATTGTGGTGGTGGGTCCTACTTAATTACCTTATTTGAAGGGTTTATATTGGGTTTATATTTATCTGAACAATCCAGCCCCTGCTACTCATACATTTGAATGATTGAATGAATGATGGCTGAATTTGATTTAGTTACTTATCTTACAAGTCCTTGTACCGTGCATGCTGGGTCACACTGTCCTGGCTCACTGGGTCACTACAACAGAACTGAGTCATTGTTAATGCTTTTAGTACCCCTGTGCTTCTCCGACTGAAACAACTCAAGAAGGAAAGAAAGAGAGCTCCTGGAACAGGGACTGAAATAATGTGAATGACCTCACCGGAGACACACACACACACACACAGACAAAGACAGAGAGAAGCATATTTCTAATCAGACTCTGACCACGGGCCAATATGACAGACCGGTGAGAGAGACACCTGGGGTAGGAGGGCAGCTTGTGACCGCAGGAGGACTCTCAGACTTGATTTCTTCATCAGCAGGCGCCAGGGTCCCCTGACACATGGACACATGCAGCCAACACGCACACATAATGACACATATGCATGCATGGGCACATCAACACATACACACCCACATACTTAATCCCATCCAAGTGAAGGTGTGGGACCTCATGTCCAGGTTACATGTCGAGGCAACCCCTGAACTGTCCATATGATCACTTGGACATACACCTGACCTCTGTGGTGTTTCTTGCCCTTCTTTTATAACGTAATTTAACACCACACCTATGAGTTACAGTCATCTATGATTCTTGCACTTGCTGCTGCATTATAGATATGTACTAACAATGAGCAATGTCTGTATTTGACTTCCTGATGAATAATTCAGACCCTCATGAGCAGGCCAATTCATCCACTCATATTCCACACACTGGGGTCAAAGTTCATTCTTCCAAGGAAGCTAGTTTGCTATCAGAGCATGCAACCAAACACCAGGAAGATTCTCACACTCACCCCTGAAGTGTCTCCTTTCTCCTCCTGCGGGCTCACACAGCTGTGTGTACGTGTGTTTGTGTGTATGAGTGTACTTATATGTATGCATAGAGTCATCCCAAGGACTGACCTGACACTTGGTTATCTCCTCTCTCCTTTGGCCTCCCTGTCACATACAGAGAGTGGAGTGATGAGTGGCACAGGGAGTCCCTCAAGTAAACGATACAAACCATGCATTATGGATCCTCACGTAAGTAAACAGGACCCGGTGACCTTTTGGACCAATGGAGAGGGCACCAGAGAAAAACTCCCACAGCGAAAGGAGGAAGACAGTGAAATAATTCTTCTATAACACCAGGTTGTGGAAGGTGCACCAGGAAAAGGAGCTGCTACTTACTGGCCAAAAAATATATGTTTGTTTGGGGTTATAAAAGTAGAGTATCAGGGGAACTGCAGACCTTATACTGTACACATGAGCTCCAATATGAAAATTGTTTATATGATGAGTCTAACACCAGAAGAAACTCTCCAGGGCAAGAGGTGCAAATGACTTTTATTATTAATATAAATGTGATTTCTTTATTTAACACACAAGATACTACATAACTAAGCTGCAGCTGCATTATTCAAAGCAAGTTGTAAGTGTCACTGTTACTGGAATTTCACCATCCATAAGGTTACTACCTCAGCTAAATGTGTACTGTACTAAACCCTGTGTATTCTGTGTGTCTAAAAAAAGTGAGTTAAGTAAGTTCATGATTAATAAGTTGGACGTATTTTGGGGAGTTTTTGCATGTAAGGTTAAGTTACATGACATTAGTTATGATAACTAGTTAGCCCACTAGCTACCCGTTGCTAGGTGACAGGAGTGGTGCTTTGTGATGCAAGGGTAAGGGCGGGAACAGCGGGTGATGCAAACAGGAAATCCTCCGTAGGCCAGACCGTCTCATTTCAGTTCAGCGTTAGCGCTCTATGCAGGCTACGAGTGACACATCCTTGATAGCCCGCATCCTTCGAAGGATGCAGCCCCCGAATTGAGACACAGCTCAGGATCGTTTCAAATTTTACTGGGCAATAATAAAAGAAATGAAATTGTGATCATTACCTTTGAAGTTAATTTAGTCAGGTTAAAAGTGTCAGTAGTTGCTCCTTGAATGATGTGAAATTTCAGATGGTGAGGGGCTGTATCAGATCTATAATGGTCTGGTGTTTGTGTCAGTTTTACTTGTACTACTGACAGTAATAAGAGGGGGGAAGGGATTTCCCTCTACAGTAAGGCCTATAGTATAAGACACCTTTCATACCACAAGTACTTTCATGGAACTTTCATTGTTAAATAGAGATGTCACTTCAGCTCTCCCTCCAATCTTAATGGGAGGGTGATTTTTCTTTAAGTCAGGAACAAACAAACAATTCAAGCCGTTACCTTCATTACTTATTACTACTTTATTGGAGGAGTGTATTATGTATCCTGTATTGTTTTATCTGTCTTATTGCTGTTGAGTCTGTTTTGTATTGTCTCTTGTGTATTTGTTGTTGATTTAATGTATTTTAAAGGCCCATCTAGGGACGGGCATTGCAAATTAGCCAAGGCTATAAATGCTGTAGTGTGTGGCATCTGTTTACTTGCTTCATACTTGTCCCTATACAAATAAACATTAATAATAATTAGCAGCCAATATTGCAGATTGATTCATGAACCCTAGTCCAAATAATCAAACAGGGAAATATATGACTCTTTCGTTCCTTGAAATGCCATGCGAACAAAAGGAGGCTGGCCACTGATAAGTCACTCTATAACAGGTTTGTACTCTCACCAACAGATATTTGTAGACCTGAACTTTTCCAATGCTCTCTCTATGACTTTAAATGCAGGAAGCTGTTATGTCAAATACAGGTGCAACTCATCTGAGGCTCTAAAGTAGACCTGGACAAAATCCATGTGGACTAGTAACCCAGTTTTATTCAGATACTAGTTTCTGGGGTAAATTTAGAACAATGGGCCCCAGATTCAAAGTATGGAGGAAAAGAAAGAGGAACTAGCAGCGGGTATTTGTCATTGTCATCTATGAGGAAGTCCCAAATCCCGGGGATTCATCTTTGTTACGACAGACTCCAGTGGCTACATTTCCTGTACCTACATCTAAAAGAAACACTCTATAACAGCCTGATTTCTCAGGAGCGGTTCTACTCACATTAACTACCACTCAAGGGGGTAGTGGAGGGTTAACCCAATGCTCACATTTAGAAATAGCATTTTTCAAAATCTCAAAGGTGTTTCGCAGAGTTTACATTAGGTAGTATGTCTGGTAAATTGTGGAAAACAAATATATTCCTCCTCTAGATCATGTCACGCTATTCTCTTTGAAGCAGCCACAGTATCGGTGCATCACCCACTCGTGCGACAGACCAGATAGAAAACTAGCATATTTGTTCGGTGAGCACACTACAATCATTTGTGATATCATACACAAAATTACAGTAAAGACTTAATCTACAAATTGCCTTGAGCTTTAAGCTACACTAGTGACACGCTATGGGCAGGCAATGTCGGTCTGTCAGGCGGTTGGTCCACCACTTCGGTCCAGATCAAATCATCAGAGCTAGCATGCTAACATCCTAAACTATGGTGAACATGTGAAACATTACCTGCTAAATATCAGCATAGAAACATTAATAATCAGAGCCTGTTAGCATGCTGATGTTAGCGTTAAGCCACTCGATACAACTGCTGTTGCAAAGTACAGCTTATTAAGTTATTTGTATGAGAAAGTCATCAAGCTCATTATTGGGCTAAAGATACAGCCTACACAGCAGTACCAGTTTTTAGAACCACTTCTTCACAACATGTGCTTTTGCAGTTCAAGTGAGCACAATGCAAGGTAAGTCATCTAATTCCACTGGACGTGTGGTTGCTTAACAGATATATTCACTTAGTTTTGAGCTGTTATTTAGTCTGCAACAACTCCTGAGACTTCACTTTCTCCACCGGTGACTAAGTGTCGGCTCTGCTGTGTCATGCTGAACAAGCTGCTGCACTTATGCTGCTAAACTTACATTAGTCTCTTTATTCTGGTTCAGCTCTGTGCGTTAAAGACTTGTACACTCTATGTTAAGAAATATCATCAAAATGTAACAACTTTCCAGACACACAGACAGAGTTCTGTAAGTTTTGACTTACAGGAATGGTGACCAGGGTTGCTCTGACTATAATCGTGAAGACACCAAAATCAGCCTGAACTCAACAAGCACTTCTCTGTTGCAGAGTATTCTACCCGTTTCCTTCATTCCTTCTGTTTCCTTGCTTTTCATCCCAGAATGACCTTTATGAATAATGAGATGCTCCAAAGGTAACCGTGACAACGGGTCTACCTTGGAGGCTGCAAATAGGCACTGAGGAAAGGTAATTCAACACCTGACAAGGAGGTGCAGTGTATTTGCCTCATGGTCTGAGCAGAGGGATGGAAGTGTGCTGATTAACGCTGACATTCTGAAGAGCACATTGTGCCAGCGCATTAATAATAAACTCTTTAAATGCCTGTGTATGCTTTTAGAGAAGGTTACACAGCCATGAAAGGAAGGGAAGATGTAGGAATGAAGGATGAGCGAGGGATGACAGCAGGGTTAAAAGATAACTTGGCTTGGTTTCACACTTTACACACTCTGCGTTGCTTGTCCTATATAAAGGTCTTATGAAGAAAAATTACAGTTTTTTGGGGAGGTTACTAATTAGCTGGATTTTCAGCATTGGAGGATATTTTAGTATGTACAAAGTGCATAATTAATAAGCCAAGAAACTTAAATGGCTTACGGGGTGTTCAGCATTAATTGCCTCGGCAAATTAACATATCCGCCCCATCATTTTCTCCCACTGTGACTTTAACACTTCAGCATACTCAGTGTGAGGAAGAGGCTTCCTCACAGGGGGACCGCAGAGGTCATGAACTCGGAGAATTTAGAACACAGGGTGTATTTTTCCAACAGAGTCAGTGCCATTTCCTATTACCTGCTCTGTTTTAAATCATGACAAAATGCTGTTCGCTCTGTGTATATATATTGTATTGGTCAGCTTGTTTGCATATAAGGATGGATACCTCAAGCAGAAAACAGTGATGTTGTAAATAAAGCTACTGTGAAGATCATTCAGTTAAATTATAAATAGCATTGAGAGGAGAAGATTGGAAATTAATGGGCCTGCTGCTTGAAGGTGCTGCATGGCTCAGATCAGGTGGGGGCAGCCTTTTTACCACCTTCAGCATTGAAATGGCTGAGCACACCACCACCTTTCATTGCATTTGAAATAAGATCTTTTATTGTGGCATTTTATAGCTACTAAACCATCGCTTACATATTACTTTTTACAAATGAAAATAAGGTTGTATATGTTCTATTGTTCTTACTTTTGCATGAGTCATTGTTTCTAACTCATAACCAAAATGAGCTAATTAGTCTTTTACTTTCAGTACTTCAGAGTTTATGCAAACTTCTCTTGTTCAAAGAAAAGCTATGACATAAGGCAAAATGGAAAAGCTTTTGAACTCCATTTGTCCATGGCTTAAAAATATTTACTCAAATGACAGTGTGGGTGAAAACTTAGTTGACTTGTCATGCATGGAGGCAGTGATGTGTGCACAACGTGCCAAGCCAGCGTGCCAGCTCAGCGGGTGCTACTCCCCCGGTGTCAGATGACCAGGTTGTGAATCATTGATCTGAGCAAATCAATAGTCAGCATGTCCATCTCCCGGCCACTCTCAGTGGGTCGCCATCTGTGTGTGTGTCCATATCCTGTCCGAAGCCGTCGCAGGAGCCCATCAGCACACACCAGGTGGCTGCCATCTGGGTGCACTCGCCTAACACACAGCACGGCTCTGTGTGTGGGAGAGTGTTGTATGTACGTATGAGTTAGCAGGATAGAGAGTGACCATTAAATGTCACATTAGTGGGAGTGTATCCTGAGTGACTGTGCTGTGTGTAAGCGTTGTAGAGCTGAGTCAGTGTGTTTGTGAGATCACAAGGGGGCACGGCATGTCTGAGCAGAGGTGAACGCCTTCGTAAAACGAGTGTAGATGGAGACACAAAGTGACGGAGGAGGTGTCGGCCAGCGCTGGAGAAGGTTGGGTGATAACAAAGTGGTAACAAGGTACTTGCTGTTTTGGCGTGCCGTTCTCATGACGCTTGGCTGTGAAACACTTTGGAGGAAGGGATCGGCCTGTGCGCATGTTTCGCACTAAGTGTACAAACATGGGAGTGTTGGTGCGTTGGTGTGAGTTTCTGACACTTCTTGACGAGCTCCTTTTCGCACTCGTCAGACTCACAAGGGCTCTCTGTATGTGTGGGCTTGAGTCATGACACCACTGACAATCATTGCACATGAGCTTATACTTGCTGTTCAAATGGGGACAAACTTATCCTCGAGTTGGTCCTTCGGTGTTAATTTAAAGAGGGGGTATTATGCTGTTTCACATTTTAAGACAGATATCCAGACTAAACGTGGGTGAGGTTTCAAATCTGTAGGTAAAAGGATGTTGGAGTAATCCCCAGGCTTCTCAGCTCTGTCTGCAGGCTGCTGTGAACGCCAGGTTTCACACAGTTTTTTCTACATGCTGGACTTTGTGAAGTGTAGCCTCAGCAGGCTTCGGAGAGCTGGCCAATCAGAAGAAAGCGGGCTTGTAGGGGCGGGGTTTCTTAAAGGGACAGAGCTGACTGAGTTGTTTCAGGCAGAGGCTGAATGAGGGCCTGCACAGAGCACCAGTGTGAGAAAAATGATTTATTTAACTGTAAATGATGCTAAGCTACTCCACAGGTGTCACAGTGAAATATAAAGCTTGAAATTAGCATGAGACGCCCTTTTTTAACATTTTTGAGTTTGGCAGGTTGAAATTCTCACTCTGCAATCCTGACCCCCTGTGATTATTCGTCGACATCTGAATGACTTAGAGTATCACGTAACAAGTGCACAGTTTTGAGCATATTAAGAAGTATGAGCTTTATTTTTTCAGTTTGGTTCAGTACCTGCTAATACTGTACTCCTGTTATTTGTTTATACCTTGTGCTTTTAATTAGGTGCACTGTCAAATGTATTGCCTACAGTTGAACCTCTATGCCTTCCGTACCCACAAATACCTGCCTCCTCTCCAGCTATGGTTTCAACACTTACCTCAAATATAGACGGCACCATCAGTTTCCTACAGTTGTGCTGTTAGTAATGTAACAGAGGGGGTAGATACTGCATGCTATGATTTTGTGCTTTAAACAACATTTATGCAGAAGAATGCACAGTATGCACTTTACAATCTCTGCATGACACCACTGGTGTCAGCCCACATGTATGACTTCACTTACACCCCCTTATCCTCCAAAGTAGAACTGTAATCCCCCACAGAGTCGTGCTAAAATGTGCAGTAGCGTTAGGAGAAGTTTTGCTCCTCGTCAAATTGTTTAATAACATTGTCTTAGATTTACATAAAGCCAATTTTGAAATATTACAAACCTGTATTGGTGTAGGAGTAGAATTTTCCGTACACCAAACAGCAGTAATACATCAAATAACCCATGGTATACTTAAAGTGCAATACATTTTGCAGCTTATTTACATCAACAGTGTTATGATGTTTTTGTGTGTTTGTGTGAGAGAGAGGGAGAGAGAGAGAGTCTGTGTGAGTGGTATACATGTATGTACATCCTCAAGGCCACATGTTGTGTTTACAGTGAAAATCCAGCTTCTTCAGATACTTTGATTTACATACGTGTTGTATGCAGCTGAACAGCCATCATACACTCCCTTTCTGCACCATTTTCTTATCTGCATCATCTATCACTGCCACAACCAACAAGCACACACACACACACACCCCTGCTCCTGTGTTTGTATGTGTCTGTTTCGATACAGACGTCTGCATATGTATGTAGCACATGTTTCCATGTGGGTTTGCATGTGTGCATGTTTGCGCATTAACATGCACATGTGCTTGCAGAGGCTTTGTCCCAAATCCCCAAACAGTCCTACCTGTTATCAGAGTTACAGTTACACAGGCTGCGCTGTGGAGCAGAAAAGTAAACACACTGTGAAACACTGCGTCCCTCGGTGAAACTAGCAGTGGCCATACATCACAAAGAAGTGACCTGAAAAGAGAATAAAGGACAGATTCAGGTTCATGGGGAAGGGCTGTTAATCACTAACTGAATGGAGATGAGGCTTGGGGCTAAACTGTGATTACAGCTTCAAAGTGAACAACTTCTGACAATGAAAACATTCAATAATGTTGTGTCATGCAAGTCCAGTAAAGCACTGACAGGGGTTTTCCTGGAAAATGAAAGTCTCTAACATCAAGACAGTATACGTAAAACATGCAATTACTCAGTGTATTGCACTTTCCTTTCTGAAGTGCTTGTTGCCCTCAGGAGGTTTCAGCCACGCTACCAGCTTTTCTCTAAGGAACGATTGCACGATGATCAGGTGGTAATTCACTCAGCCAATTCACAGCTTTGGTCAAAACTGAAACAACTCTTGGACTGAATGCCATGAAAATTGGTAAATTGATACAATATAAAACAATATAAATGATCCCTTAAATATTCATCTAGCACCATAAGTCACAGATGTAATTGTGCTTTGTGCTCGTAAGCGAGTGTTAGCATGCCAACATGTTAAAGATGAATACCAAGTACACCTAACACTTTACTTACACCTTTTGCCCAGAGTGTGGATATATAGACTCGTAATCTTGTTTGAAAAAGTTTGTTTGGGTTGCGTGTCTTTTGACTAAAGGCCCTGTTGGCTGTTATGCCTCGCAGTCTGTGTAAAAGACATGGAGGCGGAATGGTGGGTCAGAGTCGTTCCGCTGTTGAGCTGGCAGGAAAGGTAGTAACGGAGGCAAAACAGCTTAAGTGTAGACGGCAGAACTGGCAGGATGGAGCGGTGCCGTGTGTGAATTTCGTGCTGTTTGTTTTCACCTTTTCGCCTCTTTTACCTCGCAACGCTGTTGTGCTGTTTAAAATCAACGTAATGGTGCTGTTGCAGGATCTCTGTGTGAAAATGGCTGAAGATGACCTTCATTTACATTTGCATGACTGAGCAGGTCTGCCTGTCCTTCCTGCTTGATTGAGCCTAAGAGGATTGCACTCCGCCTTTTTTTCTAAAAGTGAAAGTAAGTCCTCATAGAGCAGGTGGATGAGTCACATGCATAGATGTACAGTATGAGTCAGTGTGTGCGTGTGTGTGTCACTAAATACCTTGCGTCACTTCTCCCCGTTTCACGAGCCGTTCTACCCCATGAGTCTGAGATGACAGGGTCGTATGTCATCTCTCCTCGCTCCCTTCTTCAGGTGTCAAACTTGGACAGGAAGTCAGAGGATTTAAGCCCTGTGCTTCCTGCCATAGCATGACTCAGTTATCGTTCAAGCACAGCTGTTTCTGCTTGTCATCCCCTCTTGTTGCCAGGATCATTTCGATTTAGGTATCTGTCACACATGCTGATGTGTTTAAAAAATGAAGACAGCAGAGTTTAGAGGAAGCTGCAGGAAGCGTTGTTTAAAATCCCCGACCTTCAAAGTTATAAATATAAGACTGAAACAAGAAATATGTTGATAATGCTCACCTTGAATTATGATTTCATAACAATGCAAATTGTCCAGAAACTTCACATGTTGGTCCATTTAACTCTGTCGTAGCTGACAAACGAAACATGTGACTCCGGTGTTTGAGCACTTGGATAGTGAAGATACTGTTCGAGGTCTGCATGGCCTTGCTGCATTCAAAGCAGCTGGCCATGTTTACTGAGAACGCTGCAAGGACTTTGGAAATAAAATAAGTGTATGTTTAATGTTCCTGGGTGTTAAAGGACACGAACGGTATAAGTCCATAGTTCACCATTTACAGGTTCACTTTGGCAACCATGTTTTGTTGGCTAACTTGTATAAACAGGCTACTCAGACTTTCTATAGCAGATTATAGCACTACATGTTTTAGCATTTTTACTTAAATCGTACCATTCATTGCTCACTGCGTGTTTATGTTTGCATGGGAACATGGGAACTAAAATTTGTGCATTTTATTTTGAAACCCTAAACAGTGTACGTAGGCAATGGAATTGTTTGTATGCATCAGTCGAGGACCTTATGCCAAAGGTCAATGGGGTCGTATTAAATGGGTCTGCAGAGAATAAAACCAAAAACCATCTTAACCTGCAGAAAGCATGCAAACCATTTTATGTGTGATAATCAGCTGTTGCTAAGAACAATTGCTAAGGCCTTGAAGCACTGTTCATTTGCCCTGTGTGCAATAAATCTGAATCCATCTGAACTGCTGTAGTTTTGCACTTCACATGCAGTAATCTGTATAAATTCAGAGTGTATCTTCTGCCTCCAGCTGACGTCAGGCTGTTTCTTCAGGTGTTGCCAGCAGCCCTGTTAAGCCAAGGTTTGTTTCCTTCCTTTAAGTGAATGGGTTATCATTATCGCTGTGTCCATCTCAGTCAGGTCATTTAAAACCAGCACAAGGTTAATTAATTCATCAAGTTTAATGGAGGACCTTGAAGTAGCCCATGAAGAAATATGTGTTTTATAAAGGCCTTAATGAATGCGACTTCACTGTTTGCCAGCAGTTTATTGATTGGAAAAGCTCATTCTTTCTAAAGGTCTTAGTGAGTCACATATTTTTGGATCCACTTGTCCTCCGTATACATGAAGGCGGTAACATAATGATTGTAGGAGAAAATACACATTTCAAACGATGGCTGTTAGCAAAATAGATACATTAGTTGAATGCTTAGTAAATCACAGATCATCATTACAACTGTTTCGACAGTTTGACTTTTATACCATATATCAGTGATTGCTCTCAGTGACTTCTATATTCATATGTACCAAAGCTGGTTTCTTTAAATTGCACTCTTTCTGCAGTAGTTGTTGCGTAACTTTGTAGAGTGCTTTGGGTTAAGTGGTGTAATTTAGCAGTTTTAATCAATTTAACAGCTTCAATTAATCCTCAAAGCTCAGGATGCTGTTTCAGACAAACACTGTTTCTACTACAGGAAGTAGGATTTCTGGGTCTAGTTTTATGTCTCCCTCTCTTTTCTTTGACAGGCAGCCTGCACTGTTATATTCTAACATATCGACATCTAT
This sequence comes from Semicossyphus pulcher, assembly GCF_022749685.1. Taxonomy (NCBI): domain Eukaryota; kingdom Metazoa; phylum Chordata; class Actinopteri; order Labriformes; family Labridae; genus Semicossyphus; species Semicossyphus pulcher. The sequence goes on from NW_027211603.1 coordinate 22,269,140, forward strand.
AGGTTCCATCACTCACAGACACTGTCACAGACAGCACAGTGGAAAAGAGGAGAGCCATAGAGCCTGATGTTATCTCTTCACTTCTTTAAGACAAGTCTTTGGACGATATCTGCACCCACAAAACCACGTCCCATTTAAAATGCAGAAAGGATTTTGGCATCAATGTCTTTATTATGAAGTCATCAGAGGATTAGGGTTAAGCAGAAGTTAAGTCATTATAACACAGCAGACAGTTTGCAAAGGAGAATTATAGTTGATGCATAACACAAATGTCGTGACGGCTCCTGTGTTAACTCCTGTTTGTTGTAACTCTGCAGCATGATATACCCACCAGTAACTGCAACAGACGTTTTCTGTGGTTTTTCACATGGGCATGGCTGGATCATTATTTCTCTACACATTGGTATGCAGCGTTAACAATCATCAGTCAGAACCAAGATCAGTCAGCATGGCTGCTCCCCAGGGGTTGTTTCAGATATTTGCTCTTATTTACAATGTTTAGCAAAGACTGCAGCGCCGTGTAGCCAGGGAGCTACATCATGTTAGGTCATTCTCTGATGTCACTGACACTGTTGGCTTCATAAAAAATCTTTTTTAATAATGTTTCTGAATTAGTATGATGATCACAATGTGGTTCAAAGCAAGAGAGACTCAGAAAGATGTGGGCCAGTTATCATCCAAAGCCATCACTCAGGGCAGTTCTTATTTATAACACCTGTTGACACAACTCAAGAACCCATGACCATGTGTGTGTGTGTGTGTGTGTGTGTGTGTGTGTGTGAGTCAAAGATTAACGCCAGATCCTTTTTCCATACTCTCAAGATTTATGACTAAAACAAAGTCTCGTGTAATTTTTTCCATCATGCAATCCTGCAAGAATACTAGGTGTGGGATATTAGCTTTGGTGCATATGGCCACCATTAAAAGCTATCAGACTATAAGCCGGGCCTCAGTGTAAGCTAATTAATAGAAGCTGTTATTTATACCTATGGCAATTAAACCACCCAGCTGAGCGGAGAACATGAGACTGTTTCAGGAGTCTCATGGATATGTAAATGTGTAACTTATTGCAAATTGTGTCGAATATTTGTGTCTAGCTGACAGAAGGACACTCTCACGCCTTGGCTTGGTTTTTATGGTTTGTAATCATGGTGCAACAGATCTGAGTCCAAGGAGAAATTTCCCCACAGATAAAGTCTTCTTAGAACAGGCAATTTGTTTATTTCCGGCAAAGTTTTTGTTTAAAATTGGCAATGATTTATTACATTTTTTGGAGAATAATCCTTTATCTATTTCTGTGGAGTAGCTTGACTTGTTTTGACCACATGAAAGGTCAATGGTAAATGGACTGTACTTCGGACACTATTCGGACACACTCGACACAACTCTACCATTGAGCCGCAGCGCCCCTACCACATGAACACATATATGATATTTGGACAAGCCGGCAAAGCCCCATACTGCGTTCAGTTTAACCATCCATCCATCTATTATCTATACCGCTTATCCTGTTCAGGGTCGCGGGGGGGCTGGAGCCATCCCAGCTGTTATTGGGCGAGAGGCGGGGTACACCCTGGACTGAACCCAAGTCAATCACTGGGTTGACACACAGACAGACAACATTTCACGCTCACACTCACGGACATTTTAGAGTCACCAATGAATCTAACGAGCATGTCTTTGGATTGTGAGAGGAAGCCGGAGTAACCGAAGGGCCTGCTATGTTTCAAATGACATTTGAAGTAAGAGATGTTTGTTAAAAATGATCATTCCTAAAACAGGTGTAAACTCTCCAACTCTGCCGCGTGTCATATTCAATGTCATGTGGATCATATAGTTTAACTCATCATATAACAAGAGTCCATCTCAATTACACAACGGCATTCTTGTTTGACTTAGACAAATTGTTTCTCACTTCTTTGGCAAAGGCGTCACCAGTTAGCAGCTATTTTTCTGATTTTCTAAATAGCTAATTAAGCTCTGGTGCTAAGGAGACACACATCATCCTTGTTTAATGCACTGGCAGACACACTCACTTGTTTCATCAACACAAGGGAGCACCGCAGCGTGAAATGAAAAAGGTGTCCCTCCTGGTAAATGTTTGGTTTATATTCAATATTAGCATGCAAAGTGTAATTAAAAATTGAAGCAAACTACCTGCACGCGGCCTGTGAAATGGAGTGTGCTGATGAAGCTGCATTAACGCATTGCTTTTTAATTAGTAATTCCCAGGTGTGACACGAGCTGAAACGTGAGTCTGATTAAAGACGGTGTCTGATTTCAACTTGGTATTTATGCAACATACATTTTCTTTTTGATAGATCACACAGTGATTATGAAACATGCTCTGTGTTTGAATATAGCAGCTCACTATAGGTGTTACTTTTCATTCCTGCAGCTCGCCCTCCACGAGTGTATTCCATGTCTGCCTGCAGTTTATTAAATACACAGCAGTGACACCGTGATACATTGTTCTTGCTGCTTTCTTTGCATCCATTTACTTAATCTGTCTGTTGAACTGTAGTGATAAGAACAGATCCTGGTAATGAGATAATCACACTATGCAGCAAATAACCACTGAGCAAACATTATATCTCACTCTTATCCACTTTCTGCATTATTTATATCCTTATAGCTTCAGTGACAGTGCAGTGCTCTCACAGCCTTTACTGCCGTTAACCTACGGGCTGGTTTGTTAAGGAAACACGTCGTTCGCTTTCTGTGTGAATGCTATTGTTGTTTTTCAGACAGTCTTTTTAATGTCTCTCTCTGGTCCTGTCAAACGCTCAGCTGGCTTGTATTTTCAAAGTTGTTAGACGGCAATAAATTCAGCGTGTTTCAGTTAGAATGAGGCGAGCTGGAACTCAAACACATGCTTTGGGCTAACGTTTAATGATGGATTCATCTCTCCCTCCTCATTGCCGTGCTATACTGCAATGTTTAAATTTGAATACTTAACAGTTTAAAAGGCGGTAAGACTTGTGTTACCAGTGATGACATGAATGCTCAAAGCAAGGAGAAGATGACGACTAATTAACAGTTTGAGGACTGCGTAGATATACCTTTCCACACTTAGAGAAAGTAGTCCCTAACGTTCAGCGTTTTCTCATTCACACCTCAACACGTACACACACACACATTTGTTCCACACTACAGCCTTAGTAGGCAACGTCAGGGCACCAGGAAGCTGCTTGATTGAACAGCCTTGTATGTATTTACTGCATTGTTTACCAGTGTGAAAATAAATCATGCTAATCTGAGCCTGCCAGTCACGGTGCAACCGAGGCGAAAGAGCAAAAGGTCTTTCTCTGATCTCCAAACACAAGACTCATATCCAACATACACAAACACACGGCCACACATAAGCACACGCAGCCAGTTGGAAAATTGTTTGGCGGTGATGTGCCATGTGTGTGTGTGAGCAGAGACAGATTGGTGGAGAGACAGCGAGACGCAGAGTGAGAGCAAGCCGGGGCTGTCTGGTAAAGCACAGACAAATCCCTGACACTTAGACAGCCTGTTATCTCTCCCGCTCTCATGCATACTGCTTTCACGTATTATCATGGAATATTTCTTACGGTAGGGTTTTGAAAAGTTTTGACCTGATTTGATTCACAGCTGATTTTACAGATCAAATATGTATTGCAGAGCTAAGGTCCACTACCAAAGTGACTTTACAGCAGCCTGTGTCCTTTTCTTAAAGGCACATTGCGGTTAGAGCCAGGGGCGGTTCCATGGAGGGTCCCCTGAAATCTGATTGGCTGAGTAAAAGGAGAGCTACATACCTTGTGTCACGAGTTACGGCTGAACACAGATGCATTCTACAACAGGTAAGGTGTTGATGAGGAGTGATGGAGTGATCCGGGGGGAAGCTGGCTGGCAGGTGGGCTTGGTAAGTGGCTGGGCAGGCTGGTAAAATGGAGGCCCTGGAGTCAGGGACAACAGGTGCGAGTCAAGGTGGCAAACAGGCAAACAGGTAAGTAACACAGGCAGGCAAAAAAAGGCTGAACTAGAGCTGGACTTGCAGCACATAGACAAACCGTGTGTGGCACTACGATCCAGCAGTCAGTGCAGGGTTCTTGAAGGATGTGGTGATTGCTTGATGGCAGGCAGGTGTGTTGATTGCAGATCCTGGGCAGGTGTGCAGAGAGGGAAAGAGACACAGGGCAAGGGGGGAGCGGAGAAGTAAAACACACCAAGCACTCCTCTCTCATACTAACTAGAATTACCGCCTTGCGGTTGCATGCCCACGCCAACTAGTCAAGTTGAAGTTACATTTCTGTCTGTGTAGACTCTAGATGTTGGAGTTACTGAACAAAAGGTATTAAGTGTACGCTACATGTATGATTCCAGTGAATAGTTTCCAGTGAGAAATATGCTGCCCTCACTTAGAGTCTATTTTTCCAGAGGACGAGAGAGTACTGATGAAGAGCTTTGACACATGAGCTTGTTGTGGATTACCAGAGGAACAGGAGCCCCCCTGTCCTGGTTGTCATCCAGTGAGAGGAAGTGAGAAGGGTGGAAATCAATAAGAATTGGAGGGACAATATGAAGCATGATGCTGTCACAGTGAAGTTGACCTTTCATCTTTTGGGTATAAAATGTTATCACTTCATCATTTTAAACCTATTAGAAAATTGTGGGAAATTTGTGCCAACTTTTATCATAGTTAGCATAGGAATTCTTGAGTTACAGTTATTGTGAGGTCACAATGACCTTGACCTTTGACCTCCAAAATCGAATCAGTTCATTCTTGAGTCCAAGTGGACAATTGTGCCAATTTGAAGAAATTCCCTAATGGCGTTTGTGAGATATCGTGTTCACAAGAATGGGACGGACGGCCCCCTGATAATAAAGTGACTGGTTCATGAATGTGCTGTTTTTGAGTAACTTGACTTTACTGTGATGTTACAGACAATCTGTGGTACAGCAGTATGCTGTCAGAGTTCCTGAACAGTAGAAGAAACCTTTAAATGTGAAAAGTATGGACGCTTTATTTTACATTAGTAGGGCGCCACTCTGCTGTGTTGTGATTTTTTTGGTGTACTCTTCTTTAAAACTAAAATCTTTCAGAGGAATAGAGACTGCCAGGTACTGAACTGTCATTTAAGCAGCAGAGGACTCCAGTGTTCCTGTGACTCTCTCACTTGTGTTGTCAGACAAGATGAGAATGATGAGTGTGAAATGAAAGATTTAGACCTCCACTAAAGTCTGTTTATACGATTTCACCAGATGAAATCCAAACACACCCACTAAGACTGAAGACAAAGGACAAAGGAGCAGGAGTGCTGCTGGGACTTTGTAGTAATCACATACAAGTGCTCTGTGGGGTTTGCTGTGCTTAATTCATCTTGTGAAGTGGTCATTGCATTGGTAAAAAGATAAACTCACTTAAAAAATGTAAAATGTACTTTTGGATTTACTTTTAAATAAACATACTAAATATACTTTTAGAGGCTGCTATTTTAAAAGTATACCTTTTCCATGTGAAATAAAGGCTTTTTTAATTCTGTATAAATCCTACAGAGTGCCTTGGATTGTTTTTTGAAGGACAGTTGTATTTTACACTTTTTGATTGAGTTCATTTTTATCACGTATTCAATGATCCAGTGTTTCCACTACATACATTTTGTAGCAGCGGCCCGCCGCGGCAAAAATTTTGCCGCCGCTGCTTCAGATTTCTATAACATGTCCCGAAGTTGCAATTAGGTAACCCATCTCCAAATGAACGGTCGTTCGCCCGCTCTCCTCGTTGAGGAGTCACAGAACGTCAATCACACGTGAAGTCGTGGGAAGTAAATAAACAGCAGCGGGACCAGTTTACTCCTCACACAGTGTTCTAACGGCAAAAGAGGGTCCGACATTGAACGCTCTCTGTCCGCACACAATCATATGCAGTTCTGTAACGCAATGTAAACAATCATATTGTGTATCTCCGTATGTCCCTATTGTAAATGCATTGATTGCCGCTGTTTATGAAGCTATAAAAGGTGCAGATGTCACTTGGTAATGATCCATCGATCGTTTTGATCACTACGTCATTAATAACGTCCCTCATGCACACGTGGCTCACATGCTGTGAGACTGTTTTTTTTTAATGAATGACCCCTTCACAAGATGAATCAAACACCCACTGTGAGACTGCTCTGCTAGCTTCCGCTATAGTCAGTGCTGCTTTTATGATCAGTAGGTCACATGGGCCCAAAGATCACATTTAACTTTAGTAGGAAAGAGAAGAGAAGCAGTTTGACATGTTTAGCATGTAGGAATAAGTGAACTACTAACACACAGACACAGGCATTTCATTTAGTGTGTCAAATTTGTGTGCACCGCCTCGCCACTGCTGGAAAAATAAATATTGCAGTGTTAATGCAATTCAAGAATTTTTGCATTTCTAACATACAGTATGTCTAAAAACTGTAAACTCCAAATAGCCTTTTTCTCCAAGGCTTATTCAGTGGCTCTGCTATACTATGCGCACCACTAGTACCAATATTTAAACTATTTAAAATGAAAGATCAAATATATGATTCACGGCCTTCCTGATAGTTTCTAAAATGACTCATCACAGAGCGAGAAAATGATCTCACTCGGTGGGTATATCTGTCAAAACAAGCCTTTGATAGCGCTGTCTCCCCTCTGTATGCTCTCTCAGAGATTTCCTGCTGGAGTTTGTGTTTCAGAAGGAGCAGAATGGTGATTTTGTGTTTTTTAATTAAGGCCCTCGGTTATGTCTTTGGTTTGATTATAACAGTGTGGCACAGCTCCGTTTGCGATGGAAGAAAAGCAGCAGCTCCCCTCACATCGCTTCTCATTAGAGACACTCCCGGGGCCTCATCAAAGATCTGCCTCCTTCGCTCGCTCCTTTCTGCCACTTCCCTCCCTCCCTTCTTCCATAATTCGCCGTTTTCCCAGTACACTGCTCCCTACAGCTCCAGGACATGCTTAACAAACACACCAGCAAAACACTCCTCCTGATGCTAACTTTTCACCGTTTTGCTCCGCCACAAAAAAGAAAACTCTCTGCAACTGTGAAGTTCGCTCGCGTTTCTTTGCCGACAAATGAGGTTTTCAGTGATGGATGTTTGATGTGTACAGCACCGAGCAAGATCCCGCTTCACTTTGCTTATGTTGTTCTAGAAAAATGGGCTCGAGGGACACAAATGTGCGCCTGAAAAGGCCTCAAACAAGGAACATTCAGGCTGCACTACCTCCATGTCACCAGTGTGTGTGAGCTCTTTCTCAGTGATTCATTGAACAATGACACAAACCTGAAGCATTTTATAACCATGAAACTGAAGATAATTTACTTCATTCCCTCCTTTGTGTCGTCACTCGCTGCTTTACACAACATTTATGAATCGTTCTGACCTTTCTTTCCTCCGCTGTTCAATAAGAAGAATTGACAAAGGCAGCGAGATAAGAGAGGAATACATTTTTCGTCCTTCAGAAATTGCTCACTCTTTCCCGTTCTCTGGTTTCACCGACATTCGAAAAGTCTGGGAAGTATCAGGTAACGCCTGCTCTATCTATTATTTAACAACTCAGTAATACTGTAGCAATACAGCAGCTTCATGCAGGGCTAATTTGTTAAACCATCCAGTGAGTTAATTCAAATCAAGAACGGGGTTTTATAAGTACAGCCCACATGAAATTTTTACTGACCTACAAAAAAATTTGAGATAAAAATTCAGGTCTTGGTTTTTAGATTGAAGCAATGAGCTCCAGGCCAAAAGAGAACATAATGTATTTTCTGTCCTTGTTTTCTACACACACACACACACACACACACACACACACAGAGACATGAACTCTTTTCATTAACCAGCCACACAAACAGTGGATGGTGATCTTGCCCAGTTGCCAGCTCATGAATCATGAGATGACAAAAAGCCAGAAAGCTTGTGTTTTCTTCGAGAGCCATTTAACAGAAAGCAGCAATGGTGAGGCACGTGGAGAGGAAGACAGAGGGGGAGCAGGGAGGTGTGTTTTTTTTTTAACAAACGGGAATCATATTAAAAAAACTTCAATTGCTGCTGCTTCACAATAAATGTCCTCAGTGCATGTGGATGGATGCTTGAGTCGTGTAGATATTTCAAGGTGACTCTAAACAGATCAGCTGATGTCATTTCAGAAATGGAGAACTGTTTTTCCAACTGAGCATGAAGTCCAGAAAGAGACTAGTTTGTTACATTTATTAGATTTTTATTTTATGTAATTCAGTGTGCGTTACATGAGACATAAAATGCATAAAGTTATATAAATAAAACCTGATATAAATAACAAATGTACATTCAGCAATTTGACCAATTAAGCAATTTTAACTGATTGCCATTGTTAGATATAGCCTATACAAATAAAATAATATGTACTATGCTGTAAAGGTTTGTCAAGTTAATCATAAAAAGGGTTAACCTTTTTACTTATAACAGACCTTAGACACACAGAAGTATGACAATGATAATATTAGAGTTATATAGCGCCTTTCAAGAAACCGTAGGTGGCTTTACATGGGAGTTCAAACAAACAAAAACAAATTAGTACAAGGAAAATGAGCTGGGTAACGGTTGTCATTGATTGTAGGTCTCTGAGCAGTGTTTTAAATGAGTGAACGGTTGTTGCGTTGTGGATCTCAATAGGGAGAAAGTTCCAGAGGGTAGGGGCGGCCACACTGAAGGCTCTCTCCCCAAAAGTCCAGCAGGTGGGGGCGTGGGGAATGGTGAGCAGGCCCGTGTCTGAGGACCGCAGATTCGGGCACGGGGTTTAGGGGTGGAGGAGATGGAGGGGGTGGAGAGAAGGATGATGTATGCTGGATGTTTTGGACCATCTGAACCCCTCAGCCATGACCTTGCACATGATGAAAGGCTGGATTTATTCTCTGAACCATGCTCATCCTACCCTGTTGTTGAAAGACATTGTACACTTTTCCCTACAGTTTAATTGTCCATCCTGTGAACAAATATGACAAATGTGACCCCGTTTGTAATCCTGGACATCAGTGACTGTTACTGAAGTATCAGAGTCACAGCTCTGCAGTGAGCCGCTCTGGATTCAGTGAAAGTCGTGAAATATTTTTCAGCAGGTGACCAAGAGGTAGCTCAGTATTTTTCATGTCTTTGACTTCTACTACACCAGGTAACACTGCCATGAAAGGAAGGGGTAGTTCCAATATTATATTGTATAATTCATGACTTCACATAGGAACATTTTTTATATTGAAACATGGCTCATGGAGTAACACCAAAGGGTTTAAAAAAGGTGCTTCATTCTTCATTCTGCGGGATATATGCTTCCTCCTCTGACTCACCAAAGAATTAGAAAAGGAGAAAAATTACTACGAGGACTGATTTTCTTTCCCCCGTCTCTTTTGCTCACACACTGAACTTCCATAATATGACTGCTTGAGTCAGATCTGCCCTGGGGAAGCAATCGTACCAACCTTGCTGCAACCAAGTATTTAGATTCCACGTTTAGTTTGGTGGACATGCTCATAAACCCTGACATCATGAAACCTGAACATCAAGGAGTTTGAAGTGTGTCTATTGGTCAGTTGGTCAAACATTGTGATCCAATGTAATATATCCTCACGACAAAGAGTTAGACTGAGTTGCACTGAATCTTTGAACAAACATTCACGGTCTCCAGAAGAAGATTGGTACACACTTTGGTGGTGCCCTGAACGTTGCTCTTGCTGCACCAGCAGGTTAACACTTTTAGCTTTTACCGTGACAACTGTTGGATGGATCGACATGAAATGAGAACATGTATTCCTATTTTGCAGAGGATTAAAGGAAGAGGGTGATCCCTTGTCTTTTCAACTAATGCATGCACCAAGCAGGTACATTTTTAAATACTCTGTAACATATCTTAACATCAACTGGAAAGATTTTCATTCATGGCTCCCAGATGATATTCTCAAGACTACATTTGGATTTATTGCCATGAAATTTGTTGAACACCTTCTAGTCGTAGAATTTTAATAACCTCCATTTGGTCAAAATCCAATCTGTCCAACATTTTGGTTTTTGGCCACATACCAGCAAAAGTAATGACATTCACGCCAGCCTCATTACAGTGATTTTCATAAAGCAGCTAAACAAACAATCAATGTCGATAATTCCCTTCATTCATTAACTCTTTATTTGTGGAGGGCGGTTCAAGTAGAGTAATTCAATCTCCTTTTCTCTGCACAAAGGACAATAAAAGAAAATGTTAAGTTAACAATAATTAAAACTTGGGACTCTTCAGAGAAAATATGATGATAGAATAAAATAAAAGATTTAAACAGGAATCAAACCTGCATTAAATAAATGAGAGCAATGAACAGCCACTTAAAACAAATCATTCTCAGAACTAAGAGCTTCCTGAGTGTTTGAACTTTCACTTCTAGATGCACAAGTCAGGAAGACTAAATTGTGCATGCTGGTTCTGTAGTTCATATCTCATACCATTCTGCTCACACTCCCCTCATGCATGCACTCATCAGCTGGTCTCATCACCTGGTCTCATCTGTCCAATAGCACTGCAACACCCATATTGTTGTTGTCTTTTTAAAGATGGCTTCCCTCTGCCTCCAGTTCATTTAATCTCCCTATAAAGTCCAATGACCCTATTTAGACGGTGGAAGGCATGGCGCTAAGTCATTTAGGGCATGTCTGACACACTTTTGCTAGTTACACAGTTACACTAGGGCTCTGGGCACAAACCATGGTGCAAGGCGGAAAGAGGTTGGCTTAAGTACCTGGATTATTCATAGGTGTGTTTTCAGCATAAGATGAATCAAACCAATCAGTGTCAGCTGTCATTCCCTTTAGGAGCCTGGTGCACCTGCAGGCAGGCGTGTTGCTATTAACAAAGCAGATTTCAGTCTTTCTTCTTACATAAACTGGACCTTGACCGGCTTATTCAACTTATTTCTATCCACTGTGTCCTTGAACAGAAAAAACACACTATGCAATACATGTCAAAGCACGGATTGATGTTAAAGCCAGTGCCCAGCAGAAACTAACATGAAGAGAGACGTATATTTATGCTGTGTACATTTGCGCACGAGGTGCAGCATTAATTATTTAAATCTCCAGACAGACAGGATCTCATGTTTAATAAAGTTGTGCGTGCTGACCATCAAAGACAGGTAGGCTTTAAGTTTATTAGAGAGAGCATGCGTCAGATTGAGCGCGCATTGTGGAGAGCTTTGTGTCGTCTTGGCAGTTTTTGGCCCGTGCGCGGCTCGGGCAGGAATCTCCCTGAGTTGAGGCAGCTGTGTGTGGAGGCAGCGGTTAGCCTGTCCACGTCTTCCTGCACTTCTCAGTAGAACGGTAACAAACCGAAAGCAGTATCATGATTTAAGGAGACGAGGGAAACCAAAGCTTGCAGTCTGTCCCTCAAACAATGTTTTTTCACTGTATCTACAAACACACTGCTTTTTCCTGATGAGTAGAAGTGCTGCTGTGCGTCCCTGTGTGAGTGACAAGGAGAGACTTGTGTTGTGAACTCTCCGACGTATGTCCATAATGTGCCCTTTGAATAGCAAACAAGGATTGCAGCATAGACTTTACACTTTAGACCAGGTTTTTGTTGGTCTATGGCGCAGTCGCTCTCTGCGTCCACAAGATAGCAATGCGCCACCCGTGTGCCTTACCACACCTCATTTCAAAACCAATACGCCCACGGGTGCTAACGGTGGCACAAGATCACTTGCTATTTACACAACGTGGGCGCTGGGCATGAAAATGTCAATTGCGGCGGGTGGAAGATAGCAATGACACTTGTGCTGCACGCTTTGGCGCTTTGTGCCGGGTGGACGATAGGGCCCAAAGAGTCCAAGGCTTCTGACCATGATTCATTACCACATCCTCATTCTAATATAAATGTTCTTCCTTGCTTCATTAACTCGTCTCTCCTGACTGAAATAAACCTCTGTAGTTCGTTCACACATTGATGACACATGACAAGTGATGAGGCCACATATGAGTCACACTGTAGTCGCGAGAAAGTGGCCCGAGTCTGATGAATCAAGGCAGTAGGTGTTGTGAAATGTGGAATGGCATTGCAAAAAGAGAGGAAGAAAGATGAAGAGAAAGTGAATGTCCAGGACCCGAGGAGTAAGCAGCACTCAGAGTCCTGGGAATTGTCCCCTAATTATCTCACACTGGATCGTTTTTCTACAAGGTGCAGAACAGGAAAATGATTTGAAATAGGAGGAGGAAAGTTGTGAGCAAATAATGACCAAAAAAACATAAAACCTTACTTTATCTCTGCTCTCTCTCTCTCTCTCGTTCCCTCTTTGTATTCTTCTCTCTATTCACAGCAAATTGCTCTGAGACTTGTAAAGCTCCTCCAGCAGAGCTCTCACCTGGGAACTGGCCCGGGTCTACGATCTATGCCTCATGCACTTCTAACTTTAAGTGCGTTGCCATCAGCTCAGCCAATTAAGCCTCTTGTTCCCCCGCAGTCCTACCTTCCTCCTCTAACACAAGTCATTGGGAATGAAAATAAGGTAGACGGTTTTCCCCAGGCGACAGAGGGGAATAGCCTCTTCAGGTTTGTGCCTGCCGTTGGACAAATCAAGCCTCTGACGTGTGCCTAATCTGGAGTTAGAGAGTGAAAAATAATACAACTCCACGGAAAACTTTTTTCTCATACGAGGTTAATAAACATCATTTCAGCTTGGCTCGTCACCACACAGTCTGCAGCTATTAGAAGTCTAATTAGGTAGAGTCCCAGGCCTTGCATGGAGATGGGAACATTACAAGACAGTGCTTTTAACCCCTTGAATACTAAAACCTTCATTGGTAAATTGCAGTCAAGTGCTGAGGGAGAGATGGCACAGCAAGCATATTAGGCTCAGATTTTAATGGTCTCCTCTGGGACTAAATTGGATTTCCATGTGTCCAGAATCAGCCATTACCACTCCAGCTCATTGTGTTTATATATATAGAAAAGGAAACACAAATCTGAATGGCCAAATATGTTGTACAGACAAATAAAATATGCATCTTTTATTGACCTCCGATGTGCAAGTACAGAAGTGTTGACTCAGCGTTGGAAAGCAAGTAAGGAATATTGAAAATAGGCTCCTCAGAGGGCTGAAACATGGTCGCCTCCTTCTCTCTCTGGTGGTCTGTCCACAGCTGTTTTAATGTTACCAATATGCTGCTGCTTATTGGAGCCTGGAGAATATAATGTCCCTGTGATATGAAAGCCTCATCTGCACTCATAGACAGTGCTCGGTTTTTGCAAGTATAATGGTTTGCTCACAAAGAAAGAGAGAGACGGACATGTACTGATTTAGAGTAAAGGTTTGTCTGCCAGCTATGTATCTGCTGCATCTCTAGTGATTGTGCATGCTACTTTAATAGATTTTAAAAATGTTAAATGCATCATGTGTTTGTCTGGTACTCTGGGGTTTTTCAATCAATCTACCTCTTTAGTTTGTGTTTGCTCTGCATGTTAAACCTGTTTGTTTCATGTAGCATGGATTACATTAAGGCCCGCTTTAATGTGAGCATAAGGTCTGTTCAGTCACCATATCACAAGCACTTTGAAACAATCAAAAATTCTGCACAAGCAGTTTCAACTTCTTCTGCCTCTTCTGCAAAAATTAAGTAAATTATCCGTCGCAACAAATGTTGATTCTTTGGGGAAAGTCAGCTAGCATCTTCTGTGTTTCATTTTTGGGTGACCGCCGGGGTCAGCCCTGCACATGGTAACTGAGTGAGTTAGTGACGGTACTTTCAGAGCTGTAGAAAGAGAGAGATTTGCAAGATCGCAATGGCTAACTCTCTAGCTGTGTTTGAAATGCTGTACTATATACTACATACTGTGTTCGGCGGTAGTGTGTAGTATGGAGGAGCTCTCTAACACCGACAGCATCACGGTTACCTTTGCGGTAGCATGCTAACCACCGGTGAGCTTTGCACTAGCATGTTAAGCGCCGATTAGCTTGTCCTGATTTTGAGGCACCTACTTGTCCAACAGAAAGAAGGCCAACTCTGCATCGCTCTTTCGCCATGTTCGGCGGTCTGAATGGGGCCCAGTTGCTAATGTGAACCACTCCCACACTCACCTATACGCTGTGATTGGCTCAGGGGGGGTAAAAGTCTATATTTTGTTTTTCTAGGAAAATCCAACTTATTATACCTTTAAATAACATTAACTAACCACCACATTCACAAAGCAATTTGGGGTTCAGTGGAGGACACTTGGACGTGTAGACTGCAGCAGTGAGGGATCGAACCACCAACCTTGTGATTGATACACGGCCCACTCCACCACTAAGCCACAACCATCCCTGTAGAATATAACCCAGTCATAGATTGATAAAGCGTGTGCAGCTGTCTTTTATTAGAATGGAACTGGTTTAACAAATGAAAACAGAACAGATCAACTTCTCTTTGGTTTCAATAAGACAGGATGTAGCAGAAGCAATGTGTTTGACAAACATGAAAAAAACACCTGAAACACGACATTAGGAAATGAATTAGCAGTACGAGTTCTCTGAGCTTGTGTATCTCTGCCTGCTGCATCCATTCATTCCCTCTCTTCTCCTCCTCTCCTTGCTGCTGTGTTCATTTGCGCCCTGTAATTAACTCCGCATATCTCTGTCATGATGTGGAAATAAACCGCAATTTAGATCAGAAGGCAATTTACACGTGTGTGAGTGTGGAGGGGTAATGGTAAAACAAACGAGAGCAAGAGGTTAATAGGAAGAGAATTAAAAGTGAGATTAGACACTGATTAGCTTGTGTATGTGGCTACAACCTGAAGTAGGGGAGGAGGAAGGAAAGGAAAGGAAAGAAGGGGTGGGAGGAGGAACGGGAGGTAAAGAAGGATAGACGTAACAGAGGGAGGGACTGGAGATGATGAAGTTTTTCATCAAAGAGCACACATACACTTTTAAATATCTGCTCTTACTACACACAAACAGTTTTTTTCTGCCCCTTATACCTCTGTGTGTTTTCACCACCGGAGCGTGGTATAAGTCTGACTTCTCTTCATTTTCTGCTTCAGCCTAATAGAGACCACGTTCTCCTCCTCATGTCCACCAGTGAGATGTGGAGTGTGATCAAATGTATCCCACTGAGAACTGGTCTAGCTTTGGCTCTCTCAGAAACTTGAGTTAAGATTTGTCAGCATGAGCTCTGGTGAGGTGTCCATTAGCGGTGGCTGAGTAGCTATAGACTATTAGTAAGGAGCTGAACGTAATTGACAAAATTAAGGAGAAATAAAAGGCTCTATTTTCATTGTTAGCAAAAGAGTGAGGTATGTACGAATGCTAGAGGATAGTGAATCTTTTTTTGTAGTGTTTTTTGGCTGCTAATGTGTGAGGACCTCCTGTGGGAGATGCCTTCAGCACCCTGAGTCGTGCAAGTCAGATTGTGGGCGATCCCTCTCACCGTGGACTGAAATGTTTGAGACTTTCCCCTCTGGCAGGAAGCTCACACCACCAGAGTTTCTTCTCATCAGCAGCTGGCATCATCATAGATATGAAGAAGCCTGTGTTGAAGCCGTGTCTGTAGGTAGTTGCAATGACATTTAATTGTTATTTAACACCAACTGCTGTGAAGTTACGTAACTGCTATGTCTTGCTTATGTTTAAGAGCACATACATTTGGTCGCCCTCAATATATTTTATGTGGAAGCATAATCAATGTATCTGCTATGTTTGAAAATGTTCAAGCTGATGCATAGACTCTATAAAAAGATGGACGACATGACAGCTCCCTAAAAGTGAAGCCAAAACCTCTGATCATCAGCCCCTGCTGACCGGCTGCAGTATAGGTCATAAAGCCCGCCTCTTCCATGTTAACAGATGGGACATGAGTCAAACTATAAAATCAAAATACATCAAATAAATTGTTCAAGGTTTCTGTCATTAAAGTTAGCTCTTATCATGCTGATTTATGCCTCAGTGTTAATTAGTTATTTGATGCTGTAAAAATTCTGATTGACAGCTCTGTTGACAAATACGGCTCCTGCAGCCGATCTGTTCCAGATTAGCAGAGAAGAGCAGGAACGGTGAGAGGAGACGTAACTAAAACAATCACTACAGTCATTGAAGTTTACATATTAGTGAACATCTGCTTCAGACCAACACAAGAAGCTGCTTGCCTGCTCCAAATTTTGTCTTCACTTTTGTACGAGAGGAGGTGGAGACATGTCGTCCATCATTGAGCTGAACATGCAAAACAAGAGACAATGTAATTCAATAATTTTCATAACCACATCTGCTGTTAAAATATAGTATGAGCAAATTACATACTAAACCTGCTCACAGCAAGTGATATATAAATAAACTTAAAAGACTGTGGTCTCTGTGCCTGTGCTGACATTCATGATAACAAAAGTCAACTTTTAACAGAGTACTAAAAGTTTACTTTACAGTCTGATGAAGGAATATAACCCTTATTTGCAAAGGATTACAAGTCTCACAAGCACCTGATAGGATAATGCTTATTGTTAGAAATGTCACATAGCAGAGACAAACATGAACTTTACATCCACCACTCTCAACTCATGAAAATGTGCATGGGAACCTGAGAAAAATGCATTCATCTGCAACAGAGCGAGTGGAACTTTGCATCCTTAATTTGTAACGTGTCTGCAGAAGCTATCTGAAGTCATCCTGCTCATTTACAACATTATCTTAATTTCCATCCTTGTGTTGGAACACAACAACACAAAAAACTTGAGTCAAACCTCTTCATTTGCTCGTTTTCAGCATGCAAAGCCGCTTTTTTATCGGAGCATCTGAACACAGTCAGGCCCAAAGCAGGTTTGTTCTTCTTGTTTTATGCATGCGCCCCTCTTGTTTGTTTTGCTGTTATTTGTTGATGGGCTTTCTCTTTTGTATTACCAGAACAAATTTAATTAGAGTGAAGGAATACAAATGAGTGTTCACCCACCAAATGCTATTTGGTCCCCTAATAAAGGACTCGGAGAGGGGAAGGAAGGAATTACAAATGTGTTTTCAAGAGCTGAGAGGAGAATTGCTTGAGGAATGTGAGTCTTTTAACAAATGAATGTGATTCTACAAACTGGCCCTATAGGCTCAAGTAAATGGAGCCACTCAAGAATCAAAGGCATGTTTTCTCTCCTCGCTCTCAACATTTCCTTGAAACCAGAGCACAGAAAACTGAATTTAATCAGATCTTTTTTTTTTACATAAATGTTGAGCCATTTATTAGGGTTGTATGTTTCCCTGTTCTTTTTGTCCCTCCTCCCCTTCTGTAGTCTCAGCTCTGCAGGTGAGTGTGATTGTTAACGAGGTGCACCCGGCCATGGAACAGTGTTTAAAACTCAAACGCTGACATCAGAAGACAGAGGCTTCTGGAGTTGGGACTGCTGTCTTGTTGCCTCCCAGATAGGGATTTTTCTGTTGTTGTGTTGTGCTAATTTTTTCCTTAGTATACTTTTTATTTAATGAGTCGATTAATTGTGTGTCCGTTAAATAAACACACTCATTTTGACTGTTTTAAGGTGTTTTATGTGGTTAATTTTGGGTCAGTTTGTGGGTTGTTGTTCCCCCAATCTCCGAACACATCGGCTATCATCTAAGACGATATTGCCTCTGGGGACAATTGTGAACATGTCTGGCGTGTCCGGTTTAGCCAACGTTTAGAAATAAGCAACTTCAACTCAAGACTTCCTTTTCCGCATGCCGCATTGTTCACAGTCCAGTTAACAACTTGAGAAGCGACCGTGTGTTAAGATCAAAGGTGAAGCGAAATTTGCCCCTCCAGAAATGTTTGCAAAGTAAACGCCGTCATTTCTTGGTTCTTTAAATCCCCCGGAGGAGCGCCCGTTCATCTGTTTCTGGTGAGTCTCAGGTTCACTGTAAAAGAAACAGTTTTTCTTGTGATTGGCTGAAATGACATCATCATGATGCAGATTTGCTTTGTCAGCTCTGTCCTCAAGAGGAGAAGAAAACTACTTTTAAAATGCTTGTTTGTTGAACGGAGGTCTGATCGATCATTTCTGGTGCATTCGAGAAAGTCAGGAAATCTAAACGCTGAGCGGCTTTCGTCACACAGCATCAGGTGAATTTATCTCAAGTTGAATTTTAGATCTAGCGCAGATTGTTAGCTGAACTTTCTGCAGATGTCTGTTTATAGAGATTGATAAGCACATAAATCGTTGTGAGATGGGAGCCGGGATGTCATTACGGCAGGTTACGTTCCAGCGTTTTGCTCTCCACTCGGACTGTTTTTCCTGCATACGCCGCAGCCTGCTGATTCGTGATTGGTCAATACTACTTGGACTACAAACAAAAGGAAATCAGAAAACTCGCTGTACTTTAAATCCATTAAATCCGAATCCATACATTTCTATGTAGAATCATTTTAATAACCAGCGGTACATTACAGTGCATATAAAGTATGAAAATACAGTACAGTAAAAGAGAGACTGACCTTAGATCCCAGATTGAGCCATAATGAAGACTTACAATCACCCACTGCACCTCTTCATTTCTTCTCAACATGCAGGTGTCCATGTAGCCATAGAATCTGAGAGTTTGATAGTGACAGTGGTATTAGATATAGATCAGTCAGACAACTCTGTAATAGTGAAATGTTTATTGCAGCAGCAGAACATAGCTTGTGTTTGCCGTCTAGGCTCCGACCTCATCACTCCTCGCAGATTTATTCTGCACACAGAAATCTGACGAGTGATGAGAGAATATCTTAAACCCCGGAGCCTGCAGGTGGATGCTGGGGTGGTGGTGGTGGTGGTGGTGGTGGTGGGGTTGAAAGTATGAGCGCAGTACTGGTTCAGGGCAGCGGTGGCAATGACAGAGCAGAGGCAGCTTAAACAGAGCGTGTTTCTCAGGTGATTGTGGAGAATGACGCATGTCAAGTGTGAATCAGTGCAGCTCGAGTCGCCTGCCTAACCTAGCTCGCAGGCGTCGCTCCATTTGATATGATTCAAAGTTGACAGCACTTTTATTATGAAAGCTGTCCAAATGTAGATCAAAGATGTTGTATGTCACTGTGCCATTCACCATATTCCTAGTTCCTCTGTTACCGTGGATATATCTGGGAAGCGGTTCAGTGTCTCTCCTACATCTGTGGTTTACAGAGCAAAGTAACCAAACACTTCTTCTCTGCACCTCTCCTCTTCTTTATTTCTTCCACATCTCCTGACCTCTTTCAGTTTGTTTTCTCTCCCTCTCCCCTGGTGTCCTTTCTTCTCCCTCGCTTTCCTCTTTCACTGTCTCCCTCCTCTTTGCCTTGCTTTGTGCCTTCTCCACCTCTCTCCTCTTCTGCTCTCCCTTCTGTTACTTTTCCCTCCCCTTCCTCCCCCCTCCTCTCTCCCTTCCCCCTCTTTGCTGCACTTTCCTTCCTTCGTTTCACACACACACACACACACACACACACACACACACACACACACACACACACACACACACACACACCTTGACCTCAACTCCCTCCCTCATTCTCCCACAGGCCAGCTTTGTTTCTCAGTATTAATTGGCCCGCTCTTCCTTCTGTTTCTAGGGTCCATTAATAAATTATTTCATGTCTTTGAGGTTGGAGGAGCTGCAGGTCTGGGCCAGCGAGAAACTGCACAACACAAACATCTTAGTGCATACAAACTAAGTTGCTTCAGCAGTCACAGTTTGGCTCTGGCAGGTGATGTACAACCTTTTGAATGACTTCTGTGGCTGCTTTGATTGGTTGATGAGAACAGTGAGACTGTACCATACATTGTACATGCAATGTTAATTTTAAAACTATTACTCGATGTAAGCTGCAGTTTTTATTAAAAGCAAATCCTGTTGATTAAGATCACTCCGCAGCCCCACTCTTCACTTACACAATTGCATATTTTTGCATGTTATGTTAAAGGAGCAGTTCACCAGTTCAAGAAGCCTCTGTCAGTCAAAGCTGGTGTTCTCTGTAATCGATAGAAGCAAAAAATATTTGAAACTGGCGCCATAGCTGTGGAGAAAGTTGTAAAAACACCCCTCCCTCTGAAAGGAATGACCCAGCGAGAGATGCTGGAGTGAAATACTACCGTTTTCCAGACATTGATCGCTGCAGACAACGGCTCAGAGCGGTACAGAACCCGAAATAGGACGAGAATATACCGGTGGATCATTTAAAAAAAACTTGAGGTCTGCAGTCTACATTTAAAACCTGACGATTTTAAACGACGCATGACGTCGGAGGCGGGCGTCCTAGATTGAGGAAGTGTAGTTTAGCACTTGTTTTACGTAGTCTGGCGGAGGTTTTCCAGGGCCCATTGGAGAAGCAGATAGCATCCTCCAAAGGCACAGAGGGAAATTGCATTTCTTCCCTACCATAATGGCATTAGCTCCTCATAATAGCCTGATAGGACTGAGGTTGAAAACCGGCGAACTGGCCCTTTAAGACTTCTTCATGCTTTTCTGTAACTGTAAAGTGCACTTAACAATGTACCAATTTACTGCTAAGAGTATAAAAATATTTAAAAGGAAGACATCTGAAGTTCTTACTCCAAAATACATCCTCATTACTTTCGCCTTTATAAGTAAAAATGCAAATATTATGTTGAATGTGTTCTGTGCTCGAGTTGTGTCACAGACCCTGCACTGTTTTTATCATGTTTTAACGAGTTACTGTAGAGTAAGAAAGAATGAATTCTGCGATAGTACAGTATCATACCTTTTAACGTCCAGTAATCACTTGCATCCTGCTTCATTTATCTTTTTTTCTCCTGTTGATCTTCGTGTATTATTCTGATCGTCGCATAAAAAAAGGTGCAGATAGGGGGGGGGCAATATTGGACGGTAACAACTGCAACTGTGTGCTTGCATGTGAAGACAGAGAGCCTTCACACAGCTCTATCACCAAGGTAATCAGTCTAGAAAAAAAATATTCTCCCAATCCTTCTGCTAACCAACCTGTCACTGTTAATCTCTGGATGACAACATACACAAACGTCCAGTCCCAACAGCAAATACACAGAGGAAGAAGAGTTGAATGCTATGGTGCGTTTCAGATTGCCCTTGAGTGACTCAAATCCACTTACTGTTGAGTTCATAATGTTCAATTACTGGACGTGTAACAATGACATAACATACTTTTAAAGTAAAATGTACTGCCTCCTAGCATAAAGAAAGAAAATGTTATATTCTACATGCAGAAGTATGCTAAAATGCTGAATACTGGAACTTCATTGTGAATAATGAATAATAACTGCTTTAAGTAAAAGCGTGGTATAAGAAGTAAAGACATTCTACACTTCTGAAGCTGGATTTGAGACTTCTTGGACTTGATGCTCTTTCCTTCAAAACAAACACCCGCAGTGTCTTTGAACTTTCTCATCCAACAGGTTGATTCTGCAGACCTGACCTGCAGTCTTCTCTGAATCTCTGAGGCGGTAGGCAAGCGTTTGGAACCAGACCAAACACATCGATTTATTGACGGGTGGATTGATTGATGTGGCCTTGACCTTTAGCCCGCTAAGACTGGATGAAGCAATATGTGTAAAGTAAATATAGAACCACTGGGTGTCCTTGAAGAATAGATAGTTGAGTACAAATAAAAAGGGAAAAGTGTCTTCAAATAGAACAAAAAACTGTATATTGGAAGCAGGCTTGCAGCTACAAGTACAGTACAATATTCAAATCTGTTTTTCTGTTTGTTCTTCTCTGTGAAACTTTTACAAACAGATTCCACATCTCATTTATATCCCAGCAGCGGCATGCTGGTCCAGGCTTGGCTGTGGCTTTGCTCCATGCAGTTCTCGCCTCGAGCCTCTGCTGTATTTGCGGCTGTGTTCCTCGTGGATGATACCATTTCCAATTTATTAAGCCACGCTTTGTTTGAGAGGGTCTGCAAATTAAGTGCCGGATGTTGTTTTTTTTCACCCTCCATCTCTGTGTTGCCTCTCCTCTCTCACACAGCAGAGTGTTGCAGCGAGCATGACTTTGTCTCTGAACCACTAATATACAGCCTGGGTCCTCTGTGCTATCCACTGTGTGTGTGTCTGTGTGTGTGTGTGTGTGTGTGTGTGTGTGTGTGTGTGTGTGTGTGTGTGTGTGTGTGTGTGTGTGTGTGTGTGTGTGTGTGTGTGTTCTGTTGGAGTCCTCTCTGCTCTGCCAAAGAAACTCAGCCCAACTGAGTTCTTTCAATTCATTAGCTCCCCACCAGCGTACCCCGCTAAAACAAGCACAAGCAGTGCCTGTTTACTGTGTGACAATACACAACAGACTTAATAAACAACCTGATTCAGCAAGTACATATTCTGTCTTTGCTGTTCTGTAGCTGCTCTTTGTTCGCCTCATGAACTGGTGCTTTTACTAAATAATACTATTTCACAACAGCTTCTATTTTACAGATTTGTTAAGCTGACTGCTGTTTGACTGTGGAGATTCAAGTGATGACATTAGGAGAGTGTGCAGTAAGTTTCTGTGTCATTCTGCACCAATGACTGTTTATACTGATGCACAACGCGTCTCCATTCAATTTGAATTTGAATTAATTTTATTTGAATAGGGATGATGCAATTTAATATAGTTCCAGTACATAGCACGAGACTGATGTGTTGCACAGAGAGTTTATAGCTTTCGCTAATTTTCAACTCTTGTCCCTAGTTGGGCCTTTACATATACAATATAATACAAATTAAAGCATTCCGTATCATAAAAAAAAACAACAACAACAACATAGAACTACAGATTTGAAAGTACAGTCAAAAATATACTATAACAACACACAAATACTATACAATAATAAATAAGTAATCTAAAGTACAATAATCTAAAAATGAGTACAGCCCTGGTTTGCTTTAAGCCGGCATTCAACCTTTGATGTGAAAGATTTTACATCAGTTAGTCATCATCATCTGCTCTCATTGTACGAAGTTAAAGCCTGTGACAGGCGCTGACATCTTGCACTGGTGACGTCATTTGGAGCCAAAGCTGCGCAGAAGAGGTAGCCACTTCTGCTAACCAAAACACACACTAAACTTACTGAAAAAACCAGTAAGGATCCCGCACATCAGCATAACAGCAGAACAGCTTCTTGTGTTGGTCTGAAGCAGACGTTCACAGATATGTAAACTTCAATGACTGTAGTGATTCTTTTAGTTACGTCTCCTCTCACCGTTCGTCCTCTACTCTGCTAATCTGGAACAGATTGGCTGCAGGAGCCGTATTTGTCAACATAGCTGTCAATCATCCTTTTGACAGCATCAAATAAATAATTAAAAATAAACTTGTCAGAAAAACACTTGGACGTAAATCAGCAATGATAAGAACTAACTATAATGACAGAAACCATGTTTGAGAAACATTTATTTGGCTTGTATTTTGATTTTATAGTTTGACTCATGTCCCATCTGTTAACACGGAGGAGGCAGACTTTATGACCTATACTGCAGCCAGTCAGCAGGGGGCGATGGAGAGGTTTTGGCTTCACTTTTAGGGAGCTGTCATGTCATCCATCTTTTTATACAGTCAATGTTCTGCACCCACGCTATGTGTTAATATGCTGATGACTCTTAGGTATATTTTACACCATGTCTAACATCATCACACCAGAAGTCTAATCAAATAATCCATTTAAGAGTTGTCAGGATATTTTACTGAATAAGGAATTTTCTTTAACCTTTTAGTGGTGCTAGAATAAATACTAGTCGTCTTCATATTCAGGGCCAGCTCAAGCAATGTTGGTGCCTGAGGTTTAATAAATATAGTGTAAAAGTTTGACCTCAAAAAACACTCTTTCGCTGGTTTAGCTCAGTCGGTGGAGCAGGCGCCCCGTGCCCAGGGACAAAGCCCTCGATGCGTCGGCTGTGGGTTTGACTCTAACTCGCGGCCTTTTGGTGCATGTCATCCCCTTTCTGGCTTCCCCATTTCCTGTCCTATCCAATCAAGGCCAAAAAACCCCTTCAGATTAATTATCTCTACGATGTTATTATGACCTAAGAATGCTATGGGATCAATCTAGTACAGCCTGCAGTTAAAAAAAACAGAACCTTAAATCATAATAAAGAGAAATGTACATCATATAATAAGCCGACAGACAATTCCAACAATGAGTGGAAACACAAACTAACTTCTCACCCTTCCTTCTCTTTGGGAAATATCCAAAAATATTGAGTTGTTTTTTTATTCCGCGTGGACCTGAGGGCTCGGCCATTTCTCCTCCGCTCTTCCCTCTGTAGCTCAGCTCTAACAATCACACCGCTGTGTTACAAGAGCTCCTTGAAAGAATACCGCAGTGCGTAACAGGTGGGAGAGCGAGAGAGAGGGAGCACCTGAGGAACAGAAATGTCAGTACAAAGGTTCATCACAACTCATCCAATAGTTGTTTTTGTATCCACAGTCTGGACCAAAGTGTAAACCCGACAAACACCAGAGTCGCACCTTATTAATGGCTAAAAACAAACAGACAAGCGAGTGTTGAAGGTCGGGATGTTGAAACAGGCGTGCCTTAATTGAACTAATGCAGTCATGTATGTTTCAGATATGTTTTGACTGCTTTCAAAGGTAAAATGAAAGTCAAATTAAATAATCCCATTTCCCCTTTCCCAGGCAGAGAGCCAGAGCATATTGAAAGATTTATTGCTTTCTTCCACTTTTTATACCACATGCCCCTGTGCTTCAGGTAAGAATTATCTTTTTAATATCACCTCCAGCTCTCTTCTCTCTTTCCCACCATTTTCCTCAATAAATTTGAACAAACCACCCAATTCAGAAACCCAAACAATCTGGTTGAAAGTTCCACAGAGAGAGGAAAGGCAATAAAGTGAGAGCATTAACTCAGATCTGTTTTTTTCCTTTCCCTCTGTCTGAAAAACCTTCTTTGTTTCCATCCGAGGAGAGACACACAAAAATCTGTGTGAGGACGTAACACGCAGCATTTTAATCTTTGAGTTTTCATCCACTAACACAAGCTCTGGGGTCTTGTTAGACACCCAATTCCTCATCAGAGCGGGCCCTCTGCATCGTCACCACAGGAGTCTCTTTCACCCGTTGGCAGTGATGGAATGTTGTTGTTGCAGTTCAGAAGCCGAGGCGGGAGCAGACAGGCATTTTAGTTAAGTGGACAGTGAGGAGGAGGATGCTGGTGGTACAAAAACTCCTCTCGATGAAATGAAAGTCAGGTCTAGCCTGCGCCGTGCTCTGACGGAGGACACCTCACCTAATAAAGTTCTGAGAGAGGAGGACATGAAACCTTGAGAGGGGGAGAGAAAGCGCGAGGCCAAGAGACAGACAGACCCGAACATAAAGGGAGGCAGAGCTGAGACAGAAGGAGAAGGATCCCACAGGGAGAGGAGACAGATGCAGAAAGTAAAGAGTGTGGGTTTGATCCAGCAAGGCTTCTCTAAACTCTGAATCATGCTGCTTCTATGAAACTTTGTGATTTGTTCATAATTTAGTTTTATAGCACTTTTCTCTGGGTCTGTTTTTTTGTTTCCCCTGTGGGTGACTTTCTGGTGATCTCAAATTCTGCAGTTTAGCTGTCGAACTTTTCAATAACAGAGCGCAGAGATAAGCCCGTCACTTTGGTGATTGTATTAACTGTTATCTAGCTGCTAGCACCGAAGGAGAGCAAACATACTTAGTGCAATGTTCTCTATCTGGTCCATGCTGATGCGGACTAAACCGTTTATACTGATTGTGCCTCTGTGTGCGTGTGTGTGTGAGCACATTTATGCAGAGAGTGTGCAAACACAGGAACAGATAAGCAGGAGATTCAGAGAGAGTGGGTATGAGACTAATTGGCCAGTAATAAAACCACTGGCTTAATTACTCACACAGATATTTCTGTTGTCTGCAGCAGAAATCAGAGCTTTGCAAAAATCTGCACAAGGTCACTAATGTGCTGCAGCAACTCTCTCACTATGTGTGTGCATCTATCTATCTACCTATCTATCTATAGTGATAGTCTATAGTCTGCAGACACGGTTGCAGACATCTAAGGTGAATGTACAGTGACATTCAAAAAAGTTGAGGCCTACTGCTGCTCAGGCACATTACAAAGTCACTACTGAGTTAAACACTTGTAGTCATCCATTACCAGAAGTATATTTCATTCTAACTTCCTGCTAATTAAGATGACTGCAGTATAATGTAAGAATTACTCTTAAATAAATTAAAGGAGGGCCAAACGCTGTAGCCCGTTCTGTACTTGCTGCTGGCCTCGGTCCAGTTTTACTGACGTGACTCCAGCTTTCTGCAGGCTGATTTATATAAGATCGTCCTGCACAGAGCTGCATGTTGAACTGACAATCTCGAAGATTTCAGTTTCGTTCTCTTGGGCGCCTAATGGCTTATTGTAGGACTACACTTCCCAATTTAACCAGACGTCTACAATTGGCTCCCTTTGTCACTCTTGTTTTCCTCGCTGACGGTCGCTTTCCTTTTTAGACTGTTTGCCAACACTTGCAGAGGCCGGAAAAGCAGCCGCTTAGCTCCGCCTACCCTCTCTGGCAGACCAACCACTGCTGGGTGATGGAAAACGCGTCACTAACTGGGCGCCGCTTGTGATTTTTTCTGCGAATGCGAAAAATACTATATACTGCAAATGCAAAGGCTTTCATCAGTAGGCCAAAGGCTCAATCACATCTCATTCGGCGATAGATAGTGACTTAACAGACATTTATTTAAATGAAAATCTTCCAGATTATACCTTTAAATCCTGTTGTTTAACCTATTTTTTCATCCGTTTTGTACTTTTACCAAGGCCTATGATGTGAAATGTTTATGTAGTTTTGCAACTTACAATGGGGAGTCGGCACAGGGTGTTTGATTTAAAAAATTGATCCTCTTCCCACCACAGTTCCTGCCTCTGACTCTCTGCCCTCCACCTCTGCTCTGTGTAGCTTAAAGCAATGGTACAGTGCCTCTGCCAAAAGAGACCAGGCGCATGTTTCAGCTGAGCAGAGCGGAGAGCAACTTCTGTAAAGCGCTGCATTGTATTTGGATGGAATCACAAACATTAAGTAGAGTCCTCATGAATGATTCTGGTGATTTCAGCAGACGGAAAAGGACGCAAACATGCCCTCTGAATTACGACCTCAGGGTGTCTCCATTCATTTGTGAATGATCGGATCGGAAGTCCTGGTTTTTTTTTATGTTATTAAAACCCTTGCAACTATTACTTTTTTTTAAGTATATAGTGTTCAGACATGTTTTTGCTATTAACTGTCATAAATTTAAACCCCATCCTGCCATTCAATATATTTAAATTGAAGGGGTAAGTATTGAACACTCATCTGCAGCTGCTCAACGGCTTCCATTAAACCCCTCTGATGTCAGCTGCATCGATACGAAAGCCCGTTCCGTCCTCTCACTGCATCATATTCACTCTCGCTAATGTAAAATTTATGGTCAGACAATTTGCCAAAATAAATAAAGCTTTATAAAATAGTCCTGGAGCCATCTCGTGCTGCTAATGTTGCCTCTGAGTATTAAAACTCCAACTGAAGCACTTCACAGTGAATCGACACAGCGTGTAATCAGAGGTCGTTAAATCTCTCATTAATAGTACATTCAATGTCCTGCCTACTGAGACTTCACTGTAATCTAGAAAGCAGCTCTCACTGCATCCAGAGTATCTGTTCCAGTTTTTTTTTTTAACGCCTTTTAAAATTCATTTCTAATAGCTGATATTCTCTCATGTCTGGAGTGGCTACAGGCAACAGAGCGAGTGAGGAGTGGATAAAAGAGATGCCCTGCCCCTGCTTTTCTCAGCCTTTATTTAACAGGGAAAATGTAGTTTTGTGAAAGGATGAGCCAATAAAGGCACCTCTGGGGATGGATGTGCTCCACGTCCTCTCCTTCTAACCTCTGGCTGTCTCTGGCTCGCACCATCCTCGTACACACACATAAACACACGCGCCCGTGCCTGCTCTTACTGCTCTTACTCAGTAACTCCTCATCACAATGATGAACAGACTATTTAAAGATAATGTGATATTAGAAAACCAGTGCTTTCAGGCATCCATGTGATGATGGACTATGCAACATTATCTTGCAGGGAGTTCATCAGGTCTACTTCCAAATATTTTATGTAAAACAATGTCTTCTTTTTCGCTCTGTAACTGAATGTTTATGTGACCCTGGGAGATGGCAAAGATGAGGGAATGAAGACTTCTCAGAGTTTGGAAATCCTTTGTCCCCATGTTCTTATGAATTAATGCAAAGGTACAGTGTTTAATAAGTCACAAACAGGATGCTGAACAGCAACGTTGACTTGTTGTTAGACATGAGTGTCCTGCATCATCTGAAAGATACTTAGATTCAGTCGTGTGTGGCTGCAAACATCGTGGTTGCTGTAAAAATGTTTTATTAAAGCTAAAAAATGCCCGTCCAATTGTTAGTATGTCTGAGTTTTAAGATGTCTTAACTACACAGACTGCAGCATTAAAACTGTTGTGAATAGGCTTTTAATTCCAGATCAAACTGGGCTAACAGCAAACTAAATGTAAAACAGATTGGTATTGTCTTTTAAATCCAAATGTGATTAAAGCTGCTTCCTGTACGGCCCCTGTCTTTTTTCCGTCTATGTTGTTCTGAGTCGAAGAGTTCCTGCTTGACCTTGCCTTTGCGGCGCAGACCAATCGATAGCTGTGATTATTAGAGCAATGTGAGTCACTTTAATTCCAGCTAGAAGCCAAGGAACATCAGTATTCATGAGGACAGGTCATACTCCTTGGTATTTTCCAATCTAAAATAAAAATTGCGCTGATTATATAACCCTGTCTCGTTCCTCCACCTACCTACTTTCCTGTGTGTCATTCAACATCCACTGACACACAGAATAAAGCTTAACATGCTTTTGTGAAACACACAAGAAGTCTGCAGCCATGCTGGCAGCTCTGTGAGACTGTGCTCAAATATAGTAGTGCTATGAGCTAAATGCTAACGTTGGCAAAGATAGCATTACACTACTACGTGTATGATGTATATAAGTATAAGACTTACTAGATCAATGCTAATGAAAACTTAAGACAAGCAAAGCTATTTGGCCAAACTGGATACATGTAAAATCATTTTTTCAAACATGCTACACACACATAGGCCTGAAATACAAACATGCACAAACATGACCCTGTAGACATGCATTAATGGAGAGATATCAGAGTGGGGGGCTGCACATGGGCATTTGGTGCCTTGCTCCAGGATACCTCAAACGTGCACAGGAAAGGCGCTGGCACCCCCAATTCCATGCTTGGTCCATACTGGGACTTGAAGCGGCCACTCTCCAGTTCCAAAGCCAAGTCCCTACAGACTGAGCCACCATCTACCCCAGTCTACCCCAAAGGGCATTAATGTCTGTACCGCATGTCATGCCAATCCATCCAGCACTAGAGATTTCTTTCCACACCATGGATAAAAGTTGGATAATCAAAGTCATTAGGACACACTGTTTGGCAACCATCAATGTCTGAGCAAAATTTGAGCCAATCCATTAAGTAGACGTTTAAATATTTAGTGGATCAAAGGGAAATCTTTGCCCTGATGGCGGCACTGGATGTAAAGTCAGGGCATCACCGAAGTAATCAGGATTTTCAATTATAGAACCACAAAAAAAAAGGAAAGGCGATCCATCAGCTAATTATTGTTGCAACATTTTACTAAGATTAGAAAATCTGCAAACTCATGCTGGTGCAAGAGCAACAGTCAGAGAAACCAAAATGAGAAGGGTTTATTCTCTGGGGAGTGTTTGCACAAAGTGTTTGGACAAAGTGTCATAGCATTCCATCCTGTGGTCTATTTCTAAACCAAAGTTGTTGGTTTACCAATCAATCAATAGACACATTTTGCATTCCTTTACAACACAAGGCTGTAGCTGACTGGAAGTGTCTTCCTCCAAACTCAGCATAACGGTAATCTATACAAAGAGCAGGTGAGTGAACTTAAAAAATCCTGGGGCGAGGCCTTTCTGATATTAAGTAAACTTTCCAAACTGAAAATAAAGCTTTTGCACCCTTCATAGACTTACAATATACCACACAGTTACTAATAACACTGGGCTCTGAGATTTAATATTCTAGCAACAAGTCCATTCTGCAGAATGAGTAGACCCGCTCCCTGACATCACAGCTAAACCAGGCCTACAATGGTTAGATTATCACTGCTTAAACTGAGAATAGCTGCCTATTGTCAGATACCTGCTGTTGTATGCTGCAGGCGTCATGCTGTCAGAAGTACAGTGTGTCCAGGGAAGGCAGTGAAATGATGGAGGTGATTGCGAAATGAACAAGATTTCCTGTATTGACAGAATAAAACTATGTGACTGGACACACTCGAGAGATGCTCCACAACCATGATCAGGCCATCTACATCACTGTGTGTGTTAGTGTTAGATATGAACTTTGTTAAGAGTCTGGAGAGTCTGCACAAAACATGTTGGGCCACGGTGTACAGATGACATTTGTTATCTTGTGTCATGAGGTTTGAGGTTCTAGTCATCCTCCTAATTAAAGTTCAGACAAGTTGGACAACCACGATTATGTGACTTCAGTTTATACTTGAACAGATATTTGGACCAATCTGACCCTGATGTCTGTAATTTGGAGGAATCGGAGGTGAATGTGTGCTGTGACCTTCTGAAGTAAGTTAGGTGTTTCATATTTTACTGTCTCCAGCTTTTAGATACAGATACAGATATTGCATACAATCAATCTGACAGTTCACTGTTACTGTTGGCTGTCAACAAGATCATTATCAAACCTGCCAATAAACAATTTTCTCTGGTAAGTCAGGTCACTAACTTCCTTGGCATTTGGCACAGCACAGGATGAAATCAAAAGCTTATTTTTAAAGAGTTCTTCAGTTAAACTTAATGTAACTGCTCTAAGATCATGCAGGACACATAACAGTGGGCGTACAATATATAAAAGACTGAACTTAAATAGCGCTTCTGACCGCTCACAGTGCTATTACACAACATGTCACATTAACCCTTTTACACACTGATGGCAAAGGCCTAAGTTGGAATCTCCAGTCAGGAGATATGCCCATTCAGGATTCATTGTCTTGCCCAAGGACACTCCGACGTGACTGTAGGAGTCAGGGATCAAACCCCCAACCTTCCCATTTAGAGAAGACTCACTCAATCATTGAACCACAGCCGCCCCAAGTACAACACACTTTATTTAGTTTCCGATAGTGTTAATAATCATCCGAAGGTCATACGTGGTTGCACAACAATAATCGTGATAGGAAGTTGGCCTTCCAGCTTCCTCCCACAGTCCAAAGACATGCTTGTAGGTGTGAGTGTAAGCTTGTATAGTTGTCTGTCCTGTGTTTGACTGGCGACCGCCTCTCGTCCAATGACAGCTGGCATAGACTCCATCCCCCGCGACCCTGAACAGGATAAGTGGTATAGATAATGGATGGGTGGATGAATGGATGGAATAAAGAGAGGAGAACTCATCGTGCTCAATACAACTGCTGCTTTGCAATAGTAGAAAAAAAACATTCTATTAATGATGTTTTATTGTACTGACATGGTCCTAGTAAGTGTACCTGTACCCATTGTGATTGTGTGCAGGTTTTCAGATTTATTTGGGGATGCATACGGGAAAAAAAGGACAAAAAGTTTCAGTCTGTTTTTTCATTATATAAGATGCAAGCGAACATAGTGTATAACTGACATGTGTAAAGAAAAGGGAAAGATGTGACCTTTGTTGGATATTCAGGTCATTTGGAATCCTTTATAGTAAATCGCTCTCATGAGGCCATAAAACATTTATCAGAACAATTCAACATTTTACCTTCAGATTTCATCCACTGAGGAAGCGTTTAAAGACGCCGCAGAAGAGCAGCGTTTGATGAATAATGTAAAAAGGACAGTCGTAAGGATGTAGAGTTTTTTCCTCTCTATACTCACAGCGTCTGGAATAAAGCACACAAGATCTCCTGTGGCTGAATATCAAACAAATGGAATTCACTCTTCAAGCACAACAGAAGGTTTTCTGGGTAAGTTTGGGACTCCTCTGAGAGCAATGCACATGTTCAGGTGTGTGTTTAACACTAAGCTCTCATCCATGGGTTGCCTTTTGAAAAGAAAGAAAGGATGGAGGAACGGGAGAGACATGTGTGCTCTAATTAATATGATGATATTTAGAATCTTCCTTCTGTTTTTAATCCCAGTGATGACTCAGTGTTGACAAATGAAAAAGCCAAGCCTTTCATTATAGATTTCAAATGAACCCATCTGTACATTTGTTCCAACAAATGTCTCCTGCTAAATGTGGTAAATATGTTGAAGAGGACGAACAACACACTGTTAGCAGTAGTGGAGACAAAAGAATATCTCACCTTGACTTTAAATGTTTTACTTTCTAGACATTAGTGAAGTCGAGACAAGAAAACATGTTTGTCATCAGTGTGTAAAATATGTTTATATTAGATTTCTTTGACCTTTAGGGAGAGTTGGTTCAAATTGTCGTTTGCAGTTTGGGCCTTTTAAGATGATTGGGGGGAAAAATTGTTGCATACTTACATGTATAATATTTATACAAAACATAATTGTGGCACCGTGGTGCAGTGGTTAGCACTGTCGCTTCTCAGCAAGACAGTCCCTGGTTTGATTCCCAGTTTAGCTGGCAGGGGCCTTTCTGTGTGGCGTGTGCATGTTCTCCACATGCTCGATAGGTTCATTGGTGACTGTTAATTTCCCATTGGTGTGAATATGAAGATTGTTTATCTGTCTCCATTTGTCAGCCCTGATTGACTGGTGATCAGTCCAGAGTGTACCCCGCCTCTCGCCCAATGACAGTTGGGATTGGCTCCAGCCCTCTCAACCCTGAATTGGATAAGCGGTGTAAATAATGAATGGATGGATGGTTCGATAATCATTATTCATTATTTGCCATATAAGTCTGGGGAACACAGGGACACTGATCTAAACATGGCTTGGACGTTTGTTGAAATCCTGGATGCTGTTGCTGCTCTGCCTCAGTTTATAATGGGGTTGTAGACAGAAACTCAGGAACTACCTTGATTAGTATCAAACCTTAACTGCAGTTTGGCCAGTTCCTGGGTTGGTTTGTAGACATGAATATACATTTATTCAGGGTACAAATCAAAACATCTTAGGGATTTAGCAGGAGCAAAGCTGGGGCCTATCAATAATGAACCCTGGGTAATCTTTGAATCAACAGGCGCTGAAGCAAAGCCCTCGCCCCCCCCCCTCTTTGTACAAGTGCGATACTACTGCAGTCACAGGCTCAGTAAGAAATCCCACCTCCCCAGTGTCACAGACAACAAATGAAGGAGAACAGCGCAGCGCTGAACCATTCAGCCCAAACCCCTCCACCCTGCTCTTCACTAAGAGGCGGCTCAGAGTAGAAAGCACACACTAATTAGACTTCTATCTGTTCATCTGCGCTCGGCTCGATGAGAGAGAGGAGAGAAGAGATGAGAAGGGTGAGAGAGGATAGGAGCTGTGTCCTTTGGTCACTTTATTTTCCCTCTTTTCTAAATATACCTTATAAGATACACCAAACAAGATATTTAAAATTGGATATAGATGTAAGAGAGCTAAAAATGAGGCCAGAGCTGGTGTGAGCGTGTATTTGTGCATTTGTAAGAAAGAGAGAAAGAGAGAGCAGCCATGTACTGGCTGGACCTTGCAGTTTATTCTGAAAGGCGAAGGCTCTCTTGTCAGAAGTGAAACTCAAAACTTACAGTAAAAAAAAACTCAACTATCTGACACCTATCACTTTCCCCAGCCCTCCAGACTGAAGTAAGCAAGCTGAGCAGGAACATCCTGTTACAAGAAGGTCAAAGCCAGACACGTTCTTCATACCTGTTATATATTATATAGCAGGGGTATATTTTTGTGCCACCATCTATTTTACCTGTGATATAACAGATACTGGAGACAGCTAGGGAAGAAAAACGACAAAAGGCTAAGAGGAAGAAGACAAATACAAATGGGGAGGAACAGAAAGCAATTGCAAAGCCCATTTAGAGTCAGTGATAATGTCAATGCGAGTGAGAAGATAATGGCACAGCTTTGGAGTGTAAATGAGTTCAGATTACAGTATTCGTTGTCATGGTATGACTTTGTAGTGACTTCCTACGCTGAGGTGTTGAAAGATGGCAGAAAGCTGTTTGTGTGAGTTCATTATACTTTTACACACATCTCACAAATTAGGGACGCAGGAGCTGGCAGCCTTGGTAGAAGAGTCATTAGTGGGAAGTGATGAAATTTGTTAAATCATTTTTTAAGTCTTGTGAATTGAATCCACGACATGTGACATCCGTCCTGATTGACAGCTTTGAACATGAGGGTCATACATAGAGAAAATACATGAAGACAAAACTGACATAGTTAGTATTATTTTATCCTTATTAATTCCATATATACGGTGTTTATAATAATGGAAAAAATGGGCTTATTAGCTTTATTTGCCTTAATTTAGATGAGACGACTACAGCCACTTACCCTACTTTATCTGGAATCTAGGGGGGCCCCTTCCTGGCTCTGTCAAAGAGAGCACAATCTGCCCACCAGCAACTCTTTCTGTTCCCAAATGAACAAAAACAATCAGGTTATTTCCTCAGGTGTGGTCCCTCTAAATTTTAAACACACAGTAGTGCAACCTCTGATTAAAAAACCTGGTTTGGATCCTACAGTTCTCACAAATTTTAGGCTATTTCCAAAGTACCTTTTCTTTCAAAAATCCTCGAGAAGATAGTTTACAGCCAATTAATGGCCTTTCTGAAAGAACACAATATTCTTGAGGTTTTCCAATCCGGTTTTAAAACCCTGCACAGCACTCAATCAGCCCTTTTAAGAGTTTTAAATGATATCCTTTTAGCTACTGACTCTGGTGACAGTGTTATTCTTGTGCTTTTGGATTTGACTGCTGCATTTGACACAGTAGACCATGTAATTTTGATATCTCGCTTGGAACTGTGGGTGGGCATTAGGGGCATAGCTCTGGAATGGTTCAAGTCCTACTTGGCAGATCGAACTTTCTGTGTCAGCCTTGGTGTCCTGTGTCTATGATCTGCCTTTGAACATTAGACAGGCCTCTTCACCGTCTGTTTTTAAATGTCTTCTTAAAACCCACCTCTTCTCCTTGGCCTTTGACACCTTGTAAGACGATGATTTTATTTGTATTGTATGTCTTTTTATTTTATTTTAACTTTTTATTTATTTGTATCTATTTCTATTTATTTCTTTGTATTTTCTGCCTCGTGTGAGCTGTCTATTTTATGTCTTTTATTCTTCTGTACAGCACTTTGGTCCTCTGTGGTTGTTTTAAAGTGCTTTACAAATAAAGTTGGATTGGAGAGGATAGTTCAGTTTTAATGTTGTATGTGCCAGACTATTCTGAGAAGATATATTCTGAAGTCTCTGCTGGCTGCCTGGCAACGTACCTCACAAGGATAACAAGGCTACGGGAAGCAACCTCTTTCTGCTAATTAGTAATCCTGCATTTAACACTCTGTAAAACGTAACTTGTTGATTTAACGCTTTTTTAATGCACTAATCCAACAGGATATAACCTGTTTACTCATGAGTTTAGAGGTCTTAAACTCAAGTAGGCAGATTTTGTTAGCCTTGGACACAATATGCTAGCTGTTCCACTGTCTTCAGCATTTATGATTATTTAAGCTAACTGGCTAGCTTCACATTTATTTTACAGATTGAGCGTGGTATTGGACATAGTATGCTAGCTGTTTCACTGTCTCCTGTATTTTTATGGATTTAAGCTAACCAGCTAGCTTCACTTTTATTTTACAGATTGAGCGTGGTGGAGCGTATGCTAGCTTCCCTGCCTCCCGCGTTCATGCTAATTTAGGGTAACTGGCTTTAGCTTCACCTCCTTGTACAAAAGTTCTGAAGTCTCTGCTGGCTGTTGCAACCTCTCAGGGATGACATGGCTACAGGATACTGCTCCTCGCTAAGAAGTAGTCTTGCCAAAACACTACATTATGTAGCATGTCATTTTTAAACTTTAGTTTTTGTATGAATTAAAAACTCAGGATATAACTTGTTAGTGTGTTTAGCGGTCTTGTTAGATTTTTCTTTGTGCCTTGGACAGTTTATGCTAGCTTCCTGTCTCCAGTGTTTATGCTAATTTAAGCTAGCTGGCTGTAGTAACAGACATGTATTGATCACTTTATATAATTAGACCAATAGCAAAATATGCATTTTCCAGTAGTAATATTGTATTTTAACACAAGCAACTGCAGCCCAAACAATAATAACTAAACCTTTTTGTTTCACGAATGTTTATTTGTACCTTTCAGAGTCGTATTTCAAATATATTTTCCTCTAAAATACTTCAGAACATGACAGAGATATACAACACCCAGTACTGGTTGATACCCTTCTCCCTTTTTTGCCCCATTAAAAAGTGCATTTCACATCTCTGGTTCCAAAATTGATCGATACATTGACTTAAAAACCTGCCAGGTAGACATGTATACCATCACTGTGACCAATGCACTGTTTCCCGAAACTTACTTAATATGAAGACAATGCTTTTCACAGTGAGTTTCAATAGTCATGTGAGTCATAAAAAAAACTATACGGTTTTAAGGCTTATCACTTTGAAGCTGCGTGGTGAATCATATGTGTTGGTCAAATGATAAGGTCCACTTAAACACTGGGATTCAGCTACTTGTGGACTTGTAGGATGTGTGAATCAGCCACATGTTGATCAGAAGGTAGCATTATATTTTTTTTGGAGAGATAATTTCCGATTCAACATTAGATTCTTGAAACAATATCACACTGTTTTTAACCGCTTTTTGGAAAACATCGCAAGGGTCAGAGCATTTGTGGAAAAGGTCATTCCGGTCTGTAAACCAAAGCGTTGATACCAAATGATGTATTAAATATAACCACAGGGAAGCATTACCCAGGTGTGTTACCAGCACCCAGATTGTTTCACATTATCATTTTTTTGAAAAAGTGAAAATAAGTATTTTGAACATGTACCAAACTTTTGCCAGGAGGAAAATGCAAACTATTGCCACACAGTTGCTCAGTGTATTGGCAGCTTTAAGTATGAGGCTGAGTTAGTCCAGACGGACTCTTCCAGGTTACTTCAAATCAACTTAAGACAGTGCAGACAGTTTACAGTAGATGGGAGATTAACAGTCGGTTTGTCATTCCAGTATTATTGACCAGTACGATGTGTGTGTGAGTGAGTACATGTGCAGCTCTGCAGGGGCTCAGTGAAGATATGGATGAGCATATTGCAAACAGAAGGTGAAACATTTAACGGAGACAAGATCTTGAAATTCTGCAGAAGGCAACATTGAGCTCTGGTGTTTCACTTATCTAACAGACTAGTCTTCAGAAACTGAGTATATTTACTGTGTCACCTCCTGATTAGAAAACTCAGAATATTAAGGTCATTTTCATAATTTATTTATGTGAAATAATTTAGGTAGTTGCATTTGTTTTTTCTACATTAAATGTTGAGGTGCCTTCAGTTTACCAGATGTAAAGTTAATTATAGTTTTAGACAACCCATCATATTATTCATTACATTATCTTTGTTTGTTAATAACTGAATGTGTAGGTAATGATTTAACTGAGATAGAGCTTTGTTCTTTCTATGCTGTTACACAGTGTTAAAGAGGGGGTATTATGCTGTTTCACCTTTTAACACATATGTATAATGTTACAATGTTGGATGTCCAGACTCAACGAGGGTGAAGTTTCAAATCCGTAGGTAAAAGTATGTTGGAGTAATCCCCAGGCTTCTCAGCTCAGTCGTGTTGCCAGGTTACACACAGTTTTTCTACACGCTGCAATTTGTGACGTCACAAAGCTGGCCAATCAGAAGAAAGTGGGCTTGTAGGGGCGGGATTTCTTAAAGGGACAGAGCTGACTGAGTCGTTTCAGGCAGAGGCTGTATGAGGGCCTGCACAGAGCACCAGTGTGACAAAAATGAGGAGTTTATTAAACTGTAAATTATGCTAAGCTACTCCACAGGTATCACAGAGTGAAATATGAAGCTTGAACTTAGCATAATACCCCCTTTTAAGGTCAAAGATATTTAGATGGACCTTTAAACTTTCATTACACCCAAACATGTTCAAATTCACTATGTCTCTGCTGCTTGAAGTTCAGTATCTACACTCTAACAGTTGCTCTATCCTACATGAGTAAATGACTAAAGTGACAAGCATGTCATATAGCCACATGTCAGATTTAATACTCATTGGTAAAAAAAAAAAAAGAAGACATTTGTTGCTTCAGCAGTCAAAACAATGACAAACAGAACACATGGGTTTGATTATTTGCACATGTGCATGTTATACCGTGTTATTCTGCTCTCAGGTGAGTTAAATAACGCAACTCGAGCTATGAATTTTCAGAAAACCAGAATACAAAATGTCAGTTTTGAAATTATAACAAAGGTTACAGACAACACATGTTTAGAATTCAACAGTATTGTGTCTGTTTTGCAACTGGCACACGTCCAAATGCAATAACTACAATGGTTGTGTCTCCCAGGTTATTACTGCCATGTGAATATGAGGCAATATGAGGAATGATTTGACAGCATGATGAAATGATATACACATCTATGCTTAAAACTGTGTGTTTAGTTCTATGGGGTAATGTACTGACCCACATTGTGCTGTTTAATGCTAAATAATGTTTGTGATACTGTAAGATGATATAAGTTTCACACGAAGCCAATTGCCTTCGCCAGATAAGCTGAAGGAATTGGTCGAATGTGAATGCCTACATTTTGGGCATAGAAACTTATATCTAAACTTAGCCTAAGAGTATATGAATGAAACAGCTAAAGGAACGCATGTTAGCATCTTTTGCATCATTCAGGCACAACCTGCAGTCACTGTGTCAGAGTAGATTTAAGATGACAGATAAAGCTAGGATAAAGTTTGCGTACAGTATATTTCAAAGATCTTTCATCTTCTCAGCATACACTGCTCTCTTTGGGGCTTCACAGATATCTTGAACATGCCTTACACACCTTTGTGTGAACTAAAAGCTGGCAATGATACAGAATACACATACTATAAACACCAGTGCCAGCTTCACATGAAAATTGCCTCTTACACCAGACTGGGCGAGCCAACCAGGCACGTCTTTTCAGTGTTATGTTATACTTATGATCGGAAATCAATAACACAATTTGTACCGACCTCAATAAAGAAAACAGAAGCAAAAAAAAAGTGCAACTATCAAATAGACGTAACATGACGGACAAACTTACAGAAGGGCATGAACAGACTGATTCACATGTAATGCAAATGGTAAAAAAGCAGATCAGTTAGAGGAACAGGGCGACTGATGAATGTGGAGTTTCCTCAATATAAGCTGAAGCACAATGTGGCAAAATGCAAACATACATCTCACTGCAGCTGTGATTGATGGAACTGTATGAATGGTGCAGACATACACTGGTAATCATAAATCATAACATAAATGATGAGAGCCACTTGCAGAGTTGTTCTTCTGCAGACTGAGCTGCTTCCTTATCTACTGTATACAGATCTATAGATATGAGTATTGCTTGATTTTAACAATCATATCTATGTGATTAGGAAATTGTTCAC
Organism: Semicossyphus pulcher; assembly: GCF_022749685.1. NCBI lineage: Eukaryota > Metazoa > Chordata > Actinopteri > Labriformes > Labridae > Semicossyphus > Semicossyphus pulcher. Next base: position 22,308,660 of record NW_027211603.1, read on the forward strand.
ACTACAGACATTCAACGTTAATTAAACAGTGACAGAGAATCTGATATGCAATCCACACTTGCACACCCGCCCGTTACTGACAGTCTTCTCCACCTTCCGCTCGTACGCGTATGAAGATTTCATACATGACATTCAATAACCTGTGGAGAAAGAAGAGCTCTCTGATCATTCATTATTCAACTGAACTCCATGCTCTCCTCTGCCTCCCGAACCAAACCATGTCTCTCTTCTCTTTAGAGACGTGTCCAACTATGCTGCTGTTGTTGATCAATCCAGACATCTGACTCATGATGTCCTCTGAATGGAAGTTCATGGTAAGAGCGTAGAAATGTGAACATCTAAATCAAGAGTTTTCCTTCTGTGTCATTGGATGATGAGGCGTGTGTTTGAGGCAGGGGGTGAGCCGAGGAGCCGGCTGTGATGTCGGCAAAGACAACTGAGTGTGTGTGTGTGTGTGTGAAGAAAACATTGTGATGTTTCTCTCCAAGAGGCTCGGGTCATCCTTGCATCTCCCCTCCTCGTGCTCACTTCAGGTTCTGGATCACAAATCATCTTCTCTCCCTCTCATAAATATTAATATAATACTTTATTATCCGTTGCCCTTGACCCTTTTAACGCCATAAACAAAACAAAAAAAGCAAAATATCAAAAACATTGAATAGGTCTGACAAATTGCAACATCACATAATAAGTAGAATAAAACCCAAAGGAACAGCAGAGGTTGTATAAACGTTGTGCTTCTTTAATTCCACTTTGTCCTCCACTGTCCTAGTTGTGTTTTAGTTTAAACTTTGTTATATTTAATATATATAGAGATAAATGTACACGTATAATCCGCACTGAGGTTTGTCTCTTGTGGCAAGCAGAGGGCGAGCAGAGAGGCTACCAGGAGCACCCGTCTTCTTCCCTCTGTGTCCGCTTTGTCCTCATCATTCATTGTCTATTCTTTCATTCATTCATCAGTTTTATTTTCCATCTGTCTCTTTGTCATTCAGGAGCTCCCAAAGGTCCCAAAGGTTGGGATGGAAGGGAGACAGTCTTCCTGAAAAAGAAGGATTTTTCCCCCCTGCTTTTTCTAAGTCTTTCACTTTCTTCCTGGAATCCCCCGTTTCCTCGTTTTATTCCCTCAGGTCCTTTGTCATCTTTGGTAGTGTCCGACACTTTGGTGTGTCTGGGGAACAGGGTGGAGGGGCCGTCGAGGATTGGGTTTCGAGGAGGAGGGGAATTGGAGATACATGAGAGGATGGATGGAGAAGGATGATGACGGAGAGGAAAAGGTGACAAAGTGACACACGGACATGGATAAAGTCAATCTAATCAGATTAATAGAGCGACAAAGGAGAGAGTATGAGGTTCGACTGTTAAAGATCATTAACTATGTTCACCTTAAATACAGTATGAGCATCAGTTGGTTATGCTGAGAGTCTAAGGAGGAAATGTTTAAAGAAAGCGGAGCAGGAGAACAAGACAAAGATTTTGTGTTACCATTTATCACAGCGAGGAGGATGAAAGGGATGCATGAAGGATAGAAAGACGAGTGAAGAAGGACAGACAGGTAGGGAGACAGGTGAGTATAGGAAAGGACGGATAGGAGGAGGGTAGAGAAAGAAGTAAAAGAGCGCGAGTCAGGGCAGTGTCTGTCACTACAGACAGGTGGCGTTGTGGGGAAGTGCTCATCATCTGTAGAGTAGCGACAGGAAGCAGGAGAAGCCAAAGGTCAGCCAGCTGGCCAATGGGAGCGAGTGTGATCCACCAATCAGAACTGTGGAGACAGAAGAAAAAACAGTTGAGTTGACTTGTAAATAAAATACCTGTGATATTCAATAGATGGTATGAATCTTGTGATTATAGCAGATTTAAGCAGATGAGGACTAGTAAGGCCCCGTGTCCACACGGCATCTTTTTCTGGCAAAAAAGCCCTGGCAGGGCGCTGGGAGCACTGGGATGAAGCGCTTGTGTGGTGAAAAAAACGTTCCACGCGGTGAGAGAAAAACATTGCATGTGGGTTTTGTTTCTATGACAACAATAAGTTTAACTTACTACACAGCTAACAACAAGCTCACAACGCATGGGGCGTTAAAAGCACAACACTTACCAACAACATTTAATGTCCAGCCAATCTGCTTCCTCAAATGAGCTTTTCGGCCTCTATTGTGATACTGTTTGTTTGTCATACGTACAGCTCCGGGTAGACGGAAACGGCCAAAACAAGTTGCTCCTATATATTTGGTGGTAACCAGGGTGACGGGTGGCGCCTCATCTAATTGGTTGCCTGAAAAAAGCGGCGGTGACGACACCAGCACCTTTCCGAAAAGTTCAGAGATTTTTAAATTGAAGCGCTCGAAGCAGCCGCACAAAAAAGGTACTCTCTAGGCAGCTGCATACGCTCCTTCCTCATTGGGAACAATGGCGCTTAGAAAAAGGCGCTGTGGACACAGGGCCTAACTCTCCACTCTCATATAATTAGAGGCCTTTAATGCTCTAGCATCAATATTGTTCCTCTCTTTCCTTCTTCTAAGACGGTACAGAAAATGGTCTGTTTTCATTTGTCCCTTGTAAACTGCATTCAACAAACAGCAGTCTAACCTTGACATCACATTAACCCCGGGCTAAGCAGATAACTGAACATGTACATATTTATCTATCTGGCCCAAGGCTGTCTCTGAGCCCGAGGCTCCGCGCCCTGTGTGTGGTACCGAGTTCAGAGTTTCTTTCAGTGTAACAGAAAGCATCATTTGAACAACAGCAAACCATGTTACAACAGTATAAAGCAGGCGGAGGGATGTAGAAAAATAGATCTCAAGTGGATAAAAAAGAAATAGAAGCAAGAATAAGTGGGTGGATGAGTAAACAGGAAGGAGAAACAGAGAGATGGAGGGTGCACACTTTGTCATGACAGCGGTGGGATCTAAATGAGAAAGTTACAGCTGATGTCATCATCATCCGTCAATATATGATGGATTGTTTTTACAGACTGTTATAGCTGCGTTATATACATCTTTTATGTGATCTGATGTCATTGTTTAGAATCCTTTTACCTATAAGAATAAGCGCTTGTGTTTCTAATAGGTTGACATCCGTCTCTCCTGCATGAAAGCAGTGTACAAAAAACTCTCCTCTTATAAATGTACAAAGTATTCTCTCTCTCTCTCTCACATCATTACGCGTATGATGTTGCACGATGTATGATGTTCCACGCACAAGCTGCTCAAAGAGAGTTTCATTAATAAAAAAAGTGGGTATTGTATTACAACGATCGATACGATTTCATATCAAGCGTCCGTCCTCCAGGCAGAAAATCAATGTTTATAAAAAGCACTCCCACACACACTGAAACACACACTGAAACACACACAAACATTGCTATAGCATAGTTTGCGGTCAGCAGATTGAAGTAAACATGGTGTTTTACATCTCTGTCCATTACAGTGCCTCACTGCCTTTCCTTTTAACCCACCCTACTCTCTCTCTCTCTCTCTCTCTCTCTCTCTTGCAGTGGTTGTGTGTCCATTCAGATCCATCCATCATGCATCAATCTGTTATGTCATGGAATTAAAAGAGAGTTAGAGAGATAATCATTACTCTGGGCATGTGCAGTACAATATGTTTTGTTCGCTGATGTGTGCGTGTGATTCCATGTATTGTGTTTCATGGCACAGACAGGCACAGGGATTTTAATCCACTGAAATAAATCTGAGCCTCGACACACCTGCTTCTTTGTGCTGCAACCAGCAAACATGTCTGTTTAACCAGCCATATCCAAACAATGGCAGGTAATATTGCATGAATCAAAACAGTCTTGCAACCAGCGCTCGTCCACTTTTATTGCAGTCTTTGTAGCTAAATGAAAACATTTCACTCAGACGGTTAGTCATCGGGTAAACAACACAATTGAATACAGATTTAACAGCAAAAGAAATCTTATTTCCTTCCATTTATAGAACAATTACAATTATCTGCTGCAGCTTTACACACTCAAATGAGGCAATCATTTAAAAAAGGCTTTGATTATTAGATTCAATCATTTAAAATGACCACACAAACTGTCAGTGTTATGGCACATTAGATCTTGCTGTTTTAAATTAAGCTTCAGGTGTAATTCAGGATTTGTTTTGTACGGTTCTGTCCAACCCAGATGTTCCTTTTATGGAGTCAAATAATGGCCAAACATTTTTTAGCTCACAAGAAACTTTTACAGCCCACAGTTGTATTTTACTTTTTGTGTGCATGTGCAAAAAAAATGTGCGTGCAAGTATCTAAATCTGTGAATGCATAAAAGAAATGTGTCCTCAAGTTTGTGAATTTGTTTTGCATGTGTAGAAATATTTTGTGCTCACAGAAAGGATTTGAAAATGTGTGAAATGTTTTTGTAGCTGTAGAAACTATTTGTGTTTGTGGACTTGTGCCATGATATTTCAACTTCAACAAAGTCTGAGTTACAGACACACAAATATCCTATGCGCATGTGTGACCCTGAAGTTACAAGCTACGAGTTGCGAGTTAAAAGCATGAATTTTGACCGTTTCTTTATGCTTCAGTTAACCAGCCAATCAGCTTGCCTCCACATATACCATCCAATCAGAGGAAGCTAAACTGTCCAATCGGGTCCCAACTGATTCTGATTTAGATTCTTACGTGCACATTTTTTTCACATGCACACAAAACATGAAATACAGCTGAGGGCTGTGAAATCATTTGTGAATGTTATAGAGCAAGCACAAAATCTTTTTGACCTTTGACATTTGACTTCATATCCTTCCCTCAGTGCTGGGTAACCTGAACAAACATAAGTGACATTGCTAACAAAAATGTAAAATGACCTCTGCTCCCGTCAAAATATTTATGTCCTCTGACTGTTGCCACCTGAATTATAAAATATAATAGGGTCATAATTAAATGTTCCACATCTTATTTTAAGGGCGGACAGTCTCACTAGATTACCGTCACTTATATAATTACTGTTTCTATTTTGAATTTGATGCAGTGGATAAAGGTAATGGAACACCAATAAAGAGATGAGGAGGAAACTCCCTCAGTGGACGAAGTGGAATATAGTCAAATGTATAGTGAGAGACGAGCCAGCCGCCCAGCACCTCTGTGATTTATGCTGGCAGAGCTGCACCAAACATGTCAGAGGTGATCATCCTTCATTTGTACAAAGCCGTAGTATAACAGTCCTCTGTGAGTGCACATAATTAAGCTGAAGTAAATGTGTGTGCATGTTAGTACGAGTATGCAAAGTATACTAAAGGTGTCAGGTGTGTATTTGAGAGCTACTGTGCATCACTGTGTGTGTTTATGTGCTTAAAAGTCTCCATTGGATTGGCTGCACAAGTGTCTGTGTGTGTGACACAGGTGTGATGTATCAGCTGGGTGATGCTTCCTCCCTCCCTCTCCTGTGAGATGCACCAAAGTCTCATTGGGAAACACAAACACAAACACACACACACACAGACACACACACACACACACACACACACACACACACACACACACACACACACACAAACAGAGCCACATGACAGTTTTCTGATCAAAGCTGCCATTGATGTTCTGCGCTGTTTGTACTCGTGCATTGAAAAACACGATCTCATCATGAATGTCTGTTTTAACCTATTTGTCTCTCCATCTGTTTATCTGAAAATCAAAGACATTGTTTCCTGGCAACAGTGATAAAGTAAGTTTGGAAAGTTGCAAGATCTATTATCAGTACATGAAAAAAACATAAACCTGTATGAATACACCACAGACATGCGGCGTCATGATCACCAGTGCAGTCGCCATCCTCACAACAATCAGCGTTACCGTAGGTTGAGCTCAACTACCGCACAGGTAGCTAGCAGGATTGCAAACTCGACATGGTGAAAACAGATGGTAGGCTATAATTTAAATTGTGTTTAAAAACTTGTATACACATTTTTTTTTTATAAAAAGCTATAGAAAACCTTTTTATCCCTCTGGGATACCCCCCCAAAAAAAGACTGACGACCTGTGTCCACTAACAGGGTGTTTTCAGATAAGATGATCTTTTATTGATCATCATCATCAATGTCACTTCTCCCACACCGACCAATCAAAATCATGAAGGGGCGAGACTTTCAATATCAATATCATTTTTTCGAAGGTACAATTTCCAGCTGCTGCAAATGTCAGGACACGATTCCTTTCCATTGTTTTTTTGTTTTCTTTGTAAAATGTCCCTGAACACAGACTTAACGGTCACTACCAATGCAAGTGGAAGTGCAGCCAGACAACTTTCGTAACCTAGCAACAGTAAGCGCCGGTGAGAAGTGCTCTATCATTGAGGTTGTGGGGGCTGCCAACATAAAAAAACACCTTGAGTGGACACAGGCCCTTATATGTCTTATTTTCCTGTGTGACTTATATTCCAGATTTTACGATACATTTAGTATTAGACGAAGAATGTGAAGTGATGAATGTGTTTAGCTCAGACAAACGTAAACACAGATAGCTGTGCTGTTGGTGATAAAGTTGATTAAGGTATTATTTGTCTCTTTGTTTTAATTTAAGACTTAATAGCTGTTGTGTCACTGATTATGTTTTTCCATTCTACACAGGTTTCTACACATTAACAGACATACATTTAAATGATATATTAAAATGTATCCTTCTTTTTGCTAACATTTGAGTCTACATTTCACTGTTAATGTTGGTTTAATATCCTCCCTAATTGATACGAACTTTGTAAAATCTGCTTCAATATGAGGTCAGTACAGCGATGAATTATCTGACGTTTATTAATAAAGACTGAGATATTACCGTGCAAATGGTTTCCAGAGACTTGTAATGAATTTGTGTATTCTTCCTATACATAGCACCACAGCCATGCCTAATGGTCCACTCTGGTGCTGTTGGATGAAGTGGCATTCCCCCACTCTTCTCATAGACAGGTCTAATACGTGGTTGAGTGGGTGCATGTACAGATTTAGAAACGGATGTTTAAGGGTGTTTTCTACACACATATGTGGAGCAGAAATGAGGCACCTGCACGTGTTCACAGCTCCACGATGATGGCGGATTATAAAACAGAGCCAGGTGTTCACACAGCTTTATAAATCTGATGAGAGGAATGCGTAGACATAATCCCATCTATGTGCAGGTTTTAGTTGTGACTCTATCAAGAGTTTTAGACACCTGGCCCCTGTTGACAGCCTAACCCTGAACCTTGGTTTAGCCTCATATGATCCCAGTATAAACACCCTTACAAGACTCTCTCCAACATTGAGACTCTTTGCACCTTGCATTAAGCATAGTTGGTGGTATTTAAAAAGTTTGCATCTTCCTTTTGATGTCATCATACCTGGTGAACATGAGTTTACTTTAATCCTTCTCTAATCCTCACTTTTCCTCACCAACTCCACAGTGGCAGACTGCGTACCCCAGACAGAGGCATTTGTGTTCCTTACAGCGGCAGAGACTCTTCAGTCGCCTGCCTGCCTGATAATTACCCATCTGTCTTCACTGTGTGTCTCTGCCTGCACAAAACCTGCAGGACACACATGCACACGCACAGACGCGCACACTCTGGGAGCTCAAGAGCTTTCCTCTTCCTGTTTACACCCTAATCCATTATTCACTCTATCCGCCAGTGCCTTTACATGCACATATGTGAGAGATTGCTCTCACACGCACACGTCTCACACTGGGGGTTTCAGGAGGTAAAAGCACGGTTTTAATAATTCACTCTCTAGTTTTTGCTGTTTTGTGTTGTTTTTCCACGGCTCTAATGTTTTCTTTGTACTCGGTCCCAAAAAGTGAATAAAACCATGCCGGTTGTCACCACATGTTGCTGCATAAAATCTAGCATGTCGAACTAGAATCCTCAACACAGGACGATTTCTGCATTTTGTCCTTGCTAGAAGTGGGTTACTCTATCCGGAGTTTTGTCTTTTTTTCCCCACTTAAAGCTGTTTTTCTCATCGGAAAGGATATGGTCTAAGAATTGAGGGTTCTGTTTGCTGTATAGACGAGTAAAACAAGTAAAATGAGCCGACAACTTGTGTCACAAACCGCATACATTTTAAAATAGTAAGAATATTTTACAGCTTCATTCAGTTGCGCAGTTTACAGTGTCCCTATTTAACCCAACAGCAAAGGCAGCTATTCTTGTGCTTATCTGTAGACGGAATAAAAACATCAATTGCTATTATAAGACTTAAGGGGCAGCTCTTACCGCAGATTATCTGCGGGCAGGTTATTCTTTCAAATTCTCTTTCTTCTCCTGGTTGTTGGTCCTGTTTCTCTCTCTATCTTCTCCCCTCTCCGTCTCTGTCTCTCAAACCCACACAAACCCTCGGCCACTCTCTGCCTTTGACCTTTTTCTCTATCACCGTCTCCTCTCCACATGCCGGCCCTCAAGGCTATTTCTCCACACGCTTACATGGACATGCACTCATTCTCTGGAACTGGCTTGTTTTTCTTGCTGGTTTAAGCTCGAGTCAAAGTGCATCGTCACATGTGGTAGTTTTTAGTAGCAAAATAGTACTCTGGTACTTATGGACGGACGGCCTGGGTTGACGCCGCTAACATGTCAGTATGAGTGATGTGGTGAAATGCTCGTTGATTCAAGAGGAGGTATTATGCTGTTTCACATTTAAAGACATATATAATGTTACAGTGTTGGATGTCCAAACTAAACATGGGTGAAGTTTCAAATCTGTAGGTAAAAGTATGTTGGAGTCTGCAGGCTGCTGTGGACGCCAGGTTTCACACAGTTTTTTCTACACGCACTGCACTTTGTGACGTCACAAAGTGCAGCCTCAGCAGGCTTCAGAAACCTGGCCAATCAGAAGAAAGTGGGCCTGTAGAGGCGCGGTTTCTTAAAGGGACACCAGTGTGAGAAAATGTTTTTTTTTTAAACTGTGAATGATGCTAAGCTACTCCACAGGTATCACAGAGTGAAATATGAAGCTTGAAATTAGAATAATACCCCCCACTCCCACCCTTTAATGGAGTTAAATTACCCCTCCATCTGGACTGATAATTTGCCAGTGTTGGATGAGGGTGTGTTTCTCCTCCCTGTCTCGCTCATTCTCCTTCACTTTGCTGTTTTTCTCTGTATTCTAATAATGCACACTTCCTCCTGGTCCTCTCTTTCTCTCTAAAAGGTAAATAACACAAGCTTTAAAGAGCCGTGTGCAGAGATAACAAAGTGGAGATGGCTAATGGATAACTGTGGGTAAGAGGAATAGAGACAGGATATAATGCAGGTGTGTGTGGAGGAGGTAAAACTTGATGGGGAATGTGAGGTAAATAAAGCGACAGAGGCAGAGGAAGGAGTGTAAATGATGACGAGGCTTCTGAACCGCCTCCACGCCGGTGCCCTGTGGTGTCCACTTGCCTCCCCACAGCCCCCACACTGACAGCACTTTCTCTCTGCACCATATTCCCACACCTCCACAACAATAAGGAAGACGTTTAGCTCTCTTTGAAAATCCTGTCTCTACATTAACAACCGTTTCGTTTGCCTCTCAATTCAATTCTTCTCAGCTGGAATAAATTCAGTTGCACTCAGTGTAATTCAGCTCTGCTTCAGCTTCTCAGTGGGTGCTTTAACGGTATGTCTGCTGAGAACAAAGTAGCTATCAACACTTCCTTTAGGAATTATAATGTCTTCCTTATTTTGGCTCCTCTTTGTGTCTTTATGTCTCTCCGCTATCGAAACGTCTATCTTACCTGTCTTACCTGCGCTGGCTACAGTATTCTCCTGCTTGCACTTCCCTATGGTGATGGACACGTCGTCAATGGCGATGTCCCCCTCGAAACGTGGACCTCGGATTCCTTCAAACACAATCTGTTTGGAAGAGATAAAGAGAAAGATGTTGGTTGAATATATCTGATACAGTTTCTATCAAAAACACAGCTTTTATCCTGAAAAAACTTGAGTTAGACAATTAAACTATTCTCACAGCAAATAGCGATAAAAATGCTTTTCATCACAGTCTGTTTGGTTCTAATTGAAAAAGGAGTCATCAAAGCTCTAAAACAGGCCGAATAAATCAGTTTAATGTCATTGCAATCAGGGAAAATACTGAAACCTTAATCAAACAGCGTAGATAACAATATGCAGGTAGTAATATCATTTTCAGCATTAAATATTCAGAAGTTGCATTCTTATCCTGTAATCACTTGTGGACCCACAAGCACAAAACTAAACAGGAGCCTCATCTGAAGAGTTTCCAGGCGATAGCCACCAGCCATCTGGATTTGACTGACAGCCTAATTACTGTGGTGTACCGAGGCTCCCAGCTAATCAAAAACCAAGCCATTCTGTCTGGAATATGTGGAGAGAAAAAGAGACAAAAAAAAGGAAACTTTGCTGCAAAATAACAATGAAAGCAACTCTCACGGCTGTAGTTGCCGTCTTTAACTCCAGACTTTGCGATATTAAATTTTAAATATGATAGCCAAAATCTTCTCGGTAATCATGTCTGAGGGATTTCCAACCCTACAGTTATAATTGCTTATTTAATCTGTTTCGTGGTTTTTGCAGAAATGTGCTGCACAGGCTGGTACATATATCAACATTTCCCACTAGATCTGCCATCTAGCCCTTGAGCAGGGCACTTAACCCTCAATTTAACGCAATAAGACAGATACAGGAGCAGGTGTGGCTGTGTGTGGAAACGTCATACTGCCTGCGTTCAGTGTACAACACATACGTACATAACAAGAGCGAGAGCAGGTGCGTGCATGGAGGGGTTCAAATATGCATGACTGACATCACTTTAAAACTCCATCTGTTGACACCGATCTGCTGTGGGAGAGTATTAACAGAGTGTTTACCCCAGACAGAACAGACCTGCTGTCAATTTGTGTGTAAATGTATCAAACTATAGCAAGGGTGTGTTCAATTAACCCCGTCCTGACCCACCGTGGAGAAAGCTCTGACCTAACCACATGTATGTTCGCAGTAAATGAAAGGTGGAGGGTGGCGGAGAGCGAGCACAGTGGTAACCATCTCTCACTGCTGGAACATTTCATTACCTGACTTTTAATCTGTGAGCGTTGTGCTGTTAGCGCCTAACACAAATGTCAGTTTGAAGTATCAAACAGAAATTCATGGGGCAGATACCAATAACCTATTCATTGCTATAGACAAGGATCAGCATGAGTGTGTGTATGGGGAGTAATTCCACCCGTTAACCTCTGCAGTGTAATCACGAAAAGCCAAGTTAAAGGTGAATGGAGAAAGACGGTGGAAACTGATAATTCTGAAAATGTCATTCAAGTAGTTTGAAGAGCCTCTGGCTCAGGAACTGTTGCTCTTTCTCGCGAGTCGCTGAACTTCTTTTTCTTTGGATCAGTAAACTGCTGCCTGTGTGACCTCTACCAGTGTTTGAGCAAACACTGCAGGGCATGCATGCAGTGGCCCCTAAAATCTTGCATAAAAACATGTACAGGTATCCTGAAGAATCTTTTTTACTCTTTGTGGGGCACGCAGTCTCTCCAAATAGAGAGCCCATTCATTTCCATTCATTAAAGGGAGGGAAACACAAAGAGCAGAGCCACCTCTTTCCCATTTGCTTTCTAATTTAGTCCCGGAACGAGAGATCTTCTTTGAATGAATAAATAAAATAATTAGGCGAACCTTGAAACTGATTGGGCGGCGTGAAGGGAGACAGAAAAGAAGTGCTGGATGGGGTTTAGCGCCTCGGCTCATTTGTGCGAAAGGATTATTTGATTTCCTGTGCGGAGGGTAGCTGTGACGGTAAATCAGGGCTGGTGGAGGGAAGAGGCTAATTGGTCAAAAGGCCGTGGTCATCTAATTTAGAAATGCTACGGTGCTGTTTCTCCACTGTGCATTTTTTTCATGTTGTTTTATTTATGTATTCTCTTTTTCTTTTATGTGTAAATTTGCATCGCTAATACAACCAGCCTAGCACGCAACGACTCTGGAGCTACACATCGCCACTGCCGTACACCTGAAAGCATGTCTAATTCCAACAAGTCTGAGCGAAGACGCCACACTGTTGTATAATTACAGATGGTGAGAAAAATAATTGGGGTTGGAGGAAGCCCAGAGACTAACTCTGGCCTTGACATATTAATACACAGAAGCGCAGCACGAATAACCGACTTCTTTAGGCTGAATAACAACACAATCACATCAGGCACAATCTTTTCTTCAAAGATATCAAACAGAAAAGTGAACCACAAAGCAATGCAATATCCTGCCATGCCACACAGGACAGCATAATAATGATTTCATGTGTTTATATTTGTCAAAGTCTCTCAGAGATAGCCTGTGCCCTTTCACACAATGTTCACTGCTGACAGTTCAAGCTGAAGTGTGAGTGTTCAGTGCCAAAAGTGCCCTAAACTTTATCATCACTTCTCTACTACTTCATGAGGTGACGTATTTCTCAGAGTTTCTTGACCTTCGATGAGGCAAGGTTGCTTAATATGCAAGGGATATTGTATAGTGAGCAGGTTCAGGACCCCTCCGCGAGTCCTGTGCACCCTGTCGGGGTTCTATTCCGCGATAACAACCAGCTCACGATACATTATCCTGCTTATTATACGGCTTTTTACTGGCAAAATCAATTATTTCACAAAAAAATGTTGATTTGGAAATTATTTTATTAATTTAAAAATGATTAGATTTCTGTTTTCCATTTAAAAATAGTCCGTTACATTCTCATATTAAAATGAGCTAAGCTAGCTGTTTTTGCTCACTTTAAATGGAAACATTTCCAATGATGGTGAAGTAAGACACGTTGAATGGGACCGCAGGAATCAGCGCAGCACCTGATTGAGGTTTTCTGTGTTATCACTGTCAGTGTCTGTTGACATTTTCTTTTCCATTCAACACCGCAGTATCCCATACTGTGTTCCATTTAATGTTTACCTCATGTACCGTCTTTCATAGATCTCTCTGCCGTAGCCTACAGTTTTTGGCCTTCTCTCCGCTGTTGTATCTTTTCTTTTTCCCCTCTGTAAACAGGCTGATGTCAAATTTACCTGGCTTTTTTCAGTGGATTTATATGATCACAGTTGTTCGTCCTGATTGTGTGATAAGAGCCGCATCCCTAGCGAAACCCTATTTTTCATCACAACGGTCTGTTATCGAGAAATAACAGACCTTGGAAAGCAGTAATTAGCCAATCAGAATCAAGTATTAAAACAGCCGTGGTTATGCAACATATTGAGGCTTTATTTTGACAGTTAATAATATTCCACAAAAGTGCACACAATTTCATAATTTTGCATAAAAGATGTGTGCAAAACAGGGTCAAAGGCAAACCAGGCTGCTGCTGTGTCTCATGTACCTGAAATTTAACATTAACCTTCAGGAATAGCCCAGAAGCGTCACACTGTTTGGGACAGGTAGACTACAAACTCTCTTCTTACAAAATTATGAGTGAGACCTTAATTCCCAATTCTTGTCATAACAGTGCACAGCTTGTGACACAGAGAGTGTGTGTGGAAAACCTGAGTGAGATAGACAGCTCAGGAGCGTGTGTATGCGAGTGTGTGCGTGCATGTGACTGCAGGATCAAAGGGTGTACAATAAAGTGTCAGGTTGGAGTTGTGAATGTGTCGTTTTGTCGAGCCTTGTAACCTTTAATGTTCCCATTGATGTGCTGTCCACATACCGGAGGGGACACAGCAGAGAGAGAGAGAAAAAGAGAGAGAGAGAGAGAGAGAGAGAGAGAGAGAGAGTGTGTGAGAGAGAGATGTACAGAGACAGCTTTGAAATACCAGTGCAGAAGAGATTCGGTGCAGTGTGAAGCACACAAATGTGGGTTGGCCTGGTTTCCAACAAGCCCCCCAGGAACCAAACACTGCAAGGAACACAGATGGCCTCTGGGTAAACCACGGAGGAGCGAGTGGGGACACAAATAATCTACTACAACATGTTACCTCTTTTTTTCCAAATCCATTGACTTTATGTGAACATGTTATTTCTGCTTTACAAGTTGGTCTAGCTTCAAAGCCAGCTCCCAAGGATTATTTTTTATAATGCAAAAGCCCTGGCTAAAGATTTACTCAATGCCACTTTTTTCGATGTGTTTTCGAAGTTTAAACCTGAATTTGCAACAGACCATTAACATGGCTGGCAAACAATGAACTATTTAAATGCTTCCTTATTAGTCGGCTCCAACGCTGTTTAAATAAAAGACTCATGCAAACAATCGGCCAAGCCACAGCTCTTCCACCGAGGCAGCTCAGGAAGCTATTCTCAAAGACATCATTACTTTTGTTGGACGGAGCACAAAGAGGTGGGAAACGCAGAGACGAGTGGCAGCACCTCAAAGGCCTTCGGCGTACGCAGTCAGCGAGCTGTGCACAGGACTAGAAAGTTTGTGTTCTCCATGGACATGCTCTCGACATGAAGAAGGAATGAAACAAGCGTCGATATGCAGTCACTCGTGCACACTGTGGAACAAAGTAGCACTGACTTCAAAAAGCAATGCTCGGGGAATTCAGCTGAATTAGAAAATCATACAACTGTTGGCCAAAGAGGAAATATGAGGTAATGGGTACAACGAGGCTGTTGCTGTCAGTTTTTGTGGGGAGATTAAGGTTAATGGTGTCTTCAGATGTAGAGAATAAGGATCAACATGAAACTGCAAAGCTACTGCAGTCAGCCAGTACTGTAGTCACATAGCAAGTTAAAAGTGGCTGATGCTGCAAACTGACATACAAATACAGAAAATACAAAAGGAACTGTACGAAACTCTCAATTCTTAATACCCCCGGGGTGGGCGCTGGGTTAGGGTAAGGGGCCAGAGCTGCGCAGTAGAGACCGGCAGGTGGAGCCGCCGTAGCCACTTCCGCGAACCAAAACACACACTTAACTTACTGAAAAAAACAGCAAAGATCCCACACGTCGGCGTGTTTATCAGCTTCTTGTGTTGGTCTGAAGCAGACGTTTACAGACATGTAAACTTCAATGACTCCTCTCACCATTCCTCCTCTACTCTGCTAATCAGGAACAGATCGGCTGCAGGAGCCGTGTTTGTCAACAGAGCTGTCAATCATCATTTTTACAGCATCAATTAATTAATTAAAATTTAAATTCTCATAAAATGAACACTAAATCAGCATGATAAGAACTAACTATAATGACAGAAACCATGTTTGAGAAAAATGTATTTGTCGTGTATTTTGATTTTATATTTTGACTCATGTCCCATCTGTTAACATGGAGGAGGTGGGCTTTATGACCTATACTGCAGCCAGTCAGCAGGGGGCGATAGAGAGGTTTTGGCTTCACTTTTAGGGAGCTGTCATGTCGTTCATCTTTTTATACAGTCTATGGTTAAAATCAAACAGGGAAGGTCAAAGGTCAACATGTGCCACAAGGCCTGTTTTCATGTGACCAGATTGACTCGGATATTGACCTAACCCAGATCAGAACAACAGGCCTTTAAGATGGGAAAATGGAAATTAATGTACTATTACTAAAAATGTATAACATATTTAAATTGTACCCATTTCCCAAGTTCTCTGAAACATTGCGAGACAGTGAGACAGAGAAAGAGGGAGAGAAGTTGGTGAAACTGAGTCTTAAAGGGGCACTCAACTGAATTTACTGTGCATGTACAAGTCAGTTTATTCAGAGGAAGCCCTCTTTGCCTCTGAAGGCAGTTGTTTTATGTCCGTCGTGGTCCCGAAGAAAGATTTGGACACCGTACTTCTTCAACAGAAGCCTGTGGTACAAACTGGAGGCGTAGAATTAAAAAGACATGGCCGTGTAGCAGGCAGGTAGGGACAATCAATACACACAATCGAGCATGATAGGAAATGTAGTGGAAAGTTTTTGGGAGGTTGACCTAAGGATATCTCTGCTGATGGATGCTGCTATATTGATTTTGGATTTTCTTTATGTCTCTAACTGGTCCCCAACTTTGTGGAATTACAATAGTAAATCAAAGGAGCACTGGCTTTACTTTATGTAGTTGTAATTTCATTCAGTGGAGTTGTTTGATTTAAAAGTGCTGTGCTGCACTGCATTGACTCCCAGAGATTAAATATACCCTGTGGAGATTTAGACTGCCATTAGCGCCATAGTACAATATTTTAAACCAGTGGGTCCCTGTTTTATGTGTACACTGCACAAGGACACTTACACTTGCATGTGCATGAGCGGGTGTATATCACATCCTAGTGGCAGTTGGTTGCAGCAATTTGGTAACAAATGTGGCAATGAACCAACAATGACAAGACAGAAGAAGACTCGTAGAAAGCAAACAAGGATGCAAAGAATGTGCAATTAAAATACAAACTTAATACCCTTCAATGGTCATTTAACAGGCTGTGGAGGGGAGGGACAAAAAGTGGTTGCACTTAATATCATGAGAAAGTCTGAAGAGGGGTTGGGTCAAGTGCTGAGGTCATGTGACTTCATGCCAACATTAAAAAATATTCGCAGTATTTTTATCAAGATCCAAAATGGCAGCGTGCAGGAACAAAGGCACCAGCCACGAGTTACGTGTTGTTGTTTTCTTCATGTTTATTATATTTTGGGGGGATTTTGTTTTAGAAAATAGATTTTTAGAGATTTTATACATTCTTGTTGAAAGATAATGAATACAATTTTCACAACTTTGATAATCAGGCACCGAATCTATGTCTCCTGGAGGATACGTTGACCATATAAGGGTAGAAAACAGATAATCATTCATAGATATACTTGTGTATTTTGGCCTATACTCTGTAGATCATCAATAATAAAAAGGTGTGAAACATTAATTACTCTTTAATTTACTCTTAAATGAGTAATTAGTATTAATTCACCAGAGTACAAATGGGCAACTGCATATTTTGGAAAATGTATTGATTGTTATTTTACACCACCAAAAGTAATTAAACAGCCCAAAGTCCCCAGGCCTGTGGATGATAAGAGACATGATGGGACTGAGCACTTCCCTTCCTGTTAGTGAGAGGCCGATGCACGATGTGCCCGGATGGACAGACCTCCATCATGTGTCAGAAGTGCAAAGTGAGGCTTTGCATTGTCACTGGTCAAAATGCTGGTCACACTGGTCACTTTTTTAAAACTAAAAAACATGAATGAAAGTAGTTTATAAAATGTTTTAAAAGTGGGAACATGAACTATTAAAAGAAGAGGAAAATGGTAAAGTTGTTCTACCCAAAATGAGCAATGTCTCACGGGAGATACAGAGTGTAAATTGGAAAATAAAGGTCATATTTTGAAAAAAAAAAAAGACCATTTAAGCCTTTATACATTAGAAAATAGCAATTAATTAATTTGACTAAATATTTATATGTGCTTGCCCATTTAAGGGGAACTTGTAACCTGTATGTTGAGTCACTACTATCAGAATTTAAGTGCAAATGGACAATGTGTGGACACAGTTTAGTTGCCAAAGGCTGCCAATCCTTGCATCAGTTACTCGTGTAAACACAGCACTGCCCTTCAATTCTTTGACTCTCAGCAGCACACACACACTTGCTCATCTTAAACAGTCATCTCCTTCATCTGCAACACCAGTACCAACAGTTTTCGATGCAGCGAGCCAAAGCAATCGGCGGAATAAGCTCAATAGAGTCATTCTTTACAATTTCAACTTGTAGAAAAGAAGCTAAACAGCAGAACACAACAACAGCAATTGTGTCAGGTAATTCCCTTTGTCAACAGCAGACAGCTCAATCATTATTATTGATTGTTAGGAAACCAGCACTCCCCAGAGACGCGGAGAGATAGAGAGCGTGGATGAGAGACGGATAGAGAACGGGGGGAAGAAAAGGCAGCTGGAGGAGCAGCAGCAGCAGCAGCAGCAGAAGGTGGCGACGAGAGCTGAGAGAGAGTCGGGAGGGACGGGGCGAGGGAGAAACTCACGAGAGACAGACAGGTACGGAGAGGGGAGAGAGAAATGGTCTTCTCCTTTCTTATCTCATTTCATCAGGCCCGTGGGGAGCTCAATACATAACAGAACGCAGAGAGAAAAGTGGAAAAGGGAGAGAAAGGGGGGGAGTAACAAAGTATGTTTATCAGCTCACCTCCTCTGGCTAGTGCTGGGATCAAGGCTACGTGCTTTCTACATTATTTAACAACTCTATTTGTTACACCGCAGCCGTGTGTGTGTGTGTCTGTGTGTGTGAGAGAGAAACTTTGTTAAACAGATTGCTGAACTGAAATGCCTGTTTGAGTTATTCTTAAGGTAAACAAAAAAATAATGTTTTCAGTTGAAGGACAGCCTAAGAAATATTCCTATAAATTATTCAAGCTGAATTTAAATGATATAAAAAATATAGATTTCATTAAAATTGTGGTGATACGACACCATATATTGAATAAAAACAACTGTGAAGATCGTCCTTGTATTTTCTCTTTTATTAGATCAACATTACTCCCAAATTCCGATATATTCATAGTGTACAATACTATTGTTTATTAGTACCATATTGAGATTTATTTTTTTTGGCTTGTGTCTTTACTTTGAGGACAGGTTAACAGTGTGGATCCACTGAACGCGACCAATTCGTCTACTCTCACATCCGCCCAGCCTCACTGGTCACTTATCGGGGTGAATTGAGGAGTCTTTCAATCAAACCAACACCCCACAAGGTTTATTTATGAAATAGTATATCACCGTTTTCTTCATATGCGTGATTATGACATAATGAGGGAGAAAAGTTAGTAAAAAAAGTGGCACCGCTTGCCTGGTGCGCGTCACTAGGTATCCCAGCATGCTTTGAGCAGTGAATCGGCCGCTTGCGATACAATACACAATGAATAGGGGTGAATTTTCAGCCGCGCAAGTTTGCGTTCGGTCGGTCCACACCGTAAGACAGACAGGAAATGTGGGGAGCAGAAAGTGGGGGATGACATGCACCGAATGATCACATAAGTGGAGTCGAGCCTCTGTACATGGGGCGCCTGCTCTCTGAGTTAAACCAGCGCCGCACCATGTGCAACATTCATTTAACTTTCACCATCTGGTGCAATATTACATTTTATTATGTATTATTACTATCATCATCAAATAAGTTTAATATCATGCGCTATCTTTACATTCATCATCTGGTGCAATATAAGATTTACGACGTCTTATTATCACTGCAAATACTTTATAATGTTGTACTATTGATATTTAATCAGGCACTCTCTTGCATTAAACTTATATAGACTTCATGTTATTTTGACTTTTATTTGAGTTGTTATTTTTGTATTACTCTTATTCTGTTGTGACTTTGGAGCACTCTGACACCAGATTTTCCTTCAAGATTTATGAAGTTCTATCTTATCTTATTCTTATCTTATCGTACCAGGCAGTTAACGCCTGCTGGTGAAACTTTGATCGAACATGTAATCTCACTTACTGTGACTTCTGTTCAAGCATCTGTGGTTTACTCAAAGATAATACACGTTGGCCCTTAAACCAGACCACAGCAGCAGATTTCACTGATTAGCCAACACTCAGTTAGAGAACGATCCTGTATTAGCGTTAACACTACAGGCCCTTTTCACAACAGGCATTTTAACAATGGCTCAGTCCCATTTCTAGTCACTGTAATCCATGCAAGTATGCACAACACCAACACCCTTGAACTAGCTTACCCAAAACTTTTGCAGTCATATTGCCATCAGTTACACCTGTGCTTTTCCCATCATGACGTGAACAAAATGTCTGCCATGAAAGAGGCCCATTGGACCTTGGTGGAACATGATTGAGCACCAAAACACAACATTATGTAGTGGACAAAACTCCAGGACATACTCAGTCAAGGACACACACACAAACATGTGATGGATTAGAGAGAATGCATGCACAAATATGAGACGGAACAGAAGTAAGGGCATGAGATAGAAAAAGCACACTCATGCACCAAAATGATGGAGTGGGAACTCAGTACAGTAGATAAAGTACAGTATACACACGCACACACGAGGGACCACACAAGGAAGAGAGAAGAAAAATAGTCATATGTGAGGCAACCTTCCAAGGAGACGACGCCTCTCTTCCTCATCCATCCATCCTGCCTCACCTTCCTTTTCCTGAGTCACGATACTAATGTGGGATAAATATTTAAGACGCATTAAGTGCCTTATTCATGATGCTAACACACGCTCACATCCATGTTGTTTACATGCTCATTCTTTATCATTAAAACACCG
Organism: Semicossyphus pulcher; assembly: GCF_022749685.1. Lineage (NCBI taxonomy): Eukaryota > Metazoa > Chordata > Actinopteri > Labriformes > Labridae > Semicossyphus > Semicossyphus pulcher. Next base: position 22,328,773 of record NW_027211603.1, read on the forward strand.
TCTAGTTTGCAACACATAAACAGGGTTCTCCTTGCTGTTGTCTTTTTCACTGTTTAATTTCTATCCATTACCAGCTGGTTATGGTGTCGTGTCCTATTAGGACGCCTGCTTTAACACTGCAGAGACACAGTGTGGAAAGGACAAGGATCTTCAGCTAGTGGCGTCACTGCATGTTTTTTTTAAACCTTGTCATGTGTGTGTGTCTATAAACACATATAACTCTGTGTTGTGTTGAGTGGGCAGGGTCTGTGTCTGTTTGTAGCTCCGAGAAATGATACCTTCAGACCTGTGATTATTTATCAACTGTTTTTATGTTTGGCCCTTAACCTGCGTTGTTTATCCCTTTCAGTGACCCTTGTTCTACAAATAGCTGGTGATGCAGTCCCACGCCCCCCTCACCCCCCAGGTGCCAAACACACACACACACCCATAAACACAAAAACAGAAACACATACTACTTGAAGCTGTTTAACACTTCAGTAGAGCTGTACTAAACTCAGAATTTTGTCAGTCGAATCTGATTTTCAGCTCAATACAAATTCAAAGCTGAATCCAAAAGTTGGTTAAGCTGGTTGGCCGCAGTTCTTCAAATGACCATGCCCTGGATGGCTGAGACCCTTCACACAGCTCAGTACAAAGCATTCACGACTCCATTTGTCATGATTCATGACTTCTTATCTTTTATCAGAGTTTTTCATAACAGCAACTGTCGGCTAGAAATGATTTCTTATTGATTACTTTCTTCGTTTTTCCAGTCATGTTAAAATCATTAAAACAAGTAATTTAGCTGGACGAAGGATTTTCGTCATCAGCTAATCAGCTCGCAGCCCCTGGGTCCTTGAGCTACCAAAGAATGTTGAAGAGTCAAAGGTTTCTTGTGTGAAACTGCTTTATTAAGTGTTTTCTACCAGGTTTCTTTTTTGGCTGCATCATTGCACACAGAGCGATGAAGGAGCGACAGCCTAAGTGCAAACGTCCAACTGACTAAAGGTGAGTCCGCTCGGGTACCTGGACTGATGATTTTGGACTTTTCGGGGCAGCACAAAACTTGATAAGTGATATTTTAATAGAATTGATTCTACCCCCTTTTTTTTTTATTTCTAATCACTCCATAAAAGGCTTTTTACAGTTTTTAAGCTAGGAAGTCAAATTTCTGCACTATTCAATTTGAGGACATGATAAAAACAGTATGCAGGTAATCGTAGTGTTTATTTATTTTTTAGTTTTTTGCACAAGTATTAAACAGCAGAAAAATGACTTTTAACTACAACCAAATGGACTTGAAGCTTGAAGCTTCCTTTAATTTTAAGGGTTAGCTTGGTGTTCTTGACAATAAGGACAGGCCAGACTACTTCATAAGATGACACCAAGTTAGCCACACGTGTCAATGAACACTTGTTAAAGCACACTGAGTAAAAGTGTGTTAATGTGTGTATGTTTGAACACGTTGGTCTCAGAGACTCGTTAGCATGCAAATAGGCTTAAGTCAGCACTCTGCGACATCACAGAGGAGCCCTAAAAGACACTGTATGCCCACTGTTTTAGCCTTCATTTTGCCTTTAATGGTAAAAGAAACACGGTGTTGCAGAGGCATAGTTAATGAAGAGCAAATGCAGCCCCCAGCTACGGCCTTCAGCCCACATTCATCATGGATTCAATTTCCCCCATGCACGAACAGAGAGTATCTGGAATCATTACAACACAACTAGCAGGCATCCCTTGCTCATAAATAAGCCTGTTAATTGACCTGTCATAGCTAATTGCTGCGGGGGATAGGAGACTGGTGTGTGTGTGTGTGTTTAAAAAAGTGTTTGTATGTGTGCATGTGACTGAATCTATCCCAGTGTTTATGTATGTAAATGTGTGTGTGTGGAAGGAAAGCACAGATATGTGAGGGATGTGTGTTCGAACAGTTGGATAGTTTAAGAATCTCTTTCCTGTGTGTTGATTTTGGAGCCATTAGTCATCAGCCTAGAGACAGGAGGATGTGAAGCGGACCAGGGCAGAAATCGACCCAACTGGTCAACGCGTCCCAGCACAGGGCCAGAGAGAAAGATAAGCAAAGAAAGAGAGAATAAAAACAGTAACAGAGAGAGATCGAGACACACACACGGGAGGATTGTTGCACGCAAAACAAACCCATCATCATTTTTTCCTCACTTTTTTTTCCCTCTCTGCTGGACTGTAAACTCACCGAGGAACACACACACACACACACACACACACACACACACACACACACACACAGGCACAGTGAGTGAGAGCAGGCTGCGAAAGGAAGCATCATGTCCAGTCAGAAAGAAGGAGGACTGAGTCATCTAGTTTACTCGGCCAGATCCCAACAGGGGGAGAGCTAACTGCAAGCGCAGCTGCCAAAGAGCCAAAGGGACCTCAATGATGTGTCAACAGACAGAGCTCAAACACAGGCACTTCCTCTGTTTTGGCTCCCTGACCATTTTCTTCCACTATTGACCGAATGTGATACAGTAAACGTAAACTTTAAACTTCCTGTGAACTTTGACGAGGGACATTTATTACACAGCCTAAACTGTGGACGACCGTCGCCCCCAGACTTAATTTGGGCTTGATCGATTTCAGTCGTGACATCGGTTCCTTGTTTCAGGGCGGCAAAAATCCCTTTAGCGGCATATCATATGTGATGCAGGCTCTGAATTAGCCTTGAAATAATAATAATATGAATAATAACTTGTATAGCGCTTTACTTGTAAGTGCTTTCCAAAGACAGCAAAAGAAACACTAATATATATTCCAGAACATAAACAGCTAAACACAAGCACACATTTTTAAAGACCTTATAAATTAAACCTCAAGCACTCTCTTGTGGGACAGTCAAATACAGTTTTTCACAGTACAGCAGTTCCCACAGTGCACCTGTGTTTTCATTCATGAATATTAACTCCAGTAAACAAACCATCGTTAATATCCTCTACGCACTGATTCCTCTCTTTCTCCTGACAGCGGTTTTGATACTAATTCAGGGTATTGGTTGTTACAGAGTACCTCTTGGACACCAGGGCTCTTTTCATTTTAAAACCTGGATGGAAATGTTCGGGGTAATTCCTGTCGGGCGATGCTGTGATCACTTCCTGAAGAACGACTTGCACCCAATGACGTCATTCCAACTTTAAGATGTTCAAACCATTATCGGAGGTTTTTGAAATTGTGTTGATACATTTTATTAATGACCGAGGACTGAGCAACTGCATTTAGTCTGGATTGGTCACACTTGGCTTCTACCTGATCAGACTTGATGTAAGCCAGTATTGGTGCTAATATCACTCCAGTGTATCAGATGTCTGCATTGCTAACTTCACACATTGTTTCAGTATCTTATTTTCTATCCATTAACAGCTGACCGCGACCCGGCCCCGGATAAGCGGAAGATAATGGATAGATGGATAACAGCCGATTGCTACGTATCAACAGGCCCACCCACAGATATTGCTGGGCCTGCATCCGCCCTCTCTCCCAACATGACCCCAGACATAAAAACATACATGTAGACCCATGTAGCTCATCATTATGATCCACAGAAGAAGGCGTACATTCAAATTCTAGAATTGGTGTTAAATGAAAAAAGTCTTCACTATTACTCTCCCTCCCGATCTATGCGCTGGTCCTGTTATGTCAAGGTGTCCCCAAAATGTAGCAACCCTAGCAGTTAAGGTCATGTACAGAGTTTTACCTTTTGACATCATGTTAAAAAAAAGACCCAAAGACTCATTAATAAAGCAACAATAATCACGGACACCTCGACGGAGCCCAGGAAAGGAACTAGCACCTCTCCAGCTACCGGGACCTGAACCAGTCACCTTCCAGCTTCCCAAGCCAAGTCCCTACAGACTGAGCTGCTGTCTACCCCAATGAACAGGGCTATTGCTGGCCGCCCTTAGCTGCATGGGCCCCAGAAGGCTTTACCCTCCCCCCCTTATGGCCGTCCCTGCATATACATGCTACTTGTATCTTTCCAATCGTTGTAAAACCTCCTCCTCCACCCTGCGATCAGCACATTCTTGATGGAGTGAATAATCCTCTGGTTACTGTGAGCATAAACTTGCTGCTGACATTCAGCAGAAAATGAGCTGAATGTTCACTCAAAGGCGCTCATTTATCAACACTCCCCTCAGTACTTAAATGTCAAAATGCTGTCCCCACATTTATTCCATGAAAGAGTAATGCACCCAAGTCGCTCATATAAAAGCTTTGGGTTAATTTATACTCATTACATTTTTCAATGCCTTCATTGGTACTACTTTTTCCATAAATTTGATGAATAATAATGTGATACTATATTGATTCCAGTGGGCAAACGCACTCATTACTTTCTCCTGAGACTGTGATTCGCTGCAGCGGCTCAGATACAGGCAGGTGCATCTACAAGGCAGATGTTTGCCAGCAGACAGCTGGAAATCTTTCTCTGAACATATTGCTAAAAGTTTTATCTATTCCTAAAACTTGTGTCTCCACCAATGAACAAAAAAATACACGTTGGATTTGTGTTAGCTCTGAAATCATTGTACATGAGGCTGCATTGATTTTGAGATCTCAAAGGTCAGTGTACATTTGGTGGCTTTCTGCCTTTAAAAGTCATTGTGCACAGTTTTCTGTTGGAAAAAACATCAAATTTCAGGCAGAGTTTCAAGCCCAATTCTTTGTTGAATTCCCTTGATTCCTCAACAGCCACCAGAGTATAGAGTCCCTGTTCTATCTGGGCTGCAGTGGAGCTCGTCCTCTTGGGGAAAGGCAGAGAAGTAGAGAGGAAGGCTGCAGTAGAGGAATGTCTCAGAGAGGACAGAGATGACAGGAAATAAGGAATACAGAGAAGACGAGAAAGTATATAATTCCTTTTTTTAACTTCTTCTTAGGGCGAGCCAAAGCAGAGCTGACAATGGTGTTGGCACATGGTGTCAAAAGAAACCTTATGGGCCAAGCGCCTCAGGGTGATCTCATTTCAGAGGTTGAATTATTTTAGCGTCAAACCAAACCATATAGAGCTCACTACATTTGCATGTTAGTCTTTGAACAGGGTCACACCTTTGAGTCAAATTCTGCCTCTGCATGCAACACATCTTAGCTGTTTAGCGAGCTGCAGGGAGAAGTGGAGCGTATTATCGTCTTTAACAAGCACAACATCTTCTGCACGCGTGTTTTTCAGCAATGACAGACGTATTCCTTACAAACTGCTGGAGTTAGAGCTGTGCATGCTCGTCACTGATGTACTCTTGTTTATGAAAATGGCATTGTTGGAATGAAAAATAATCGCAGAAGCCGTTACCTGGAAGGGTCCGCTGGGGCTGATGTCGAAGAACGCTTTCCTCCAGTCCGGGCCCTGATGACCAGACTTGCTCCACACCACCGTGTCCACCGAGGCGATGCTTCTCACTCGCAGAAGCACATTGAGGGTACCTGTGAAAAGTACGCACATATGCATTCCCACAGGAAAACACACCCACACACACACACGCAGCAACACACACACAGATGGTACAGATCATTAGAAGCTGTCAATGAGCAAAGACTAAAGATTAAGTCATATTAAACTGTGAGCGGACCTCAAGATGATTGAAATCTTAAGAGGCAGTTAGAACATAACAACCCACAAGACTTATTACCACAAACATACACGTTTTAGTTTTGATCATAGACTGTTTAAAAAGATGGACGACATGACAGCTCCCTAAAAGTGAAGCCAAAACCTCTCTAGCGCCCCCTGCTGACTGGCTGCAGTATAGGTCATAAAGCCTGCCTCCTCCATGTTAACAGATGGGACATGAGTCAAACTATAAAATCAAAATACACAGCAAAAAAAATGTTTCTCAAACATGGTTTCTGTCATTATAGTTAGTTCTTATCATGCTGATTTACGTCCAAGTGTTCATTTTTCTGACAAGTTTAGTTTTAATTAGTTAAGGATGATTGACAGCTCTGTTGACGAATAGTAGTAGAGGACGAAAAGTGCGAGGAGATGTAACTTAAACAATCATTGAATCACAGTCATTGAAGTTTACATATCTGTGAACGTCTGCTTCAGACCAACACAAGAAGCTGCTCTGATGTTGCGGGCTCCACCCGCCGATCTCTACTGCGCAGCTCTGTCTCCAAATGATGTCACCAGCGCAAGATGGCAGCGCCTGTCACTGGGGCTATTTTGGCTTCCATTTTGTACAATGAGAGCAGATGGAGACACGTCGTCCATCTTTATATATATATGGTCTTATATATATGTTCTTGTCAGTCACAAAGGAGCACGTATTGAATGACTGGTTGTGATTTAGGTTGTGTTCATGTTTTATTTAAAGAGGGTGATATGCACTTATGCACCACCCAAACAAATATTTTTTATATGTGTTTTATATATTGTACAATCAGTTTTGTCTTTGTGAAGACAGCACAATCATCATCTGTTCAGGGTTGTCATTGAGTGGGCCTGGACAGGCCTGGACAAGCCTGGACAGGTCGTCAGTCATTCACAGGGCTGATACATAAAGACAGACAACTTTTCACGCTCACACTCACACCTCTGGACAATTTTAGAGTCACCAGTGAACCTAACAAGCATGGACTGTGGGAGGACGCCGGAGTACCGGGAGGGAACCCACAAATGCACCGGGAGAACATGCAGCAATAAAACTAATGCCTGATTTAAAAATGTTAGCAGTAGAAAGTAAACATGATTGTGTTACTACTTTACTTCAGTACAGTAACAAGGCATCTGTACTTTATATGTCTTGCCAAACTATAAACAACGGAACACACCACCTTGTTTGAGCACCACACACTTCAAATTACCTTTTTTTCCCTCCACACAGAAACCAGGCTGTGCTCTGGCCTCATCTGATTTATATAAGAAATGGAAACAAATGTGCTGCATACACCAGAGTGAGGCTCTAAGGTCAGATACTGTACCTGGATGACATTTAAGGTGGAAATGAAATGTGTGAAGCCCTAAGGATGAGCGGTGCTATGTGTTGAATTTCACATTGACAGTCCAGTGGATAGTTTTATTACTGACATAAATGGAGCAAAAAGACAGCAGCAAGGAGGAAGGAGGAGCGAAAGGCAGACAGAGGGAGAGACGGGGAGAGAGAGGGAGGAAGAAAAGAAAGATCCTTCCACCTACTGCCACGTGATTTTAGGTTTGCATCTTAAAAACATTTGCAACTAATATGGACACATGACATTAAAGTCAATTGTCCTGAATACTTAAAAACAAGGTGTAGAGAATGACACCTTTCTAGCCATGAACTAGTGATCCAAATACTCTCTCTCTACCTCTCTCTCTCTCTCGGGTCTCTAAGGTGTGTGAGGATCATTCATCTTCTTAACGATCTCCAGCCAGCTCCTAATTGGAACATTAACCAACCACCAGTCTCTTAAACAAATACGCAAGCAGGGGGCACACTATCTGTGTGTTAAACACTATATATAAGTGTGTGCGAGTGTGCGCACGAAGAGCGAATGTTTGTGTGTGTGTAAAAATGTTTTTCATACTGTTGTGTGTTTTCTGTATCTTTGAACTAATGTTCTTTAAACCTTGAAATAAGCAGCAGTCTGGCAGTAATTAAAGTCTGTCAAAAGAGAGGTGTAAGTAGAAGTGTATCTTTTATGGGGGCAAAGAAGCAGGTTAAAAAACATGTTGAGGATGTTTGAGAAAGAAGCCGTGGGAGGCAAACTGTCTATCCAGTTATCTCTCTGAACTCTGATAACAAATCTAAGTTGTTATTAACCTTTGACTATCTGTTTTTCTGAAAGAAAAAGTTTTACTTTGCCAATGTGCATGCACACTGCTTTAATGAAAAAATAATTCAATAGGAGAAGAAGTTACATTTGGAGTCTTCAATTAGCCTAGCTTAGCATAAAAAAAACATCTTGTCGTCAGTAAGAGCTTGCCAGGCTAAAAAGCCTCCAGGTCGTCAAATATTCCTGCATGTATCGCCTCATAAAACCTTAAAGGGCCAGTTTGCCGATTTTCAACCTCAGTCCTATCATGCTATTTTGGGAAGCTAATGCCATTATGGTGGAAAAGAATGCATTTGGCTCTGTGCCTTTGGAGGACGCTATCTGCTTCTCCAATGGGCCCTGGAAAACCTCCACCAGACGACTTAAAACACGTCATCTGGTGGAGGCCAGGGAGCTCGCTAAACTACACTTTCTCAATCTAGGACGCCCGCCTCTGATGTCATGTCTCGTTCAAAATCGTCAGGTTTGAAATGTAGACTGCAGACACACAGATTTTTTAGACGATCCACCGGTATATTTTCGTCGTATTTCAGATTCTGTACCGCTCTGAGCCGTTGCCTGCAGCGAAAACATTAGTATTTCACTCCAGCGTCTCTCGCTGGGTGGTTCCTTTCAGAGGGAGGGGTGCAATGCACGCTGGGTGTTGTAGGAATGTAGAATGGGCGAAACCACGAGCTGTTTGTATGACTTTCTCCACAGCTATGGTGCCAATATCAAATATCATTGCTTCTATCGATTACAGAGAATACCAGCTTTGACTGACAGCGGCTTTTTCCCGGGTAGAATTGTTCCTTTAACCTCCGTGTTACACTTCTCGTTTTTTGACAGTTAGTTAGTTAGTTTGACAGATCAAACATTATTTGTGTAACAGGCTGACAGGCTAACAGGCAGCTTGGTTCACAGGGGTGGGACAAAATATTGATACGGCGATATATCGTCGTCGTACAGTCATCGATAGGCTGGTGCTAAACATCGATTTGATTTACAAGTATATGCTTATTTTCTATCTATCTATCTACCTATCTATCTATCATGATATTATCATTATCATGGGCCACATATCTTATCATCTTGTATAGTATCACATATTGTATCGTGAGTTACGTATCCTTTTGAATGGTTTGGAACTTTGGATCACGCATGTCCAAACAGCAAAATGCCCTTGATCAGGATATAGCAGCTCAAACATAAGAGAGTCGTGTGCAACTGTTCATCACATTTCAAAGACATGGCCGGCTATGCGGTTATATAATGGAAAGAAACATCGGCTCATTCTGGTTCAGCCCACTTTCACCTGCGCAGCCCTCTCTCTCCCTACCTCCACACATCTGAGCCTCACTGTCTTCTTATTCGCTCGCCACCTCTCTCTCCTCCCATCCCCGCTGCACCCTCACATCTCCACCTCCACACGCACAAATAAGCACACACCCAACAGAGGAAGAGGAAAGAGGACTCTGATTAGCAGTGTATTGATTGGACCGAGGTAAAGCAGAGTGTGTTCTTAAGAGTGTCAGAGAGTCAGAGGAGAAGGCACAGCTCTATCAGGGCTACTTGTCTGCAGAAGCATGAGGGGGGACGACAGCAGAGATACACACACAAACGCACACACTGACAACTGAACGCACACTGTTGTCTTCTTTTTGATAATTAGAAGTGAACCCACATTGGGCCCGTCCTCCCTCTTACCCTCATCCTAGCCTAGAAAGGGTTCATGCCCTCTTTGTCTTTGTTTCCAGTGCCGGTTAGACTCAGAAAATTCCAAAGCTCTGCTAAACTGTTCAAACAAAAATTAATATTACAGTCAATGTTCTGGCTTCTGCAACCAAACTACAAGCAAAGGCATGTCATTCAGAGTACACAACTCATTCAGGAGCAGGAGAAAAAGGGACAAATCTGGCTTTAACTTAATCCTTTTTAAATTAAACCTTGCAAGACAACAAGCTTATCATAATGTCGTTGTGAGAATGAAAATCCAAACCTAAACACTCACAGAAAAGAAATTAAGCACTTGTTATTACATCATGTCGTTTTTCAAAGGCTATGCTAACACAAAAGCATCCCTTTCAACTTCCACAAAGATCTGTAAACATTTATACAGCAAAGTTAGTCAGAATCTTACTCACATAAAAGTGTAATCCAAAAGCAGCATACGCAAAGCAAACTCTAATTTGTTTCCCCTCACTCTGAAGTAAAAAAAATGATCCAGTGATTCCAAGTACGCTTGCCAGTGGCACTCTGCAATCCAGAGCCAGAGTAAAATACGACCCAATGCCAAATGAAACTTAATTAAATGTTGTTTATTGCTGCTGCCAGCCAGCCTAAAGAGAAGCACATTAAGGTGAACAACAAAGCACTTCACATAGGAAGGTCTTTATTTGCCGCACTTGCAGTTTTCACCCAAAAAAAAGAGCATAATGCTTTCCTACCTGTTTCACAATCACATAACCGCATGATTACGACATACATGTGGGTCGGAGATGAGCACCATCTCAATAGCATTTCTAAAAAATGCTTTTATGTTAAAGTCTCTAAAGGCTTTAAACATATACGGCCCTTCTAACACTTCACAGCACTTGAGCACTATACAATCGAGTACATTAAAACCAGTCTGAGTCCTTCAGAATAAAGCGCCACCTCTTCCATCCTCTCCCTACCTCTGCACATTAACGAGTTGATGGCCTCTCCTGCAGCTCTCTGTTCCAGCCTTTTCTACCTCTTTAACTATGCCCCCTCATACTCGTTTGCTCGCACTCCCTTTCTTGTCGCACTTCATTTTCCTCAGTCCGTCTCTCTTTCCTTCCACCCTCTTTACTCCCTCCATTCATTAACCCTCCTCTTTTCTTTCCAAGACTAACCCCCCCCCCTCCTCTCGTCTCCTCTCACTGACCCCCTCTGTCTCATCCTCGTCTTGTCTCTTTCCGTCATTAAGAGTCACACTGTGTCTCTCTGGCTGGAGTGTGAGATCTGCCGAGGTAAGGCAATTACAGTGACAACAAATTGGAAGCGACTCGAAGAACAACAGAGTAAATTGAGGGAGGGCTTGTAGCAGAGCTAGGCGTAACTGGTAACACAATGTACTAATCGTAAACAGGCGCTGTGTGAATAATGTAACATTGTCTTGTCTCATTGTTTTGTATGCATACGTTAAAGAAAGAGCGGTAGTATATATTCCACATTATTCATTAAAGCCCAGTTTAGATGTTTGAGAGCCATAAGAAGACAACATTTTTAGCCATTTCTAGGAGGGTGAGATGTTTCACAGTGGACAGAGGTTTCACAAAAAACATCTGGAAACACTAGAGTGGAAGCAACTTCTTTTCACACAAAAACTGGGTATTAAATATGGAGTGGCACAGTGCAGTTGTAGTCTGAGCTTGTTTACTTGAAACTGCCTCCAACATTTATATACAGGGGTTTGGTGAAGACCATCTAGAGGCAGACGTAAAACCTAAATATGGATGAGCTTAAAGTGAGCTTTAAGGCGCACATAGATTGGTTTTGACCCTCAGCGGGTTCAGTACCATGTAAAGAGACAAAAGGAAAATCCCAATATTTCATCCCAATATTCAGTTATTTATTTCATGATCAATATGAAAGGACAGAAACTAATTAAATGACTTAATTAATGTGAACATAACCATGCTTTTAAGTGTGTTTATGCTCCTGCGTGTTTATGTGGGTGTATTCTTAAACAGATACGCAAATACTTAATAAATAGTGTCCATGCCTACAGGTGAGATGGTGATATTCAACATTCCACTGTGTTTGAATTAATATTAATGAAGCACTTCGCACTCAAATCAGTGCTGCGATCTGTCGCCGAGAGAATGTGAAGGTAGTAACAAGCTATAAGAGAGAAAAGTGATAAAGGAGTCTGACTGGAGGCTCTGAGAGGCTGAGCTAAATGCTAACGTCTGTATGCTAACATTCTTACATGTTAGCATGTTTGGCAGGTAAAGTTTAATATTTTAATATGGATATTTTGAAGTGTTTCTTTGTGCACTTTAACATACTATAACATCCTTAGGAGACAGGGAAGGTCAGAGGTAGCAAAGGCTACAGTGAAGCCTGTGTGAAGGGCCTGTAGCACCTACAATGTATGCGTGTGTGTGTGTGTGAATACGTGTGGTGTGCCTTCATGTATTTGCATGTTTTTCTCAGATCCATGCCTGTGTATATAGTATGTGGGTGTGCATAAAAGTTGAGTCTGTGTGTAGGTGAGTGTGTAAAAGTGTGTATGCAGGTGTGTCGGCTACAAGATGTATGCATTCTAGCTATGTGACAGAGCATATTATGATGAACAGCTCCCCCAAATGACTGATTGTGTCTTGCCACTGCTATAAATCACACACCCACTGCCCCCTTCAGCCACCTCCGAGCACACACGCTGAGGAACAGGCACACACATACAGAGGGAACTTTGGTAACTCCACGACCTCGCTTCCCTCGCTCGCTCTCTCTCTCTCTCTCTCTCTCTCACACACACACACACACACACACACACACACACACGAGCGCACCTCTGATGTTGTGTCTGACAAGCTCTACAAGCGAGGGTCAAGCACAGAGTTCAGCTTCTGACAGAAGCCGGGCGATATGAGAATCCTGATACTATCAAGTGTTAGCATGTGTGTCAATGTGTTCCTACAGGTGTGTGTGTGTGTGTTTATGAGCATTATCTCTGCTGTAATACTCACCGATATGTTTGCCCTTCATGTGGTAGTAGAAGGAAACACAGTACGGGACCCTGCCGGAGCCCTTTGGTCCCCTGACTGATGTCACATTAAAAAGTGGAGACAGCAGACGAGCCTTGTCCCCCTGAACACGCGGCCGCGATGCTTCAATGTACATGTAGTACCCTGAAAACAACAAGACAACACTCTCTTATACTTCAACTTTTAAAATTAAATGTGGTTAAAGTGAGCATGTCATGATTCCCCGTTTCCTCACCCTCCTTGGTTCCACTGCGGTCAGTGTCAGGGCCAGTGTTGGCGGAGCGCTTCGGATTCTGCGTCAGGTGATTCTGCCTCGTCCAGTCAAAGACATCGCTCCGGTCTTGCGTGAAACCACAGATCCGCTCGTCCTCGAAACCGCACACATGGTCTGAGGTGTGTGGAGAATAAACAAGAGAGGAAAACACATCAGATCAGTGACACTTCAGGCAGGTGACATCACAAGCTACAGGTGAAGTAATCCAGTTTTATTTTTTATAGGAAATGAATGGCAAGAGTACAGCTGTATAATAATCTCTGAATATGCACTTTAAATGTGATCAGACAGACGGGCCATTAAGGACAAAGTGACAGGCACGATGTGGGAGGCAGGGGATATAATGTGAAACTTAAAGTGGTCTGGTGTGTGTCTCCTACATGCAGAAAGCGTTAAAGGGAACTACTTTATGGTTGGGTCAGGCTGCGTCTGAGTAAAAAATAAAACATAATACTAAAAACAGAGGTCTAAGTCGAAGTATTTTAGCAAAGAGACAAAACACAATTAAGAACCATTATCAGAGGAACATCGATTGACTTACTGAGCCTGGGTTTACACTATGTATTGATAATCTTACATGTATAATATAGGTTGGTTTCTTAGTCTTCATACAAACGGCATTTTTAAAGAATGGGTGTCATCAATGCTACAATCAGGGAACCATTGATGTGTCAACTGGCCTCCTGACATGAAATGAGATCTTATGTTCTTTCCTTAGTAATACTTTTCAGGCAAGCAAACAATGACTATAATACACATAAAATAAATACAGTTTAAAGAACAGTATCCTGTGTAAAAGCTGCAATGTCTCTAATCAAACTATTGGGCCTAACATTTGTGGGAATAATACGGAAGCTGTAGGGAAAGTTTAGAAAGACTGGTGTTAAACCAAGAAAACATTAACATAAAAAAAACATAAGAATTTGAGACTAATCTTTACAGTTTGGGGAGCAGTGGGTTTAGTTATATTTTTACTTAAAGCTCCTGTGAGGAACTTTCAGTTTGAGTTGATTTTGGCGCCCCCTGTGGACAAAGCGGTATGTCTTCTCTCTTTGCTGAGTTTGTCCTGTACATGCTTTTTGAAATCTCATTCTGCTTTCTTTAACAGACGTATGTATCACTCACTTTAAATGTTTGCCCAACAAAGGCAGCGTGTGGTTAATCGCTTCGTCTGACACCTACCCCCCGCCAGAGGTTTCAGGCATTAAAAATAACTATATATAAATAATCAATCTTGTTGCTGATGGTCTGGTTTGCTTTTGTAGCTCATAAAGAGTAATTAGAATTAATTTCAGTCTGTTTCATAACCAGCAAAAAACTCCTCACAGTAGCTTTAAAATAATCGTAACATCCTCCCTTTTATATGTTTTGTAGTAACATTTGGGGTTATAAAGAAAAAGAGTTCCTTTTGAGAAAGACGTCTCTTGTCAAATCAAAAGAAGGGCCTCTCTCTCTCTGTCTCTGTTGTCACCTTCATTAGCTCTTCTGAAGGGCTCTGCCATTATCACACACTCTCCAAACAAATGAAAATCGAGGCAGGCGAGCCCAACAAGAGCTAACGAAAAGCATCAAAGCTGACAGATTCAGTGAAGGCTTCCCGGACACTCGCACAGTCCACTGCAGATGCATATGGCCCACGCCTCCCCATGAGGATAGCTTGTGTGCGCGGCAGCCTTGTTTCAGGAAGCTAATCTATTACTATTCACACCCTGCTCCACTACACGCGCTCCTTTCAATTTGCACTGTTGTTCCCGCAGTCTGTTCCAATCTGCTGTTGTTTTAATTGCCTCACCCTGCCGGAGCCAACTGCCACTCCTGCCAGAAAAATGCTGCGTATCTCTTAATGAAGAAAATAGACAAGATGTGCAATTGAGTGAGGAAGAGAGAGGGGTGGCAGGAGAGAGGATGAGAGACAGACGGGGAGCAGAAGTCAGAGCAGGAGAGTGAGACAGAGAGGGACGGGAGCTAACAGAGGGAAAACGGAGACACACATTTACAGAGATGAAACATACTTTAATACGGTTTCATCAAGGATATTTAGCTCATAAAAAAATCACATTGCATTAACCTCTATGATGACATTTTAAATGTCACAGACCTGCTTCCAGCCATTAGTTGCTTTCTCGCATCCTGCTGTTACACCGCTCTCCTCAACAACAACACGCTTTAATAAATGCCCAGGCTGGGTAATGGCAAACTTTGCCTTGACAAACTTGTGCTGACATTGCTTTGAGCATACAAGCTAAATTAGCTTGCACCAAAATTTAACGTCCCTTCCTAACTTCGACACCCTGTCATCAATCAGGTCACGACAACGAGGTCAACACTGAAATGTAGGGATGGGGAAGGGCAGAGGATGGAAGTCAAGAGAGAGGTCTCACCTGAGGGTCTGGGGTAGGTGTAGGCTGGAAGAAAAAATATACTGATTAACACTCAGATATACATAAACACATAGGAAAGAGAATCACTTGGTGGTTCTAAATAAGACTTACGCTCTGAGTACTGTATGATGCGGCTGATGTAGTCCCCGGTGCTGTAGGTGGTGATGGGGGCCAGTCGGACCTCGTAGGACAGAGGGATTCTCAGGTCTGATATGGTGTGAGACATCAGAACACCCTTCTCCGGCTCCTTTCCCTTCAGGTCTATCTGCTTCGACAGCAGGTTCTGCTTGTTCTGCATGTGTACAGATGAATACACACACAAAGAGAAGATTCAGACAGGTTAACATGTGTACTCAACAATATGCAGTTTGCAAAAAAGGCAGAGGCAGGCAAAGAGCAGAAACAGTGAGAGGCAAACATGGAGGTGTCAAAACTGTTAGGCATACAGCCTCAACGTAATCTCTACAACTTCAAGATTTTTACCAACCCCTTCATAACAAATAAAGTTCCAGCTCATGTTCATCTGTAGGGTTTAAACTGCATTATTACAGGAACTTCTGCTGTGTCTTGGGCAGATGCCCAAATATAGAGTTCCTCCACTTTGTGATGTCACAAAGTGGAGGAACTCTATATTTGCGTTCACAGCAGCCAGCAGACTGAGACTTTTTCAGCAGGGGATTACTTCAACTTACTTTTACCTACATATTTGAAACTTCACGCACATTAAGTACCGACATCCAACATTGTAACATTGTATATATATCTTAAAATGTGAAACAGCGTAATACCCCCTCTTTAACTCATACAGTGATGCACTGGCAGCACTCTCAACAGTTTTATGTAAACAGGCAAAAAAGGCCAAACTCCGGGTTAAAGATCTGCTCATATTTTTCCAGTTGAAGGTACTGTCTTTTACAGTCCTTAACCACTACCTGTGTTAAGCGGATAGATTTTGAATTGTAGAAGTAACAATAACTTATCCAAACACAGGATATTAACCATCAGTTATTCTATGATTCTTTTACATTCCCTTAACGGCGCAAGTTTCCTCATATTTCCATTTATTGTCAGTGGAATTTGGTATGGGCACACAGTCGGCTCTGGGCGCTCAGCCAGTAAACACCTCAGGACTTGGATTCTACCAATTTTGGACATCATAATCTCATCCATTATCCAAACTGAAGTAAATCAGGTGTTTAAATGATAATTAGCAAAAATCTCCTCTCACTAAATGTTCGAAAGGCCAGCAAAAGCTGTGATAGTATGTGTACAGAGTTGGACTCAGGCACTGAGGCCTGCTCTCAGACTCAGATCCTGTGCAAAAAGTATCACTGCCCATCACTGCAACAGCATGGGCTCTATAAACATGACTGTAAAAGCGCATAGTTCCTTTACTTCTCTATATTTAGTCATACGTGATAAGCATTGTATAACATACCAGCATTAAATCCCTACTGTTCTAAATGAATTGATTTGGCTGTGAGGTACAGGGAGGAAAATGGTGTTGAGTGTTAATCCAGTCAAATTGTTGTCTTGTACTGGGGGTGTTTTTTTTCGGGTAGCACCACTTTTAATAGAGCTATTGCTGTTATTCCACCCACGGAGAGAAGGATCCATTAGCTGTGTATCTGCCTCTGATCCCAGCTACTTAAAGACCTGACAGTGAGCTCAATCTAATGCATTAGGTCAGCCACTCCACCATAACACCTTAGTACACCCACAGCATGCCATTATCACGTAATGCATGCAGCAAGAGCGGTTCTGTGTGTGTGTGTGTGTGTGTGTGTGTGTGCAGGGATGCTTGTGTGCGTATGGTAAATGTCTACAGAGCAGAGCACTTACACGGTGAGCTATCAGAGTATAACAAGTTTGTGCACATATTATGCACCCTGAGTTTAGAACAATTTATTGGATCTGCGTACGCTGTATAATCTGTGATTGATTTATTGCACTGAAAACCCTTTTAATTTGAACCGTTGACAGACAGAAATATTTTTTCATAAAAAAGCGACACAAAAAGCAATTTGTCAGAGTGTTTGTAATTATTATGAAAAGGGGAAAAAACATGCATATACTGCAGGTATATACACACACAGAGAGTAACAACAGTAGAAAGCCATATGTGTATGCTTGCTCAACTCATCCAAGCCAAAGACAGTTTGGGAAGTCACTGAGGCACTGATGCATCCCATAACTTCCCCTGTAATTGCTCCACAGCTGTACGCTCTGACATTACCACAGTGAAATCTGCCTCTCCTCCCGTCCTCTGACACTCACGTTGAGGTGTGCTGTCCCCGTCGGATGCCTACTCACCAGCACAGATTCAAACTCTAGCTAGACCGAGCTGATCGTTTCTATTGACAACACCGCGGTGACTCCTGCTCGGGCTGTAAAGAGTTTGGTATGACTCCAATTATTGTGTGAGTCCCACATTGCAGCCCCAGCCCCCGATCGCTGCAGGTTGGTGCTCTGGAACATGCTAGGAATCAAATCCCAGCTTCCTCTGCAGGCCCTGTACCCCACTAATGGCTGTTAAATCTTCTTTTTTCAGTGACAGTCTGGCTGTTTCCATGTCAGATGCTCCAACTTTTAACTCTTTCAATGCCTAAACAATCTACTTTTACATAATTTTGAGTTAATCTTCTGTTACACAAACTGAAGAGGAAACTTAACAAAGGGTTTTGTTGCAGGATGCTATAAAGGGGACACTGCCACTTTTTACCAAAAAGCAGCAAAGTGACCTTTTGGTTTAATAGACTGTCACATTAGGGAAAGGTCAGATTTTTCCATTTATCAATCAGCCATGGGTCTTGTAGTTTTTCAGAGTAAAGCAAAGCTTGCTAAAGTAATGGTGCAAATACACGACATCATATATGCTCCTTTTACAAGTCAAATTCATAGTCAAACATATTTTAGGTATAGAATTAAACCACTCGTACTTGAACAGAATGTCCCTGTGACATTATTAAATAGTTAATTTTTGAAAGCAGTGTTGCACTTTTGTAGCTAGTTGGAGTGGATTCAATTTACGCTACTTTTTATATGAGTTGTTTTGTCTAGTGGTTTCCAACATAGGGGTTTTGGCCCCTCCAAAGTGTCAACAAATAAAGGTGAGAGGTCATGGCTGTGGCTCTCTGGTAGGTTGGCGATTGGATCTACTTGTCGAAGTGTACTTTGGCAGGACACTGAACCCCTAATTGCTCCCGAAGGCAAAGCCATCAGGTATGAATGTGCATAGCAGATTGGCCTAGTAGCCTGTGAATGTGAGTGTGAAAGGGTAAATGTGACATAGTGTAAAAGCACTTTGAGTGGTTTGAAGACTAGAGAAGCGCTATATGAGTGCAGTCCTATTACCATTAGTGATGTGCGAGTCATGAGTCAGTTGTTCAAAATTAACAACTCCTTTTACTGACTCGGGAGTCCTCAGCTGACCACTAACTCATTCACTAACTCACCCCTGCTACCCGCTTTTAGCCACTGCAAGCCGAGCCCTGTGAGAAAAACAACCACTTTGGCGCTTGTTTCAACTCGATACTCGCTCCCAAAGATCCGGCCCCTCCAGAGCTCGCTCCCTGCCCTGAGCTGAAGGTCTGACTCGAGTTACATGAATCAGTCACTGAATCACAATTTGCTGTGATTAATCGCGATGAATTGCTTTTTTTCTTCTTAAGACTGAAGCTTTTAATAATGAATATTTAAATGTAAAATCAGGAAATGGATGTAGAATCAACACCAAAGAAATATACTTTTGTTTAATAGCATCTTTTTAAGTTTAAACACAGATTCTCTCCTGTGAACCACAGATTTCCAATAAAACCCTCAAGGCCATCAAAATTGACTGAAAGACATTTTTCTTACGTACTACAAGAAATAATAACAAAACCCAGGCCTATAAGTGCCAGTTGAATTTCAAAACCATCATTGTCCTGATTCATCTTAAGCCAGGATGGTTCGGTGTGGCGGTTGTCACAGCACTGCTGCGGCGAGCGAGCTGCCCGATTGGCCCGCTGTCCTCTTCACAGTGCTGCTGCGCACGGGACAAGAGGGGCGGAGGCAACTCGGAGCTGTTAGCAGAGGAGCCATGAACTGCGATTGCCCTGAGCAGAATACATGGGAATAAATTACAATATAATATATTTCACTGGTCTGAAAAAGACGCTAAATTTGTCACTAGTCGCTTTTTAGAAAAGAGTCGCCAAGAGGCAGAGAGAGAGTCGCTAAACAGGCAACACTCACAGGAATTGCCACAGGAAGTAAACACAGCTGCGTTAATTGCGTTATTTTTTTTTACGCGTTAAATACATCAAATTAATCGCAATATTTAACGTGTTAATTTTGACAGCACCACTCGCTTTACTATCAGAAATTTATCAATCAGGTCAAAAAACAGTCAGAAGGTCTACAAGAGCTGCTTGATTAAATGTAATCTCCATTAATGTTAGCGGAGTGCTAAAGTTAGCCCGATCAGGTGACGGAAGTCTCTAGTGCGCGTGCTCTATGGGCTCATGGGCCGGTGGCGGGTTTACACTCTGGGTAACTGACTCAGGTGGCTCAGGTGACTCGAAAACCCGACTCTCTTTCGTGAGTGACTCAAACAAACCCTGCGATGTCGGCCTCCAGTGTATCTGTATTGTAAGAGATGTCCTCAGTTGCCTCCATAAGTAGGCCTAGCTTAATTAATGTATATATTATCACACTGTGTATAATACTTTAAATGTAAGGAGTTACATAGTGTAAAATGTATTGCGCCCTTTTAACTCCCACTTACGCTCACATTCGCCCATATCAACATTTACACACTGCTCACCCAGCATATGCATAACTATGTGAAATATGGCAGCAAAGAAAAGCTGTGCTCATGTAATATGCATGGAGTGTGTGTTAGCAGCGAGGGATGAGCTCATAATGGCGAGGAGTCGCAGCTTAAGGAGGAAGGAGCTTTCTTCATGAGTGGTCACACACACACACACACACACACACACACACACACACACACACACACACACACACCTACACACACACACACACACATGCTCACACACTTGTTTTTGACCTTTACAGTGTGTGGGAACTACAAACATAAACGAGACTACAAGCATGCACACACAAACACACACACACACGTGCGCCTGCGGTGAGGACCCGGAAACACATGGTGGATCAATGAGGTGCTGAAGTGTGACTGAGAAGAATTCAGCTGCTCCAACTGCAGGTAAAGTCTCCCTGCCGCTGTCTCTGTCTACCTAGGTCAGTGGACAAAATGTGTATATGTGTGTGTGTGTGTGTGTGTGTGTGTGTGTGTGTGACAGGGATAGGCGAGAAAGATATACAGCATGTAGTGAAAGGACCAGCAGAAGGAGACAGCCAAAGTGACCGAAGCGAGGCTGACATATTTAAAAAGGCAGAGGTTGTTGGTTGATAAAGAAGTTAATACACTTTCCAGACAGTGTCTCCGTCAGATCGTCAACAAAAGGACAAAGTAAGACATGTGAAAGAGGGTAAGAGCGAGGGAGCAGCCATGAGATAGAAACACACACACACAGAGCGGCGTGTTTGTGTCAGAGAGAGAAATTTGGATTGACAGCGTGAGACGATTCCGCCTCTTCAAACACATCGGAGTGTGGGGTTAATTTGTCTGTTATCCTCTTTTAATGGATCCTTTCATGACTGACCCGGCAGTTCATTGATACTGTGCGTGCTCATGGGAAAAGTCATTATTGTGCATGTGAGTATGTATCCGTATGTATCCATGCCGCGCTCTCTTTTCGGCCTTGTGTGCGAATATACGAGTGTATCTGCACAGAGGGGCTGGTTATGTGCATCAATTATTCATACATTTGATTTAATGCACAACTCTAATTCATCATGAATATTTTTAATTTCTCATATATATGATAATGTGTGTGTGTGTGTTTGTGTGACTTCATGTGACTGTGTCTGAGTGTAGAGAGAAGCTGTGTGTAGCTAGGCTCTGAAGGCAGGTCAGCTGCTGGCTGCACATCTTCAGTGATACACAACATGCACGGCTGCGTAGCTGCAGGCAGGAGGGTGGTCGATACCGAGATGAGGGGGAGAGATGAAGAGCAGGGAGGAGAGAGGTGTGGAGAGGGAGGGAGAAGCAATAAGGAAGGGGTGCTAGGGAGGGAGAAATTGACGAAGAGGGGAGGATTAACAGAAACACAAACACGCACATCGTGTCCATAATTACTATATTTTGGTACATCATGTGTGAATGTTTGGTTGATTTGTTGCATCAGGACAGTCATGATTTCAAATTTACTGAACACATATGAACTAATGCTGTAGGGGTCTCCACCTAACTCCTAGGTGTAAGTAAAGACAGAACACGAGGCGAGTTTAAGGGGAGGTAAGATTGACTGCAGTGTCAAAAGTACGAGATGTGCCTACTCCAAAAACTTTGTGCTTATCCCGGGGCTTTATGGAGGAAAAAGGAGAGAGAGGGTAAGGAAATAAGAGACAGAACAGGAGTTTTCGACAGAGGCTGAGCTGAACAAACACACTCCCACACACACTCAGTGTGTTTGTCACTAGCAAGCTATCATTATGACACTTGGTACATTGGCTGTTTGCGGGGCTGCACTAACAGTCCGCTGGTCTAACTCGAGCAAAAGATGTGAGGCAAAAATTTGCTTTGTGTTTGAACTCGCTGTAAGGACAGTCACAGTAACCGCATGACTGCAATACCGCCGTTATGTGACACCAACCGCAGTGTTTTTTTAATATAACAGACACGGTGATGATGCTAGGTATGCGTCCTCTGTGGAGCATTAAAATCTAAAAGGACGCAGTAAACTCAGTATCCATGCATCTTTCCATACAGAGCAATACATTATGAACAACAAACTCGTTTTAAAATCACAGTAATAAGCAGAAGAAACCTGGCTGTCAGAGCACAGCGGCTTCAACGAAAGACGAGCCGCGTGCAGTCTCGCGACATGCTTGTTTAGCCGCTACAACAACTAGCCCGTCACCGATGGCAGTTTTCATGTCAACAATTAAGGATCCGAACTTCGTAGTGGTTAATAAGCTCACGTTTCCACCGCTCATGCTGTGTTCACTCATGTCGATGATGTTGTACCGTCTGGGGGACGCGCTGTAGTTAAATAAACATACTGCAGTGTGTTCAGGCTACGTAAGTGTTTCACCGCCGTTAAAAAAATTCAGTACCGTGACAGCCCCAAATGGAAGACGAGACACAGAGATGTTCAGTGAGTGCTTTAGCAGCTTGATGGAAATCAAGTTTAATAAGCAACCGGCTCATTACTACCTTCCCTCTTTGTATATAAAAGGATCACATATCAAATGTTTTGTTCTTGAACTGTCCCACTGTTTTGTGTTGGTCTGATGTAAATAAGTCTGACATTTCCTCTTCCCCGTTCACAACCTTCGTAATATCTGCAAATAAAGCTTTTTACAGAAGAACCTTTCACACCTTTTAATTGCGTAAAGATGAATCCAGCATATTTACTCCCTTAAAGGAACATGCATGAGAGAAGAGCACTGCAGACACGCTGAGGTATTGGTGCAAGTCCGTCTTTAATAAAAGAAAGCGCCTGAAATGGGACACAAAAAGCTTAGTGAATCCGTCTCTGTTGTTGCAAAAAGGTGACATTATCACTCACTAATTATCTCCCACAAATCAAAGCGCTCATTTAAGAAGCCGTAGGGGTGGAGGCTGTGGTGTGAGGAGCAGGGTGTGGACAGCTTGATGAAACAAGGAGGGTCTGTCAGCTCTGCTAATTCCTGCGCAGGGAAACCCCCCGCAGGGAGGATGAAACTAAATTAAGAAGTGTAAACAGGGATTTCACAGCCTGGCAATGAGTCATGGAGCAAACCAAGCATGCCACACACACAAAAACACCCACACACACACAAGGATTGGACATACACCACAGGCGCAGGTAAATACAAACGCACTGAAGGCCTCGCATTGAAACACAACAGCTGAATGCAAATAAACAAAGTAAATGCATGAGCAAATACGCAGCTGAATGTTCAGACCTACGATTTAAAGCACTGATCTTCATGAACTGATCTCAGCCTTTTATTCTATGTCTGCACGTCTCCCCCGAGACCCCCTCCTTCACTTTGTATGTGCTAAAAAGATAGTGTGTCAAGGCGTTAAGAGGATGAGCTGGAG
Source organism: Semicossyphus pulcher (assembly GCF_022749685.1). Lineage (NCBI taxonomy): Eukaryota > Metazoa > Chordata > Actinopteri > Labriformes > Labridae > Semicossyphus > Semicossyphus pulcher. Next base: position 22,352,065 of record NW_027211603.1, read on the forward strand.
AAAGTGTTGCAGAAATAGATGGCTTGTGAAATTGAGCTGGTATTACATTTGAATTTTCTCATACTCTATTTAATAGTCGAGGGGACCAGTGAGATTTGCTGTTTTTCTTTAATTTGCATCTTATTCCTCTCTTTCGCACCCTTTCATTCACTCCCGTGCTCGCTCCCCCCCTCCGCTTCCCTTTTTTTCCCTCTCCAGTCGTTCGCTCTTGAACGCACACATAAAGACATGCAGGTAAAAAGCTTGAAATTAAATTAGACTTTAACAACATTTAAGAAGTCCTAAATCGCCACTTAATGCTTACTTATTATTTTAACACTGTCAGCATAACAACTCGCAGCGACTATTTATCAGCGCTATTTCAGTTGTCACGGTTCAGCCAACATTAAATGGCATTAAGTGTGCACTTATAACACAGCTCCTCAGAGCTGGAAAAACACAGAGGGAGAGAGAGAGAGAGAGAGAGGAGCACAAGGGGAGGCGATGAGGACTGAGAAACAGCAAAGAGAGAAAAAGAAACGGTGAGGAAAAAAAACAGAGGAGAGGCTGAGTGTGAAATATAGAGAAATAATGGTAAAAGGACAGAGGGCAAAAGGAGAGCGAAGAAGAGAGCGAATCTTTTCACAGAGCTGAAGCATGCAATCAAAAGTGCATCTTAGGAAGGCCAGTGCTCATTGTCTGTCTCCCTGTAGAGTCCTACTTAATGAGGTAAGCTGCCAAGCCTTAAAGTAGGAGGGGAATCAGCTATTCAGCCGCACAAAAGCAAGCTGGCAGACTCTGCATTCCCTCTGTTTCAGCGTCTCACACACACACACACACATATGCACACACTAACAATCAGACACACACCACCCCCCTAACCAGTTGTGTATTATTCACTATTATCCTTCCTGTCCTCTGACTCAAGGCCAGTAATCTATGAATAGACGTCTGAAACAAAACAAGAAGGTGGCCGAGGTTCCCAGCTTCGGATCAGGGGCCGCTCAGAGGGCTCAGAAGTGTTGGGACAGGGTTTGGCTGCAGGAAGAAGTATAGTCTAAGAGATTCTGGAGGTTAACAATATAAAAGTGAGGAATTATTCATCAGCCCAGGTAGCATTAGTTTATAGCTTTTTAGGTTATTACTTTTGTCATATAAAAATGTATGCATAATGTCTCCCTGAGCATATTGAGTTGTTTACTGGCAGAGCTGAGGTCTAGAAGGTAATGCTATCCATCTTTAAATCCAAGTTTGTAACTGCTAGACTAATTTAACACTCCTCCAAGTGCTGTGAACATCAAGTCACACCAATGCAAAGTCAATCATTTGAGGACAAGTTAAAACATAAAAATACGATCAAATGAGCACCTGCCCCTGGAGCCATTGATAGAATGTAATCGATAGAAGAAATAATATTTGGCGCCATAGCTGTGGAGAAAGTTGTACAAACAGCTTGTGGTTTCGCCCATTCGTCATTCCTACAATACCCAGCATGCATTGCGCCCCTTCCTCTGTAAGGAACGGCCCAGCTAGAGACGCTGGAGTGAAATACTACTGGTTTCCAGGCAGAGTGGAACAGAATCCGAAATACGACAAGCATATACCGGTGGATCGTCTAAAAAATCTTCAGGCCTGCAGTCTACATTACAAACCTGATGAGGTTCCTCAAGGCACCTCACGGATCACATGATGTCATTTTATGGCTAAACACTGCAGACATCAGAGGCGGGCGTCCTAGATTGAGGAAGTGTAGTTTAGTAAGCTCAATGGCCTCCGCCAGATGACATGTTTTACATAGTCTGGAGGTTTTCCAGGGTCCATTGGAGAAGCGGATAGCTTCCTCCAAAGGCACAGAGAGAAACTGCATTTTTGTCCTACCATGATGGCATTAGCTCCCCATAATAGCATGATAGGACTGAGGTTGAAAATTGGCGAACTGGCCCTTTAAGGCTTCTTCATGTTTTTTGCAGCTGAATTCTAACTAAAATGAGAAACCTTAGCAGAGGAAGTCTGGTCTTGTTTAGCTGCAGTTAGCATTAGGAGTAAATATCACATATCACACTGTGTCTGGCACTCAAAGGGAAGTTGGTAAGTTAATTATGGTCGGCATCCTAACAGTAGTTCTGTGAACAAAAGAAAAGTCTTTTAATAGGGCTTTTCAGTGCTGCCAACTCATCTTGAAATCTATGGACACTAGGAAGAAGAATATGTGTTTCAAAAAAGGGAGAGATGTGAGCTTACTGCTGAAGGAAATGTGAGGACTATTCATGAACATGGGGTAGTATATGAGGTGTGACGGAAAGAGACACAGGAGAAGTGTTAATCTGAGAATCTACCTGTACATGCTTTCTAAGAGGAAATAAGTGTAAAAGTTTTCCTGTATAACTTTGGCACATAATAAAAGTTTAGTTTGTACTTCCTTTATTTTCTATTCACTTTGTTTTATTGAAAGGATTTTGAAATTTGCTCACTGCAAGAGGGATGTTTTTATATAGTTTCTTTTTTTATAACCAAACTTCTCCATGCATGGGAACTCAAAATCCTACATCAGAATAATGTGCTTTTTTAAAGAAATGGTTATAGGTTAATTTTCAGGAGGAGAGGAGAGGAGAGGAGAGGAGAGGAGGGAAGAGGAGAGGAGAGGAGAGGAGGCTGTAGCGTTGTTGTAATTCAGAGCAGGTCTCCATTGATTGACTACACACGCCTGACACTCCACAAGCTCATAAAGCCCTGTGTTTACCCAGCATGCACACTTCACTACATACAGACTTGTGCGTATGTGTGCTCTCGTCTATAAGCTTTGAGCCTGTTCAGTCAAGGTGATGAAAAACATGCAAACACAGAGTTGACCAGAGTTTACTTTGTCTAACTCAGACTGCGGAATGACGTCCCTTGAGTACGTGACAAATCAAATCAGTGAGTTCCTGCATGTAAAGCCTTGTAGCAGAGATGTGTATGTATACTTTTAAGTGTTTGTGCAGGACTACTTTACCTTTCGCACATTAACCCAGTAGCCTATGATGCGGTCTGTGGCCTCCGGATCCTTCTGTGTCCACTGCAGGTTGTAGGAATAGTTGTTCCCTTTCAGGATCCGAACTGGGTTTGGCGTGTCAAAGTAGAACTCAGCATTGTAGGGTTGTGCTGTGGGGGAACAAAGTGTCTTTAATAAGTGGCACTGAAGAAAAGCCCCCATGTTGAATAAAGAGACAAGAGAGATAGACTATTCTCCGATGGATATTCACTCACCGGATACATTGAATGTGCAAGTTGATGTTCCCGCGCTGTTGCTGACTCGGCACTCATAAGAGCCGTTGTTTGTGGGTTCCAGCTTGAACTTGAGCTCGGGCGTCTCTTTCAGGTCGGGCATTGGCATACGGATGAAGTCGCCGTTACGGAACCAGCGTATGTCTGTGAGGCGTGGCGGGTTTGACCGCAGGACCGTACACCTCAGGGTCACCATCTGATAGTTCCTGGAGCGCACATCCTGGAAGACCGGGTCCAGTATGGGAGGATCTGTGGAGACAACAGGACTTTGAGCTGATTCAGCTGTGATGTGAATGATAGAAGTGTGTGCAGTCTATAAATCATGTCATAAGTATATCCCTTTAACAAATGCATTCATTCTTTGTACTCTTTACTGAAAAGAACAACTTAATAGCAGTGTTTATGCTTGTTTTGATTTGACAAGTCATTGATTATCCTGAAATTATCATGCACACTGATTCCAGTAATTTTTGTCGCTCCATCTAAATATACTCATCATAAACAAATGCATTTCAGTGTGTGTAAACATCAGTAGCCTTAATGTTATTATAATTATTAATAATTATTTCATTAAGACAATATTTAAGTGACCAGTGAATACCTTATTCTATAATCTATATGAATGATTATACAACAGTTAGTTTCAACCAAGTATTCTGATTGGAGGCATTTCATGAGTGCTGATATAGAGAAGAACATCACTGGGACTTTTCACTATGTGTATCACTCCGCCTCAGCCAGGTGTTCTAAATACTGTTAATTGACATTACAGCAGGCTGTGTACATGTCTATATTAATCAAGATGGTACCTCTGAATCACACAGCAGACTCTTATTTCACTGGTTGATGATCAATTAAAACATACAGATAAGTGTACATGATGAAAATCAACTGATCTGTGGTAACCTGCAAACACAGAATGCAGGAGAATGTTTGTGTTGCTCGGCAACAACAGTCCAGTTTCAGTTAAGTTGTGAAAGTAGTTCAGTTGGTATTTTAACTACTATTTGCTGCTTGTTTAACTGTTGTTTAAAAGCAATATCACACTCAAGGTTGTGATGTTGTAGTGACTATCAGCACTGCTGTGATTCGGTCATAAGCACAGCTTGCAGGCTGATGATATTCAGTACAACGTCACTCCCTCTCATGTGATAACGCTTAATTCCCTGGTTCTCAACTGGTGGGTCGGGACCCAAAAGTGGGTCGCAGAGCTGTTTTCAGTGTGCTTAAAAAAAATAAAGTATTTGAACAACATGCGTATCCTTTGACGTGCGTGCAGTAGAAGTATGGTTTCTTCACACGCCATGTATGCACTGACTGGGTAATCCCAGCTACAGTTACATTTACATTCTTGAAACTTACCCTACAGTAGTTGCATTTATGTTGCCCTTTTTCAGTTTGTTTCTCTTGAAAAAAAGGCTGTTAATGGAACGAGTTGTAGAGGCGGTATGTTCTTCTTATGCACTGCCGCCTGCTTGTCAATTTGGCTAACTGTTACACTGTTGTGTTTTGTGATGTTGACATACTGCGATGTTTCGTTCTGTCTCAGGCACAGATTTTAATTTAATAAATTTGACTGGTTACAAAATGTGGGTCTCGATTCGTCACTAAGGAGGTGGTGGTGGGTCCTGAGAACCACTGGCTTAATTGAACCATTCATTTATGTGGAATAACATCTCTATATATGTGCAATGCTATGAAGTGTTATAATGTGTCTTCCTTACAGCACATTATCCACTATTGTGCTTCAAAATGTGATACCTATCCTCACATGCTCACTTACTCTGATGTATAAAATATTAGGGACACTGTGTTTTTAGCAGACGGCTGAATGGAATCCGTGTAAAACCCCTTACTCTTAATCTTTCTTCATTTTAAAATATTTGTCATTCACAAAGGGGGAGATGGAGATCGACTTAAGCAGAAAAGCTCGGCGACTGAGCTTAAAGATCCACACAGGCAAAATGGACCACTGCAGTGTGCATACATCTTCATCATCCATGTCTGATTCTCTCTTGTCTAATCTCCATTTTTCCTGCAGTGAAAATTTCCTCAGAGCTTCAGAAAACATTTTGACAAATCATCCTCCACAGAGCGACTGCCACAGGGGGATCAGGTATGTCTATGAGGCACCATTTCCCATCCCTGCTGCTAACCGGTCCTAACCAGCTGTAATTAACCTGTCAGCAGCCATGTACGGCTCTGCGGTTAATGACTGACTAGCTGCTGTTGCCCCCGGGGTCAGCCAAGACTCAACACGGGCGAAATGACTCTGCCACAAATCACCAGCCGGCTAGTTCAACCCCCCTGGCTACTCACGGAGATAATAGGCAGGATGCTAATGGTGGTTGTGTCGTACAAACCGTGATGAGATCTGGTGTTAAGGCCCCCGGAGGTGAGGCAGCGAGACTGGAGTCCCTTATGAATCAAGTTTATCAGACACAGATGTGTAATTAGAGTCTAATCTATGTTATGCCTGTAATTTAGACAGATAGGGCGAGGGATGAAGCTCAGTACGGGGAGAGAAAGAGACGGAGACGGAGAGAAAGATAATATAGGAAGCAGGGGAGAAGACGGAGACAGATGCTTTTGTTGTGCTCGATACAATGTGGAAACCTCTGGGCAGAAAAACCGTCCCAGGTGTAATGAAAATAATAATAGGCATTCAACTAGGAGCTCGCATAATCACAGTGATCTGAGGGACAAATTATTATGTCAAAACATATGATAAGGGAGGAGTCAGTGTCATCCCGGCCCTTCAACAAAAGAATACAACGTGATGATATTTTCAATTATAAGCTTAAACCGAGCTCTATTTTACAGATTTTATTGGCGTTATTGTTTCACTTAGGAATCTCTCTTTAGTCATAAATTGTTTTATTGTTAACATTTATATTGTTTTAGCTTTGTAAGCACTTTTAATTAAAGTAATTCACTCACTCATCTTCTCCAGATTAGAGACTGTATCTCCCTCCTCTCTCTTCACCGCGCTCGCCTCCAACTAGTTCAGAACTCAGCAGCTCGGCCTCTTACTGGTTGTAACAGACGACATCACCCCAGTCCTGGCTTCACTACATTGGCGTCCTGTTGCTTTTAGAATTGATTTTAAGATTTTGCTGATCACTTTTAAAGCACGTATGGGTCTGGCTCCAAGCTACGTTACAGAATTGTTGACACCCTATGAGCCAGCCCGCAGCCGCAGACCCTCGGGTGGGGGCCTTCTGCTCGTTCCAAAGTCGAGGCTTAAAACCAAAGGAGGCCGTGCCTTCGCCATCAGGGCCCCTCGACTTTGGAATGAGCTGCCTGAGGAGATAAGTCTCGCAGACTCAGTGACATCTTTTAAATCGCTTCTTAAAACTCACTTTTATTGACTTGCTTTTATGTGATGTCGTCTTCTTATTGACTTTTAATCATCTTTATAACTTCTTATCTTACTTCATTCCTTGTTTCTATCTTTATAGTACTGTTATCTCTTTTATTGCTCTTATTTCCAGTATCCTTTTTATTGCTTTTTATTGTTTTTATCTCTTTTATTTCTTTTTATTGCTTGTATCTCTTTTATTGCTTTTATTTATTTTCATTGCTTTTTTTCCTATCTTTTATCTCTTTTAGTCTTTTATTGATTATGTCTTTTATCTCTATTTTTCCTCTCTATATTTCTCCCTACTTCATTTATTCTCTCTGACTGCTTTTTATTGCTCTTACCCTTTCTTTTTCGTCTCCTCTCTCTCTTCTTTTGTCCCCTTGGGCTCGCGTCTGGCTATGTTGTGTGGTTCTCCAGTTGCTTTCTGGGTTTTGTGGTTTGCTTTGCTTGATTGTCAAAGCACTTTATAAAATGTTTCTAAAGGTGCTTATACTGTCTAAAGTTTTTATTATTACATGTAACCTGTGTCATTGATCAGAAAGTTGTCCTTTTTTGGAGGCAACCACAACACCGTTTGGCTCTTGCAATTTTGAAATGCAAAGCTTTAATGAAACAACAGCTATGCTGTCTGTGAGTAAAGCTTTTACTCTTTATTCTTGTTGCAGGTGTATGAAGCCAAACCAAATCCTTGTTTGGAATTTACCATTCTGTGCCTGCACTCCAGTCAGAGCAACACAAGTGAGCAGCTGCATGCTAAGAAGACTGAAAACCACCCAAACATTTTACTTTTCAAACTCTGTTAGACACCCAGCATGTAAATGCAACATATACAAAGCATCCCACTTTCTTATTGAATGAATCTAAATGGTCATTTACTGCTGCCAGTGATTTGACCTCTCGTGTCACCTGCGCTTCCCGCAGCCACGACAGTGTCATGTGTTAGAGCTGAGGGATGGGCGGGCGGTCAAAGGTCGCAGTGTAATCCTATGGGCTGATTAGTGTTAGTGGTCACATACCATGCTCCTGCTTATAGACACACACATGCATACTGATGCCTATCTGACTTTGGAAACAGGTGGCAAGGGTAAAGAGAAGCAGGCAAACTGTGGAGAAACAGCGATAGAAGAAGGGAGCAGGAGGAGGAGGAGGGAGGAGAGGAGGACGAGTGTTGGGAGCTGGTTTGTGAGCAGTTTATAAATCATTCCATCCCCAGCAGAGTTTTGTGGACAAGTTTTTACAACACTTCACCTGGCCTTGAGTGTTCAATTCAACAATCATGTAAGTTTCGTAGCAGTAGGTTGTACTTCTGCAAGTCGTGGGGTTACTTAAATTTCGAACCCAACTTTTTACCGTCTCTGGAGCATTGTTTCTGCATTTGTTTGCTGCTCATTCAAGACTCCACACGGCAATGTTTCATAGCCAGTAGACCATAATCCATGTAAACACACCATCGCTATCTGTCTTATTGAATGCAAAATGTATTCCATCCGGGAACACAACACTGACCAAGCCAAACATTTACAGTACACAAAGAGGAAATCAATTTACATGAGACCCGGAGAGGGAGGAGGGGGGGTGAGAGAGGAGTAAGGTGCGACGAAGGGGGAGAGAAACAACGACAATGAAGAAGACAAATGACGGGGAAAGTGTGGTGTGAAAGTGAGAGAAGTTGATGATTGAGTATGGGAGGTAGGGGAGAGAATGAGAGAATGCAGGATGCAGAAAGGGAATGACAAGACAGAGAGAGGTCCGCTCTCATGGCCAGCAGTCAGCTGATTGATGATGATGAGAATGGCAATGAGGAAGAACAGCCACCTCTCTTGGAGGGGGAAGTGAGGAGGGGATACAAGGCGGAAAGAGGAAGCGAGGGAGGAAAGAGTGGCAAGAATCTGCGTGTCCACTTAATTATAGCTGGCATAAAAAATGATGGCATCCTTCCCTAACATCGATCAGCTCGGCTAAACGGAGGGAGACAAAACAAAGCTGATAAAATAAACAAATTAAGGAAACTGGGAGGAGCGCAGAAAGGGCAGAGGAATCTATCTGTAGGCTGTAGCTGAGAAGTTCTCCTCTTTTATGCTGCTTTTCTATATGCCAAATGCTTTCCCTCTTTTCCAGCTCTCTCGCCTCCCAATCATACATTTTATTTCTTCGCACCTCGCCATACCCTCCTCCCTCCCTCCATCACCCCTAACCCTGCTTTCCCGTTTCAAGCTCTCTCTTAACCCCGCTCCTCTCTCTCCCGCTCCTGCTCATGTATCTGTGTCATCTCTCTGTTGCTCTCTCGGTCCAGAGTGGGGTGGCCACCTGGTCCATTAATCAGACTTGGCCGGTGTGGACAGCAGAGCTCACAGAGCGCTGCCCCTTCCGCCCCGCCTGCATTAGCAAACCCTGTAAATCCTTCACAAAAAAAGGAGAGGAGGAAAGGAGAGGGACATTGCTCCTTAGAGGCCCAGTAGAAACACAGACAAACACATTTTTTGGTCTGGCTTTTAGGCTCAACTGTTTCTCTTAAACTCATTAAAAAGTATAGTGGCTGAGTTTGTCCAGAGTGTACTTTTAATTGCTCTATCCACTGGAATAAACAGGTCCCTCTAGTTTAGCTTGATCGCTAACATAATAAAGCAGCTGCAGCAGGAATGACTCTAAAGTGAGCATTCTCAAAGTGATAATCTCAAAGATTTCCATGTAAATAAATGTCTGTTAAGTCACCATCTATCGCCGAATGAGGTAACAGAATGGTGATTGAGCCTATGGCCCACTGATGAAAGCCTTTGCATTTGCAGTATATAGTATTATTATGGACTTGGTGTCTGAATTGAAATGAATAAATTGTGATGAGTCATATTGATCTCTGACAACAATATTAACATCTCTTCCTGTAGTAAAAGTCACAGGCGTAGATAGTAAAGTAGGTCAACACTTCCGGTGAGATTTTTCAAAGTAAAAGCCTGATCTAGAATTCTGACGCTCCTCGTTTGTACACAATGCTTTTATTTCGAAGTGTTTCCCGGGCCGTTGTTGTTGTTATTTTTTTATTTTGTAACTTTTCCAGGAATTTATTTCATCGATAAAGTCACTCACAGGCTTCTTATTGCGGTTCCTGCTTAATGTTCTTTGAAATAAAAACGTAGTCATAAGTCTCCCGCAGGCCATAAGTATATATGTTAGTAAAAATAATCATGTATATCAATACACTTGAGTGCTACCTCTCCCCCTCACTCGCTCTCCGTCTCTTCGTCTCAGCTCATACGGTTGTTTTCACTATGTGTTAATTAAGGTCCCATTTCTAATGTAAATAAGATCATTTTCTGTTAAGACCAACCCATGGAAACCTTTAAAACAAAGACCTGAAACTACCGCTGGATATGCGCGCTGTGCGACGTAGGTGAGGACAGAGGACGAGCAGGGGAGGAGCAGCCCCGCCTACTCCCCGAACAAAGTATCCAGAGCCATGTAGAGAGAGTCACGTCAGTGGAGGTCCAATATGCTCCATGATCCGCCATTGCAATGTTACAACTCTCTCTTTCTCTCTCTAGGGCTCTGAAAGTACCGTCACTCACTCATTTACTCACTTATTCAGTCAGTCTAAAAAGGAAAGCGACCGTCAGCGAGGAAAATTAAGAGTTACAACCGGAGCCAACCGTGGACGTCACACATGCAACACTGTCTGGATATCTGGGAAGTGTGCTCCCGCAATTACCGTTTATCACCAGAGGCGAAGCTGAGATCTTCGAGATTATAACTTTAAATGTAAAGGAATATAGGCCTGGAGTCTGAAATACATTTATCCAGATAGATGGCTAAGACCAAAATACTAGCCGATCTGAGAATTTTGGTCAAAGAGGGACAAATTTCATCCTCTGAGTTGCTCGTTGAATCAAACTCCAGGCCTCTAAATTTTCCTCTATTTTAAGTGTTTTTGATGTAGCACTGTCCTCCTTGCATGCTCATGTTTTTATTATATCTTGTTGCCTTCAAACTCGATCTTGTACACATGGCACACTGGGAGTGTGATGAAAGGGTTGCATTGAAAACTGAATTACAGCTAAATTAATAAATTAAGTGAATTGAATCAAGCACTTAGTAATGCAATGGTACACTGCTGTGCAAGGCAGCAGGCGTTAAACCGTACAGTGCACAAGTGACTCATATAATAACATGTCTTTTAACACTGGATGTTACTTAAAAGCTTGATTTAACTGATGCACCGAAAGCAGCAGAAAGACCTGATGAAGCTTCTTAGACAAGCATGAGTTTTGGTGTCCTTTCATGGAGCTATCATGGAGGCTTAACAAACTACACTCCTTGGAGATTTTTTCTGGAAGATTCTCGTGTTTGATTTTACCCATTTGGTACTTTATGCTACAAGAATGACAACACTGTCACTCATAAGGTAAATCAGCAGGGGACACTTTGTAGCTGCTGCTGATGACACGTCTATGGCACACTGATTTTGCCCACCTGGTGTGCCAGCACAATCGAAGCACATCAAGTGTCGGTAGAAGAGGCAGAAATGTACATGCAATTGTGATGGTATTCTGAAAGAGCATTTATGTGTTACTTCCTGTTTCCAGTGCATGCACTATTTCCCTGAAAGTAAAAGTAATGAGATATAAAATACAAAGAAAGGCAATGGGCAGTTGGAACATGCTTGAAACTAGCATCTGCAGAGCACGCACATGCAGCTTTGGGTGACAAGTGATTTCTAATGGTTGGATTAGATAAACGAGGGTGCCTTAAGTATGCTTATATAAGGTTGAGAGTTTTTGACAAAATCTACTTTAAATTCATGTTTCACATTATGCTGCTTCATCCTGTACGTGCAGGCAGAGGAGCAATGATCAAAATTGACACTGCTCGGTATCATGAGTATCGAAATGATTCGAGTATTTCTGAAGTTAAGGAAAAGTGGGTAACCTCACGGGAAGGGAAAAGGTATTGAACTGATGTGTAACTTAAGCAAGACAGATCCTATTCCTTTCTCAAAGCCCATCCTCTGGGGGTTTCATCATGACAGACCCCACCGGAGCGCTCTCGAAGGGGAAGGGGGTTAGAGAAATCTGCCTTTAAGCTGAATAGGTGAGTCCTCATTTTCACTCTCCCTTTTTGCAATCTTTACATTATCGTACTTTACCTTATGTGTCTTTAGGGTACGTAGTTTTTCAGGATGGGGAAATGAGAAAAGTGTGGTGTATTAATGGATCTGTGATATTATCATAAAAACAAAACATTTTATGGCCCATGGAGGTTTACTCAAAGTTTTTATTGGAAAGAACTCAACTAAAAGAACTTCTCTCACACAGGGCTTTTATACTTTATTTGCGCATGATGCCGGCTAAATATATTCTTTCTGCCAGTATCACAAGTATTAATGTTAATCACTTTACCTGCCCAAATATTTACACTCAACTTCTTTATTTCATTCATTACTTCTGTTAATATTATGAGTTCCTGTTTAAAGCTGCATTTGTTTTAATTCCATGTATAATGCATTTTACTTTGTTTACTACTGCTATTATGTTTGCTGCTACTGTTGCCCAGGGATCATTAAAGTTTCATAATATCCTTTCTTATCGGAGCAGTAGACAAGATGCAGCAATAGCAGTGTTGAGAGCAGTCATAACCAATCTGGACTTGTTTACAGCAAACTGCAAGAAATGATTCTCTCTACATGCAATCTGAGCCTTCTGCTGTGTGATCTCAACAAGGCTGTTGGATCTTGTTGTACGGAGCTCTCTTGGGCCATGATGATCTGATCCACACATTCGAGCCCAAGACAAACTTCCCTTTTTGTCCCTTACCTGTATAGTATCATATTTTACTGTATAATGTTTTTATCATATCGTATTGTATTGCACAGTATCATATCTTGTATGGTATCATATTGTATTGTGCCTTATCATACCGTATTGTATCATATTTTATCTCATTAAATCGTATGGTATCATATTTTATTGTATCATATATTATTGTATCATATTGTGTTTTACCCAGGCTTGGGGAGTAACTGAATACAAGTAACAGAACAAAAAAAGGCAACTGTATTCTGTTGCAGAAAAAAGAGGTTATTACATTACAGATACATTTATTAAAAATGGGGATTACTAGCAGGATTTCAATTTTAAAATACATTTCAAAATGAAGACGATATAATACCAAAGACTGGCGTCTCATTTCTAAACCGTCCGTGTGACCGTATCTGATAAAAACACGTCACGACACTTCACGACACGACACACAAGTCTCACAACACAACTCCTCAAAGTTGCCAGGAGCAACATCGCAGTACAGTGCCAGTTCTACCTTCCATCTGTGAAAATGCTGTCATTATCCAAGGACTCTGCATTTAATTTTAAGAAACATTTCCAGGTAAGACCAACCGCAGCTAAAAATGTTAGCTAACCTGTCATATTCTACTGCTACTACTGAAAAATAGTTTGTGACTGTGGTGATGGCCGCAGGTAAAAACACAAGCCCCAGACTGGAATAAGTTTATGGCAGGTAACTAAAAGTTTGAGTGTGAAGTAGTGTGAATAGCTTAACAAAGTAAATGCACATAATTACCGCTATTAATTTAAACAGGCGTTCGCGCATTACAAAAGTATTGACATGTCTTTTCTCTTGTCTTTATCTGCAGATTTAGTATTGAAGTAATCCAAAAGTAACTGAAAGTAATCAGTTACTTTACTTTAAAAGTGTGATACTTGGATTAGGTTGCTGATTACATGTTTTAACAGGTAATTAGTAACTGTATCAGAATACATTTATAAAGTAACCCTCCCAACTCTGATTGAACCATATCATACCTCATCATTATTTTATTGTATCACATTGTATGGTATCATATAGTATCGAATCATATTGTATCATATATTCTATCATATCGCATTATGTTGTATGGTATGCCCTATTGTATTGTATAGTATTATACCGTATTGTTTTAAGTCATATTTATCCTATAGTTTTGTATGGTATCACACTTACACTGCACATTGAGCTGGACATTTGCCTCTCTTCGTTTGATGTTGAGCCCGTTGTATGGTGCAGTCTGGCACCGATATACTCCCATCATGTCCCTGCTGACATTCTTCAGCCTCAAGCGACCATCAGGGGTTTCCACCATGGTCTGCCCTGAAGGCATCAGCAGGTCTTTTTCCATCCGTGACCAGAGTATAGGTGGACGTGGTTTGCCATCCACGACCAAGCACACCAGATCAGCGTTTCCTCCCTCTCGCACGCTGACCACCTGGCCTCCAGGTGGAACGGACAGCATTGGTGGGGAGACTGAAGGAACGGGCAGAGACAGAGGGAGAGGAATAGTGAGAAGAAGTTTTATTCAATTTATTATATTTGAATTATAAGAAACTTTAATTATGTATGTGAAAAGTCAAAATGTCTTCGCAACTACACTGACTGCTGCAATAAAGGAGACGATCTGCATACATTTTTCAATCATTGTGGTTTCAGAAATAAAGGTAAGGAAAATGTCATATATTTCAATCTGCAAGTTATACAGAGAGGTATAATAACATTTGCAATACTATTATTGAATTTAATTATTTTTGTATCTACGCTGAAGGATAAACCTTGAGATATTCAATTTTGTATCCAACCTTCTAAATTGTGTAGGCCAATGAATAAATGTTCAAGTGCACCTGACAAGTACAACTGCAGGAAAAAGGAAGGGTTAACACATCAGGAGGTGGAAATGGCTTAGAAAACACAGATGGTACGAACACATAACTGCATAACGGAGACAGACGGAGAGTAAGAACAGAACACGACATTTACGAGGCTAATATTAATGGACAATCACAGTTTCAATGCAACATAGGGATATTAAAAGGTATTACAGCTCAATATCGACTGCTAACGTTATGGGCAACAGCCTATAGATGAGAGCAACCCACCCGGGTACTTTGCCCAAAAGTTGTGGCCCCGCCCCTTTCTGGTTGAAAACATTCCCTCTAATAAGAATGGCAGTAATGGGAATCCTGGGGTCTTTGACAATTTAATAACTTAGAATATCTTACAGTTTTAATGCTATTAAGTGCCCAAATGCAATTGCCAGTCAGGCAAACAGATCTATTATGACTTTTCTGATGAACGATCTGCGTCGTGACCACTTTCAGGCAGCCTGAAACCACAGAGCTCACTTCTTTCTGCCCTTTGTGGAAGTAAAAAAATCTTAAATCATTTTTTATCACTGTTTGAGACACAACATTCAATGCAGAAGCTTAAGGGCATGGGGCTGCAAGTGATTCTTCATCTACCGCCAGCACTTTAACAGCGCTTGTTTTCACCCAAAAGGTGGCGTGGTCAACCTGGCGAACGGGAAGTGACGTGTGGCTTCTCTAATCTATTCATTAGAGCTGAACTAAGAAAGTCATAAAAGTTTATTAGTCTGACAGAGTAAAAGGGAAAAAGAACATCTCACCACTGTTCTGTGAGATGTTGACATCCACCCGGAGCTCCAGCACCCTGCTGCCCGGGAAGTTTGCCACACAGCTGTAGGTAGCCAAGTCCCTGAACTTCATGTCAACGATCTCCAAGCTGCTGGTGCCGGGCGCCATGTCCGGGTCGCTGCGTAGCAAGATCAGGCTGTCCGAGTTGAAGACTGGAGCACCGTTCTTGTACCAGGTGTAGTTGACCTTGTCCTGTGGGGTGGCATCGACGTGGCACGACAGCTTGAGGTCCCGACCCATCTGGATGGTCTCGCTGTCCTTGTTGGAGTCAGGTGTAATCTGGAAGGTCAGGTTGCCCATAGCTGTGTGCGGTAGTAGAGGGGTGAAGAAGAGGAGAGAAGAAAGGGTTAAATAGGTGTTGGACATTGGGATTGTTAAGTCTTTAAAACAATAATTTGTAAGGAAAATCACATCACCAGTATTTTTAAACATTTTGCTATTATATTCTCTTTTCCACATATACATATACTCCTCCAAATTAGATTTTTAGACAGGAAGAACCTCATGGAACAACTTTGTAATTCATTCACAAACATCCTCTTCCACATTCAGCACTTTCTACACCAGGCACTATTAGCTGTTATTAAACGGCTGTGTTAAATACTTGATCCTGATTGGTTAATTCGGGCATTCCGAGGTCTGCTATTTCTCTGCAACTGACTGTCGCTAAGAAGAACAGACCGTTGCTAGAAATGCGGCTCTAATCACACAAGCCGAAGGACTAACTGTAATCATATCAATCCGCTGAAAGAAGGTTATTTACAGAGGAAAAAAACAGCGGAGAGAAATCAAGAGAGGTTTAAAGGTGCAAAAACTGAAAGCTACGACAGCGAGATCTACAAAACTGAAGACGGCACATGAAGTAAATATTAAACAGAACACAGTACGGGATACGGCGGTGTTTAAAGACGGTGAATGGAAAAGAAAATGTCAACAGACTCTGACAGCGGCGAAGCAGAAAACCTCAATCAGGTGCTGATTCCTGCAGTCTGGTCCGACTTGTCTTGCTTTATCATCAGTGGAAATGTTTGCATTTAATGTGATAATAACAGCTAGCTTATTTTAAGAAGGCTAGCCATTGCTATGGACGCAGCTCTCACTGTGAGTGTAACTGACTATTTTTAAACAGAAATTTAATCATTTTTAAATGAATAAAATCATTTCAACATCAACATTTTGTGTCAAATAATGTATTGCGTACGTAAGTAGTCGTGTAATAAGCCAGATAATGTATAGTGAGCAGGTTGTTATCGCGGGATGGAACCGAATGGAACTGCACCCTGAAGGGGTTCCTCCGCGATATACATCATCCCTAACTTAAGAAGCATAGACATTATAATGAACAATGCATTTGTAATGATTGTGTACTAGTATGCAAAGAGAGTTATATTTTGTCTGTTTAGCTGCTATGGAAAGGAATATAAAAAAAACATGTTTTATAAGCTACTAAAGCATCTTGCCCCTTCCTTGATACTGAAAGGAAATGGTAACTCTTGCACCAGCCTGGTCGTAGCATCATGGTTCTAACTTTGGTAATGGTGCATTTATTAAGAGTTACATTTCACATGTTGATGTATGAGTGGTGCTTGGCTTAGAAGACTATGTGGATCTCTCTACTGTATGATTATCATGTGTTTATTAGTCTCTAACATGCTACATAACCTTATTTTAAAAGCACATATTTACATATGTCATGCCAGTTTGTTTAATATAAATTAAATTTGACACAAAAAATAAAAGCCATAGGCCATCAGACAGAATGACTTGATATTAAGAAGAAGTGTATGGAGGAGGGGGGAGACGGCTAATACAGAACTGTAGATGAGTTTGTAGTGTGAGAGGAATGAGGAGGGGGCAGAATGACGAAAAGACACCAAAGGAAAAAGGAAATTGAAGAAGAAAGAAAACGAGTGAGAGGAAGAAGCAAATTGTGAAGGAGGAAGAGACAAAAGGAGCCAGATCCAGAATAAAATAACAGGGGGATTAGGAGGAGGGGGGAAACAAAATCAAGGACAAAGAGTTACTCTCACACTGTCACATTTAATTTTCAGTTTCAAAGGCTGCGTTCTCCCAACAGATTTCCATGTTGAATACAAAACAGCTCTCTGTTTCCCAGCTGAGGGGAGAGACAGGAGGAGAGGAGGAGAGGAGCGCTTGATTTAAACTCCTTTCCAGCTTGTTAACAAGATGCTTGGGTGGAGTCGTGGATATAATGCATTGACCATATGGTTAACAACTTTACCTGGTTAGTGTGGAGGCATTGTTGTGTGTGTGTGATGTGGGAGCATTTGGTGTGCATGTATGTGTGTGTGGAACTGTGTCGGCTGCTAACTGCAGGCTTTTATTTCACTGACTGAACTCTCTAGTGTGTGTGTGTGTGTGTGTGCGTGTGTGTTTGTGTGTCTCATTCAGCGCCTCGCCACCTGTGCTGGTGTGACGATGCGTTCAGGCCCATTAAGCTAACAGGAGAAACCCATCCAGCATACGTTCTCTACAGTGTGTTAACTAACAGAAGAGACTGTCGCTAATTGCTTCCACTCCAGTCTAACTAATTGGAGTGAATAAAGATGATTAAAGGGACTAAAAATAGCCGGGGGGGAGGGAGAATGGAGGGATTCTGTTTTAACGGCAGGAGAATTAGAAAAAGAACGATACTTAGCGCGTCTATTCTGGAAAGATTTACATCATGCCTCTGTAATGATGGATCAAGTGCTCGCGTGTCACGCACCACACAGACACGTACAGCAGGTACGCACACACTAATGAATATATTTGCACACATTTACAGGCACAAGCACACTGTCAGTGAATAGGGCAAGCAAGGACACCTTCTTTTTAATAGTTTAGTTTCTAACATCTATTTAAAGGTTTGGACCAATGACTGTATATATAGATGGACAACACGCGTCTCCATCTGCTCTCATTGTACGAAATTGAAGCCAGAATAGCCTCTGTGACGGGCGATGGTGGCGTCATTTGGAGTTGCACAGTAGACGACCAAAACACACACTTAACTTACCGAAAAAACAGCAAGGTTCCCGCACGCCGGTGTGTTTAACAGCAGAACAGCTTCTTGTGTTGGTCTGAAGCAGAGGTTCACAGATATGTAAACTTCAATGACTGTAGTGATTGTTTTAGTTAAGTTTCCTCTCACCGTTCCTCCTCTACTCCTCTAATCCAGAACAGATCGGCTGCAGGAGCCGTATTTGTCAACAGAGCTGTCAATCATCATTTTTACAGCATCAAATAACTAATTAAAAATGAAAACTTGGACGTAAATCAGCATGATAAGAACTAACTATAATGACAGAAACCATGTTTGAGAAAATTGTGTTTGACGTGTATTTTGATTTCAAAGTTTGACTCATGTCCCATCTGTTAACATGGAGGAGGCGGGCTTTATGACCTATACTGCAGCCAGTCAGCAGGGGACAATAGAGATGTTTTGGCTTCACTTTTAGGGAGCTGTCATGTCGTCCATCTTATTATATAGTGGTTTGGACTAAAAAATACAGTATAAACTATTTTTTTTGGCTTTTACCTTCATTAGACAGGACAGCTGGGGAGAGACGGGTAACGTGGGGAGGAGAGATGACATGCACTAAATGGTCACAGACCTGGAGACCTGGCTCTACCAACTTAACTAAACCAGTGCCCCAAATTATACTATATTTAATCAGACATTTCTGAGAATAAAAATATATTCCATTTGCTGTCAGTGTGTGTGTATTTGGTTTCTGGAAGATAATTTTAAAACATCTGAATCAGTTGTAACTTTTCTTCTCAACTATCAATGCAGTAATGTAAAATAAATAAACAAACAGTTTCAAGGCTTGTAAATGAGGATCCTACTTGATTTTGGATTAAAAACAGCTCGAAATTTGCACCATCCATCCCATTTGTCACATGGCAACAAACATGTGTTACTCACTCCTGACAACCAGATTGACGTTCTTCCGAGCAGGGTTGCCCACGTTGTTGACAGCCGTGCAGTTGTAGAAA
The DNA here is from genome assembly GCF_022749685.1 of Semicossyphus pulcher. Taxonomy (NCBI): domain Eukaryota; kingdom Metazoa; phylum Chordata; class Actinopteri; order Labriformes; family Labridae; genus Semicossyphus; species Semicossyphus pulcher. The sequence goes on from NW_027211603.1 coordinate 22,371,142, forward strand.
CCCGCGTCAGACGGTGTGACGGCCCGCAAAATCAGCGTTGGCCCCCTGACTTGGGCGCTGAGAGGAAGAGGGCCCGGGTAACGTGACCACATCACAGTGGGGAGAGGGAAACCTGCAGTCACTTCACAGGTCAAGAGCACATCCTGCCCTGGATCCACCACCACTGTGTCGTTCACCGACAGCCGGATCATTGGGGGAGCTGAGGAGGGGGAGACACAGGGGAGGAAGAGGGAAGAAAGGATTACAAGTTATGTAGAAAGTTTTTTTGGTGCGTACATTGCGGCCGCTTGCAAGCAAAATTCAGAAAAACATCAGATTATGGATATTTCAAGGGGGGAAAGTTACACATGATCATAGAGGATAACAAGTCCTAACCTCCGACCAAGACCACAGCAGCCATTTATAATATTCCTCCTCCTGCAAATACAATATAGTGTGTGGACAAGTGTAAATATGTGCCTGAGCGTATTTGTTTCTCTCAGTGTGTGTGTGTGTGTGCTTCAGAGCCAGAGTGCATTCATGTGAGGGTGTTTGAATGTCCAGCCATTTCTCGGTACACACTAATCAGCAAACCAAAGCTTTTTCATGTCCCTGTTCCCCTGCTCTCATATCTCCCCGAGCCACTGCGTCATTTTCCCATGACTGACCGAACAGGAAAAGAACAGGATGACCCAAAATGCAACTACAGAGAGGGGGAAAAAATGTCTGTTGCCAGACAGAGATCGATTGGACCCCAGCTGTTTTAAAATACAAAAAAAGGGCAGAGCGGTGGGAGGGAGGGGCACACAGACTACAGAGTACACTACTTAAAGAATGACATGGAGGGGGAATGAAAGACAGAACTAAAGCGGGATACAGTGAAAGGGTTTAAAGAAAAGGATGATAATCACATAAGAGGTTTGGAGAGAGGGAGGAAAGAAAAACAGCCACGTTGACTATACTACCAGACACGTGAGCTCATACAGTGTTCACTGTCTGCACAATTACCATATAAAGGGTCATAATGAAGACAGGAGATTATTCTGACGCTTGGATGCTAATAAGTCAGCGTCTCACACCGTCTGTAAAGCAGGAAATCCAATGATACATACTTTATAAGAAAGTAGAGTTACTGTAAGAGAGCACAGCGGGATCATGGAAGCAGACAGAGTAGGCAGGACTCTTCGGCCTACATGATGCTACAAAATAAAACTACATGTAGCTTTTTGGAACTGTGGTTAATGTAACAGCTGTTTCCTGTGATCATACTTTGGAGCTGAAAATAATACTGAGCACTTTTTAAAGCAATTGCTCCTCATCACATGGGCGGCAATCTTATCCGCAACGTCTTGTAATGGGTTTTTGCATATCTTGCCACAGGGCGTGAATGGGGTCACAGGAAGGTAACGACGAGAGAATTGAGCTTGTGACCCAAATGTCACCTGTTGAAATCCCTCGAGTGGTTACACATTTTTTGGGGGGTGGAGTGAAATAAAGTAGTTTGCCCCCTCCGTCATCAACTACAGTAAAAACACCCCCAGGGTAAAGCAGTGGCGCCTCAGTCCTCCACTGGAGCTGCGTCACTGGCTCTGCATGTGTTACTGGTCTGTGGTTGTATTGTTGATGCGTGTTTCTCTACCTCGCTCTGAAAAGTTTAGAGGAATAAAAACAAAGTTAATGTACTTTCATGTGCTTTAAAATGTGCTTTGTCAGTGCGACTCTTTGAATTATGTATATTTTCTTCTCTGTAGGACCTTATGCAGCAGGTGATAACTCTATTGTTTAGCATAAGGAGGCATAATGACACATTACGGCAAGGTTGTTTTAGAGGTAAAACATGACCTATGATACTGATCTTGTTGCACAGTTCCCATTAATTCAGCGTCTATGCTCCATGATTTGCTTAATATATGGCCCTAGTTTTGAAAAGTATCTTCTCTCACACTAAACTAAAAACATGAACACATTTATATATTTTCCTTTGTGAATACGTTCCATTCAGTGGATGATGAAAGATGAAAGAGGCTTACGTTCTCTAACAGATTTAGATGCTTTTAGAACATAAACAAATCTGACCTCACAATGAGAACCAGGTGATTCTGCAGCAACATTAGGAACATAATATATTTGCTGAAATATGTGGTGTCAGTCATCTGGCGAGACGCCTCTTTCTTTCATGGGAAAATAAAAGGACCCTGACAATATTGTACACTTTCATACCATCTCATTTGTCATAAGAGAAAGTATTCATTGGTCAAGATGAAGCTGGCCACTTTCACAGTTTTACTTCCGGCTTTGCTTCTCATCACTCACAGTGATGTGTCAGTGTGGAGCCTTACAGATTTAGAGTCCTGTTTAAGCATCTCTGTAGTCAGATGGACAGCTAACAGATGGGGAGGTATTTAAAAAGGTCAGTTGCTGAATACTTATGAAAACAGTTATGAGATGGTCCACAGATATGTATCCACATACACATTTTTTTAATCCAACTGCCACTTTACAGTTTTATCCTGGATGTTTATCAAAAGCAGTGACTAAATTAGTTAGGATGACACCTAGCAGACAGCTAGCAGAGACCACCTGCCACTCAAGGCGATCACACCCATAATTATGCAACTTTCAGCCTAAATATACATTTAATCAGTGAGTCATATAAAAACCCAACCCCATACATGCATAGAATACCTTCAGGCTGTAAACATGTTAAAGCAACACTTTAATATGGGGCCTAATGGGGATTGACTCGCTTTTGGAGCCAGCCTCAAGTGGCCACTCAAGGAACTGCAGTTTTTGGCACTTCTGCATTGGCTTAATTTCTCAGCCCTGGAGGTTGCTGCTTTTGATTAATGCATTTTTGTTGTGATCGGTTCATCAAACAACTGTGGCTCATGTTTATGTTTCTCTCTTTTTGGCAGTGGGAGTAACAACACAACACATCGTTTTTCTGCACTTTTCAACGAGTTAAGGGTCACTAATGGGTGTGCATGATTACCCCTGTCTTCAACTGCTTTCATTTTTACATTTTAATCCTTCCTCTGAACATATAGTTTCTTTTCTATCTCGTGCTGAGGAAAGGCTTCTTAGGTGGAGCTGTTTCTCACCTTAAGCTCCATCATACTCCTAATAGCAGCATAATACGGCCTTGCTACTGTTGCTCCCCCTTCAGGTCTGCAATTTGTGCTCAGTAGAGATCAGACTGTTAAATATTTAAATAATCTGTTATGTCTAGCATTAGTTGTGAATTATTTAAGCATGAATTGTAACCTTATTAGAAAATATTACCAATTTGTTAACCATGAAAGGAACAGCACTGTTGATCGTTCTGAGGATGCCTTTTAAAGGTTTTGAATGTTATATTTGAATGAGTACACTCCAGACGGGGTCTTTTAAACAGGCTCTAGAGGACAAGAAGGAGGAGAATCCATGCTTTTATCGACCTGAGAGAGTTAATCCTCAGTGAGAGACCGACCCCCCGAGTGCAGGAAGCAATTCATTCCTCTAATAGACTTTATGCAGTACATCCCCTCATCTAATCTCTTTTTTAACAGATTGCAATCGGCGTAATGAAAGAGGTGCACAGAGGCTCGACAAACTGGTTTACAGATGCATGTTTCCACTAATACGAGGCCGCGCACGGCGCTGTGCACGCACGCACACAGGCTTGTGCTCTCCTAAATAGGTGACAAAAATGTGCATGCAAAAACACACACTAATGGGATATCTCTTTAGCTAACCTCTCTGGTGATGACTCTCAAGCTGACAAGAAATTTCACTGGTGTAACAACTACAATCAGTGCATAAATAGCACTGTCCACTTCCATTGTATCAAATCATGCTCGGAAAGTAAGCCCCTGCAGGCCTGAGAGCTTTCCAAGCATGGGCCTCAGTGGAAAATGATCCATGGTCCAAACCTGTTTTTAAACACAGTTAAAGTCAATTAAAGCATCTGCATATGGGGATATGTTAAATTAAAGCCCTGTATGTTGTCATAATAGATTAAACTGGCATCTTTAGGTGGTTTTCCTCTGAGTAAACTGATGTCCGACATGAATTTAAAACATGTCCAACCCAGGTTTTATCGAGGCTCAAAATTAGCTTTCGTTGATGTAACTGTGAACAACTTTAATATATAGATAAACTACATAAATTCTAGTTGCAATCCCAAGATCAGAACAGGGCAGAAGTAAAGTCCAGAGAAAGTCTGGGACATAAAAAAAGAGAGAGCACTATATGTGAAGCGAAAGGGAGGGAGGAACTGAGGATTTGAGAATTATAGCTTCAATTTCCTGGGGATGCGTGGGTGACGGCAACGGTGGGATCAGCCAGCGCTCTTCCCAAAGTAATGGGATTTATGTGCAGCACAGCGGTTTACAACCAGGTAACAAATGCACCCTCTTCCACGCTTGCACTTTCTCACTCCCTCTTTCCCCTGTTCTCTCTGTCAGTTTGTCACCTCCGTATCTTCAATATCTGTGTTTTTTTTTCACCATCCCCTTTCTGTCCCCGTACTCCTGGCTCTCTTTCTTCCTTCTCTGCATCCTCTCCGTCACTTTCTCTCTCTCACTACCGTGCTGTGCGACCTGTTTCAGATACACAAGGCCTAATCCGACTATGAGGTAAAAGAAGAAGGTTATTGGGGGGAAATCAGCTGGAAATGAAAGCTTTAAGGTTTAGATAGAGGTGTGTGCTGACAGCTGCTCCCGTGTTTTGTATGCAGAAACAGTGGTTATCACCTTATCAGTCAAATATACAGTGAGGCAGACTGGATGTGTGATTATTACCTTTAAGCACCGATATAACACCCTGAAGAAAGCTGAGTAGATGAAGTATGCTAAGTGCACTTTACTGTGACCTTTGACCTGCTTATATTATGTAGTTTATGTAAGATAACCCCTTACCCTGAGAGTTTGATTGATCAATTAAGATACATTTTGACATGTCACAATGAAAGCACATACAGGTGTGAATATTCATCATTAAAGCTACCAGTAACAACTGTGATTTTGCTATGACAGGTCGACAGGTCTGAGAAAAAGGCAGATGAAACCTGCGAGAAAAAATGACAGCATATTAGAGAAATCCAGAAGAAGGTGTTTAATAGGAGGGAAGAAAGTGTGTGTGTGTGCCCTCAGCAAGAGTGTGTGCACATCCACAGTAGATATATGGCCTTTGTGTGTATGCACTTTGGTTTGTGTATCTGGTAACTGTATATGTATACCCCAACAGGATGGAGGAAACAGCCAACCTGCTTGATTATGCATGTTTAGCTACATAGAGGTATATAACACAAAAGGTCTGTTTGGTACATGGAAAACAGTGTGAAGTCGGGCGCTGGTTTAGCTCAGTTGGTAGAGCAGACGCCCCGTGTACAGAGGATGTACTCCTCAACACCCTGATCACAGGCTTGACTCCCAGTCTGACGATCATTTGGTGCATGTCTTCCCCCACTCTCTACTCCCCACATTTCCTGTCTCTCTTCGGCTGTCCTATACAATAAAGGCAAAAGCCAAAAAACTAAAATCAAATTAAAAAAAAACCTTAAAGTTGTCAATTTGAGGATTTAAACTTAGTACAGGTTAAAATATTTAATCCATAGCCACTTTGACGTCACCCATTGGTTTATCGACTGCGTAAATGAAGCCTCAAGTTCGGGATATAGCCGCTGCCATGTTGGTTTTCTGGAACCAGAAGTGCCCACATTTGAATGAGCGTGTGGTGCTGCAAAGGAGCGAGGGGTAGGCCAACGCCAAGTTATCAAAGCTGTCTGTGCCACAGTCTGCATCATCAACTAACTCGTGAATGAGCTAGTTTGACTTTATGTTCCCCAAAGAGGAAATTCTATTTGTGGTGGTGCAGTCGCAAATTTCTGCACGTCTGCATTGGCTTCATTTTTCAACACCGGGGGTTGCTGCTTGATTTAATCTAGGACTTTGAACTGCATTAAGTGCTTTAAGATGCAGATTGCAACCAGATGGTTACGATTTAAATCCAAAAAAAGCACTACAGGTATGTGACGTTCGTGCAGTGCAGCTCGTGGGTACATTTCTGTGTGGGAGCTGTTTAAAAAAAGGCAACCTGCTTCTTGTAATTTAAGCAACATGATTTAAAATTGGAGAGGTAAATCCAGAGGGCCCAGAACTGGAATTACAAGATTCTTAAAGTCTCCTCCAGTGAGTTCACAAAAATGATCAAATAGCCTTACGAGCAAATTGATTCTTGCCAGTGGTGTTGCTATACAGAGTGTCCCCTCCCTTATATCATGGCTGGGTTTGATTTGAGGCTGGTGGAGACATGTCAGAAAGGTTTAAGTGCAGGCCTTAACACTACATCCATACAGCCCAGACACACAGGATCTGCTGGGTAAATAACCAAACATTTTTAAGGACACACACACACACACACACACAGATAAACTACAGTAAGTACTATAATGGATGAAATAACCTCAGATTAAAATAAAGATGATTTTAAATGATAGGATTTGTTTCCTGTCAGTCTCTGTCTTCCACATGAGCACATGTCTCAGACGGGGATTACAGCCTTACATAAACCTGACAGCACAGACGCAGCAGCACAATGTTCCACCGAGGGTTTACTGTACTGAGGGTTATTGCAGATTGCCCATTGATCCTCTACTTTCCATCAGGGAATTTATACGCCACAGGATCTGTCATCTATTGATCTCATCATATATATTACACACATACTGTCATATTACTGTGCAGGTGTATTGTAGGAAGAGTTACAGTAATCAATAAGAGGCTGAATCAACCCTCCATGCGTTCAGATTTACAGGCTGACTCAGTTCACTCAAAGTTTGTCAACAGCTTTAGATCATGGTGTGTGTGTGTGTGTGTGTGTGTGTGTGTGTGTGTTTCTTTCATTCAACATGTTTGTCACCAACAATATGACGCTGCATTTTTTGTGGTTTTGTAATCAGCATCTTGTTCCATTTATATCCAAATAACACTTATGTTTATTGACTCATAGAGTTGCGAGTTTAACAATGAATCAGAGGCTCTTAAACACAGAAAGTGTCTGAAGTATATTGAATACAAATTGTTATCAAACCTTGACAATTACTGACAATATATGGTTTTACTAAGCCTTTTATTCTATTTTCCCTTTTTCATGTGGAGCAGCTTTTATTCACTGCATTATTTCATTATGAATAATACATAAACATTAAGGGGGGAATCCATTAAGAATGACTTGTGGCTGCAGATAGCACCATAAATTGCGCATCAGCAGCTCAGTTTATTGTAAAGCCCAAACTCGACAGGTGTTTAACTCTTTTCACTGTAACGCAGCATCATTTTTTGAATGTGCAATAGCAGCTCGTACAAGTATAATAATCCCCATCCTGCGGTCTCCAGACATGTGGAAATCGTGTGCGCCTATGTGCCGGGATTCAGCCTTGGACAGCCCTGGACTGATTGATCTCCTGATTATAATAATGTTTTATACAGACTGTAATACAGACTTCTAATTTTGGTCACACAAAAGGTGGAATTGTCGTCATGATCACTTGAAACTCTGAGCGACAGCCCTTCAAATGCTGCGCCGCAGTGACCACCATCGGTGATATTTTCACTCTAACTGCGCGGTGCTGTTAGAGCTGGTGTTGGTGAATAAGACGCTTTTTGCATTGAGACTTATTTGTATAAAAAGGAGGCCAAACTTTCCCTGAATTTTTGCATAATGACAGATTTAAATATGCACAAACAGCACCGGAGCACAGAGTTTGCTCTGCAGCGCACTTTGGGGCACATTTAACCCTTTGTGTGTGCTTTGAGAGTTAGGCAGAGTCTTTTTGTGTCATTTGCACAAGTTTAGTGGGCGCAAAAGCTGCACAATCCTTTTGTGAATTAGGCCTGTGTTGTCCACACACATTGCAGTTTTATGATAATATACTACCTCTGCAAGAGCCCATTGCTTGATTATGTTTTGGAGGGATTAATAATTGACCTTATTGTAAATGTTTTTAGCTTCAAATGAACCTGCAAAATAATCTGCTTATGGGGTGAAAGGAGTCAGATGACTGACATGTTGTTGGCTGATGTAAAGACAAACCCACATTGATCCATATTCTGTCATGGACATTTTCCTCCAAACAAGTCAGTAGAAGCTTGAAAGTAATCTGTTGTGTTGCTCCGTCCCTCTGCAGCTCCACACATTGTTCCATTAGAGCTCCACGCCTGTTCTCCACCTCTTAAATAACACGACGAGCTCCGGAGCGTGGCCCCCGTGTTTCTCTTTACGAGAGACAGGGGAAGGGGATTTGTCCGCTGTCAGCACTTCCTGGAGGGCAGCAGCCCTGTGCTCAAATCCCAGGTTGGGATTATGATATCCAAATCAATCAATCTCCATTTCCCAGCGTGGAGAATCAGCACTGATGGCGTGACCTAGTTGGATGAATCTAATCTGAGCCATGACTGACGGCACAAGGACAAAAGGGAGCTCAGTGCGGAATTACAAAATACGCTCATTAGATAAATATTTTAGAGGATAAAACACAAAGCAGCAGCTCTCAGTGTTTTCCTCCTTTATGATCTCTAGCTCTGTTTTTATGTCAATCTGTCTTTTTCTCTCCCTCATCCTGTTTAATTGTCTGTTTCTTTCTCTTTTGTAACTTTTGTTCTTTTTGGTGTTTCCCCGCCTGTCACTCGCCTTATTATTTCAGAGATCTAAGTGATTTTCAGAGATGACATCATCATGTGAACACTTGTCTGAAAAGCTACGTTGTGTGTGTCCTGCAGCTGGAACACACAGTAAGGTGGGTGCATGATTCACATGATTTGATGATGGTATATTATGGCATGTGTATATAAGGTTGTGTCATGTGTGTGTGTCTTAGTATGAGTGTGTTAGTGTAGCTCAAATATTTAATTGACACACAACATAAAATCAACAAGACCACAGGAAAAGAAATTAAATAAATAACAACTATTGTAAAAGTAAAATTTCGTAAAAGTTTCGGTGTCTCTAGCTGGGAATTCCCAGACAATGTAATCCAAAAAAAATGGCTGCCTGACCCGATAGAAGCCTTGAACAAATCCCCTGCTAAATATTTCCTCTTCTCAAGCTTTAAAGGGCCACTTCACCGATTTTCAGCCTCAGTCCTATCGTGAGGCCGGGGTGCTCGCTAAACTACACTTCCTCAATCTAGGACGCCTGCCTCCGATGTCATGTCTCATTCAACATTGTCGGTTTGAAATGTAAACTGCAGACAGGAAGATTTTTTTGTCATATTTCAGATTGTGAGCCGTTGCCTGCACGCTGGGTGTTGTAGGAATGTAGAATGAGCAAAACCACGAGCTGTTTGTACGACTTTCTCCACAGCTATGGCGCCAATTTCAAATTCTATTGCTTCTATGGATTACAGAGAACACCAGCTTTGACTGACAGGGGCTTTTTCCAGGGGCGGATTGCTCCTTTAAATGCCTCATCACATCCCCGACCCAGCGCCTGTGTGCAGGAGGAGAAGCTGATTTCCGTTGAATGAAATAAGGCGTCGAGCCAATAGCTTTGCAACGGCTGCAGCATCTGACTGGGCAACAGAAACCGCGCCCCCGCTAGAGACGAGACCAAAGATTACAGCTACAGGGTGGGCTGATTTCCTTGAGGCAAATATAACAAAATGTCTCAAAAATAGAAGACCAAACTTCTTTGGGCATTACCAGAGCACATGATGGAGGGTGGCTGGAGCCTGATGGCATCGAGAGAAGGATGGATCTACCTCAGGATATATCCTAGCAAGCTGGCTCCTAGAGAGATTGAGTCTATGAAACACTTTAAATTGAAGCGAGCCATGTCTGATACATGAGTGTGTAAGTGTGCGTGCATATATTTTGGGGAAACATGTTAGATCAGTTGGTAACTTGGGGTTTATGGGCATGAGATCAAAAGGCAGCTGCTGCCAGAAAATGGATGGATCGGAAGTTGGAAGAAATGTGTGCAAGCAAAGTGTAAAAATCACACACACACACAAACACACACGCACGCACACACACAGAGCAGTCAGAGCTGTGTTTTCTGTCACTTTGTGAGGCTGTGAGGTCCAGACAGATTGGCTGTTTTGGCATCTCTCTGACGCCGTGTGCCAGCACCAGGCAGACACTTATCATTGCTGTCTTTGTGTGTGCGTGTGTGTGTGCTTGTGTGTGTGTGCGTGTGCCTGCCCGTGTGTATAGACTGAACCTGGGGGATACAATTGATCTCAGCCACAGGAGTCCAGGAGGGAGTGAGAGTGAAGAACAATGTCACATAGAGCTGCAGCAATAAGACCTGTTAGTGTTACTCCTGACCTGTTGATTTAAAAAAACACATTCTGTGACTGTTTGTGAAAAATGTGTGTACAGATTTAAGTTCAAAGCTAATGCATTGTTGTAAGGGACAATTAGCATAACCTACTGGTCATTTGTGCTGCTGTATCTGTGAGCTGCTTTACATTCACCTGAAGCTTCTTCATTAGCATCTCTCCTAACATTTCAGCGAGCCGTGTCCATCTCTCGCTTCCTGTCTGACTCACGCTCACTCTTTCATTTCCTCCTCTCTCTGTTTCTGTCTGCCACCACGTTTTATCCTCGCACCAGGTGTTTCAAAGAGATGCCAAACCCGGTTTCCTCTCCTCTTAACTCTATCACAGGTTTTTTTTTTTTTTAAATCTTTTCCCACCTTCAGCTCACTTAAGAAGACTTCTGGGAAACTGTATCTCTTATCTGAAAGACGCCGTATTGCTCACACGATAACCTCTCCTTCAGTTCAAAGCCTGTAAATAAACAGTAGAAGTAAAAAGTGTGGCCAGTCTTTCAACACAGCATAAATTACTTCTGTCTCTTTACAGTGTGCGACTCAGATGTTATAAGGACAAAAATAAATGCAATTAAAAAGACGCATTTCTCTTTTCTATTTCTTTACTATCTCACACTTTAAAGTGATAATCTCAAACTTTTTCATGAAATAAATGTCTGTTAAGTCCAAATGTATCTCTAAATGAGGTAACACAATGGTGATTGAGCCTATGGCCCACTGATGAAAGCCTTTGCATATACAATATATCATATTTTTATGGACTGGGTGTCAGTTGTGACTTTTGCTGTAAAAATCCCAAGCGGTACCCAGTTAGTGACGCGTTTTCCGTCACCCAGCAGTGGTTGGTCTGCCAGAGAGGGTAGGCTGAGCTAAGCGGCTGTTTTTCCGGTCTCTGCAAGCGTTGCAAGTAAACAGTAATCTACTATGGCTGAACAAACAAAGAAAATATCGATGACTACAGATACAACTTCAAAAATAAGTGAACATCCAAAGAAAAGAAACAAATTAGACACTCAGATGAAGGCAAACAGTCTACAAACAAAAGTAAGGAAAATCAAGAGTTACAACTGTGACAAAGGGAGCCAGCTGTAGACGTCGGGTTAAATTGGGACGAGTGCTCTTCTAATTACCAATTAGTGCCAGTGGGAGGCGCTCAAGAGCACAACAATGGAAATCTTAAAGATTGTTACCTTAAGGTGACATTTAATTTAGTCTTTTTGATACAAATTAGAGACCAAACATGAAAATTACAGTCTTCGCTGAATATGACAGTACCACTTTGTATCCACATAATTGCTTTTTTTTCTTCATCGCACTCAGGGTTACCGTCAGGACCAACAAGGGCCAACTGAAAAGCACAGAACATCACACGCCATGTGATGTTGAAAAAGCCAATGTCAGTCAAAGCTGGTGTTCTCTGTAATTAATAGAAGCAATAATATTTGAAATTGGCGCCGTAGCTGTGGAGACAGTTGTACAAACACCTCGTGGTTAGGGTTAGAGTTAGGGTTTCGCCCATTCTAAATTCCTATAACACCCAGCGTGCATTGCACCCCTCCCTCTGAAAGGAACGGCACAGGGAGAGACGCTGGAGTGAAACTACCGTTTCTGCTCCAGGCAAAGGCTCAGAGCGATACAGAATCTGAGATACGACGAGAATATACCGGTGGATCGTTGTGGATTGATGAAGTGTAGTTTAGCAAGCTCCCTGGCCTCCGCCAGATGACACCTTTTTACGTAGTCTGGCGGAGGTTTTCCAGGGCCCATTGGACAACCGGATAGCGTCCTCCAAAGGCACAGAGCCAAATTGCATTTTGTTTTCCACCATGATGGCATTAGCTCCCCATAATAGCATGATAGGACTGAGGTTGAAAATCGGCAAACTGGCCCTTTAAGGAATAGCTTTACATTTTAGAAGAGATGCTTATTTGCTTTGAGCTAATTTAGAGGTTCAACACCACCTTTTTTTTTAATTAAGAAGGATTATGTGAGGGACTGTTTCTTGGCCAAGAGCAGAAACGGTCAAATAACTGAGCTTTAAAGGTGCTAGTATATGGACTTTGATCAGAGCCTGGCTGGTTTGCCTCTATTTTCAAGTAATGAGAATATATATCATCTCATGTAACTGTGGGCATGCAAACAAATGTATTTCCCAAAATGTCAAACTATTGCTTTAAGGGAATTTTAATGTACCATTTTCCAATCCAGTGTGGCGATTTAAAGGAGCTACATTTTGCCCAAAAGGCTGCTTTTTTTTTTTTTTAACATAAAGTCAAAAACTTTATTGTATTTAGATTTTCCGCACACAGAAAGTCAAGCCTTCTTACTGTGAGAGCGAGTGGATTAAAAGCGGACGCCCTGATCCATCCTCGTACCTTTAAAAGGCTCTTGTGCTTGTGGGGAACAAATGTACTCTCACTTTATAGAAAGCATGTTTCATTAAATCTGACATCAACAACGTTCCAAATTAATACATAATAAATTATTACACTTAAGCAGCTAATTGTCTTGCAAGATTTACCAACAGAAATATGAGCAGGGTGGCATTTAACAACAAACAACGCAGGAAGGGAGACAAAGAAGAAGAGAAAACAAGCAGGACAGAAACAACATGAGGCTTGCCCTTGTGCCGTATCACTCTGACTGTAACAAACCTGACAGGGTTGTCAAAGGCAACGATGCTGTGGTAAGTAAGAGAGTTGCAGGGCGATGGCGTGCAGATGGACAGAGGGGTGTAGAGTGAATTGGAGATAACAGGGAGTGTGACAACTGAATTACAGCTGACGGCCCTGACGTGAGCTCTCAGCAACAGAAAAACAAGACAGATAGACAATAAAGCTCACTGAGAGACAGGGAGGGCGATGGAGAGACAGAGGGCCGATAGAGAGGGAGGGCAAGGAGGAGAGGAGGAATCCATGACGGGAAAGGGGAGGAGAGAGTGATAGTGAGAAAATGAGAGGATGGACATTGAATACTATTTCCTGCATAGGTGGAAGGCAGATATTTAAAGTGATAATCTGGAAGATTTTCATTTCAATAAATGTCTGTTAAGTCACTATTTATCGCTGAATGAGGTAACACAATGCTTACTGAGCCTATGGCCAACTGATGAAAGCCTTTGCATTTGCAGTATATAGTATTATTAAGGACTGGGTGTCCGTGGCAATAAGAGGCGCCCAGTTAGTGACATGTTTGCAGTGGTTGGTCTGCCAGAGAGGGTAGGCGGAGCTAAGCGGCTACTTTTCCGGTCTCTGCAAGTGTTGTGAGTAAACAGTAATCAACTATGGCTGAACAAACAGAGAAAAGATCGATGACTACAGATACAACTTCAAAAATAAGTGGGAATCCAAGAAAATGAAACAAATTCGACGTTCCGATGAAGGCAAACTAAAAAAGGAAAGCGACCGTCAGCGAGGAAAATCAAGACTTACAACCGGAGCCAACCGTGGACGTCACACATGCAACACTGTCTGAATATCTGGGAAGTGTTATCCCGCAATTACCGTTTTTCACCACAGGTGCCGCCAAAGAGAACGAAACTGAGATCTTCGGAATTACCACTTTAAACAATGAAAAGCAGACGGAGAGCAAGACACTAAAAGTATGCAGGAAAAAGTCAAATGAGAGAGGAGCATCAAAGACAGAGAGAAAAGTGCAAAAGTCGAAGAGGGAAATTGATAGAAGCAGAGAAAAAAGAAAAATGTGAAAAAAATATATATATAAGGAATTTCTTACATGTTGCATTTGTGAGCCTGAAGGTGACCGACTTATCCTCGATGTTACACACATTGCGGACCGACACCTGGCACGTGTAGTCAGCAAAGTCCTTGGGTCTTAGGTTTTTCAGCTTCAGCACCTTGGTCTCACCCTGGATGGGACAGAACACACAAACACACACACAACATCATGCCAAGTACTTAAAAACTTTATAGCAACATAATCTTTAATTTTCCTAATGACACATTAAAACTTTTATTCTGACATCCCCGTTACATAACAAATAACATTCTCTCAATAAGAAAGCTCAGAGCGTTTTGTTGTTGTAGTCTTTCCTAAACTGGGTTGTAATCTTGTTTAAAAAGTCACTTCAATTTTTCATCAGCCGCAGTGTGATAAACAGGGTCAAAGACACGCTGAGCTGAACACACGCTGAGCTGACACATAAACATATACTGTCTGTTTGCCTGACATGCCCTGATTATCAAGTGAAGCGTCTCAGATCTTCATATAGAGCAATATAAATGATTAATTTTAAATGGCATTCACATGAGGCCATTCTAAAAACTACACTGATCTGATTGTCAGAGAAACGACCGGAGCTAAACCCATCCATCCACCCCCTGGATATTCATAAAACAATGCCACTCACTTCTGTCTCTCTCTGTGCCTCTTATAAAGACACACACACTCGGACACACAGAGGCAGTCACATCTCTTTCAACCTCACTGGTGATTTCATGTCTGATACTGTGTAACTGTCGGCTGCAGGAGGTGACGGGCTAAGCTAACCCCGGGAAGAGCTCTGCTGGCCAGCTAATTGAACTCGAGGGGCTTCGCTCTGTGTCTGACTGAAGCTTTGAGAAGTGGAGAAAAATGGTGCAGTTGTGTTATTGCAACAATTGTGGGTCCAGATGGAGGACCAGGCTTGGGGATAGTTTGTCTTTTTTAATTCAGTTGATTTAGTGGCTTTTGCTGTCTAACGGATCAACTGACTGATTGGGTGGTCAGCTATGATTATCTGCGACCGAATCACAGCCGTGATGATATACAGTACATCACTCTCTCTGGTGTGATATTGCTTAAATAATCAACAACAGATTATTATTTTATTATATACACATGGGTCTGTATGTGACTGACTGACTAACTGACTGACTGACTGACTGACGGTACTTTTACAGGCATAGAGAGAGAGAGAGTTGCGACATCGCAATGGCGGATCATGGATCATATTGGAGCTCCACTGACACGACTCTCTGTCTATACGGCACTGGATACTTTGTACGGGGAGTAGGCGGGGCTGCTCCTCCGCTGCTCGTCCGCTGTCCTCACCTACGTCTGCAGCGCGCATCTACTTTCAAACACGTTGTCATCGGCCTCATAAGGACAGTCCTTGTAACACATCGCCCACAAAAGCGCACATTGACCTGATGCGGTCAGCCACATACTAGGTTTTGACCTAGTCTTGTTTGGTAACTAGTTCCACAACTTAACTGAAGCTGGATTTTTGTTGCCAAGCAACCCAAACATTCTCCTGCACTCTGTGTCTACAGGTTACCACAGATCAGCTGTTTTTTTCATCATGTACATTTATCTGTATGTTTTAATTTATCATCAACCAGTGAAATAAGAGTCTGCTGTGTGATTCACAGGTACCAGCTTGATTAATGTAGACATGTACACAGCCTGCTGTAATGTTAATTAACAGTATTCAGAACACCTGGCTGAGGTGTAGTGATACACCTGTATCCATATCTATATCCATATCTATATCTCATGTAATGCCTCTTGTCCAATCAGATTACTTGGTCAGCACTAACTGTTATGTAAGCTACAATAATTGAGTTAAAATAACCTGTAGAACTCCGGTCAGGCTTTATTTCACTGTGCAACTCTAATATGGTGAAAACTAATGAAAGGTCATCGTGGAAGTGCCTCAATGACCACAGGAGCCACAGGATGCCTGAAATGACTGCTGCACTTAGATAGGTAATAAAGCTAATGTCGGCTCATTGAGGTGGTTTATTTTCCTTGTATCTAACAAAGCTAAGCTCACATACTGGGACAAGCAAGAGCTGGACAGTTGAATTTAATTGCACAGAGGTGGTTTATGACGTGTTTATGAAACATTACCTGTAGCTTCCAAAAACAAGACTTAACGCTCCTCTGCCTTCCAGTTGATGCAAGATTATATCTGTAGATTTAGCAGAACATGCTAATGACTGTATAAGTACACTGTTGAATCCAATACTTACACATTTTCATTGTTTGGTTTGTGAAAGGTTCACGAGTAATGACTCAACATTCAGAATTCCTTAAACACAGAGTGTCACTCTCTTTAGGGCCCCGTGCACACAGCTTCTGCATGTGGAGACGTTCACAGCATGATAGAGCTGTCAGGGCGTGTTAAGTTTAAAGCCACTGGACGATTGCTGTTTGGGTGAGGAGTTTAGTGAACGGTCAATCCTATACCGGGTCACCATATTGATGAAACAGTGTCGGGAAAAAATGATTTAATGAAAGCTGAAAGACCAGGTTCGACTTAAGATTAAAGGAGGATAAAACTAAGGGGACAGGATTGTGTGAGCTACTTAGAGCAGAAAGCGTGAGATGACCGCACACCTGGCAGTGTGTCTGAGCTGTGCATGTGTTCCTGCGTACCTGAGTGTAAAGCGGTTCGTAGATGTCCACTCCGTTGTCCTTGCTCTGCTCGATGAGCATGCTGCCGCGTTTCCAGATGAACCGGGCGGGAGGGTTGGAGTTGACGGTGCAGCGCAGGAACACCGTCTTCTCCTGGTAGTAACTGCCGCGCACATCGCTGATGGTCTGGTGCACCGTCAGAACTGGTGTGTCAAGGTCTGCAAACAGGAACAAACAAAATGAGTATGAAGCTGCAGGGGGAACTATGTTGCTTATTACACCAGAAGACTGTTCACTAAGGAAAGAGCAGCAAGGAAACCACAGAGTATGTATGTGGTTAAAATGAGCTTCTGTTGGTATGACGTTGTGGCTTTTTCCATGCACCACATCGCCAAATTATGTGTGGCAGTGGTGGGTTTTTGTAACTGGGACACAACTGTAAACAAGGCCAAACAAGTGCTGTTTGTTGGCTGATCTGCCCACCCACACTGACCAAAAGGGTCCAAACAGCCTTCTATTGATCGCGGCTTCTGACAAGCACAACCGTCCAAACAATCCGTACGTTTCCCCCTCTCGCTGTGACTCTCTCACACTCCACTTTTCTGTCGTTTTTGATCTCTTTTGCCTTGTTTCTCTGCACATTCCCTTCATGGGAGTGCCATCTCCCCTTTTCCTCCGCTAGATAGGATTTCAGCTGCTGTCACGAGCGTGGAGGCTGCTCTCCCCTGGTTTCTGCCACCTCTCCTAAACTCACTGCCACTTTCACTCGTCTTCACACTCCCTCCCTCTGCCTCCATGCCTTCCTCGCTCCTCGCCTCTATCTCTTACAGGGCAGAGTGTAAAGTGTGTGTGTGTAATCCTGATTCTTTGCTGCCTAATTGGACGGATGCGGACTTCAAACGTCATGGAAACAATTTCTGCCAAGAGCAGCGTAGCCTTTTCACCCCTCCGCCTGCCTTTTTTACCTCCTCACCTCCTCTTTTCTGTTCTCCTTTTCTGTCCTTCAAGAAGTCTTCAAATGAGCAATGAGAAATAGCTATGTAACAGAGAATGAGCATTTTTATGTTGTGTGTTTTTGTTTTGAAAAGGGGCACAAAGATGCACACACGCACACATCTGGACCTGAATCTAAGGCCTGAGCATCAGAGCACTTGTGTGCTTCACAGGTAAAAGACTGGCACATAATCACAAAGAGGCAACTTGAACTCGCTCAGGTGATTCTTGCATTGCATGAGATTGCAGCTTTCTTTGAAAGTTGAGTCACAGGGTCATGGACACATTAACCATTTCACAGGATGAGGGAGAACTATATTGCATGCTTTGAAGCTAGGTAAAGTGTGCAGAGACTTCGCCTAGATGTCGTTGGGAAGAAGGGTGAGTCAGAGTGGCAGCAACACTGAAACTATAATGTGAACACTTGTGACGACAGATGTTCACTCAGATAATCTTCAAA
Source organism: Semicossyphus pulcher (assembly GCF_022749685.1). Taxonomy (NCBI): domain Eukaryota; kingdom Metazoa; phylum Chordata; class Actinopteri; order Labriformes; family Labridae; genus Semicossyphus; species Semicossyphus pulcher. The sequence continues at coordinate 22,389,248 of NW_027211603.1, forward strand.
ACAGTTTAGCAGCAAAAAATAAGAGCAGATTTTTGAACGTAGCTGAAGGGCTTTAACGTCATATTTCTTTGTCTTCTGTGTGTCTGAGTATTCTGACTGTTGTACTACAAAACAAATCAATATGTAATGATTATTTGCACCAAAACAGATCAGACCTTTCATTGACCTTCTTATGTAATTGCTTTGAAATCCACTTAAAAAAGGAGCATTTTTATTCTACTGTATTTTCATTAAGGGCTGCACGGTGGTGCAGTGGTTGGTGCCGTCGCCTCACAGCTAGAAGGTTCTTGGTTTGAATCCCGGTTCGGAAGTAGTGGGCCTTTCTGTGTGGAGTTTGCATGTTCTCTCGGTGCATGCGTGAGTTCCCTCTGGGTACAACAGCCTTCTCCCACAATCCAAAGACATGCTGGTTAGGTTCACTGGTGACTCTAAATTGCCCCTAGGTGTGGATGTGAGGATGAAAGGCTGTCGGTCTCTACAGCCGCATTCATACTGCAGCTAAAAGGGTCCTAATTTGGATTTTTTTCCCCACTATGTGACACAGATCAGATATTTTCAAATCAGTGTGAACAGCAAAAAGTTGCATGATGTCGCATTTTTTAAATTCTGAACTGGGCTACTTGAATATGTGATACTCAGTCTGAATCCAAAACATGCGGCCTGCATGCGACTTGTATCTGAACACTCAAATGTAATTGGTCCACGTTGCATTTGGGGTTCAGTGATTTGCCCAAGGACACTTCGACATGTAGCCTGAGGGAGCTGGGGATCGAACCTCCGACCTTCTGATTGAAAGACGACCTACCACTGAGCCACACTCGCCCCAGATATCTTACCTGGGTCACATTCTGAAATAGATAGGAACAGTGGCCCCAAAAAATCCGATATGAGCCCCAAATCAGAATTGGGCACAAGGGCCTGCAGTATGAATGCAGCGTATGCGTCAGCCCTGTGATTGACTGGCCATCAGTCCAGAGTGTACCCCGCCTCTCACCCAATGACAGCTGGGATAGGCTGCAGCCCCCCACGACCCTGAACAGGATAAGATTTCGACTGTAAAATAGCTTAATGCATTTCTATTTATTGAGGAATTCTATTCAAATGATTGTATATTAAAGCGCCTGTGAGGAACTTTCTGTTTGTGTTGATTTTGGCGCCCCCAGTGGATAAAGCCGTACCTCTTATCTCTTTTGTTGATTTTGTCCTGTACATGCTTAAGTGGTGGTTTTTAACAAAAAGCCTCATCCTGCTTTCTTTAACAGTCATATGTATCACTCACTTTAAATGTTTGCCCTGTAAAATGTAAACAAAGGCAGTGTGCAGTTCATCGCTTCATCTGACACCTACCCCCCGCCAGCAGTTTCAGGCATTGAAAATAACTGTATAGAAATAATCTTGTCGCTGATGGTCTGGTTTGCTTTTGTAGCTCATAAAGAGTCATCAGAATTAATTTCAGTCTGTTTCATAACCAGCGGAATAAACTCCTCACAGGAGCTTTAACTGTAGAAAAAAAACATACAACATTGTGCCTCACTGACCCTGCTGTGACCCTTTTCTAATATGTTATAAAATGGAACAATATACATGTACAGCTGTTATTTTAGAGCCTCGTATGCTGCGTCTGACCCGGCTAAGCTGCTTACTGTAATGCGATGAAGTCTTTTTGTGTCTCTGTTATTTGAGACTTTCTCAGTGAATCAGCGCTGCTCTCTGTGAAGTGCTCACCTGTTCCCATCCCTTTCATCTCCCCGTGGACACCCTCATTTAGAAAACGACAACCCGCGGATTGTGACAAAAGGCCCAGCGGGGAAGCGGACAGTGAGGTACCAGCAGCCTCTCTAAAAGCCTCTGCCAGCAAACAGGCCATCAAACCTGGGCAGCTATCAAAGATATCAGCCTCGCGGTGCTGCCACGTGTGCATGTGTGTGTGAAAGAGATCTGGCGAAAGAGCAAGCACCTTTGTCTACTTCCATTAGTGAACATGTCCGGGCATATGCGAGCGTCTGAGTCAGTGTGTGTTCGTCCAGACTGGCACTGATTTTTAGTATAATTTTCACAGATGATTTGCAGCACAGGGTGAATCCTAGCTGACTAATGCTGCAGCAGTGTGTGTGCATGTGTGTGTGTTAGAGAGTGAGTGAGCGAGACTGTCTGCTGTCAGCCTGTTTGGTGACACTGTGGATGTGGAGAGAGCGGAAAGTGACAGGTTGACACAGACAGAGGCAGATACAGACGAGTAGATTCTAGAGCGTGTCACCAATCTGCAAACGGACGAGTCGCCGTGGAGTCACTCAGACGTCCACGTCGCACGCTCGTATCGGAGGATTCTGATGCCATAACCAGTGTCAACACACACTGCTCCTGCTGGTGCTGCTGTGCATTTCCAAACTCCTTTACGGAGGCCATAGATTAAACTATCACAATACTTCCACAGCCTTTTTCCACATGACAGTTGTGTTGTTAAAGCTTTTATTATCCCAGCTCCCACAGTGAGTCTAACTTTACTCTGTTTGGGCCCTTAAGTAAATAGAACCACAAGACGAAACTGCAAGTGTACAGAAATACAATATGAAACTTTAATGAAGCTTCTGATTTCCCCAAAGTCCTGCCTTTGCACACAGCTTAGATCAATGATACTGCACTGCTTTTGTTAGCCGCGGCTTTTAATGTACATCCACGCTCCCAAACTCCAGGCTGCACCGGGGGTCTGCTGCTGTTTTCACCACACTGTGGTGCTGACACAAAGACATTTCAGTGCTCCGATAGTGTGTGGCCCTGAACGTGGACAAATACTCACGGATACAGCAACTTTTATACAGTTACTATTATACAAAGTATAGCCTAAAGATAATCTGTCTGTCCCTAAAGATAAACCTTTGCTTTAATGTTCTGGATCATATTCCCTTATAAAAACGGTTTATGTGGGTTATTAAAAATGCATTTCCTTTTTGTTGTAATCTAACACATTTTTAATTCCATTTAACAGGAACAAAAAATGCTTCTGTTCTCTCACAACAAATTATCCATAAATAAAAACAAGGAATTATGAATATTTATGTTTGTTTTTTAATCAAATCAAGAAAACGTCTTTGACATTTTGTTGAATTTTAATTAAGTTCTGTGATTGAATATGCAGCATAACAGGAACTACATAGCCTGAGTTATGTAAGTTAAGAATTAAAGAGCTTTTATTGTGAAAATACTCAACTTTCGAGCAGTAACAATCTGAAGTCTTTTCACTTATCACTGCTTTTTTAACACAAAAGTGGGCAGTGTTTGAAAAGCCTTCCTGAGGATGTTTGCTTAACCGCCTTGAAAAACATTGTATAAAAATATAACTGTAACAATATAAGAGACAGAACACACACAGTGAAAGTGCATTCAAATCAACAAGGTCACAGCTACAGGGCTCACCTTATATGCTATTCAAAACGTTGGGTATTATGTCTACCATAATGTTAGAAAGCAGAAACAGACGACAGCTGGAAACTGGGAAACTATAATGTCTATAAAAAAATGTTTTTATGCTGTTGGTTTAGCTCTTTGTCATTTACATATCGGGCAACACCCACTCACTGAAAATCCATCCATCCATTATACTGCTTATCCTGTTCAGGGTCGCAGGGGGGCTGGAGCCTGTATCCAAGCCGTCATTGGGCGACAGGCGGGGTACACCCTGGACTGATCGCCAGTCAATCACAGGGCTGACACGTAAGCTGTGTCTGATTTCAGTGTTGCATTCTTCGAAAGACGGTCTACAGAGGATGAGTCATCCGTAGCCTGTGTAGACCATGTAGGCCGAACTCAAATGAGACGGTCTGGTCTACGGAGGATTTCCTGTTTCTGTCACAAGCTGTTTCTGCCGTTACCCCTGCGTCACCAGACACTGCTCCTGTCGCCTAGCAACAGGTGGCTAGCTGGCTAACTAGCTAACATAACTAACGTCATGTAACTTCATTATTTTAAAAATGATTTGTTTCAAGGCCCCTTTCGTTATTTTAGTTATATAACATTTGTATCGCTAGCTATTTGATTTGCCTTCAGACATGTCAAAGGATGCAGCCCCTGAATTGGGACACAGCTATAGAGACAGACAACCTTTCGGCAATTTTGAGTCACCAATGAACCTAACGAGCATGTCTTTGGACTGTGAAAGCCCAGAGTACCCGGAGGGAACCCACACATGCACGGGGGGAACATACAAACTCCACATAGAAAGGCCCTCATCGTCTGAACCGTTACTCAAACCAGGAAGCTTCTAGCTGTGAGGCGATAGCGCTAACCACTGCACCACCAACCAAGTCTTCTCTTCATTTCATCTTTTTGATGAAGAAAATACTTTCTCATACAATCAGATCATGTCAGACCAGCTGCCTGTTAATGAAATTCCTTCATCAGTAGAAAAAATAAAACACTTTACTTGTGTTTGCTCATGTCTCAGTTCATCTCAATTATATTCAAACCCGGTGCAGGAACCCCTCGCATTCACAAGCATGTGCTATCAGAAATACAAAGTTGTTTGAGGTGTTCCCTGGAGGTGTAGACGGAGTGAAATCCTGGTCAGGTATTCCGATCATGTTTGCTCTTGAAGATGATGTTTGTTGTTTTAATACAAATATGTGGGCGAGCTAACGAGCAGAAAGAAGCAATCCTGCACCGACTTTGTCTGCTTGTTATCCGAGGAATCAGATGATCAGAAATGTGATCAGAATTACAAACTCTGGACGCACAATTACGCTGCTGGCAAATACAATACACCCCTACGGAGAGAATGCAAGGCAACATCAGCTGCGTGTTTTTTCATGTACCGATCACAAGACATAATTTATCTGCTGTATCTTAAAAATGCTTTCATACTTTGTTCTTAATCCTGCACAGTAGATTATACTTCAGTTACAATGTGGAAGACATTAAACTACTCTGATTGAATTAAACAAACATAACAGTTTCTTCCTGGTAATGTGTTTCCAAGCTATCAGTCCTTCACTATCACAGCTCAGAAATCTGTCCACAGGAGCCCTGGCAGTGATGGAAACCGAGATTTACTCTGAAGCAATCCATCTGAGCGGTCAGGGTTGACCGAGTGTGTTTTTGTAACAAGTTGACCTCTGCTGGGTGCTTTTCCCCGCAGGAGGACGCCCCGGACTCCAAATCCTCTTTGATTTCCAATAACATGTCCTGTTCTCTAATAGCTCTCCAGGACTAGACGGCCATTAGGGGACCAAAGAGAAGATGACAGGTTCAATTGAGTGTGAGCGTGCAATGGAGGAGAATAAGGTGCGGTTGCGTGTGTGCGGTGTATGTGGACACTTGGCTGAGGGGATGATTGTGTGAGTGAGGATGTTTAGTTGGTATTGTACGACACAGAGCAGTGTATTATCCCCAGTGAACAGGACTATAATTCACTGAAGGTCGCTGCAGAATCTATTATCAATCTGCTGAATAATACAGAAAAAGAAATGGTGCATGTATGTAAAAAAAAAAAGAGAGTACGGAGAGCGTGACTCACTGCATTCATGCTAAACAGAGGTGACACAAAGAGCTTCTTTTATTCAGCACGGAGCAGGAAGGTGAATAGGTGCTGCTGCAGTACTTCACTACCGCCACTGAGCAAGGCTGATCAGGCGGATGCTTTCTTTCGTTAAAGCATGAAGAGTTTTGACACTGAATCGCTGCTTTTCTGTGTTTGACCCTGCAGCTCTAGGCCTCGGGGTGCGTGCCATCTCCTTTATTTTAGAGCCCCTCGACCCTCGCCTGAACCGGAAGTCTTTTATCGGACTGGCACACTGCTTAATTTGACATCTGTTGGCGTTTGGATGCTGCAGGCGATCTGAACTGATCTGACACGTCACAGCATCACTACAGTTTCATTCCGATACATAAAAATGACTGAACCAACTTAAGACAACTAAAGCGTTTGTTTTCAGATTCATCATCTGTAGGTCATTTTCTTATTAGAAAGATTCCCTTTGAATGATGTTATTCCCGTGTTAATCAGTATTTTTAATAATATTATAATGGAGGTGAAAAGGAGAATCTGTTGCCTTTGAGCAACAAACACATTTTTAATTGTCCGTCACCTCCATTGAGTCCAAAGTGAGGCTGAAAACAGTGTTTGTTCAGCAATTATATTGTGATGAGATTTATTTACATAAATTACACTTTGGCTAAATTAGGTTAATCAATGTTTTTCACAACACATTATAGAATATTGTCATCGTAACCTGCGTCAATTTATGCAAACATGAGATATAGTTAATGTGATATCAGAGCCTGAGCAGGAAAGTACCAAAAAAAGGCCTGTGCATGAGTTAAGCTGTTGCATCATCAGAAATGAATGTTGCTTCAGGTGACGGTTAACAGGAAGGAACATCTCCCTCCTCACCGCGCTGTAACTCGTACCGACTCTGCTACAGACGTTGTTTTCAAATGTGAACATCAAAGTCACCAAACACCATGGAAAAAGTATCTATCCCGACCACAGAAAAAAGCATGACCATCTCTGCTTCCATTACGTCACCGGGGGAAACATCAAGGTGGGATTAAACACTGGCTGCAGTCAGGACCATATGGATCTGCTCCGCCAAGCATCTTGCTCACCTGCAGGTGTTGGATGGTGGAAATGACAACCTCTGTGCCTGCATTGTGTCCAGCTGCATATCTGGAATTGTGATGTCCAATTGTTTCAACAACACTTTGTAAAAGCCTGAGAGACCAGACCTCCATGTCTGAGAAAAAGGAGCTGAGGAGATGTCAACTAAGGAGACATCCTTAGTGTCACAAACACTTTAGCTGTATCCTCAAGTAATGGTAAATGAACTGTACTTTATTCTGTATTCACTCATTCACACACTGACAGTTGGGCACTTCACGTAGCAGGCATTACACTGACACACCATTGGCCACAGGGAGCAGTTTAGGGCTCCATGTCCTGCCCAAGGACACTTCAACATGTAGACTGAGGAAGCTGGGGATTGAACCACCAACCTTCCAATGAAAAGCAATCGACTCTACCGCTGAGCCACAGCAGCCCCGGGACTAACTTTCTGAAAGAACAAAGTGGAAAGTCAAAGTAATGCTGCTTGTATTTCATATGGAAACACGTGATAAATAAATACATTGATTAATTGACTGAAACAAAAGTTTGATGTCGTGATGACACATTCAAAAGTCAGAAGAAGTTATAACAACTCCTGAAGGGGGCAAAACATTCACATCCCATGGCAAACCGTGCAACCGTCAAGTTGTCTCACTCAAGGCCGTGAATATCGACTTCATGGCGGCACCAGAGCAGAAGATCAGCCAGTATTCATCCCTCTGGTGTGGGTATTAACCATACCATTCATGGAAACTCCTCCACTTGTTGTTGGGACCTTCTGGACCAAAGATGTGGACAGATCAAACAAAGGACTTTTGCATTTTCAGACTTCAAACAGCAGACAGCAGAGCCAAACAGATTTCAGTTTTCTGTACGAAACGATCACACCAGCTACAGAAAGACGACCAACTCTGTCTGTCTTTCTTTTTTTCTCTTGCATGCACACACACCAGCACACACACACATTGATAGCACATTATTATGGGCCATCGACCACACACACACATGCGTGCACACAGCCACACGCGCAGACAGAAAAGCCTGTGCATACAGAGAGGCACAAACAGAGGCAGACTCTCTGTTTGATCCAGCTCGGCGTCTCGTCAATTATTCAGCATTCTGCTCATAGACATCGCCTTAAAGACGACATTAAACATGCACGAGGCCCACATTTGGAAATAACGAGAACATTGCCAGTGTTTAAAATGCAATGTTAAGAAGTAAAGATTGATTTAGGCTGATTTTCTCTGCTGGTTTTCTTTTTTAAGTATGCCAACAAAAATCACCAGCCTTTTGCTTTTTCCACCCACAAATTGTGGGTCTGTTTCTGTCTCGCTTCATTGATGTCTCAGGCAGTAACCAAAAACAAATTACGGAAGAAAGGAAGGGAGATGAAAGAAGACATTTCCAGCATTATTAATGTCTTTGTATACAATCAGAGGAATTGGATTTTCTATATAATCTTGGTGAAATGAACAAGAGCAATGTGATTTGTCAAAGTGCTCTGAGCCTTTAAAGAAGAAACAACGCTGTGCATGTCAATGTTGTCTTTAAATAGTAGACAATATATAAAGCAGAGGGAAAGTGTCTTAAATTTGAGGATCGAAGAAGTCTGAGAAAACATGGACAGAGGTGGTGACATGAAATAACAGTCACAGAAAAGAAAGAATAAATAAAGGTATAAAACATATAGAAACCAATGACATACAGGCCCGGATCAGCATCGCATGCAGAAAGCAAATTAATCAGAGAAAGAGAGAAGTCCTGCTCCAATGTAGCTTGTGTTTGCCATCATTCCTCACAGATTTATTGTACATGCAGACATTTGAGGAGTGATGAGATAATATCTCAAACCCCCCTAGTTGGAGCTCACAGGTGGATGCTGTGGTGGTGGTGGGGCTGAAAGTATGAGTGCTGTACTGGTGTAGGGCAGCGGGGGCAATGACAGAGCAGAAGTAGAGACAGGAAATTTTAGGTTAAATAGAGCGCCACATTGGGAGGAAGTGTTTGTCAGGTGATTGTGGAGAACGTCAAGTGTGAAGTATAGCGTACGTACATATGTTAAGAGACTACCAAACCATGACTTTCTCTTAAACCACACCCACATCTTCATGGCCCCTCAAGCTAACAGAACTGCAAGTGTTTTGCAACATTAACCTTGTCATAATGAAGGCTGTAGGTCCAACAGTCATAAAATGTGATATGTTACTTAGCTCAATTTTGTAGTTCATTGGGACATTAGTTTACATGCACACTTTGTTACCAATACCGATACCGATATTTTTTTCCCGCACCCCTAATTGCAGAGATCATCAACTCTCTTCTGTATTGGAATTAGCGTACAGTATAATGGTGATACTCTTATCACATTTGTTACAACGGTCGGGGTGACGGGTCTTGAGATGGTTAATCAAGTTTGTAGTGTTGAAAGACTTTGCCTTGGCTCCTCCTCGCATCACCGAAGCTGAGCAGTCATTGCAAATAGCAGTTTTGCTTTCTATTTCGCACACTTTGAAAAACTTCCACACCACGGACATTTCGGCTTCTAACTCTCTCATGCTGCAGGTAGACACACGTGACCTCATCACGCTGCGCCGCCGCGAGGGTCTTCTTCACGCCGGGGACATTGCGCAGAGGTCGGGCATTTAATCAAGTATGCAGCAGCCCATTGTTTTATCGGTTAATTATATCGGTGGATATCGGCGTGTTGGCCGATATCCGATAGTTCATTTTTAAGCCAATATCGGCCAATACCGATAACGTGCCGATAATATCGTGCATCTCTAATCGGAACTGTGTGACATGCGCTCATTATGCATTCGGTTCGTTGCTTTTATATCAGCTCAAGTTGGAGATCTACCGTCTGTTCAGCGCAGCAGTTGCTGTCGTCGTGTAGCTGTAAAGCAAGCAACAGCGTGACACCAACGTCACTTACTGCTGCTGGAAGACAAGCTGTAAGGCCTTCACTGGTAGCATAAGCTTATTACTGCCCCTGCCTTCTCCTAACGCCAGAAATCGCTGGATGAAGGTCTGCAGCAAAGATTGGTGGGAGAGAGTTGTGCTGGTGGAATTTACCGATCTTGAATGGAAGCAAAACTTAGGTGCGTTCATCACCACGCATTTAAGTCAAGATGGAGGGCATGTGCAGAAGAACGCAGTCAGGACGTGATCGGGGCAAATCGTTTACATGGTACAAATTTAAATTTCAATCGGTTAGGACCTTTTTATTCTGATTGGAGCATTTTTATTCGGCTTGGGCTTTTAAAACAATTATAATAATAATATTTGGCCCCATGTAAACCGAGCTAGTGAAATCTAGGGTACCTATTCTAAAGGGCCACAGACCAAGGTGCCACAGTTGGGAGTGAGAATGTGTTGGAAAGGAACATCAATTTTATGTCGCCAATTTGTTACTGTTACACACATCACTGGCTTCGTTGTAGAACCACTGTAGAACTCTCCTGAACACACAACTCTCTGCATCCCCTTCATGACTTTCCTTATAATTACAGAGAACATGAAGAACAGTGCAGTCCACAGCAGCATCTTGTGCTACATCCTGTATTGTTCGCTCTCACAGCGAGGCACAGGAGCCTGCGTTAAGAAGAATTACACGCCGAGTCTTCTCCCGAACTAACACTCATGAATTTGCTGAAAACGGTGCATTTTCGTCGAGCCAGCGCGTTATGTACAAGCCTTAATTATGCTTTTGTCAGCAAAGAGTCTGGAAAATGGTATTAAACATTCATGATGGTGTGACTCTATTATTTTAGGCCATTAAAAGACTAATACGGGCACGGTTATTTACCCTGAGTGTGACAGTGGAGCTGCACAGCGGGGGTGAAAGCGAAGGGGGTGTTAGGGGACAGAGAGGCACGGTTCATCCCTCAGCCTGCACGGAAAATAACACAAGAATGCAAAAACACAGGCAAACAGACATGCATGCACCCACACACACACACACACATATGCACACTAACACACACAGAATGTCCTCAGGGTTAACACCACACATGAATCTCAGTTCCCCCTGCAGCCCCCGAGGGCAAACACAAGAAGGCCCTTCTGTGTCCCTGTGAGTGCCTTCTCAACTTATCTACAGGGATCACAGTGGATAAAGGATGACTTCTTACTCCCTCTGTGTTTATGGGGACGCCAGGGTCACGTAACAGCGGGGATCATGGGACCGTGGTAGCAGGTTGAAGAAAAGGAGCATGACGACATCAGCAGTCACGTGTAGCTGCTGCTAAGCTGGCGTAAGAAACATGAAGTAACTTTTGCACTTCCTCCTTCTCTCATACACACACCTATGTAACCAGGCGACAGATGTGTAGTGCCATCCCCTTGGCATTTGCTTGCTGTATATCTAATTAGCTTAGTGGCATGCAGGGCACATTGGAGCACAGCAATAGAACATATGGAAAACACACTCTCTGACGCTGCCTTTAAAAATGATCACATTTCTTGTGTTAGATTTTGTCGTGTTGTGGGCCTTTATTAAAACAACTCCAGAGCACGTCTGTGTTTTCCTGCTCTGAAACTAAAGTGATATTCAGGCACAGCTTCCACTGTCTCCTGGTTAACCGGAGACTGTGAACAAATAAATAACTAAGAGCTAGACTCCCAGGATAACAACAGGCTGGAAAACATCCCAGTCTCATCATAAGTCTCTGATAGAAGTTTGTAATGGTTTTAACACTTTCAGAAGTTGGTTTGAAGCACACAATGTACAATGCTTTAAAAAGTCTTATCAACAGAAATCTTGTTGACATTTAAACAGCATCACTATCCCTCTTTATTTACAACAACAGAAAGTACTGCCCAACTTCATGCAGTAGTGCCACTGTGGATTTTGCAAGCAGACATCATGTGGTATTTTCTTGTCTCATTGTAAGCTCACCTTACATTAGTGATGGTCACTATGAAGTGGAGGATGAGAGTACTTTGCTGCTGTTGACTTTCAGGCAGCCGGTGGGTGGACTGGTGGTCTGACCACATCCTCTGCTCTGCTTTGGCTAAATGAAACGACCCATTAACCAGTCCTTTATCTGTAGTGTTCATTAGCTCATAGTGAGTTAGTGTCCCACATGCATTTATGATGTGTGTGGTTTAAGATTGTAAGATGCAGTATAATGACTGGTATATATAAATATATATATATACATATATATATAAGGGATGCACGATATTGGATTTTTTTGCAGATATCCGATACATTAGGCACAAGTATTTTTCCACCTAATTGCAGAGAACATCAAGTGTCCCCTGTAGTGGAATTGATATCATGCCTACTCCTTCTCCATCCTCACCTGCTCCATCACCGCCTGGTGCGCTGCTGCCACTGCCAAGCGCAGGCTGCAGCGTATCATCTGCTCTGCAGAGAGGGCGATTGGCTGCAATCTGCCATCTCTCGAGGACCTGTACACCTCCAGGACCCTGAGGCGTGTAGGTAAGATTGTGGCCGACCCCTCTCACCCCGGACACAGTCTCTTTGAGACCCTCCCCTCTGCGCTCCATCAGGACCAAAACCTCCCGACCCAGGAACAGTTTCTTCCCCTCTGCTGTCAGCCTTGTCAACAAGCCTCGTGCTTTTTATATTTTCATTCTTATTGCCTATTTTTTATCTTATTCTATTTAAGTCTTTTACTTATTTTCATTATAGTTCTGTGTTAATTGTTCTGCACCAAAAAATTCCAACAAATTCCTTGAATCTGTAAACCTACTTGCCAATAAACCCTGATTCTGGTTCTGATTCTGATTCTTGTTGTAGTGGCCAAAAACAGCCATACCGCAGACATCTTGCACTCTTCATCACGCTTGACAGAAGAGTTATGAGGACATGAACTTTGGAAAACAAAACGACATGTCGGCTTTGTGTTGTGCTAATAAGTAGAGATGGAACAGTTACACCTGTGGTAACACCTTGCTATAAATGTAACGTATCATCCCCTAACAATTAGTTCAAGACCTAGAGCAAGGTATCATCACCAAAATGTCTTTGCCTTCTCATAACAGACAGGTCAAAGGTCAGCAGTGCTCAGCTGCAGCTAATAACAAACCTTAGCTTATGCCCTGAAGCAAGTCATTGAAAACCCATCTGCTTACTCGATAAATATTTCACCGTCTCAGCAAAACGCTTGAGAATTACAATTTGATAAAACATGACGAAAGCATTAATAACTTTTTTCATGCGACTCCAAAAGAACAAAACATTGAGTAGAACATTTCTTCCACATGTGTGACTCGGCTGGTACAGTCGTCCCCTCATGCACCATTAAGGAGTAAGTGGCTGTCCCCATACTGCAGCCACATTAACTGTTTATTTATTCTGCACATAAGGGAATTCAACACATGGTCTTTATAGCCTTCACTAGTCTTTACGGGGTCAAAGGTCACAGGGAAGTGTGGGTTTTTTCACAGTGATACAATATCATGACCTCGACTGTTAATGATTGTGTCAGAAGATGATTCAATTTACTTGAAAAATAGGCGTGAAGTACTATAAATAAACTGGAGCAATATACAGTACAACGAGGACATCCACAGCGGGCAGAGAAAATAAATAAATACGATTCAATTTGATGAAAAAGGTGAAATGGCAACAAAACACAAGAGTGACCTTTTGTTCGTCTAGTTGTTTTGCTCAGTTATCTTTGTGAGTGAATCCTAGTCAGTGTATCCTCATTTACATCTGCTTTAATTCTGCTTCTTCACTGATAGAGCATCTACAGTTTGCCCATACTTTGTTACGTATATATGTGTTTATAGTGTCGTGTTTAATGAAAGAGTTTGTGGATCTCTCTGTGTGTGTGTGACCTTACAAAAAGGACACAGCTGAGTCTCTCTCTTGCAAATGTCAAACTTCACCATGGAGGATCTACTCTAAACCAAAATATAGTGTTTCAGCCCGACAACAGTCCTTTAAGAAACTGCCCACAGCGTAACTGTCTCTCACACAGCTTATTAGGCATCGCTCTGAGAGAGAATAACCCACCTGCCTGTGGCTGTGATGGTTATTGCCTGAACTCTCCAGACTGATTTGTGTGGCTGCGACCACCACCTGCACCAGCAGCAGCAGCAGCAGCAGCAGCAGTAGTAGCAGCAATAGTAGCAGCAGCAGCGGCGGCTCTGCCTGCACTCACAAAGTGTTGAGCTGGCTCACTCTTAACTTCATTTAACACCTTGGGGTTGTGGTACAACACCCACTGGATACAAAATAGAGATTTTCACTGAGTTTACTTCCTGTCTTCTTTACATTTTGTTTATTTGTCTGTATCTTTTCCTGTTTTTTGTCCTTCCCTACTTTTTCTACAAAGATGCTGATTGTTTCCTCGGGCTGGAACACAAACACAAAAGCAGCAACAGTTTACAGTTTTAACTGATTTTGGGTTAGGGAGTATAAAAAGCTGTATTATTCACATAAATTGATTCACTTTGGACTGTGGTTAAAATCTTGTTATTATTCAGTTTGTGTGTAAAGATACAAATATCGTTCAGCGTGTTTTCTAAGCTTGTTTGAAGTGATATTAGCTTGATTTGGTTAGCTTTTCTAGTCTCTAAATTCAACATATCATAACAAAGTACAAGCACAATGAAAAACAACATTAATTAATTCAATGAATACATTGATGTCTACAATATTCTTTACTTGGTAATAATAAAGGACCAGATAGGAGGCCTTTCACGGCCAACTCCCTCACATGATCTCTGCGTTATTCTCTGTATCTCATTTCTCTGTCTTTCTTCTCTCTACTGACTCTGACTCCCAGCTGGAGCCGTCCTCAGACTGAAATAGCCCAAAGAAACTTGGTTGAAACTGAGATAAAAAAGTCAAGGCAAAAAATTGCTATCTTGTTTGATCTGATAGTGGTTTATTTGCTCCATTGATTAGGTTTAAAATACCTCAGGGATTTCTTGCTCTTTTTCACTATGATTGTTCTGAAAGGTTGACAAAGTCACATAAGGAAATTCCTTCTCGTACTGGTTATGATTATCTCTGTTCCTGTAATATTTTTCAAATCATGGATCTTTCTCTGTCATGGCTGCCTCATCCTCCAGTCTCTGCCCCTCTGTCTCCATCCTCATCCTATTTCAATTTCTCTATCTGCCGATACACAGGCTGCCGGCCTGCCGGGAGGCACCTCCCATACTTTATAACTCTGCCTTCATTACCCAGCCTGCTGCAGCTGGCCATAAATGAAAAAGTGAAGATGTGGGAGGAATGAGGGGAGGAGAAAAGTAAAGGAGGGAGAGGAAAGGGTCAAAAGACGTAGAGCAAGTCAATCGTGAAAGAGAGTACGGTTAGAGATGGAGAAGGAGAGAGCGAGCTGCAGCTTCAGTACACAGAGACAGACTGAAAAGGGGAAAGCAGGGAGGAGCAGAGCCATAAAATCTAAGTTGGAAGTTATTGGAGGCTGGCTGGATGAAAAATGCCATCGCCATAAAATAATATTAGAATTGGTCTGGCCTTATGGCATTGATGAATACAGATGCTGCCCAGCGGGCTCTTTGGCTGGGGGAACTGGCTAATTTGAACACCGTCCTACCTGTGTGGGCGGTTAAAGAAATATTAAAGGAAATGAAATAAAGGTTCCCTGTCACTTGTTTAGTTTATAGCCCCACATTTCCATCTTATAGCAGGATGGGTGTCAGACAGAAGTTCCTCTTGCCAAGATGGCTGCCAGTGGGGCAGTTAACCATGTGTGCAGGATCTATCGTTAATAATTTATGTTTAACTACGAACCTGAGCGGACACGGACCCGCAGCAGCTTTAAACAAATATAATGTTTGACAAGAATCAGCCGTGCTCACTGAAATCAGAGCATCTTTTACTCTCATCCCACTCCAACACTTCGCCAATAATTGGCCCAGAGGGAGCATGAGTGGAAGCGGATTGATGACAGCTGAGTGAAAAGGGAGCAGCTGAAATGTGATCGGCTATTGACGAGGGGATATTGGAAAGACAGCTGGGCGTCTTAATTACTTCAACGCTCTCGTAATGCCTTTTCATCACATTTGAATAGGTTTAAAGAAGTCCATCAGTAAAGCATATAGTCACTTTGATCGCAGGGGAAGAGACTGAAAGAGCATTCTACTTAAGGCCTCTCTACAGAGACCGTGGGACAATTTGAGAGAGACAAAAGGAGATGCATAATGCGGAAGAAAACAAAAGGTTTATACATTATGTAATATGTGTAATTCTGATCTGATTGTTGTGAAATTCAGCCTATGGTGGCTGACAAGGACAATCTTGCAGCAATGGCACTAATGATTTCCATTAAAAGTACACGCTGCAAATACGTGAACAATGCAAAGTCTTTTGCAAGTCCTTTTTTTTAAATATTATTTAGGACTTTTTTTTTCCTGGAGCAAAATACAACCCCCGTCCTACTTTTATCACTCTTGGCTCAGAGACTCGACACCTTCATGAAAAGAGAGTTCAGGTGGAGCGACAGGTGTCTTTATAAAATAAATAGAAATCTCACTGTGGGCTGCAGTTCACGTATGTCATCTACCGTTCACATGTATGTTTAATCAGCGTGATCAGCCTGGGAAACGAAATCTCACTGCATCCTACTTCCTACCGGCACACGCTGCCTCATGCCGTGTGAGCGCCGCCAATGTAGCCGCTAAAGTAAACACATCTGCTCAGTTACCGGCCCGTACACGTAGCCACAGTGTTAGCCAGCATCGGGACGAGGTGCCGCTGTTAACGGGAACACACGAACTGAAAAGCCGCCACTCATAACTAAAGGCCATTTCCACTGACATTATCTGTGATTATCTGTGCAGCAGCGTCGCGTGCATGTTTACAGTTCACAGGCAGGTGACACACAGACTGCGGCTCAGCGGTCGGGTCACTCTGTGCTCTCATAAAGAGCTGCAGTAATGTGATAGCAG
Source organism: Semicossyphus pulcher (assembly GCF_022749685.1). Taxonomy (NCBI): domain Eukaryota; kingdom Metazoa; phylum Chordata; class Actinopteri; order Labriformes; family Labridae; genus Semicossyphus; species Semicossyphus pulcher. The sequence goes on from NW_027211603.1 coordinate 22,405,746, forward strand.
ACAGACCTTTGTTGTAGATCAGGTGATGTAAACGAGAAAGTTTCGTGTACTCCTTTTGCCAATAAAGTTGCAGCTTGATGTGTTGCAGTCAATTTTCCTCACAATCACATGTCCTGCGATTTGACTATTGCACATGCGCACATCACATTTGCGATGGTGAAACGATATATCATCAGTAGTGCAATTCCCCTCGTCAGCCACCGTACTGTGCTGAAAGTCTGTGTGTAATATCTTTTGTTGTCAAATTAGATCCATCAGCATAATGTTATACTTAGCAGTTAAATACAATTTTGATTGTCATCAAAATCCTCATATTGGCCTCTTAGTGGCACTTGTCTCTCCATTACAGACGATTGATCCTGGAAAAACACATTACATATACTTTGTCAAGTGTCTCCGCTCAAACGTGTCCCATTCTTATATGATCGCCCGTCTTCCTCTTATGTTTCCCAGGAAAATCCACCATGAACCACTTGATTTATGCTCCATTCCAGTGTAATGGTTATTTTCCCTGAGAACAATATCAGCGTGTGCTTTCGAGAGCCGGTGGTAAGGTCAAGATAATTTCAAGCCTCCACTGCATTGTGTAACCTTCATAGAGAAGAGAGAGTCAATAAATAAGGGGATGGAAAAACAAAGAGGAAGGGGGAGAGAAAAAAAAGCACATTTTAGATAACGTCGGTGAAGGGGTCTTATCTGCTCGTGGTGTGCTGGACGGCTTATTACTGAACCATACTTCACCCTACTGTATGTATGTGTGTGTGGTCATGTGTGCACTCATGCTCACCTAGTATGGCGGTCCTACTACTAAATGCTTCAACCCTTTCAGATGACTCCATTTGCAGATAACTTGTGTGTCCAAGAAGAAAGAAACAGACTTTAAAATGTGAATAAATGAAACACAAATTTAAAGATCCTGTGATTTAATACATTAACACAGGGCCGTCAGGATATCTCCCCCTCATGTACCCTTTTATATCTCTCTATCAGCGTCTGACAGTCGGCCTTTTTGATCAGTAAAACACAGTTTTCTTATCTTGTCTCCACCCAGCAGAATGATATAAAAGCCTTACTTGACTATGTATGAGACATTGGCAGACTGCCATGAAAAATAAAAAAAACCCACACTCTTCCTGGACATACTTAATGTGTAAGGCTGTGGAGGGGCAGTTGCAACACTACAGTGGTTCACGAGTTATTTAGGCACTCTAAATTACTTTTTGTTTCCTGTTCGGTTAGTTTTACCGGTCTGCAGCTGCGCTCTACTTTTCACTGTGTTTCCTGGCTTCCTCCTTCGACCTCTTCTTCTCCACACCTGCCGTCTCCTGTCTATCTTCTTCCAACAACTCCTTTTGTCTTTATAAAAACATAGCTCATGTTTTAATAAAGCCCTCAAACAGGTCTGCTTTTAAGGAGGTAACAGTGATGTAGTACCTTAGCATGGAGGGGTGGGGGACATAGGTGACCCCAAACTGTCACAGGAAACCATGTTATATGTTATCAGTGACTCACCACACTCTGTGCATGCATGCATACATAATCATTTAATCTCATTCTATTCAAATTTTATAATATTACAAATACATGCAGGGATGCAAACTAATACACACTTACACTTACATGCAAAATGGTGGGTACAACCTATGAGCAGCTTACAGTAATGTTATTTCTGATCCTAGTCGAATATTTCTGTGTTGATCCAATTCATGTTCCAAAAAGTACAAGTGACTTAAAGTGTGCACCAAGATAAGCGGTAAAAACAAAGCCGTACTTGGACAAAAAGGAAACCTTTTAGTTAACAGCTTCTTTCAGAATATGAAATTGCTCGTCATTGAGATGATCACATTTATTAACAGCTCTTTATTTAAAGGGAAAGAATAACTCATTTCAAAAACTGTTTCCATTTAAATATGTGGCTCGGTTCAGGGTTTCTGCTACAGTGGAAATGGAGATATGCTTTTTATGATCCGGGACGGTTGGAGCAGATATGTGTGCTGTTTGTTGAAGCGTAAAACAAGAAAATCCTTGAGAGATTTCGCTGGCTGTGATTACGATTTCTTAAGTGCTGTTAAGAGAGGCTGTTAGAGCAATTTGAACGATAGCACCAATTGGTTCAGTTAGATTCTGCTGTGTCGAAGCAATCTGACGCAACTAGATGGTGCCTGAAATTTGGATAAATGAGGCTCCATTGTGACAGTGTAATTGTAACGTGTCATATTAAGCATATGTCTGCGAAGTAATGGAAGCCTGATGGTGGTTTGTGCTCATCACCTCCATCTGCTCATCCATCTGCCCTGACAAATACAGCTGATGCACAAGCAAACTAGGAAACTTCTCAAGTTGCACTAATTGGGGATCTTTGATAAGACTGTGTTAAAAGTGACCTCATTAATGTTGGGATATTATGCTGATTGTTGTCACCATTAGTCAACTATTGGCTAAATTCACATTTATATTATTCACTGTAGCAGTGCCTCTGCTTGCTTCTTTGATACTGCACTGCTTATTTGGAATAATCCACAGTACTAACATCACATTATTCATTGTGATGGATCTCTGAGACAGCAAGGAAGATCGTTTGAAATATTTGTCTCACTCTTTATGATTTATTTTACTCGACATACATCAAGAGCTACAGGAAAACAAAAGCAATTTCCTTATTTAGATCCATCCATCCATCCATCCTTTATCTATACGGCTTATCCTGCTCAGGGTCGCAGTCGGGCTGGAGCCTATCCCAGCTGTCATTAGGCGAGAGGCGGGGTACACCCTGGACCAGTCAATCACAGGGCTGACACGTAGAGATAGACAACCATGCATGCTTACATTTGGCATACAGGCAATTTAGAGTCACCTATAGCATGTCTTTGGAAAGTGGGATGAAAGCCAGAGTACCTGGAGGGACCCCACGCATGCACGGGGAGAACATCACACATTCCCCTTCCAGGAAGCGGGAATACCAGGAACCTTCTAGGCGACAGCGCCACTGAACAGCCCCTTGGACCAGGGGCCGCTGCATTGAGGACAGACCCTCGTTACACGGGCTCGCGCCTTAACTGCTGAGCTCCCCAAGATGAGTGTTTGTCATATTTGAGTTTTTGCATTAATCAGCTTGCAAGACAAATATCAGAAGGGATCTGTCCCCCAGTGTCAAACCCCACCAGCGCCAAAACAATAATTGAATCAGTCGTTTTCTGTAGCATCAGCGCTTCATATTGCCTGACAAAGCTGCAAAGTTATTTTTTTTGTCATGCAGTACAATGACCAGTCAAACACAGCTACCTTGCATGGCACTTTGACCTAACAACCACTCAGCTTAATATTCCTAATAGCAGATGAGTTGTTACTGTAAACACTTTATGTTGCACGGTTTATTGAGGAAGTGGCACCAAGCTAATTACAACAGAGTCTGCATGACTGCCACGGGCTGTTTTTTAAGCCGCTCACACCCCGCCTGTCAGAGCAGAATCAATACAGTTCGATACACACAAGAGTGATACATCCTCAGCTCCAGTTACACTGAAGGGTATCTTAGAGCGCTGCCTGTCAATATTTAAACCTTGGAAAGTATGCAACCGCAGTATTTTGCTTTTTGACATCTTTAGAAAGCACCATTTGGCCACCTTTTGAAATGTTTTTCACATTTCAATCTGGATTCAACCTAAATAAATTCATACAAATACTACATTAGAACCAACACAGAGAAAATGCCTGCAAGGTATGGCGGCCACACCAATGGAGCTTTCCATCCTGCTTCTCAATACGACCGTATGACTAAAAAACAGAAAAGGTCAAATGCCAACGATTCCCAACACGGTATATATGAGTAACGCTGCGGACAACTCTGGAATATGTGCTTAACATTGTGAAACAGCCTCAGCTCGGTTAGGGTTAGGCACCGAGAGCCCCCTCTGAAGCCGTGTGTGTGACTGCTATATAATTGTCCCAGCTGAGTGGTTCTCCAGGGACACCAAATGACCTCTCGCAATGGAGAGGGTAGGACTGGAGGAGGAGTGAGGACATAATTCTTGCATAATGAACTAAGTAATGGGACCACAGCAACAGCACTGTAAGAGCACGATGTTTAACGAACAGCAGCAGGATGACAGCGACATGCAGGGTCAATGCAAGGACATTGTTCTGGAAGCTTCTCGAAGTAGACTTTTAATGATACAATTCAGAACCAATGATTGATTGACTAAATTACACTCCTGAAGCAAACAGCTACTAACTGATGTGTCTGACATTTAACATCCAAACGGTGGTGCTGCTTCCTTGTAATCATAGTCCATTAGCTTTTTACAATCTGTAGCAAGTTAAATCTTTAATGGACTGAATAAAAGTTAAGCAAAGGTGTTAAGAAATAGCAACCAAAAAAACAACAACCAGAATGTTTGTTGCAGTGAAGTGAGTACATAGTGAGAGATTAGCATAGGCTCCATGGAAATGAGGCTGAAAAATCAACAGCGCACTTTTAAAGGTTGACCTATCGCAGCCCCATTATGCAAATCAGAGCCATTTGTAAGCATAGCTTTATGTGAGTAGCAGGTTTTATGTTAACCACATTTAAGCTGTAAGAATTAGTGCCTTTAAAAGATTAAAATTCTGACCAGCAATTACATCACACCTATCAGACAAATTAGAGTCGTTTTCAAGAACAAACATGCATCCTTCCATAAAAAGATAAGTGATGTCTGGGATATCGTATGAGCCGCACATAATTAAACGTGCTCCCCCTGATGTGGGAATTATTGATGAATAATAAAACCACGAATTTGAAATATTTAAAAGCACATGAAGGCATTACTAATAGAAGGTAATGTGCTTTACATGCAGGATGAAGGCTGAGGAAGTAGAGCAGGCGCCCCGTGTACAGAGGATACAGTCCTTTTAGCCGCAGGAACGGCTCCGGTCCTCGGGCATTTGCCGCATGTCATCCCCCACTCCCCTCTCCCAATAGTTCCTGTCTCTCTTCAGCCGCCCTATCATTAAAGGCAAATAAATAATCTGTAATAAAATATTTTACATCACAAGCATTAGCCGAGTGTGTCTCTCTGGAGGAATTAATAGTACAGTAACTTCACTCGTTTAAGTGATTATTGCCATCTAACATTACAAAAATCAAGGTGACAGACAGCACCTCGTACGACAGATGAACCCTCTGAGGCTTTAAAAGCAGAAAGGATTTTTTTTTTATTCCCTTCTCTTAGCTGATCAAAAGATTTGTGGGGTGCATGTAAGTGCTTTTCCCTGTTTGGTTTGATCCATATTCTCTCGGACACAGAGAAGCCATTATCTGTCGTAGTGGCTGCTTTGATGCTTCAGCGCTACTCTGTCAAGGTGACGCTGACAGACTTGTCAGGGGATGCACATGTCAGATTGTAAAAGATGCTTTTTGCTCGAAGGCAAAGGTTCTGCTAAAGACTCAATCAAACCCTCTAACTCACTCTTTGCCCTCCCCTCCAGGCTCGCGCACGGTGTCTGGCAGCAGGAGAAAATAATTAGGCCAGGGTGGCTGTCTGAGGCATTAAGATCCATTAGTAACAGATCTTACGCATTACGGGCTATCTGTACAAAGGTGCTCTGGGACTGATGAGTCGAGCAAAGTGAATCCACAGATCTCAAAAGGAACACATTCCTCTTCCCCCTACACGGTATTTACAGTACTGTTAGCTAGCATGGAGGGAGGCTAGCAGTGTCTATGCATGTGACTAAAAGCAGATGTGACAAATAACTGGACTGTACATTTGGCTGAATTATGTCAACACTCAACAAATGGAAGAATTTCAGGTAATTTCTGCATAAAAGGATGGCTTCCCTTTTCAGCAGTTTCTACTTTTGGAGCCTGCACACCTGCAAACAATTACCGAGAAGGACTGAATCGGGGTGCATTAGTGAGGGTGCTGTTCTGAAATTCTGTTCACTAACAATCGAAACACTTCATTTTTTACACCGGTTATTTCAACACAGTATATTAAAACTGAAACACAGAGCAGTAAACTGCACAATGAGGGTGAACATGATGTTTTCTGTGATTTGATCGTTTAACTGTCGTATAAAAATCTGTAAAAAGGTTCTGGCATTTGGAACAAGTCTGGTATGATACAGAAAATTGTCGAGACACAGACTGATTAAAACGTTTTATATACATTATATTGGATAAGTTTAACTATGTATCGAAGCACCACTCTGATCAAAGATGGGCACCAATTAAAACAAACACTGCACTGTGACTTGAATTATAACACCATAACAAATCCATGAATTTTATGTGTAGTGACACGTTACACCTGAAGGTTTAAAAAATACTTAAAGGAAACCTAAACTGTCACTCAAACCTAATTATTCACACATTTACATTCACAGTGTGTGATTTAAATATAATGCTTGTTGGGTGATCGCATATAGAACACACAATCCATCTTTACTGTTAGTCTCCACCATCAGTTAAACCAGCAACTTGCATAATCGATCTACCCACACGCTGCTAATGTGTGACCGCGTGCCCAACAAACACACACAAACACGGAATGAGTCCAAAATAAAATGGGAAAGATATTTTTATAGCAAACACACTGAGGATTGGTCTGCCTTCGCCTTCTGAGCACTGAAAATAACTCCAAGGTCAGCGAGCTCCCATTAGAGAGTCATACCATGGAAAGGTGCTAATTAGTTAGGCCTAATGTGAGATAATGGTTGGATTGCCAGCTCGTTCCCTTGAAGGAGGCACAGCACAATGCACTGCTGGACTTACGTTGGCTCATTACTTTACGATACATTATATGAGGTTACGTTACGTTACATTACCAGGGAAATAATTTTGTAGCATATAAAGAGAAAAGGTTAATACTTCTGTCCAGTAATACACAGTGAGAAAATAATTATACATATAAGGAGGCAAAAAATATTCAAATAGACGGCGAGCTACAAAAATTAGCTTTCTCAAACAGCAGACGACTGACACTGAATTTAGTTGCATGGCAAAATCTTTCTTTTTCTTTCAAAGGACTTTAAATATCAGAAAGATGAACTTAATCAAAAATATGTATTCATGAAGAAGAGGACAATAGCTGTCTCACCTTTTCATACCTCCCTGCCTCCCCATATCTGTGGAACATCTTTCTCTAGTTCAGTCACAAAAATAGGATGCACTGTGGGACAAAATTAGATTTTATAGAAAGAGAGATGTATTCTTTTCCAGTGACAATGGTCTTCCTGTTGCTGATTAGCATACACACTGTGGAGCGCGCACACACACTCAGACACACTAACTTACACATATACTGTACAAATCCAGCTCCTCTGAAATACGGATGGACACAGCCGCAAACATACATTCAGTATCTTCTTATTAAGTCAAGCCCATTCATCTGAGAGAGACTGTGTGAATATATAGGGATTCATAACGAAATCCACCTTAGTATTAAATCATATTAGCTCTGAAGTGGAGCTGACAACGCTGTGATGATAATCTGATAGCAGCTGAGCTGATAATAATCATATTCTCCTCCTTACAAAGATCAAATAAGAACTCGGAGCGACTCGGCCGGCTCCTTGCAGTGCAGGTGTATTTTTACTTCATATTGTGAGTTAAATTATTTCATTTACATATTTGACTGGAGGTGAGATAGTGGTAATGAGAATCTTTCAGATGCACAGTGAGAGCAAAGAACATGACCGATAGGCCTGTCTATTACTGTGCAGATACTGCCAGTTCATATTGAATAAAAGCTGCACAGCTCTGCCTTCCATGTTGCTACATCAACCTTTTCTATTAATTGCTATCTGGGGTCATTTGAAGTTCATGTACGACTATATCATGAGTTTCATTTTAGATAAAAAAATACTAAGCCAAGTAGCATTCAGTTATTTAATTGGGGTGCTTGCATTAGTCATGTCTGTATGTTAAAGCCCCTGATCCCAAATCTAAAGTATCCCTCGAACTATGTTATCGGGTCTTATGTACAGAATAGAGGCATCTAAAAGTGTTCGAAATTAGTCTCAATTCAAAACCAAAATAGTGTCATTTAAGTTTCAGTAAGCTTTACTGATATTTGGTTTGAAATGCGGATGGCACGATGGTGCTGTGGTTAGTACTGTTGCCTTGCAACAAGAAAGTTCCCGGTAGGACTCCTCCAGCCGGAAGGGTTCTTTTGTGGAGTTTACATGTTCTCCCTGTGAGTTCTCTCTGGGGTACAGTCCAAAGACATGCTCGTTAGGTTCATTGGTGTCTCTAAAGTGTCCATAGGTGAGAGAGTGAGCGTGGAAGGTAGTCTGTCTCTATGTGTCAGCCCTGTGATTGACAGGCGATCAGTCCAGGGTGTACCCCGCCCCTCGCCCAATAACAGCTGGAATAGGCTCCAGCCACCTGCAACTCTGAACATGATAAGAGGTATAGATAATGGTTGGCTGGATGGATGGTTTGAATTGGGCATGGCTATGCTCTGGTATATATTCCTAAAATTAGCTAATTAGTTTAACTAATCAATCACAGGAAAAAGTCACACAGCAGCTATTGGGCTGTTTACATCTAACGTTTGCAACATGATTGCAGCAAGTGTTGCCATTAGAGGTTGTGGATGGTTACAGCTATGTCTGTTTTCAGGTTGCTTTTCTTTCGACCACTGCTCATCTTTTTTTTGTGGCAGCAGGTGTTGAGCTTTGGCTGGTGGAGTTAGCATTATGATATAGGACTAGCTAACGCTACAGTGCTATCATTTAGCACTGTAGACATAGCTTTAAGAAAAAATAGGTCCATCTGTGGTAATGTTGCAAGTCTATGCTAACTGCTAAATATGAAATGGAAGAAAGGCATTTTGTAACTTACCACTCAGTGACCAAGTGAAATGAATCAGAATTATATTGAATTAAATTTGGCAGTGCTCCTTCTTCCTTCTCTGATTCTGATGACCCAAACTTGCTGCTTAAGAATGCACTACTCTGATTGTGCACAAGGGAGGCGTCACGCCAACATGGTCAAAACAGCAAAATGATTTGTTTCTGAAACAGGTGTTCTACTTCTTGTGAACATTTATGCTCACGAATATTTTTTGGGAGCTTAATGTGCCTCTAAACTTTGATATTGTATATTCATTTTACTATTTCTGCCCAAGTTCCCATAGGCTTTAATATAAGATGTAGCCAACACAATTGTGCAACCACATTTTCTTCTCTACGAAGCATGGACTCCAGTTCCTCCAGACATTACATGCAACATTAAAAGGGACATAATTTGGCCAGGGTGTTGTATCTGTGGTGTTGTATATTCACACCATGAATGCACCTCCTGGCCAAAACATAACATTGTCCTGTTGAGAGAAACCTGAGGCTGTTTGCACATTAACAACACCACATTGCTAAATGTAGCAGGGCGGAGAGAGCATTGATGCAACGCTGTTGTAACATGCTGCTATGAATCTATGCTGAACCATGAAGCTCAAAGTGCAGGCGCTGCTGTCCTTCAGTTTCTAATGAAGTCACAATTATGTATCTCACAAGCAATTGGTGCAAACAGAATTTCTGTGTTTGATTTCTCTAAGACCAATTTTTATTCAACACAGCGCCACTGTCAATGCCTCTGTTAGTTTTAGGTTCAAGTACAGTGCAGCAGCAGGATGCAGCTCATACAGAAGTGTTCTCTCAGGGAAGATGTTTTTAAAAAGGATTAGCTAATATTTTCTAAAGAAATGTGGGCTTCTACAATACCTCAGTGTCACACCGGCACCTTCTCTCACCCTAAATGCAAAGCTTTATTTTGGTCATGCGAGGACCCCTTCAATAGTTTTAACTAGATTTGTCAAACTGTCACTACATCCTATTGAGGTGCGCACTTCAGAGTGTGAAAAGGACACAAATGCATTAGAAATAACTGACAAGAAGCCCACTACACCTTCTCCTGGCCTCTGTTCTGAAGGTGAACAAGTGCTGTGTTCATGATGTCCAGAAGTGTGAGTGCTGAGAATGTATTCCATTTCTTTATACTCATATAACTCAACTTGATATCAACAGCTCGAGTAATCATAAATTAATTATGTGATATATGATGACTACTTAAATTAAATTAAAGCAGAATTATTGAGTGTTAACAGCACACACAGTTTGCTGGATGGTTTAAAGTGCCTTGCTTCTATAAGAGCCATAACAGTCAGGCAGATGGGCCCAGTGGAACCTATATCCCTCACCGTGAAAGAGTTAACGCCATATTAAACTCACTGAGCTACTGTACCGCAGTGCCATATATCACTCAAGTGAAACACTTTGCTACCGACTGTCCCAGATATTGTAGCTTCTCACAGCTCACAATGTGCAAATCGCAACGTCAACGTTCCGCCCAGGTATTCAAGTGAACTCTCTGTACTTATATAATGGATTCAAGAATAAAGCAGCGATGGAAAGTCTCAGGCCGGGTTTGGGTATTTTAGAATTTGTAGGATTCATCAAGCACCCAGGGACGTACCCACCACTGAAGACAGCAAGGTCATGCCGATGGTTATTTTGGATTTTTCATATTTTTGTAGAGCAGTGAACTTCTCTTGGATGGAAATAAATAGTAATTTCAAGTGTCTGAATATCAAGGCCCAATCTATGGGCATACATTGCATTTCACATCCACTGCTTGAATTTGAAGAGCAGGTAAAAGGAAAACAAAATCCACCTCACTGACTGACTTTATTGGGGAAGCCAACAGATTAAATCTCTATGTCTAAAGCACCTTCTCCAATATAAGCCTGCCTGAATGTATTATCCTCTTCTTCTGACAACTTTCTTGCGTATAAGCTTAGAAGTAAAGCTAACTGATCTGTGGCTCACTTGAACAGACCAGCAGGACAGATCTATATGAATAATTAAAGAAAAGAAGATTACTGTGTCAAACCCAGAATACTCCTTAACCCCCGTTAAAGATTTAATCAAATCTGCAAGAGAAACCAAACTGAATCAAACATGAAGAGATGTTTTTTCTGCAGAGAAGTAAGCATTATATAAATTAATAGTTTTTAATCTTTGCTGAACTCAAACTTGTTTTGTTGAATTGAACACATTTTAGAGCAACCTTCATGCACGGTTTTAAAATCCATCGACACAGAAAGAGCTTAAGGACGACCTGAATGGACCTCTGAGAGGAGTGTTCAGAAGAACGAACAGGATGTGTGTTGGACAACACATACTGAAGAGCTTGTATTGTGTTCGATGCCCTTCTGTTGTCTGAAGAGGTCGCCCTGAGAGGATTCTCTTTAGAGCTTACAGATAAATAATTATTTATCCATGCCTTCAATCATGTTCCCTCTTATCCTAAGGTCATTTTTTTTCAAACTATCTGTATTTCTGCCATTTCACACATTTTTCTTTCATGCCTAGTTCATTTGTTGCATATTCATTAAATTGCTATATTACTTTGCTTTTATTTAATACAAAAGATTTATTACTCAAACTAAATTATTAAAAACCTTTGACATAGACAGACAGAGAGTCCAATTCACCCAACCTGCGTGTCTGTGGACTTTTATGCCCGTGGCAACGGGAAGGACACGAGAACTCCAACTGGGTTCAAATCCAGCCTTCTTCATGAGCAGTGACAGCACCAACTACTGAGCCAATGTGCCAACTTTCTTTGTTTCTTTCCCCCCTGTGTTTTGTGTGTCTACAAAGTCGGCCTACCATAATACATAGTGCATAAAGCGGGGTACACACTACAAGATAATCAGGCTGATTTTGGGCCCGATTCCCCTCTTCAGACAATCGGAAGCCAATTCCCGATTTTTTGATGGTTCTAAAGATGATCTTGCCAGATGTTCCTGTGGTGTGAGGGATGTTAAGAGTGATTTTACTTCCCTTCAATCTGCCCAGATCCGTTATCCTGTTGCGTGGGGGGAACCCCAATGACAGCCGAGCACGCAGTCTGTGGTCTGTTGTCATTTGGAACGAAACAACAGACAATGGGGGAGCAAGCTGACTGAAGGAGGAAGCACGACGACCGCAGCCATGGTGCCAAAAACAAACAAGGAGCATAAAGATGTACAGCCCATGTTCATGCCATCTCCACCTCTTCATCTACAGTTTGTTCTCTTTTCTTCCCGAATTTTCAGTGAAATGTCCTAAAACTTTCATCGCCAATTCTTTCTACCCGTCGTCTGCCGTGTGTTTACTCTCGTTAAGTCTCGTTTGACCGCGAGAGATTTAGCAAGATTTCCAGAGTTGAGAGTCAGACTCTGGTTGTTGGTGAATTAATCTGTTAGTGTGTGGTGTAATCGTTGCTCTGCACACACTATAGGAGCAAAACTGTTAAATCTATGATTATATATCGTCATGTGCGGGGTCTCTTACATTTTCAACATCTGTTAAGATTTGAAACATCTTTTATGTGGGCCAGGCTTAAGTGTGACTGCATACATCCCATGGTGCATGCAACATATACAAAAGCTCATCAGCCAATGTTGCAAGGACTAACTAGCAATATGCTCTCAGTCTAATAGCAAATGTCAAGTTTATGTGTTGATCTGTGCAACTGAGCCTTCTTGAGTGTGTCCATGCCATCCACATGTGAATGCTAATGCATCCCCTGTTTTCTGCATCTGCTGACAGGCAAAACCTGCTTTTGTCGCAGAGTGGACGGAGTACATTGACCAAGACGATCTTTGTGCGGAAGTTTTTAACGACCGTTTTGCTGCAATGTATCCACATCGTTTGTCCTCTAAAGTAAGATGTCTCTGTTTGTGTAACAGGATGGGCCTGCCTTAAGCTAAATGGCAGCTAACCCCCACTTTTGGTTTCCCCTTCATCCTCGGTCAGGGTGCAGCCAATGTGTGACAACATGGCTGCTCCTTTTCCATAACAGAGTAGACGACAGCCTTCCATCTGATATAACGGTGAATCATTCCTTCATGATGATGTTGCCTGAGTGAGTGGATTCAGAATGTCATTGTAATTGTAAAAGTAGTTTCACATTCCTGATGGATCAGAATAGTTAGCGAACGAAACTTTTCTTAAGGGAATAAAATATTTTTGATATTTGATTATAACAGAAGTTCCTTCTTTCCTCTTCTATTGCGTGTCGCAGTGTGTGTCTGTGCTGGATTTTCAGGTTATGGAGGCTTGAGGGCGACGGGATGTGGGAGAGAAATGCACAAAGTGATATCTCGCTCTCTATTCGAAGCCCACTTGTCAAATTCAATACGTTTTTATTATTTCACTGTGGGAAGAAGAATTTCTAAAACTCAACTGGGTTTGGCTGCAAAGAATTGTTGCTCCCTCTCATTGGATGGATTATGTTGAACACATTGCTTCAGGATGCCTCTGATGTGGATCAATACATCAGGTCACTCAAGCAGCAATTTCACAATGAATACCACTGAATAGAAATGAGACTTCTCTGTGTTCTTTTGATCTGAAATAATATGTTCCTATATTATGTAGACATTGTTGCAAGCCATCGATATGCAGCAATCATTGTAAAGTTCCGACATCTATTCCTGCTGAGGAACTTACTGGAGAGTATCCATATGTACTCTGCATGCACGCATACACTCACAGACACGCAGCAGTTAGTCTCGGAGTGGCATAAAAGAACATGGTGTGGCAGAGCAGAGCAGCCAGAAAAAAACAGGGGACACCGCTGAAGGCAACGTCACAGCACTTTATGTTACGAATTACAGTGAAGAAACGCAGTGTGCTCTCCTTAAAGATGGCAATTGTTTGCCTAGATACTTTTGTATTATGTACTTATACATTGCATGTCAGGTGAGTCATGCATTGCAAGTTAGGCGTGGTTTGGAGTCCTCTATGAAAACCATCAAAGGCCACACTTCATACAGGACTGAAAATGGTACCACTGTGGTTTTCTGCATTCTTTCTGCAAAAGTAGCAATTTATGGTTAAAAAAACATAATAAACATAAAACATGGATGGTTAGTATCAATAATGGCCACCATGAATGAAAAGAGAAACAATGGTAGTTTCTTACAGAACAACAGACAAGAAAATCTGCACAAAACAGAATACCTTAGTGCTTCGAGGCAACTAGGTAGATGTCAGAGGAAGTATAAGGAGAGAGGCAGACACTGTATGGTTTCCCGTTTTTAATGGCAATGCTCCTCTGCAATCATTTCAATGCCTTGCAGCGTTCATCCTGTATAATAACAGACCTTTTCTGCAGCAGATATTTTTTTAGTCAAATATGTGGAACTAATAACGGCTGCAGGTCACAGCACATTGGTGATGTTCATACTGGCTCATTGACACACTTAAATGGACGAACATCTTCATTAATGTACATAGTTAAACCTGTGCTTTTGTTAATAAGACACAGCATAATGTCGACCTTTGTAAAAGGTATAATAAGCAGGATTTTCCTAGAAAAATAAAATATAGACTTTTACAAATAAAAATCATCTCTTATGGGCCTCTATACATGTGTGTTGGTGAGTGTGTGTGCAGACCCTTGTGTGACCCTTCCCTCTGCATCTATTCTGTTGTTTTGCTTTGCACGGGACGTTTTCAGGAGGGGCGCTGTTGTGGCTAACTGACAGTTAGCATGCTAGCACAACGGTAAGCAGCGGTTAGTTTGCTAGCGCAAAGGTAACCGGCTGTTAGCATGCTAGCGCAACGGTAACCGTGATGCTGTCGGTGTTAGCTCAGCAGGGTGGGCGTGTTCTCGCACGAGAGCGTGAGAGTGAGCTTCTGGTGACGAAGAGCCCAGGAGGAGGGGCCCAGCTTGAATGTGTTGTTGACAAAATACAAGGAAAAACTTGCTTTTTTTTTTTTTCAAAACTAAAAATGACTGGCAGACTATTAAGGCTGCTTTCAAAAGCATTAGAACAGACTATGACCTGTTGAGAAAGACAGAAATAGAAGAACAATACTGAACTTCCTCACATGATGCCCACAGTCTCATTAGTATTCTGCATTTTCTCCAGGCCAAGGGGAGTTTACAGATCACTGATAATTTGACTTCAGCTGGGACATTTCTACTGTACTTGTTCTAATTATGTGCTACAGACCAATAAAATCACGCAACTGTGAAGTAAGAATAAAAACATGACCAATGTGTGAACAATGTATCAAAATACAACTCTTCAGAAACAGTCTAGCACGGGAACAATGACCATTTCTTCATAGGCAGAGCCAGAAGAAGAAAATTGGACAGGGGATGAAACTAACATGATAAAGTAGCAGAGACAAACCCTACTGAGACGATGTGACAAGTGACAGAGAAGACACAAGCAGACCAAGAAGCATGCACAAACAGAAATATATATTGAAAGAGCAGCAGACAGTAATAATAAGTAGGGGGCATCGAGGGCCACAGAGAGGAAGACAAATATAGAGAGTCAGAACAGTAGACACACGTAGAATGAGATGAGAAAGAGATGAGGAACCATGAGGAGAAAGTTAGTATGAGTTTTTGCACACTGCGTGAGTCAGACAGTTTTGTGGTGGCCCAATGATTCACTCTGTGGCATCAGCCTGGATCCCCCTAGAAGGTCAAAGCCTCTTTAAAACCACCTGTAACTGCTCCCTCCTCCCTCTTTCTTTCTACTCCACACCCTTCTTGTTTTATCTGTGTGTAAGCAGCTTGTGCCGAATGTGTTTACATGTGTGTGCGTGCAGACTGTGTTTCCAGCAGCAGTGCCCATTCCTCCCGCTCCAGCCAGCACTGGTGTCACCCTGAAGCACAGAGCAGCCGTGTGGTGACAGAAGAGTCTGGCCAACACAGACAGACTAAATGCCACCTACCCTGCTGTTTATGGGTGTGAAAGTGTGTGTGTGTTGCTGTCAAACACACCAAATTCCACTGTAGAGCACTTGTATCGCTGCTTTGGGACTCTTTCTAAAGCCACAGTGTTGGAATAATGGACAACACATTCTTCTCTTGACTCCAATTGCCAAAGACAGAAAGGGTGATAACTGCCAGAGCAGTGACAGGGCTTGTGTACATTTAGAGTTGCATGGTCTTATACTCCATTGATTTATGCTGTAATTAGTGACAATGCCGTAGAAAAAGTCAGTCTGGATGGAAAATCAGCAGAACAGGAGGTCATCTTTGATCTGCTGAGCTTGTATGTATTTGTATATGTGGATAGTATGATTTTTGTCTGACCGCCGTGGTCAGCCTTACACACGGGTCTGTATGTGACTGACTGACTGAGTGACTGAGTGAGTGACAGTACTTTCACAGCCGTAAAGAGAGAGAGTTGGGACATCGCAATGGCGGATCATGGAGCATATTGGACCTCCACTGACGCAACTCTCTCTCTATACGGCTCTGGATACTTTGTTCGGGGAGTAGGCGGGGCTGCTCCTCCTCGTCTACTGCCTTCAAACACGTTGTCATCGGCCTCATAAGGACAGTCCTTGTAACACATTGCCCACAAAAGTGCACAGTGACTTGATGTGGTCAGCCACATACTAGGTTTTGACCTTGTCTTGTTATCATAAAGTTCCTACATCATAAAATGTAAAATGAAACATAAAAGCTTAACTGAAACGGAAACCTTTTTCATTTTCTAACGCTCAGCAGCTAAGATCTATTCACCTCCATTACATCTAAAACTATACACCTTCTTGGGGAAAAATCTCAGTTCAATCTGGAAAGAGACACGATAAACTAACTGTATAGATCCTGTCTGACTTAAAGATTTAGGGCCTGTGTCCACTAACAGCATTTTTTTATGATGGCAGCACCTATTTTCTATACAAAACCAGTGCATCAAAGCATTTTCAGCACTAAGCTTCCTAGGTGCAAAGACGCCCTCGGCGTCAGCTGTTTTTCGTTGCTGCGCTCTCATTTGAAAATCGTTCAACTTTTGGAACACCGCCACGCTTGTCAATGTCACTTCTCCTTTGCCAACCAATTATAACCAAGAAGGGCCAGGATTTACGATATCAACTTAGTCATCAACTTTAGCGGAGGAGAAGCTAATCCTTTCATTTTTTTTCCGAGGGTACAAATTCCAGGTGTAGAGCTGCTGTTAAAGCCAGGATTACTTTCCATTGTTTTCATGTTTTCTTTGTTAAATTTCCCTGAATAAAAGCAATATTAAGCATGCAGATCAATTTAAAACAGACCTAACAATCACTACCAAGAGAAGCTGAAGTTCCGCGATACAAGTTTCGAAACCTAGCAACAGTAAGCGCCAGTGAGAAGCACTCTGAAAATGAGGTCGTGGGCGCTGCCAGTGCAAAAAACGCTGTTAGTGGACACAGGCCCTTATCTCTGGATCGCAATGTTGTCGATATCTCATGAATCAATGTGCATTAATCCACACAGAATTAACAGAAACACTCCTTATAACTCCAGAACTATACTTAGGTCATCATATCATATTTTTATGTCTTGTTAAGTAAATGGAAACTTTTGTTAGCTATTTTGGCATAAAGTTTTTTCAAATAGAAATGCTCCTGTTGAAGGCCACAGCTATCTCTCTGACTCCATTGCATCATTATACGTTTGTGTTAACATCTCTTAAAACAAAGTGCAATATGATAACCCCTCAGGCAGAAGTGACACAAACCATACTAATAGGAGTCACAAAAAGCATTAGTACAAAGAGTTTGCTTTGTGATATTATTTGATCACTGGAGCACTGATACTGTCCTGTATACATACAGCCAAAACGCTGGTGGTGGCAGTGTGGGCAGGCAAACTTATCCCAGTTGTGTCACGTTGGCCAACAAGACTTTGAAAACCTCCCCTTTAAGGTGAGCTTGTAAGTGTCTTTTGCGTTGCTCTTGTGTCGAACTGTTTCAGAGACACAAGAAGAACGACTAAACCAGAAAAACACAATCCTACAGACTCATCAGCATCATGAGCGTCATCATCTTCATCCCTGCTGTCACAACATTACCATCAACATGAACATAATCAGCATCATCATAACCATCATCATTAACCCCCCAACACTCTGCCACTTACCTGGTTGTGTCCTGAAGAGAGTAATGAATCCACAGAGAGCAGTTGATCTGAGCTAAGCTGTTACCTTTCATTCCATGAACACGTTTGTTTTTCATCTGATCTTTGCTTTAATATCACTGTTTGGGTTTCTGAACCAAGTCCATCCCATCAGTAGAGGCTACGCAAAGTTAAACCCCGCCAGCTCACTGCCCCACTGCCTCAGTGGTCAGAGTGCCAGGTCATTGGACAGTTGGTTGATACAGGCGAACAAGCATGTGATGGCAGAGAGTTTGCAGAAACAGGTGATGTGTGGATGAGGTGTTGTGAGTGGAAAGCATCAGTTAAGGCAGCTTAAGTGGCTGCAGATGATCGGAAAGGTGCATGTGCATTAATTGGAAAGGGGACGATTGACAGAGGGATAGAATATATTTGTAATGTGTATTTGCTTATTAAGTACACAGACTTTACAGTGTGGCAACAAGATGATTCACAAAGAAAACAAGCTGGCTGACATCTACTATTCTGAGCTAACTGATTAATTCATATAGCCCTGTGGTTAATGAGTGTACACATGCTGAATTATTAAATAATTCAGAGTATAAAGAGTAAAGAATGAGGGAAAGAGGGAGGATGCAGGAGGGATGGAAGAAGGACTTATTGGGATATTGACTGTTTAGTGGTGGAAATGCGCGAGTGACTTTTTCTGTCTGTATCTTCAATTCAAAGCAGAATATTGAATGCACACTTTTGCTCTAATCCTGAAACTGTTCAATCATCACTCGGCTGTTTTCTCAGTTTCAATCTGTCGCTCACTCTCTTCCCTCTTTATTCTTCCTCTGGCTCACACACATCACACTTTGAAGTGTGAGTCCGTGTGCTTTCGAGCGTGAGTGTGGTTTTTGGACGCGTGTAATTCTACCTTTATACTTAAAAGTGTGTTTGTATTATTCTATGCATCAGTGTGCCTGTATCTCAGTGAAGAGATATGTGCGTGTTATGTATAAATGAGCAAGAGTTTCTGTTTGTGTGTGTGTGTGTGTATGTGTGTGTGTGCATGTTTTCTTGTACGCCTGCTTGCATCCATTAGATTGTGTGAAAGCAGAGTTGCATGCGGGGTGGATGACCTACAGCCAGACGCTGCTGTGTTTGGTCGAGCCTCACAGATGAGAGGGGGAGAGACCCCAGCTGACTCACCTCACACACACACACACACACACACACACACACTGATGTGTGTGGGTCAGAGAGGGAGGCAGGAAGGAAGACAAACGTGGACAATGAGCAGGCAACATAACAAAGGAGGAACGAGGGACGGAGAGGGGGAAATAAAGTGTGAATAGAACGTGCAGTTTCTGTCATTTCAGGAAAAAGCTGGGACGTGGAAAAAGACGTGTGTGATTGAGAGACACATGCTCCTGTTTGTACCCGGTGTGGGTAACAACATGTTCTGCCCTCCAGTCCAATAACTGGTCTGTTGGATGCATCCAAATTGAAAAGCATATGAGTGCCTTCTCCATCTCACCTCCTCGCTGTCTTCTTTATTCTTCCTGTTTTTCCCTCCATCTGTCTTATTCTCTTCTCTCTTTTGTTTCTCCTTTCAATCAATCAATCACCACTTCTTTCTGATTCAATAACATCTTGTACTAACTGTTCAATTTGCCATGGAAAGGAAGGGATGTATAAATAGTCAGTCGTAGCAGAATGTTTACTTTTAACTGCTTTTCCTCTTTACATTTCTTCTTCTACTGTCTTTGTCAACGAAAAAATGGACATATCAAATGTGACGTCTCCATTCTCTTTTTTCGGGGCTTGTTGGAGCCTTGCGTTTGTGTTTACCACTAGTAGGCATCTTGTCAGGTGTTTAACAACAGCTGAGGCTCAGTGGGATAGTCGGTCGCCTGACTGCTACAGTTACATGTCGAAGTGTCCTTGGGCAAGACACTGAACTCCACACTGCTCCCGAATGGCCACAGGTCCTGATTGGAGATGGGCACCTAGGCCTTGCCATCAGTGTGTGAAAAGTGCTATCTAAGTAAAGTCCGTTTACCATTTAAGCAAAAAAAAGCCCAATCTTAGCAAGCAGATTACAATTAAAGTGATATATTGAAGCCTGAAAGATACATGTGCTTTTATGATCCGCGTCCCTAGGAAATCCTAATCTGTTGTTTTGTCTCTTAAAGGGCCACACATAAATATGTCTATAAATAAAGTACAAATGTACTATTTTCTGCAGTTTATAGAACATTCGGGGTCTTGTTGTTATCTTTCTTTTCAGACTGCATCTTCAGGAACACTCAGACGTAGTGTTTGTTCCCCTCTCCCTCCTTCCCAGCTCATGACCCCTCTTTCCTCCTCTCCCTTATCCATCTTTCCCTCCACTTTCACCTATTGCTCTCCGTCTCTCTCTCTCTCTTTACCCGGCAGCCTCGGCTAATTGTTACATCGCTCGAGCACTAAAGTCGCCCCGTGTAGGAAGCGTGGCTGGCCGCCGCGGTGTGTAACGCAGCATGGGGGATGGGGAATTGAACAAGCATTGGCTGTCAGAGCTGCTTAGCTTCACAGAGCTCCTGTCACAACTACACACACAATACAACCTGTTTACTACACAGGCCCCCCTGCAATTACCAGCTCCCCAGCAGGGGCCGAGCTCACGCTTGGGGAGAAGTAACACTAACACTAGAGAGGGAGGGAGGGAGAAGGAGGGAGGGAGAGCCCCATTAAGAGGCAGGGTGGTGTGTAAGTGAGAAACCCTACAGGGACAAGCATGGGGCGAGCATGTGTGTGTGTTTGCAGCTGCATAGTTTGGTGCAAGAGAAAGGATGAATGTGGAAAAAGAAAGGCAGGTAAGTGATGTTTAGTGTTATAGGGCCCTTTGGAAAATCTGCCTTTTCTATAAGTCTATAAACGCACCATTTAAATGATTGAATCAATGAAGGAAGAAACCGTCTCTGCAATAAAGTGATGTAACAGGGAGACGAGGGTTTTAGGGCGCTGGGAATGGAAAATAAACTGTATAAAGTATCGATGTGTCGGGTAGATAGTTGCATGTGCGTCAACCTGTCGCCATGACCTGGCCCCTGACTCACAGGAACAGTGGGGCAGTGAAACAAGCAGCAGCACGGGGCCCCTAAAACACAACACTGCTTCTCAACAACGTTTATGGAGCCTTCAGGGACAGTTCAAAGTGTCGGTAACAGGGAGAGGTTATCTCTTTATCATTAGCAGATTTACATCCTAGTTGTTGTACGCAATGTCAAATTGGAGGATCTGACAAAGCTAAACAGCAAACAAAGACTGATGATGTCTCAGTTTAACTAATCATCTGTTTTTTGTGGTTTGGATGAAGGTGAGTTGAGAAACAGCGGGTTAGGGAGCCCGTACCACCTGGACTAACTGTTATAAAACTCTTGATACGCCCACAGACTTCACTTTTTTCCAGGAGTATCTGATAAAACATTATTTTCTCACCATTACTCTGTTTGGTGGATTACATACAGCTGCATTATCCATACAATAAACCAATGGTGCCCTAGAGGCACAAGAGCGTTGATATTGAGATGTTTTTGCTTGAGTCTCAATATGATCTTTTCTCTTTTCAAATCCTGCACTTCCATTTGATTTATCTCCCCCCTAATCCCCACACCGCGCTCTTCATCCTTTCCAAGTCCTCAGATACTCCTGGAAGCCATTCCCACCTGAGATCTCATCACCCATCCAATCTGTCTTTCATCTTTCCCCCCTCCAATCTTCCCACATCTCCCCATCTCGCTCTGCTCTTAACAGTGGGAATAGCTCAAGTGATAGAGCTGTGGTCTAAAAGTGGAAGGAGTGTTTTTTCCTCTTTCTCCCTGCCCACTTACACTGCACATCTACGCGGATGGACTTGATGGCAGCCACCCCCACCCCGTTGTCGGCCTTGCAGTAGTAGCGACCCCCCTGCACCCTCTGGATGCCTTCGATGCGCAGAGTCTCGTTGTAGATGGATGTTTCCTGGAACTTGTCAGATGCGCTGCCCGCAGTCTTCGTCCACCGTACCTGGAGAGAGCGGAGGAGGAGAAAAATGTTGAATTGACAAAGTTGCTGTCGGTGACAACGGGGTGTACTGAAGGACAGAATCAGTCAAAGTTTAATGGAAGAAAGTTAGGACGGCAACAGTAAAAGGCACCGAGAGAGACAAGCTTTGAAATCTGAAACACTTTGAAGATACAGTGTAAGCAAAACGCTGAAACCAAACAACCCAAACAGATCTCAATGTTAATGGAATTACAAGTACACCAACACAAGCTAATTCAATAGTGTGTTGGCCAGACTATTACAGGTTAAAGGATTTATACACTTGCACCACAACTTGTTCAGTTAATTTCATTTTCCATCACCTAATTATAAAAAAACAGTAGCACCTTTGGCAATGCACTGTTTTCCTGATTAAGTGCACTCATTTAGCTGAAGTGGCTTTGTATTTTGTTTTTCTAATTGGTTTAATTCCGTTCTGAGTTACCTGGCTGATGAGTGTTCTGTCTAGGTATGAATATGGAGCTGAGGCTGGAGTCTGGTTTTATTCAGAGGACCAAGAAAAGGACCAATCCAAGTGCTCTGACAGCACGAGGGAATCAGGGTTTCTTTATGTTAAATTATAGTTATAATCTATGTTGTCCTCCCCTGTGTGTGTTTCTTGATGTGGCCGAAAAAGTAAATACATAAAGTATGTTCCCCCTTTGTGTTAGGTTGAGTTTAAAACTGGTTTGGTGAGCAATATTTTTAGTAAATACCTTAAATGCCTTAAGTTAGTTATTTTAGTTTAACCTTTTTTAACAGTAAAACCATATTTTTGGACTTTAAACCTGTGTTTTCTTGTTGGTTGACTGCTTGGTCCACAACAAATAGTAACATTCTGTCCTCACATCGGGGGGCTGCACAGTGGTGCAGTGGTTAGCGCTCCCGGTTCAGACTAAGTGGGCCTTTCTGTGTGGAGTTTGCATGTTCTTCCCATACATGCATTCCCGTTGGGCTTCCTCCCACAGTCCAAAGACATGCTCGTTAGGTTAATTTGTGACTGTAAATTGTCAGTAGGTGTGAAAGTGAGCGTGAAAGGTTGTCTGTCTCTGTGTGTCAGCCCTGTGATTGACTGGCAATCAGTCCAGGGTGTACCCCGCCTCTCGCCCAATGACACCTGGGATAGGCTCCAGCCCCCTTGTAACCCTGAAAAAGGATAAGCGATATAGATAAGGGATGGATGGACGGATGTCCTCATATCCTAACAAGTATAATGTGTGACATATACTTCTTCAACTGTAGCCACACCCAAAGGGTGATGTCATAGTGTACGGACACACCCTCTGTAGTACATTCCTACATTACTGCACAAAGGTGAGATGTTAAACATGACGGTCTGCCAATGAAAAACAACAGTGTCCTTTTAGCAAATGCCGTTAAACAACATATGATTGTGATAAAGTTACAAAGACATCTATGGACCGTAGGAGTTTTGACTTTTTTCCATTGAGAGCAAAGGAGGAAGTTGTTCGTTATAGAGCTGCAAAGTCAAAGTAGGAGTAGGTTAATGTGGTTGGATATGCAGACTCTGACATGGGAGTCAACCAAAGTTGTCATTTTAGGCAAGTTTCTTTAAATGTTAACCAGCCTCAGAGCTAGAAGTTTCCTGGTTCAAATCCCGGTTCAGGCATAGAGAGCCTTTCTGTGTGGAGTTTGCATGTCCTCCCCGTGCATGCGTGGGTTCCCTCTGGGTACTCCGGTTTTCCTCCTGCAGTCCAAAGACATGCTTGTTAGGGTGATTGGTGACTCTTAAAATATCCCGAAGGTGTGAATGAGAGCGTGACAGGTTGTCTGTTTCTATGTGTCGGCCCAGTGACAGCTGGGATAGTCTCCAGCCCCCCGCCAACCTGAAGTGGTATTGATAATGGATGGATGGATGTTCTTACCGAGTCATTTTTGTGCCGAAGCCAAACCAAACTTCAACCACAGGGTTCACCTCCTAAAAAGGTTCTGTTTTTGCAGCTTTTTGGAAGGCACAGAAAAACGACACAGTCCTGATTGCAGGAACACTTCGATGAGTCGTTCTGAAGGTAAGTCAGCAACGATGCAATTTGTAGAATATTTGAGACGACTTTTAGAGGTAAGCAGCTTTGATTGCCTTAGGAAGTTCATGAGTGTGCCCCCAGATAACAATTCATATCCATTTGTTACAAATGAGAGGATCCTAAATGTTTCTCCGTAGTGGCTGACGGATGTTGAAATGTACGTCTTCATAAACCAGATAAGGAAAATATAAAGAGAGAGCGCATGAGTGATCAGACAGGAAGAGACTAAATTTCACTGAGCAGGTCATTAAATTGTCTGAATAACTGATCAGATCTATAACTGCTGTAATGTCTTTCCTCTCAGTGATAAAAATCTGTCTCTGCTCCACACAGTTGAAGTTAATGACACTAAGCTGCGTACTCATGGCGTCCATGATGCTGCACTCAGACCATTAAGACTTTTGACAAACTCTATATGGCTTTTTCACGCTTCAATTATCCCGTCAAGCTGCGGGAACGCTGCCGGGCCGACTGCTACATGATATTTTCACTCGAGTAATCAAACGCACACACACACACAAACACGCACACACTTCAGAGCAACATGAAAGCCTGTAAACTCATCAGCGCTGGAGTGTTATTCTCACTCTCGTGTGTGTGTGTGTGTGTGTGTTCCTGCGTGCAACTGTGTGTGTACAGTCCATTAATCCCTATTAACCCTTCTGTCTGTTATCAACATCGACAAGACTATCAACCATGTCCTGTTGAGGAGGTCAGACAGGATAATGGGCAAGAGTCACTGATACAAAATGTGTGTGTGTAAGTGCGTGTGTATGCGCGGATGCAAATGTTTGTGCATAGAAGTGTGTGTCCTGCTTCCATATACAGTTCACCGCTTGTTTTCCTGCATGTGTACACAGTATCGTTCATAGTGTGTGAGTGTAAGTGTGTGTGTGTGTGTGTGTGTGTGTGTGTGTGTGCGTGGGTTTGAAAGCAGGTTATATGGATTAGCAGATTATCTGCGCCTGTGTAAACGCTCTCTGCCTGTTTATTCAGCTCTGTTTGTGGGAGGGATTTGCGAGAGGCAGGCTGCCATTGATCAAACCAAGCCAAGGTGAGCAATGAACTGAACCCTGTCTCTCCACGGTTTAGTGACTCCTGTTTGCATGCATGCGTGTGTGTGTTTGCGTGTGGGCCTTTTTTGAGAGGGAGGCAAAGTGAGCATGAAGTGTGCATCCGTGTTCTCCTGCTTTTATCCTTCGTATTTTCGGATTAAAAGATGAGTGAAATCTTACAAATTACGGACATTTTGTTCGGATAATATTCGTAGGATTAGAGTTTGAGATCATCGAGGGGTTACGTTCAAGTTTATAAGAATTTTAATGGCATGATTATGCGACAGGGGCTTTGTAACCGTGAAGTAAAATAATTATATATTTCAGTTTTCGGTCTCCTTTGTGTGCATATGGTGAAATGTTTTGTTTGTTGGGAAAATATAGGTTAAGCATGAAATCAGGATGATGCATTGCACTCAAAAGATTACACAGAGTCAATGGGGATGGAAGAGGCATACGAGCTTACAATAATGCTGCTGCGAGTATTGTTATATAAGGAGATCCTGGGGTGAAAAGCATGTGGAAAGTACGCAAGAAAGCCAAGGGAACAAGTGCGAAGAAAAGAGAAACTGTGTGAGTCGGTGAGGGACACAATAGGTAAGGAGAGGGTACGTGTGTGTGAGGTATAAAAAGATTGTATGTGTAAGTGAGATATAGTTTTTTCCAGGGAGTGAGAGCGAGAACGAGAGGGAGTTTTATATACAGTATCGCTGGCAGCTGTGTGATGGAGAGAAACAGAGCATCACACAGGGAGTCGCTACACCGGGGAGGCAAATGAAGCGAAATGTAGTGAGGTGATATTGCGAATAAAGGGGATATTGTGTGCAATGCAGATGACAGGCAGGCGGCAAAGGAGTCTATATCTGCCGGTGACACCGGCAGCTTAAAGCCATCACCTGCGCTCTCTTTCTTTGACCTTCTTCGCTCTCCCTCTATGCTTTCTCCTTCTCCTTCCCTTCAATAGACGTGTGACACTGCTCTATTTTTCCCCCTCAGGCCCCGACGGATTGGTCTGGATATCTCCCTCAGTCCTTTCTCTCTCCCTGGTCTTATCTCTTGGCGCCTTTCTCTTCCCTTCCTTTAAATTCTTTACAAAGTACAAGAAAGCCAAACATTCACTTGTCATCAAATCTCACACATCCATTTACACACGCATAAAAAAACCCACACATTTCCCCTTACGCTCTGTGCCCCACACATGCTGGGAGATGAAGATGCATTTGTTGAGTCAGAGTCTTTTGTAATAATGGCGCTTACATTTGGTTAGAAGTCTCTAACGTGAAGGGAAGCGTCGGGATCCCCTGGGATCCGGCTCGACATGAAATGCAGCAGGTTTTGTTCGCTGCTTCTGTATTCAGCTGGGGAGCTGTATGCTGTCTAGGACACAGATGTTTCAACAGGAGAACAGAAACAGAGCAGAGAAAAGAGGAGCAGCCTTGTCAGAGTGTTGGAGGAGGAAGTTCGGGACTACTTTATGTGGGTCTCTTTTATGGGAATATAGGTGGATGGTGCTATTAGGCTCTATTCAAAGTGGGGTTATTAAAGAACTTGACCTGAGCCAAGAGAGCTAGTCAATTCTCCATTAGTGGTCACATGGTGCGTGATCATCATTTCTAATAATTTTCCTTTAAACATTTGCGTCCCACCGATGCAGCCGAGGTTGTCAAGTCCTTCAAGTTTCAATTCAGAAGCCTTTAAGTTGAGTACAATATTGTTCCTGTTGTGTCACACAGCTTTTTCTATCAACAGTTTAAGCTGAAATCAAGCACTTCTGGCACGTCTAGCAGCAGCTCTCTGCAGCAGCCTTCACACTGCAGCAGAGATGAGTTGTGGTGGAATATACTGTCGACCCCTGCTGTTTATGTGACTCAGATAAACAGACTTTATTGACATCGTCATCCATGTGGCGACCTGACAAGCAGGTCAACGCTTTCTTAGCAGTAGCTCACAGCATCTCCAGCCACAGCGAGTGGGCTGGTGCCAGTTTATTTGGTACATATACCTTTCTAAATCCACTACAATCTAATACAACTGCCCTGCAATAAAAGCTAACTTTATGAAGCTTATAAGTTTGTTTTGAGACCGTGGGTGAAATATTGTACACACCTTCCAATGCCCTACCTGCCAAATGATACAATCAGCACCTCTCTGACATACTGTCCACAAAGAGTGAACATTATGAGCTTCATAATGTTGGAGTTATTGCAGAGCTCCTGTACTGGGTTGCATTCAATTTTAGTGTGTGAATTTAACAATCTGGCAACAGTTTGGAGCTTCGAAATCAACTTGTCTGCGCTGTTTTGTAGGGAAAGAGAGAAGGATGCTTACAATGCATGATGAATATGGATCAGGAACAGTGACGGCATAAGAAGAGAAGGGAAAAGAAAGATGACTAGCCACCTCTTTGTTGAAGCTAGCAGGGATCCAAAAACAATACAGAGAAGAAAGAAAGGTGTGTGTGTTTCTTAAGGTGATGAGGGAGAAGAGGGCTAATGTGTGTTAACCACACTGACAGGTCAGCGGCCTGCAGCTGTCTGTCTAGATAACTCTCGGCCTCCTCTGGGTGTCAATGAGTGTGTCTCTCTGACTGTGTGGTCTCAGCCACTTCCACCCTTCTCATCATTTTATTCCTGGCTGTGTCTGCCCCTCTGTTTTCCTCTATCTACTCTAAAGTTGTTCTTCTTTCATGCCTCTCATCGAGCTTCTTCACACACACACACACACACACACACACACACACACAGACATGCAACCACACTGCTTCTCTCCCTCTCCTGATGTGTGTCAGAGTCTCTCACTTCTCTCCTCGGAGTGACACATCACAACAGGATCCAGCAGACATGGTCCAGTGGCTGTCAGACCCTTTAGCCCTGCTGTCTGAACGGGAAACTGTCAACACTGCACAACAACACATGAGAGACCTTAATACTGAATTAGCATTAAGCCCAGGAAAAAGAGGTTGAGATGCTTGTTTACAACTTGTGTTATCAACGCTCAGCACAGCTGTCACAGAGAATCAAAGTAAGGCAGTCATTCTGAGTCTGGTTCTGTGGTGTTATCATGCAGCTAACAAAGCGGACAGGTCACCTACCGACTGCTTCTCACTTTTACATTTCTGCCTGAGCAGTTAGGAGACATTAATCCACCTGGCCATCTAATAATAACTACGACCATGTATGGTGAGGGTACAAAGCACTGATTTTTTTCATGTAGTACTTCATGAACTTCTCATGTGTGCTTGCAAGAAACATTAGGGATAATTTACAGGCTTTTACAGCAGAAATTAACCCTGTCTGACGTGACGGGTTTCCCTACCAGCTTACAGCATTATCCCAATCACACGGCTCCTTACTAAAGGCTTCAATGAATTGACAAAAAAATATAGAAATATAGAAAAATAAAGATATAGACTGTGTGTGTGTGTGTTTTTGTGCCATGGGGAGTTGTCTTACAAATATCGAACAAAAAAAGTAATTAATTGGGTTGCTATGTGGTTTATTGTACTAACTTGCGGTCAAGCCGACAAATGCGTCCTCCGTTTCCCCGGCCGTGAAGGATCCATCGGGTGCATCCTTCGCGGCTGGGGGAATGGCCCACCGTATCCTGAGATGCATTGCGCGCCAATTCAAACAAAATGGTGGACTTTGAAACGGCAGAGGAATACACCTTCAAAATGTCAAAGTTTTTGGTTTCAACTCAGTAGAATAGCTAGTGTTGCACATGTTTAAGAAAACGAAAGGGCTCTTGAAACAAATTATCTTTAAAATAATAGGTTAACTTACGCAACGTTATGCTAGCTACCTGTTGCTAGGCGACAGGCACAGCATTTGGTGATGCAAGGGTAGACCAGACCATCTCATTTCAGTTCGGCTTTAACGGTCTACGCGGGCTATGAATGGAGCATCCTCTGTGGACCGCCTCCTTCAAAGGCTGCAGCCCCTGGATTGGGACAGTGTGAAGGGGGCCTTTCGCTTAAAGTTTTCCAATGTGTTCTTCGCCTGCAGCTCGCTCTCTCAAGCGAGAGTCTTGCGAGCAAGCAGCAAGTTCGCTAGGTTTTATAGTCTCTTAGCTTCTTCTTCTGAAAAAAAGGGGCGACTGAAAAGCTCGAATGCATGCGAAACATGATGGTTCCTCTTGTGGGGGATACTCTCCAAACGTCCTTACAGTGTTGCCAAATGTTTTCCAATGAAAGTGGCACTAGCTCCAAAAGTTGCCAGATGACGTAAAACACTTATTTGCATATTGGTGATGTCATGACATACTCATTTGCATAGCACTTAGTGGTTGTGAGCACATGCTGCCCACTGCCCCAGTGCTGCTGCGCACGGGACAAGAGGCGAGAGGAGAGAGAGCGACTCGGAGCTGTTGGCAGGAGGAGCAGTGATCTGCGACTCTGAGCAGCATACATGGGGATGAATTACAATGTAATATACAGTATTTATCTGGTCTGAAAATGTCGCTAAATTTGTCTAAAGTTGCTTTTTAGAAAATAATGCACCACAAGGGTCTAAAAAGACGCTGAGTTGGCAACGCTGTGTCCTTATAATATCATATCCATCATGAATTCAACCAGACTCATTAAGGTTTAACCACCCTGAGTATTATTCATGTTTATACAGCTTGAAGCCAGAAGGATACTATTTATATTCGCCACTTTTAGTGTATTTTATTTGAAAAATGAACTTGTGAAGCTGGTTATAGTCCAAGTGTCATGAAATATAAGTAAGCAATTCATTTCTCATAAATGTAGCAATTACTTGTTATGACCTGGAGGGTTTCCGTTCAGTCAGTCACAATAAGCAATGTGAACGTCTTTGCACTGCACTTCATTACTGTCTCAATGCTGAGCAGTTTAACACAACTCTGGTGTGACTCTGCCGTTATAAAAGGGCAGATGCACTGCCATCCTTTTGAAGGCTTAGACAATAAATGTTCTTAATGCTACAATCATGTTAATGATACAGTGCGATTCCTGCTGTGGCAGTGTCAAGCACTTAACAAGAAGGTTTTTGGGATGGGAGTTAGATTTAGGAGTAACAGAACTCCAAATCAAAATCTAGTGAATGTTTTTGTGAACAAAGCAGATATAATGTATATGTTGAGTGTGCTTTGTATCATTTTGCCAAACCATTCCATTAATTCTTATTTAGCCAGTTTCAGTCCACTGTTCTCCATCTGTTCATGAAAAACTAATGCTTAGAATGCTAATGCTAAAAATTCATTGATGAAGGTGGCAAGGTGGTGCAGTGGTTAGCGCTGTCGCCTCACAGCTAGAAGGTTCCTAATACGAACCCCTGTTTGGATGTAGGAGGCCTTTCTGTGTGGAGTTTGCATGTTCTCCCTGTGCATGCGTGGGTTCCCTCCGGGTACTCCGGCTTCCTCTCACAGTCTAAAGACATGCTCGTTAGGTTCATTGGTGACTCTAAAATTGCCCGTAGGTGTGAGTGTAAAAGGTCAGCCCTGTGATTGACTGGTGATCAGCACAGGGTTTATCCCACCTCTCGCCCAATGACAGCTGGGATCGACTCTGCAACCCTGAACCGGATAAGTGGTATTGATGATGGAAAGTTTTGAATGAATGCACATCTAACATACTGTTAATTATTGCACGTAACTTCATTAATGAATCTCTTAGAATAAAGTGTTACCACTACACCGTCCTGTTTCGTGGCCCCGCTCTGCAGTGTTCGTATTCAATGTAAGTTACCATCAAGCTCTGAGTTAAATCCCTCAGTGAAAAGTTAAATCCTTCCTTGTTTGACATCACTGTAAGCAATGCTTAGCTTGCAAGGCTTACCCCCCTCTACAGCGCTGCTGCTTCTCGGGGTGTTACAGAGTGTGAATCCTTTATATTCCCTCTCAGAAACCCACCAAGAGCTCACTTTCTGCCTGCCTTCTACAATTTTTCTAACTCTTTTCTTGATGTAACGCCAGCGGAGTCGACGATACAGTGCTTTATCCATCCAACTGGCTCACTTACCGTGAATAGGCTTAAGATGGTAATCCTGTTATCGGGGAATACTACTTGGCACGGACGCAGACCCACACACACACAGAGGCACTCAGACGCACACAAACACACACACGTAAGCACACAGCGTCTGAGGGAAAGTGTGAGAGAGGAGGAGAGGAAACAGGCAGAAAATGACAAAAGAGGTGAAGTGCAGGTAGATTATAGCAGCTTGAACGAGAGGTAATTGCTCCCGCTTTGCTTTACAAACATCGGCCAAATTGAGTGACTTAAAGTGACAAGGTGTGGAAGACATACAGTATAAGACTAAATAAACTTGCACATGGAAATATCTGTTTTAATTATCTGCCAGTGGGATGACGGATAGAGGGGTAGAGTGAAGCAGCTGAGAGGAGAGGAAGAATAAATGGATGGTTAAAAGAGACTAGAGTGAGTAATAAATATCATTTCAAGCATCACTGCCTGAATGGACGTTACTTTGCTGATTCATGGCATCGGGCTCAAGAAGAAGAGAGCGGAGAGAGAGAGAAATGTGTGGGAACAAGGAGTCTTCTTTCTTCTTTTCATTTTATGTTGAAGAGAATAAAGAGAAAGCTGGAGGACTGAATGGGTATGAGAGGGGAAATTACAAGTGAAAATTGAGAAAAGAAGAGGTGAGATTAGAAAGACGGCACAGACGTGGAGAGGATGAAGCAGGGAGGGAGAGCTGCGACACAAAAAAGGGTCAACAGGGGATATACAGAAAAACTTCAATTAATAGCCCGTGCTTTTATTTACTTCAATCTATAAACTCACCCTGTCTTTATTAGGGATGGGCGTCTATACAAGACGGGCCTTTCATTATTTTTCTACAAAACTCTTGGACAGCAAAGATGGGAAACTGTAAAAGTGTTGATTTAAACCAGTAAGACTGTTTACCTTTATACAAAGTTAGGCTCTCGACTAACAATTACAGAGACTCTGAGGTGCACACGTGCTGTGCTTCCACGTGCAAATATTAGCGCTGATCGTTAACCTTCTTCCTCCCGCCCGCCGCTACGCATACCGGTGACAGTCTTTCTCGAACAAAGGTTAGCTTTACTTTTTATGTCACTCTCTTGGGATAATTGGAGAAATGTCACTGCTGCTTCTCCTGGTTTTTGTTCTGCAAACTTGACACCAGACAGCATTCAGGTCCGAATGTTTTCTCCACGCCGCCAAGGTGACCAGTAAATGTGACGTGCAGCGTTTGAGAGAAGGGGGAAAATAAACAGACAACCAGATAAACAATTAATAAACACAGGCTTCTAGTTCAGACCGCCATTTAATTAGTCAAATGTGCAGCCACACCCAGCGAGTAATTTCATTTCATTGAATCATTTGAGATCTGCGTTTAATTGAAGTGTTACGGTACACATGCTTTCGGGGGGACAATGAAGTTTGATGAACTTTCATAGAGATAGATGACAGGTATCTCATGCATTCATGGTTCACTTCCTGAACGAAAATTATGACGCTAAATGTTTGTCAACAACCATTTTTTCCATGACGAAGACGAGACGTTGACGACTAAAAATAGATCGTTGATATAATAAACTCTGACGACACATATGTTTTGTTTTCGTTAACAAGATGAGACAGGACTAAATTGTGCAGACAGAAAAAGGGGCGTTTTACGCGTCATTTGATGCTTCAGCCGCACAAAAAACCCTTGTCCGTCTGCTTCAGTCAGACTGTTTAAACGAGAAGCGATGAGGAATATATAAAAAATGATGAACAGTAAATTCCGACACTGCTGCTGCAAGTAAGGAAACAGAGCAATGTGCAGTATGTGTGTAACTGCACGGCTTCGTTCTGTGGTGTTACATGCGTCACGTTACGTTCCAGAAGTTTCTATATACACTTCAGCTGAGGATCTAAAGTATATTACCTATGGAGAACATTGTCAGGAAACAATTAATGTAAGGACGGCTGAAAGGACTTTACAGCAGATTGAACCTTTTATGTCAATTAGCTGTCACACGTATTTTATCGTTGATGCTGTGTCTGAATAAAACTGAGCAACAGTTGTCTTTAGTCTGTTTTTCAGATAAAGGTGGGTATGAAGCACCTTCCACTCTTTAGTGCAGAGATCACAGAAAAAAGCTCAATAAAACTGACTCATTGATATTGAACACGCCATCCCTCCCTCTAACCTTGTCATACAATATGGATGCCTTTATCGCTCTTTCTGCCTCTGTAATGTGAGACTATGGCTGTGGTGAAATTTCAGGAAGCAGAGGAATCATCAGCAGATACGATGACATCAGGGTCTTTGAAAAACGTTCAAATACAGTCTATACCTTCATGAGGTCATGATGTGCACCGTGTTTTTTTCGTAGGGATGGATAAGAGCTAATGACACTCAAGTTTAAAATATATATTTACTTTTCCTTTCCCAGTGTGATAAAACTAGTATTTTGGAGTCATTTCAGGACCTAGCTAAACCTTTCTCCGACCATCAGATGTGTTGACTCAGAGCAGATCAGACCGGGGCAGACAGAATGAGCCGACATAAGCAGCTCTCTCCGAGCGGCCCGCGTGTCGACAGCCGCCAGCAGCAGTGTCAGCCGCCACCTTACACGCTCCGCCCATGTTGGATGTGTTAGGTGTAATGAGTAATGGATGATTAGCACAAGCATGGCACAGGACAGCGAAATCTGAGCTCTCGCTTTATTGTATGTGTGTACTTGTGTGTGTGTGTGTGTGTGTGTGTGTGTGTGTGTGTGTGTGTGTGTGTGTGTGTGTGTGTGTGTGTGTGTGTGTGTGTGCGTGTGTGTGTGGAGCAGATGATGTCATTGCTGAATGGCAATATGACAGCAGGATGCTGAGAAATGAAAAAAAGGAAGGAGGCAGGGAGGTAAGGAAAAGACTAACAGATATCTTTATATGGTAAGAGAGGCCAAAGATTTAACTACATTAATGTACCACACAATACACTATGTTAAATAACTTCTATACTTTCTGCATGCACTCTAAGCATGTCTGGATCCCTGGAGATGCAGACCAGGCATTGCCAGTTTTTTAACAGCTTCTCCCTCTTATTATGTAACTTAAAGATCCGTCTTGCAGAACGCGGTCCGATACTGTTTACTATAAGTAAATAAAAAGCCCCTGAAGGGAGCGTGTTCGATTGAAAAGACTCTTTGTCTCAAGCACCGTCACACCTCCTTCCATTCATCCACAACATTCTCACACTGAAAAGAAAGGTTGGATCGCCACAGAAAACATGAAACATAAAACTGGTGATACATCAAGTTTTACTGCTTATTCCAAAAGGTGACGTGCACCAGTCGCATGCGCAGCCCCAGTGGGCCCCCTAACGCTTTAAATAGACCCCCTCTTCTCACACCTGTCAGATAAGTTAATCAACAAGGAAGCACATGGATATGGATATTAACTTCATTTAATGCTTGTATTGAATTCAACAAAGCCTCCACAATTAAAATAAAAAGCATGTGTTTAGCTGTATTCAGTATCATAACTGCAAACACAGGAACAGCCAGTTTCTTTCACCCTGACTGTTTTAGTCTCTTTCTTTCCTCTTTTGGAATCCTGATTTATCTCAACGCTTTGATTCAGAGTTTACTACGGAAGCCCTAAGAGGACATGTATCCACACATATTTTTAACTCTACTTTTTTTTGGTTGTTTTTTTTATAGATCTCGACGTATTTACTCATTATCTCGAGATAACAGAGCTTGTTTTTGTTGTGACGACAGGATACTTTTCTGGCGATCTAGGCCGGGCACTGTGATTGGCCAGACCACGACATGCCGAGCTGCCATTGCCCACACTAATGAGGAAGTTTAGCTCATTTCCATGTTTTGTAAGTGCTTTTACAACTCTGGGGATACGAGTTATGATCATCTGATGTTACAGTGGGGCAGCGTTGTTATCTCGAGATCAACCGGAAATGATTTCGTATCACGGGAAAACAGAGTAAATAAAATGTATGAATGCATGTCCGCTTACGGCTTCTGTAATTTAGAGATTGTTGCTAAAGTGGACTATACCATGTACACATGACAGAGGGGGGAGGGACCCTGAGAGGCACTAATATTGTTACAGATATAAGAACGTTTGTCAAACTTGTATTAAGCCAGCAGTAACAGCTGATAGAAGATCTAAAAAACTTTGTCACTCTGTCTCGCCACCATTCAATATACAAAGTCTACTTTTCTCACCTTCAAGAGCACAGACATTGAAACCTGTAGACATCGTCTTTATTATCTTAGGCCTCAGAGGGGTGGGGAAGGGGGGGGGGGGGGTGTCTGCAAAGTACAGTGCGTTACCACGGCAGCAGACACACGAGAGACACTCAAACATACAGACAAGGTACAGAGCAGTCCTGTACAGACTCGCCGTACCCAGACTCAAGCAATATTATCTTTTTTTTCCCTTCTTCTTTTGTTTTGCCCTGAGATCTAATTTGATCGCTCTCATCTCCAGTAGTCAAGGACGCAGATGCAAAGGCTCGCTCACAGAGGCATCTAAAGTAGTTTGGACCTATTTTATATCTCGTTTCTACTGAAACTGAAGTGTGAACAACAGCGACACGAGGACGCGGCACAGAAGCTGTGGTTTAACGTTGCTTTCATCAAGTGTTGGATAAGTGATTGCAGTGAAAAGGTTGATTAGCCTGCTGGATTTATTTATACACGTCTTCATTAAGTCAGAGGCACAGCAGCAGTCTGCTTTAGGCCACACCATGGGAAGTGACAACATTTTATCTTCCCATGTTCTTGAGCCAAATGACCTTCCAAAACACCACTTCACATCAAACAATGATTTTATCTGCAGCATGTTGGGTAGCAGATGTTCTGTCTGCTCTCTTTACTGGAAGTATACATTGGTTTCTTTACTAGTCGTCGTCAAGTGTAGTAGCCATTGATGGTTATCTTTCTTTCCTTACTTTTTATCTTTGTCCTTAACTTTGACTTTTTCTGCATCTTTCTGTTCCATTCATCCTCTTAAACACACATTTCATACACTCGAGCATATGGTGGTGGGTGTGACATCTTGTGCAAAGATTCGTTACAGACGCTGCACGTTCTCTTTTTATCCATCTCCATATACACCTCTCTCATCTCCTTACTTCTATTTTTTTTCCTTCCCCACTGTTCCTCCTTCACTTTGCCGCCATGTTTAATTTTTCACCATGAAAACCAGCGAGATGAAAAATATATCTCCCACAACCTCAGCTTCCCTCCTGTCAAGTGAGCCCCCCTCAACCTTTTCTACCCATCTCTCTCTTCTTTTCCTTCTCTCCTCTTCTTCTTCTTTCTATCCCCCTGTCCGGTTAGGGGTCATGCAGCGACCTTGTTTGCGTCTAGGTCGTGTTCCCGCTGAGTGCCTGTGCAGCCTCGTGCTGCCACCCGATCAGCCTCGCTTTCAGCCTCACTATCGATCGCCTTCCACTCACCCCTCAAGGACGGAAATCCAAAACCCATATTCCAGACCGCAGCCCTCATCTCCCTCCTCCCCGCTTCTTTCTTTTTCCCCCTTCTATGGCTCTCTCCACCTTTTTCCTCTCTTATAGAATTCATCACACACACACACACACACACACATGCCGGTCTCAAGGTTGCAATGACCAGCAGATCCATGAATAAATAATAAGGAGGTAGGAATCACTTTCAGAAAAACCATTTACTCTCCTATTGTGTTCTTGAAGAAGCTATGAGTGTGTGCGTGTGTGTGTGTGTGTGTGTGTGTGTATGCCTAACAAGAAAGGCTTTGTGAGCGAGACTACAGTGCTTTGTTAACTAAAAGCCCCGCTGTCCCTGGAGTTAACTTGAGCGACGCTACAAGCACCTTCTCGGTGACCTCTAACACTT
This sequence comes from Semicossyphus pulcher, assembly GCF_022749685.1. Lineage (NCBI taxonomy): Eukaryota > Metazoa > Chordata > Actinopteri > Labriformes > Labridae > Semicossyphus > Semicossyphus pulcher. Next base: position 22,442,615 of record NW_027211603.1, read on the forward strand.
TTCTTTCATGCGACTCTTTTTCTTGCTTTTTTTGCTTTGAGGACACTTAAAAAATTCAGAATAAATAATGTGTGAGCTTGACAGGCGGACATTATAGAATTTTAGCCTTGGTATTTTGGTGCAAAATAAAAAGAGAAGAAAAAGTGCTGCAAAAGTCGAGGAACTTCGGTGTTGAAAAATGAAGCCAATGCGGAAGTGCAAAAAACCTGCAGTACCTCGAGTGGCCACTTGAGGCTGGCTCCAGAAGACAAGAAATAACATTACAGCAGGTGGGAAAATGCCCATTTTTACAGCTGAAATAAACATGTTTAAAGCCTGGTACAAAAAACGGTTTTGTTATAAATAGCTAAATTGATCGGGGGGTGAACTTTTTTATAACACACCTGTTTTAATTATATTAAGCCTTAAATTATAGGGCCGGCTAACTTGAGTGACAGATGGATCCTGCTGGCTGTCTGCGAGACGTCAACACAGACACAGAGACACTGAGCTTAACTTCACCTGTGTGTGTTGTTGGAGCCTTTTGGGGATTTTTTCACTCAAAGTTTGGACAAATAATCTGTCAATTCAATTAAAGAAAAGCTTTATTGGCATGAATGTTATTGTTACAATATTGCCAAAGCATTGTGTAATTAAAAATAATCTGTCTCTCTGTGGGATTTATGGAACTTTCTGGCCGTGCAAGAAGTAGCGGGTATACTGTGCTCGCTATAGCTGGCTTGCTAGCCTGTTCGGTGTTCATCAAACATTTATTTAATCGTCGGACAGTAAATAGGTGTCAGGAGTTGTTGGCTTTTCCCCGGAGAGATAACAGCGGACCGTAGTGATGAGAAGGCCGGTTATTTTTAAGTTTCCTGAACATGTCGTTCACCCACCGTTATCTCACCGGGTGAGCGAGCAGCGAGTCCGCTACTTCTTCATCGTTATAAATAAACACCTGCTGTGAGTCACTGTCACAAAACAGAATCTCCTACTGGGAAAGTTAGACTACCACATTCACAAGCTAACGGACATAAGCCACAGGCAGAGACTGTTTAGCTTTTCCAACCACTCGCTTTTCTGCAGCTCCACCCTCTCATCCAAATTTGGTCTCTTCAGGCTCCAGTAAACCAACACGGCGGGGGCCGTATTTCGGCTTCATTTACGCTGTTGAGAAACCAATGGGTGACGTCACGGTGGCTACGTCCATTATTTATACAGGTGCAGAGTGTTAAAACTAAAAAAGATGTGCAAAATGCTGCTCAAGGACATAACAGTTGTAATGTGCAGGAAATAATAACCTAACAAATGTGCATTAATGTAAAGCATTGAGTCATTAATGTACAATGTAAATGTAGTGTCCATGAGGCGGAATAAGAGTCAGTTTCAGTGGGGGTTGTTCATGAGACCACCTGCAGAAGGGAAGAGGTAGGAAACTATTGCATACCGTTGCCTCAGCCTGTTGCCTACAAGCTTTTAACTCTGCAGTGTGATGCTTTAAATTGGTTTAAGTGGTTTCAGGTCACAAAAAAATAGAGCAAATTTCTCCCTTTAAAGCAGCCGCTTTGTTTCTTTTTGCCAAAATATGCACAGAAAATGGACTTTCCCAAAGCAAGCTGCTCCATCAGGTGGACTAACTGCTTCTGACTTGATGTATGGCTTGTTGCAGTCGGTTTGAAGTGTAGAGAAGATAGAGGAGCGAGAGAGAGAGAGAGACTAAAAGAAATAGAGAAACCGGCAACACGAGATCTGGACAGAGGAGGGAATGAAAAAAAGATCAGTCCGGAGGAGAGAAATAAAGACAAGGATGAAAGGAGCGACGAGAGAACAAAGACGCGTGAAGAGACTTGTGGTGAAGGAAAGGAAGAGTGGGGAAGACAGAGTCCATATGAGAGAGAAAGGACTGCGACAAAAAGATGAAGAAAGAAGGCAGAGACAAAGAAGGACAGACAGAGAGAGAAATGATTAGATTCCTCTCTCCTCTGTATGGATCAGGGCGAGAGCTCCTTTTTCAATCCAATCAAGCTGCGGCAAAGGTAAACAATCAGTCTTGATAAAGGATTGGATAAATCCTCAATCAGACTCATTCTCAGTAAAGCAGATATTTATTGGTCTGGCCTCACATGGCCAAATTGGATCCTCCTTCCCCTGACAGAGGTGAGGAGAGAGAGAGAGAGAGGGGGACATCATCTCAGACTGAGACATGCAGATTAAAGTGTTAAGAGTGAAATGGCCTTTGCGTTAGAAATAATACAAAGTATAAAAGTCCCTTCCTGGTAATACTTGTAGACTGAAAATCCACCGCTGATCAGAACTCATACATCGTATTCCTATGATCTGAAACAGAGCCATCAAAATGTGGGACAGCAGCCGCTCTCTCCCAAAGCTGTAAAGCCAGAGACAGATAAAAGATCCTGAACTGCTCTGAAACAGCTAAAGCCATCAATAAGGCACGAAGCTCCAATGTTCTTAAAGACTCAGTGTGGTCGGCTGTTTATCGAAAAATGTATTAAAATGTTGTCGGCACAAATTTGTTCGAGCATTGTTCCTCTGAAGGCTGAATACAGAAAGCATTATGAGGACGTTTACGCTAAACTGGAGTACATCAATAAATAATCACACAGCAGCCACAAGACTCCAACGTTCAGTGCGTCTGCTGAAACCTGCGGGCCAATACCAACCTCACAGTGAGGACTTCATCTCAAAGAGAGACATGGCTCTCTTTAGTCGCTGCTCAACTGCTGCGTCTCGTTTTCTTTTTGGTGAGGTGAATCTGCGAACACTTCAAAAAATGATGAGAGCTCTTCCCAAAATAAGATGAAAACTATCACGGCGGCTCTGACACAGCATTAGTCATATGAAAGTGAAGCAGAACAGCAGTTTTTAAACTTTTTGTTCAAGGTTGGGCAATATGGCAAAATATATGATCACGATCATTTGTTTTATGTTGAACAATATCAATACTTTTATGATATATCATTTGATGATACTGCAGGATCCTGTTAATGAAAGAAAACCAGAAACCAGCTGGTCAATTAGGAAGGACATGATGTAAAAAGTACGCTGGGTCCACGAACAAATTCGGCATCAGCCCTCACATCCAGAAGCTCCCGAATCTATCCGTCCAATTTGCAGACATCTTTGCTGCTGTCGTCTCCGAAACGATCCTTCCTCCTCAGCCTCGGATGCTTTTACTCATCCCTTTATGTGCTGCTCTTTTGGTTTCGCACCTGTCGCATGATATCAATGTCATCGCCCCGCCCACTCGCTCGCGGTGAATGTTCCTGAGTATTACCTGCTGCGTTCACACATTAGCTCACCCAGACTTCTTTAGGCAATTTTACTAGGAGCCTGGCAGGAAAAAAGTCTGCATAAAGTTGGGATGAAAAATGTTTCTGTTTGTGTTCACACCATAGACTGTAAAAGTGAAGCCAGAACCTCTCTATCGCCCCCTGCTGACTGCCTGCAGTATAGGTCATAAAGCCCGCCTCCTTCATGTTAACAGATGGGACATGAGTCAAACTATCAAATAAATGATTCTCAAACATGGTTTCTGTCATTATAGTTAGTTCTTATCGTGCTGATTTACATCCAAGTGTTAATTTTTCTGACAAGTTTATTTTTAATTAGTTATTTGATGCTGTAAAAAGGATGATTGACAGCTCTGTTGACAAATCTGGCTCCTGCAGCCGATCTGTTCCTGATCAGCATAGTCGAGGAGGAACGGCGAGAGGAGACGTAACTAAAACAATCACTACAGTCAAGTTTATAAATCTGTGAACGTCTGCTTCAGACCAACACAAGAAGCTGTGCTGCTGTTAAACACGCTGACGTGTGGGATCCTTGCTGTTTTTTCAGTTAGTTAAGTGTGTGTTTTGGTTAGCGGAAGTGGCTACGGCGCCTCCACCTGCTGATCTCTACTGCGCAGCTCTGGCTCCAAATGACGCCACCATGGCAACATGGCAGCGCCTGCCTCGGGGGTATTTTGGCTTCAATTTCGTACAATGAGAGCAGATGGAGATGCGTCATCCACCTGGACAAAGTCGGGAAATTTCAGGAGTGCAGTGCATGTGTGAAAGAGGCTAAAGTCTGTAATCTTATGGGATAACAGAAGATTACTATCACTGTGCCTTCGCGTGGTTCGTTTGTTTGAGTTTTCCAGAGGACATCCACTTTCTCTGCTGGCAACTAAACAATACTTTGCAGTGGAAGTTGGTGTGCACTCCTGTATGTAGGACTGTTGTCGCTATTTCTGCTGTTTGATCTACAGTTAGCGTATCAAGTAAAAATGTCTGAAACGTATCATCGCTAGAGACATAAAGATTATTACAATCCCCTATCTAGGTCGCTTCATTGCCCAGCCCTCCACTTCTTTGAAAATACTGACCATCAAATTAGTGGAATACCGATCTATTTACTACACCACCTTTAGTACATTACGATTTTTGGAATGAGATGTTTCTCTGGTTCAGATCAATGTTAAAAAATGTCCACAATCTTTGCAACACTGCAGTTTGAATTGACTTGCATTGATGTAAATCGTATTTGTGAGTCAGCCAATCATCACTTTGAGAGCCTGTTGAATTACCTCCTCATTATAACTTATGTATGTATCCTTTTGAGGCATGAATATCTATAAGCACCTCTTCAGAAGGTCAAGGTCACAGCTCCTTTTATTATAGACCCCTGAGCTTTACGGGCTTTATATTTAGTCTCTTTTGTGCAATGGCAGAAGAGTCCGTGTTTTTGTGAGGTAGAGGAGGTATGGAGAGCTGTAAGGATGGGTGAAGGAGAGCTGGGGTGACAGGGATCAGATTATCAATACGGCCGATGGAGCGCAGTGGAAACTCAGTAAGCCCGATGGGACCGACGCAGAATGCTGCAGTGTGCTGCTCCTGCAGAACGCACTGGGACAGAGGTCACTGTTTACTTCCATTTAACTCTAATCTGCTCTGTGCTCACAGGCTGCGAACAGCGCGCTTATCTGACAACGCTGCTTATTGTGTGTGATTTCTCTTTACTCCTTTTTGGCAAATTTTGACATTTGGTGTCTTTTGAGATTTAATCATCCGGCGGAGGGTGACAGCAAGAACGGGCGGACAGATAGAGGATGACGCGTGACAAAGGTCGAGCAGTCACACCATGTTTGTGAGCGCAGCAGCTTGTGAAATGTACAGTTTCTTAGAAATAAAGTCTCTTCTTTTGACTTTTTAAATGCTAAAACTTACATTTCCTGTGCTTGTTTGCAGTGCATGGACGTAGTAGTAATGCATACACTCTGCTGGTTGAGATACTTACACACGCACACACAGACATGTTGACATGATTATCTTGACTTTCAATTGTTCTCTCCTCTTTATCACACCAAGAATCACCATTTTTCTCTTATCTTCTTCTTTCCTGCGGTGCCACCATAATCTTTCATCACTCATTTTCTCTGTTATTGTCCTTACATGGCTCCACCGTGTTGTTATGATCTAATCTCTGTGTCTTCCCCTCTCTCCTCCTGCATGATGATGTGTGTAGAAATGCCACCTTCCACTTGACAGCCCTCCACAGTATGTTATTCTCTCGCTGACACACGTTCTTGTCGCTATGTGCTAATTTTGTTTGTGTGCAACTAAACTGACACCTGTGATGACAGGTAGATTGATGTAAGGTAGAAATAAGGGAGACTTTAAAATACTTGTGGATTACCTGAAATAATCTTTCTGGTGTAAAATCGTGACATATATGCAAGTAAATGGCACAACATTTACAATAAAGTTGTATTGTAGTTATTGTTAATGACATTTTAAAGTTTGTAATCCTACTTATTTTGCATCAAGTTAAATACCTCTGTGAGTTTTTACATCCCTCTACTGTGACTATAAATTCTGCTGGTAACCGCCTGGAGCTAGCAGGTTAGCATGATGCCTTTTGTTTTCTCTCCTCGCTCTTTTCCTGTCATTTAAAAGAACAGCTTTTTGAGGGCACGTTGCTGCATGATTCAACAAGCGAGCAGAAAATGTTAGCCATATGTGTTGCCGTGTTACCGGGTGGTATAGGTCGATAATGTCGTTTTTGTTTCAAATTTGGACGAGGGGTGGCGGGATGGGGTTGGTAACACAGTTCAGCGCTATTGGCTGCTGTAAATGCTAATCACAAAAAGTCTCTTCTTAATGTTACATGTCAACAAGTAGATATGGCATGACATAGCATCGCCATCTGTCACAAGCTGAAAACATCATCTGTCATCTAAAACACAGTAACATATACTGTACATATATATATAACATATATATATATTTATTTATTTATTTTTTTGATTTCTTTTTGGCTTTTGCCGTGGGAGAATAGGGGGGTTCAGAATGGGAGATGACATGCACCAAATGATCGGCAGACCGGGAGTCAAACCTGCTATCAGTGTGCAGAGGACTGTAGCCTCTGTACATGCCTCTACTCTGCTCTACCAAGTGAGATAAACCAGCGCCACATACAGTTAGTTGAGACAATTTTTTCCACTATAATCATTCCAAGGTAAATAGTATACTACATGTCTATGTGTACAATTCATTCAGGGTGTAGTTTTAAAATAGTTCCTGCACATCTAAAGTCTTGGTGGTGAGTGGGCAAGATAAAAAAAACTCTTGAATTGAATAGAAAGAACAGTTATTAATTCTATCTGATTAATACATACGATTAATTTTGTTTGACTCGGAAAAAGTCATTGTAAAGGAAAGACAAATATCTACTGGAAAAACAAGATCTGAAAGCATCCTGAATATGCATGGTCCCCTCATCTGATCTACCTCGGTCGCTACTGTAAGATTTAATTCAGTTAATCTTTGCTTCATTCAAATTTAATCAGATGTGATATCAAACCCTGTTTTTATAGCATGGCATTCAAAACCTTCCTCAATTGTTAAACAATTTTAAAGTGACCTTTACACGTACATTTCCACGATTTAATCGAGAGACGTTGTCTCAATCTCAGCGTTCCAGTCTGAGGGCGTAAAGCTGCTGAACTGTTTTCTCCAGCGCTCCAACTCTGTCTCTGAGTGTGTGGTCTCTTTCTTTGTCTCTGCCCGCCTCTGTGTGTTACTGTTTGTCTACACGCACATTCTCACACGGACAAGCAAACACACGCGAGCAAACGCAGGCACACACACTCAGTCAACCAGTGTCTCTTTGCCGCAGGCAGTGGAAGTCTTGTTTGTGCGCACATTATATATATTTTACATTCTCACAATGCGTCCAGCGTGATCATTATTCAAAATAGACTTCCACCTCCGACCTGAAGAACAAGCAATCACTGACGCAATTTCCTCCATCTTTGAACTGCTCCAGGGGAATCAACTTGTGCACTGTGTGTTTTTCGGAGTACATTTTTATAATGATTTTTATTCCTACACTGAAAATCCATTTTTATTAAAAGTTGGTTTGGATTTGTTTTAGGGCAGCTGCTCTGTAAATGTGGTGTGCAACTGTGTGTGTGTAAGAGAGAAAGAGCAAAGGAAAGAACGGATCAAATGAGAGAGAAATGACAGCCACAGTTAGTAGAGGTCAACAGTTCACTATGTAATTAGATATTGCAGCTACGTGTAAATGATTAGTTTGCATCTACAGATTTACACACACATCTGCTACTTAAACACACACACACACAGATTGGAAACACACATAAACACAAACAGAAGAAAACAAGGCCTCGACATGAGCACTGTTTTATTCATGATGATGTGATGCCAGTGGACATGCACCCGTGAGGAACACTGCTTTTCTCACCTCATGCACTCCCACAGAAACACACACAAAAACACACAATCCCACGGCAGTAACCTCAGTTCATTTTGCATCTTTCTACGTCAGCTAATACACACACACACACACACACACACACACACACACACGCACACAGAGAAAGAGAGAGTGAGAAAGAGAGAGAGAGAGAGAGAGACCCTGGCCAGAAAATGTTTTGCTGGAGTTCAACCCAGGAAACCAGATGTGACCATTGTTGGCTGAGTCGACCACTCTATGTGTGTGTGTGTGTGTGTGTGTGTGTGTGTGACTGTGTGCCGAAATGCATACACATATAGATCACGTCTTCATAGAAGGGTAAAGGTCGTGCTCTTTTTTGGCCAACTAATCGGCTGCACTCCAAACGCAGCATGTGCAGTCAGACAGCTCGCGTCGGAGCTGTTGTGTAATAGCATTTGTTCTTCTTCACTTGTTGCCAATGTGGCAAAAAAAAGGACAGAAGGAAACTCAGCAGCAGACTGAACCGGACAGTTAATCTTACATTTATGCTATATGTGCTATTTACCTGAGCACACAGGATCTATAAATCCGATATATTACATAATATAAGTTGAATAATTAGCTTAGCTTAAAGGCTAACAGTAAGTTGTGTGTAAGAAAGAGTTCACAGCAGATGGAGCTAATTTGGGGGAATTAAATCTGTGACCTTTAAGTCTCTACATGAAGAGCTACTGCTGCATCTACTCATCTAAACAATCTGTTTAATGTTAAACCAAATACACCGAATGTGTCACTAACAGCACAGAGGTAAGAGTCAACTGATATCAGCGTCCACCTGGGGACACGGAGGCCGGCCATGTGCTTCACTTAGTGCCACTGTAAGGCGAATAGAAAGTGTGTGACTCAGCTCCAACAGAAGCACAGTGACACTACAGACATGACTCATGGATCTATGCGAGCCAGGGCAGCTCATGTTTGGTGACTGACCCTTATGATAGAACATGTGCACGTAGCCTGCAGTCCTCTCAGCCACCAGCATGTTGACAACAGGGCTCACCGTGTAGACAAAGTGATGTTTGGCCAGGTTTTCATGCATTATTACTACATCAGCAGCCTGATGAGACCTTGGGCTTTGCTATATTTGTGTCAGGAAAACTGGACTCTTATGAAGAGCTTGAATCTGAGACGTACAGGAGCAGGAGAGGTCGGCAAGATCGGAATTTCCTTGCCACAGAGAGTACTCAGCTCTGATTGGCTGGAGGATGGATGGTGTTATTTTTTAGATTAATGCACTGCTCTAAGATTGATCACCTATTTTTTTGCTTTAGTCCCTGGTCTGAATCCTGGTTCGGCCTGCAGCGGCCTTTCCGTGTCTGCATGTTCTCCTTCATTCCTCCCACAGTCCCGCCTCTCACCCAATGAAAGCTGGGATCGGCTCCAGCCCCGATGTGACCCTGAACAGGATAAGCCGTATAGAAAACTGATGCATTCTGAATAAAACCTTTCACATTAAGATCCGTTTGGGTAATATGGGTAAAAAATGGGAAAGCTTCATCTATCCAAACATCCGTCGTCTTCCTGTGCGGAGTGATTACAGAGAGTGCAGCTTGCTGGATCGCTGACAGAGCCACTAGAAACACTATTGTCCAAGTGTCCTTGAGCGGTGAGCCTCTGAACCTACCTGCTCGCTCAGAGGAAGTCACTCCGGATAACATCGACATGTATGTAAAACAGTCCATCAACAAACGTTCTGACACATGTGCTCAGCAGGTGCTTGGGGAGCGTACCTGTGGTCGCGGATGTCCTTTAACGATACACTGAAGCACTAGTGTGTCTCCTTCTTTGATGGTGTAGATCCTCTCGCTGATGTTATCATCCTTGACGTTACACGCAGCGCCCGAGTGCACGATCTGGGCGTTGGCTGGAGCTGTGAACGCATGGACACACACACATGCAGAGACAGGCATGTAGCCGTGTGGAGACACACACACACACACACGCAGGGAGAGAAAACACATTACATATTTAGTAACATCTCTGCAGCAGCAAAAAAGGTCATTGTCTTGTGGGTGTATGTGTAATACTAGCGCTCATATTGATGACTCAGATAAACACAAATATCACTTTACTCCTGCATCTGCATGAACAAAGCCTTTTACCAAAATGCTGGAGTGCTGCGTGTGTCAGTGTTTGACGGGAGATGCAGACATTTATCGGAAATTTTGGTCTCCATTAGAAGGTCAGAGGTGAGTCTGGGACAGTGCTTATAGTCAATCTTACAAATGATGTGCATGTCACATAGTACAAAATGGATTCAATGAAGTCTTTGTAGCAATCTGTGACACACTCTATGATATCAGTTTTGAGGCATGTCAGATAAAGAGATGAGCGCCTGATGAATTGTAGCAGTAAGAAGGAAAGAGATGCAGATGCAAGAAGAGAAATGTCATCAACTCATATCATCTGAATGCACGTCTACAGGAGAGGGAGACGTAAACTTCAGCAGAGCCCAAAGTTTACAGTGTTTAGAAGAAGAAAAACTCGGTGATTAAATGCTCCTGTGGGTTAGTAAACTTGTGACACAGCGGTGTTGCCAGATACAAGGTATAAGAGCACTGCTGCATTCACATGGATTCAGGATAGAGCTGCACGAAAAATTGTTTAACCATCGCAATTGTGATGTGCGCATGTGCAATAGTCACATCGCAGGAAGTGCGATTGTGACGCAAATTATTGTTTCTTGCAAAATGAGTACCCGCCATTTTCTCGTGTTCCATCACTTTTCTACAACAAAAGTTCTTCTGATATCACATTAGTGCAGCTCTTTATGAGAGCACAGAGTGACCCGAGCTGTGCTGCAGAGTCTGTGCGTCACCTGCCTGTAAACTGTGAACAAGCAGGATGCTGCCGTCATAGATTATGTCAGTGTGATGAGGAGGCAGGCTTTTAGTTACGCGTGGCAGCTTTTCAGTGCCGTTATCAGCGGCACCTCATCCCGGTGCTGGTTAACACTGTGGCTACATACAGGCCGGTAACGGAGCGGAAGCGCCGCAGAGTGTTTACTTTAAGTGGCTACATCTGCAGTGCACACACGGCTTGAGGTTGTGTATGTGTGAGCTTTCGTTTCCAAACGTTACCGTCACCAGGCTGATCACGCTGATTAAACATACATTTGAACTTTGCTAGAAATGGAAGATGACTAACGTATAAGTAACACAACTTCAGAAACATATCCCTCCACCTAAACTCGCTCCACTTTTTCATGCGGGTGTCAGAGTCTCTGAACCAAGACTGATAAAAGTAGAAGGGGGGTTTTGTTACGTTAGGAAAATAGAAAATAGGCTGAAAAGTCCCAAATAATAAAAAGTATGAGTATAAAAAGTACGATTCACGTTTCATAGCTTCATCAAACAAGGAGAGAACACGGGCGATCTTCACAACGAGAAGCTAGTAATTTTGGCATCCTTAGGTTCCTTCACACTGTTTGCTCGTTTCTAATGTGCCACTCAGAAGGTGTTCCTCTGCTGTCTATCGTCAACCTGAATACATGTGAATCCACTGTTAGCTCTTTTGCCACCTTCTTGTTAATCTTTTGGTCCAATATTCTTCCTCTCATCACATAAGTTAAATCTGACAAAGCAAAATGACGGTGGGGGCGGTGGGTAATTTATGTTGTAACTGTGTAGCAGCGGTAACGCAGACGCCCGCTGCCTACAAAGATCCAATCATGGGTTCCTAAAATCCATTTTTCATTCGACTCAGGTATTTCATATGACAATGTTTAAGTCTCGGGCGATTTCTTGTCTTATCCAGTTGAATCATCCATCCAGTTGAAGTTATATAAGCATATCCCCAAAAGCTCCAAACTCAGGTCTGCTTTTCAACACTAAGGTAGCAACAGGCTGTGATGGCACCTGCAGAAATCCGGGATGATAGATGCATGATGGGAAATCTCTGCACTTGCGACACGTACAATATCTGAGTGTGCCCAGCGCTGACCCATGAGGAGGTCTGGCTTGCGTGCAAGTAGCCTCCGATGGCTTCACCTCCTCTGTGATGAGGGGAGACAGGAGGGAGGAGGGGAGGGACGCGGACAGAGCGAGAGGAGCAGCGGGTGAGGAGGAAAAGGCCAGAGAGGAGTGTGAAACCCCAGAGAGAGGAGAGTGGGACGGCGGAGCACAATGATGTGATTAGCATCGATTCACAGGGAGAGCAAATTTTCAGTCTGCTCTACGACTGTTATCACCGAGTAGACAGGAAGGAAGTGGGCGGCCTGTTCACCTTAAACGTCAACTGGATCAGACATAACAGCGCAGAGCCAGAAATCAAGATCAAAATGAAGAGAAGGCTCTGAATGTGTCTCTGCATGTTCTCTTACAGGGAATAGGCTGGAGCTGTTAATAGCTTAAGGTGCTGAGACACAGCGACTGTGCCTGTCCACCAACATTTGAACATTTTAATCATATTTCCCCGAACTAGACTTTTTCTTCTCTTAAGAAAGAGAAGAGGCAAAAAATACAGTTTTTAATCCAGTTGCAAACGTGGCTATTACAACCATGTGTGCTCCTATGCCAGGTGTGTTATTACCAGAGATGTAAAGAGTACTGAAATAGTCTACTCAAGTAGAAGTACTGTTACTTGACTAAAATTGTAAGTACTTGAATGACTCAAGTAAAAATACATTTGTAAAAAAATTACTTAAGTAAAAGTAAAAAGTAGCTTACTTAAAAGGTACTCTCTTCAAAGCCACCAGACTCCATTAACAAAAACAGTAATTTATACCTCGCAGAGTTGATGCTCTACCGCAGCCTCGGTCGGTTAGTTTGCTTGTGTTATTGTGTGGTGTTTCAAAGGGTTCATTCGGTTCCAAACTAACGTGTGTTACAACGTGTGACGAGGCGGCGGTAGACCAGCAGCGAATTCGTTCATTTAAAACATACTTAAAGTCGAGGTGAAATATTGCCAAACAAATACAGAAAATCCATTTATTCGTATTCTTATATCAAAATCAGATTATTTTTTCTTCCGGTAAAACAAAATTTCACGCATGCTTACGTAAGTTAGCACCAAACAATTTCAGCCAATCAATCTGCAACATTTAGCCGCAGAGCACCAAGAACGCTTGGTCAGGTAGCTAGCTACTGCGCTGTGGAGAACGTCTGTCTACGCCCACTTATCAACGATCAAATCAAATCCCTCTAATGATATGTCCCGCCTGCACGTCCTGTTTCACTCGGAAATACGTCACGATGCGGAAACTAGATACTTTCGACATGCCGTTTCAGCTCGACTTTAAGAAAAAGTAAAATTACTGACTCAAAAAAATACACGAAAAAGCTACTCAATTAGAGTAACATGAACAACATGACAGACAACTGTACTCTTATAGAAGGTAGCCGTGTATAAAAATGAGTCTAAATACCTCTGCATATCTGCACCATACTATATGAGGACTGAAAACAGTCTGCTCGATGCTTCTCCTCAGCTATCTTTTGTTTTGCTCATATTTTCTGAAAGTGGCTGTTCGTCAAAGAAAAAAGGAAGCAAGATTGTGTATGATCCCCTCAATGATCACTGCAAACGCCTTCCTCTCTGTGTGTGTCTGTGTTGGTTTCAGCGTGTCTACTAAAGAAATATGAGTTTGAATGCCTGTTTTAATGTGAGACTTGACGCTTTTGATGCACTGTTGAGTTTGAGATCATCAACACAGCAGTCAATCATTCCGTCTTCTCATTATTCTTCTAAAGACATCTTTAGCATACCACTCCAACCGCATGTAGACACGCACTCATTACACGCATCGTCTGTTCGTGCATGCAACATGTAGCTACACACACAGTACGCACAGTTTTCTTGCAGCAGATTTCTGCGATGAAACAGTCTGCTTGTAAAGTTCTCTGCTTCCTGCTCCGTTGCCCTTCTCTATCTATCGCCTTAACTTTGCGTCTCTCTGTTCGTGCAGCACATGCTGTCTGACTTACAGAAGAAGAAACAGACGAGGAAGTGCAAAAAGCTCCAAACACCTTCCAAAGCAGTACATATGAGTAGGATTTTAAATGCTACTCTCAGAGATATAGAAGAAGGAAGATTTCACCACACACACACACACACACACAGGAACTGCCCGGTATAATTACAGTCTTTATCTGCTGGGCACTCAGCACATCCAGAGGACCAGTTGGGGGTTAAGTGCCTTGCTGAAGGGCACATTGATAGCAGCTGATGTGTGATGGGAGATCATGTCTCATTTATGTTCCCTTCTGTCTGATTTTACAGCTTCGTATTGACCAATTATCTTCCAGTAAGAAGCCATCTGTAACCTCTAGGCTTCAGTTTCCGCAGTGCAAATCTCTATCAGTCAATCAATGGAAACGTAACCGCCAAAGGATAAAAGCTACGTGGGGTAACAGAGCCGGGCTACAGAGGTGGGCCGCGCTAACTCACAAAGACAGAGAGCTGATATAAATGGTGAATAATTGTCTCCTTACAGCTTATTGGCGTGTCGACATTAGTTTGCCTCTCCAGAGAGGGAGGGAGGTCGGACAGAGCGGCTCCTCTGTCTGCTCTCGCCTCCGGCAGCTTGGCTGCTTCAACTGTCTGATCGACTACAGGCTGAGAGAAGGAAATAAAGGCAAGAGAAAAGAAGAAGAAAGAGAGAGAGAGAGAGCGCAGGAGAGGGAGGAGAGGGAGAGCGGATGCACAGAAGGGAGACAGAAAACAGAAGAAAAGTACAGAAACACGGAGAGAACTAAAAGAGAAGAGAAAAAAACAAGAGGGAAGAAAGCAAAGTTGAAGCAGAGCAGAGCAATGTGAAAGACGAGCAGGAAGAATGAGAGTGAGAAGTGGAAGTACAGAGGGATGAATTCATGTAATCAGGAATTTGTTAAGGCAATCGAAGAGAGATCAGTGGGAAGGGGTACTTGATGGTAGCAATCATAAGACAGAGGAGGAAGTAGGAGAATTTAGTCGGACAAGGAAGAGAGAAGACTGACAGCCAGGCGAGAGGGAGGATGGAGGGAGGCTCCTCGACAGGGAGATGTAGTCCAAAACAAACCGAACGCACGATGCAAACAAAGCAAGAGTGCTCAAGCTGTTGAACTACACAGAGACGTCCCCTTTCTCCTCTAGTCTCACACAACACAGACATACAAGCACATCGCAGCATCCAAAAACACACTGGCATGTAACCAACTAACAGACATCAGAGTTTAGTTATACTACACCATGACTGACTTAAAGAGGGGGTATTATGCCGTTTCACATTAAAGACATGTATATAATGTTACAATGTTGGATGTCCAGACTAAACGTGGGTGAAGTTTCAAATCTGTAGGTAAAAGTATGTTGGAGTAATCCCCAGGCCGCTTTGAACGCCAGGTTTCACGCGTTTTTTTCTACATGCTGCACTTTGTGACGTCACAAAGTGCAGCTTCAGCAGGCTTCAGAAAGCTGGCCAATTAGACGAAAGTGGGCTTGTAGGGGCGGGGTTTCTTAAAGGGACAGAGCTGACTGAGTGGTATCACGCAGAGGTTGTATGAGGGCCTGCACAGAACACCAGTGTGAGTGGGGTTTTTTTAAATTGTAAATTATGCTAAGCTACTCCACAGGTATCACAGTTAAATATGAAGCTTGAAATTAGCATAATACCTCCCCTTTAAATAGCATCATTGTAAAGAAATCCGATGATACAAGGACAACTTTAGGATTCAGGCTGTGATCGTGTTTCTCAAATAAGAAGTATCTCAACAGCAAATACACAACTTCCTCAAAAGAAACAAAATACCACAAAACCAATTGTCTTAATCAATCCACATGCTGTAGCAGAGGGGGGAAAAAACAAGTTATTAGCACAAATAGAGGCACGGGCGTCATGTCCCGCTCAGAGGTGCATCAATTCAGTTAGTGCTGGAGATGATCATCAGTCATAGCGAGCTGCTGTTTTGACAGCGATCTATCCGACTCGGACGATTCATCGATCAAAAGTGTTCCGGGGGATGCTGATTGAAAGTGTTGTCCATGCATTATTGGAAACTTTCTGAGACATTCGATGCACATTAGTTGTAAGTGAAACATAACTATCGGCAAATGCCTGGCCTGATTAATTGATTCGTCACCGCCTGCCATGTTTGTTTTTGTTGAGGGGACAGGACATCTCTCACTAAAACTAATGATGAGACGGGAGAGCTGGTGTCACACCGCACTGACAGCTTGACAGAGTGCCGAGCAGCATGCGCGTGTGTGTGTGCTCGTGGCTGAGAAGTGAATGCGTGTGTGCTGTTGAAATAAGAGCGTATGTACATGCATGTGTCAATGCATATGTGTGTGTGTGTTATTTGTAAGCTATACTGTATGTTGCCGGAGGAATCCCACAGAAGGTCATGAATCCTGTCCAACACGAAGTCACGCAGAGCATGACGGATACGTGTAGTTACTTTATGGGCGCTGCTCATGCATGCCGATGAGCTCTGTCTCAATTCACTTCTTTCACAAGAGACCATTTGAGAGGCTTTGGCCGTCCGCCTGCCATGCTAAGGAAAGGAAAGAAGGGAAGGACAGGGAGGGGAGGAGATAAGAGTAGTGGAGAGTGCGTACCCGGGAGAAAAGTCACAGACTTTATCGATTAACTGCAATAGAGGGAAGTGTTCATCCGACCCAAACAAACACTAATCACACACACACACAGTCACACACACACACACCGAAAAACAGCATTTCATCATGACTCTTCCCTGCAGACAGGATGAAGAGAGATCAAATAGTTGATGTCATGACCCCATCCTTTTCATTTCGGCTCGATTGGAGCTCCAGATATCAAATCCTGGCTGGGACATTGATTTAACTTTTGACCTGCCCGTTACACGGCCGTTATAAATGAAATGACTAACCTTCAGTCGCCCCTGTGGTGCTTTCAATAAACTGTAAATTGCTGTTTTGCTTCTCACACACTCAAATAAACACACACATGCACCAAAGAGAGCAGGCAGATTTACTGTAGGAGTTCTTTCTTCATAACAATCAATAAGTCGCTGTAACTTTTTATGAAGTTATCCAACCGATCTGCACTTTTCTCTCTATGTTTCTTAACAAGGGACTATGATTATAAGACGAGTCGATAAAACAGCGTGTGGACTTTGTATGAAAGGTTACATTAAAACAAATACAGAGAGTTGACAAAACTATTCCTTTAAATACAGCATATATGCAAAACAGTCTTCAGTCTGCCGAAAAGTGATGCTGTAAAGAGGAAGGAAGCAGCCTGCTCAGGACAGTGAAAAAATCTTACTCGATCAAACACCACGCTGAGAGGTATTGATTTAGTGACCACACTGAAGGAGGAGACAAGAGGCTAAAATCATACACTGTATGAATAATGGACGTAGCCACTGTTATATCACACATTGGTTTCTTTACTAAATTAAGGCATTGCATTCGTGATTCTCCGCTGCCATGTTGTTTTTTTTGGAGCCAGAATAGGGATGAACAATTTTGAGAAAATGTCTAATTGTGATTATTTTGACTTATATTGCGATTTCGATATGATTTGCGATATTAAATTGAAAGATAATTTTTTTTATAATTTTTCTCACTTTCATTGAAATCATAATAAAATGATTATGGTGTGTTTGCTGCAGGGAGATATTTGATACTTACGTCTGTGTAAGACGTGTAGAACATCTCTGGAGCACAATGTTTAAATCTAAATGGTATTTTGACGCACATTTCACCTTTAATAAATATCGCGCTTCCTGCCATTTGAAAATTGCAGCAGGCCATATTTCGATTCAATTTCGATTAATTGCCCGCTGCTGCAAAATCATTGCCGAGTCACAGAACGTCAATCACATGTGAAGTCGTGGCAACCAAATAAACAGCAGCAGGAGCAGTTTAGTCCTCACACAGTGTTCTAACGGCAAAAGAGGGTCCGACATCGGACGCTCTCTGTCCGCACATAATCATATGCAGTTCTGTAACGCAATGTAAACAATCATATTGTGTATCTCTGTATGTCCCTATTGTAAATTCATTGATTGTCGCTGTTTATAAAGCTTATAAAAGGTGCCAATGTCATTTGGTAACTATCGATCGTTTTGATCGCGACCTCATTAATAACGTTGATATATGCGAGTAATTATGATCAATTAATTAATTCCCGCTGCTGAAAAATCTCTAATTGATTTGTATATATTGTTGTTTGTGCATGTTTGTCAGGTTTGCATGTTTGTCAGGTTTTTTTTTACTTGTGTTTGCTTGCTGTGATTGTGTGTGTTATAGTTTCCCGTGGATGACTGTGGATGTGGCACAGTTAAAGAGTCGACAGTACTGGCTTCATACAGATAAAGCGCCAACTTGAACTTTGATTTAACTTTTATATATTTTATCCCCAACAAAAGATAAACCTAAATCCTAAAATTGGTGAATTTGACTGTGTGTGGGACGCCTGCTGTGATGCTGCGCGCCCACGTGTGTGTACCTGTGTTTGACAGTGAGTAACTGTGTGTTTTCCACCACAATCACTGGAAGAGGAGAAAGAGATTGCACGATCCACAAAAGTGTCAGATGACAGCAGAAGCTAATAAAGGGGGATCATTGGAGAGCAGAGGGTAGATTGGAAGGGCAGAGAGGTGGAGAAACAAAAAAAAAAGTGTAATGGAAAAGAGAGAGGGGGAAGAAGAGCCGTTTTCTTTGCAGCACTGCGGGCTTCATAACCGAGGACGGGGAAAGTTCTCTTTGAAATATTGTTCACTATGGATTATTGGCAGCTGAGAACATGCAATCCTCAAGCAAAGAGAGGAAAGATTAAATTATATACACTTTGTTTGGCCAGTTTCAAAAGACAAGCTTCTTTTAAAGTAAACCCTGAAACGCCTTACATAAGCTGTTTGTTCTCCTTTGGTCTTAATATACTAAAGCGGTCTAAAAACAAATCCACAAAAGTGATATAAATTAGCTCAAGCAACAGAGAGAGATGAAATCCCTGACTTATTATATCACAAACATACAGAGGTTATACAGGGCCGGGGCTGCATAAACAGATGTGTTTATTTGTGGATAAAATGACAGTAGCTTTGTGAAATGTGGACAGAAAGAGGTGAAAAACAAGATAAAGAGAAAAGACAACAAGCCAGGGTTGGGAGATTGGGGGTTGCATCTGTTGTGAGGACTGGAGTGATGTGAAGTGATCGGGGGGTTTGTTGAGCGCGGTCAAACATGACTCGCACCCCTCCATGAGAGGCTGTTTGCCGCACTTGAGCTTTCCCGGGATGAAACGATAACGAGAGGAGAGAGAGGGAGAGTTCCGACAAAGAGATGAAAACCGCTTAGATCTTTGGCAGAGACGGACAGAGGGAGCGACGAGAGGCGAGCAAGGAGCGGGAGCGGGAGGAGGGTGGCGGAGAGGAGAAAATAAAAAGGAATGTATGACTGGCATTCTCTTTGTGGGAGCTCCATTCACAAAGCCTGTCGGATCCCATATACAGTGTTGGAACTGACAGGCAGAGGAACGGGAGAGAGGAGAAAATGTACACGGTGTATTTCACACCAGCTAACAAGCTTCATGAGTAAAACTTACAAGTTGTGTTCATATCTAACTCTTCTATTATTTTTGCTATCTGCTAACCTTCATCTTCACCTTTACCTGCGCAGGGCCTTTGAAGATGAAAAAGCATCAGTTATGTGTCTTTGGGTGATAAACACTGTGGATTGCTGGGTGAGAGGATTTTGATGTAGATGGTAGATTTGAACGATCTCACAGCAGAGCGGATACATACAGGGACAGTGTTTGTAAAGTAGACTTATTACAGAAAGTTGTGACAAGAAGTCTATCATGTCAGTTAGATTCTTGGGGTGCAACTTACAAGTTTTAGAAGACAAAACTGTGTTTGCATCTTTATCCATGCATGACAAGATATGGTTTGTTGGTCGGCAAGTTGGTTGGTGAATCACTTTTACCATCACATTTTGGCATTCATGGTCCCCAGAGGAGAAGTCCAGCAAACGTCTGTGTTCCTTTAAATGTTCTGGTTGCACAAACATGTCAAAAATGACCTTATTTGGTCAAATATCTTTAACACACACGACATGGCTTAGCACAAACTGCAATATAGACATTCGTGCTTCCAAGAGGATGTATTCCGGTTTCGATAATGAGGCCAGCACCCCTCAGGATGAACTGTAATTACTGGGCTCAATTATTGGGTCAAAAAGATGTGCGCCTGTTAGCATGCTAACGCCAGAATTTAGCCAAAGGCACAGCTATTAATTTGTGCAGCCTGATAAATGACTTCAATGATCACTCAATTGCGAGAAATGTGTTGAATGAGTGTTGCTGGCAAATCAATTCATAAAGGGAACATTTCAGCACTACACTAAAGGCTGCTGGAGATAACTCACCTTTGCCTGACACAAGAGCCAATTTTGAAGTCATTTAAATGGACTAAATGGAAAATATTGCCTGTTTACAGACCTGGTTTCTTGTCTAAAGGTCATCGTTAAAGCTTGTATTCCTTTGGCACTTCATTCTGAGTGGTAGAAAGGTGTTTTTACTCAGCGAATATTTCAGGCCTAAACTGACTTAGGTGTGAAAAAGGAAAAATTGAAGCGTAAGAGATTAGATTATATGTAATACTGTATATTCAAAACATCCTGACGAGTACAATCAGGTTGGTTGCTATGGACCTTAGGGCTGCACAATTAATCGAATATCAATCCTGACCAAGATTTTGGTATAACAATTAAATAGTTGATTGAGGGTGATATCGACATTTAAAATGCGTGCTCCGCCCGTAGAAAACGCTGCTGCATATTAAGGGATAACTTGTGGCAAGGAAGTGGAGAGGGAGAGGAAGAAGGAGAGAGGAGTGAGAGAAGACGAAGAGGGAGAGGGAGAGAGGATCTTCAGCCATGACAATCTTTGAGATAGCACTGAGCAACGCTTTCTGTACTCCAACACAACAAACGGCACTTCTCCCTCTTCATCTTCGT
Organism: Semicossyphus pulcher; assembly: GCF_022749685.1. Taxonomy (NCBI): domain Eukaryota; kingdom Metazoa; phylum Chordata; class Actinopteri; order Labriformes; family Labridae; genus Semicossyphus; species Semicossyphus pulcher. Next base: position 22,463,315 of record NW_027211603.1, read on the forward strand.
CTCCTAAACTAACAGCCAGCTCTCCCAGGGGGCAACCGAGAGGTTTTGGCTCCACTTCTGGGGGAGCTTGCATGTCATGTCATGAGCGCCTACCTTGCAGAGCGGAAGGGGAAACAACAAAGACGGCCGGGAGAAAAAAAAATCAAACGTCTGGAACAGAAGAGCTGGTCCACGAATACGGCCATCTTTGGTTGTTTGGTGGTAATACGGGTTTAGGGCAAGTGATGCTAAGCAAGCAAAAAGAGTGCATGAAACTTGTGTCTGCGCCGCAAAGCAACACAAGTGACTTGTTTAACCACCTTAAAAAACACCACAAAGTGCAGCATGATGAGTGTGTGAAGTCCATAAGGAATAACTGGCCGTCCTTGTTGTCAGTTTGGCCATAATCCTGCAGCCCTGCTGGAGCTGTCAGTGAAATTCAGCCTTAAGTAAAGAACACAAGATCCTAAATTACCTCCATTCTGACACTGAACAGTACAGCGGTGTGCAGTTAGAGTTACAAAAGCACTTATTGATATTTTGATTACAGTTTAAAGTGTTTAGTCATAGTCACATAGCTCACTCACAAACACACACACACACACACACACACACACACACACACACACACACACACTCTGAAAAGAGCTAAGTGCTGCTGACAACAACCCAAGGAAACAGTATTGCAGATTCTTGAACTAATTAAGTGAAAAGTTATTCAAATAAAACAAGAAGTAAATGTACAAAGATTTCCAGAAAACCACAGGCCTCCTCCTGCACATTTCCAAAGTTATCCTGACTCGGATCTTTTAATAATCTGAGCCTGAGCTTAATGGGGCGTCCTGGTGGTCAAAAAATGAACCCCTGCTATCTGACCGTTCTTCTCTCTGTCTACACTCCATTGTAATATCTCTGTTGTAACTGATATCATTAAGAAAGAAATTCATCTTAGAGAACAGGAGAGAAACAACAGATCAGACGGAGGCACTGCAGATTCACAAGTCCCGCCTTCTTGTGTAAATCTCACTATCGTAAGTGATGTTTGAGGTTCGTGCTTCACACTTCCTACATCATCATTCTCGCCAACCTCTGGGTCTCTCAAAGCAACACGAGCATCTGTTAAGACAGTAAACACAAAGCGGGACAGGAAGAGGACAGTAACAGCTGGCGAGGAGAGGAAACTGCAGCGAAGGTTTAACTTCTTTTGTTGTGTTTGTGTGTGTTGTTTCTTTTTCTGTTTGCACAGCATACGCCACACAAACCACCTTAGGTGTAACATATGGTTATTCGAGTCAATGTAGCTTTCCGGAGCGGGGTGTGCATGATGTGGAGAGACAGGGAAAAAGTCTCCCTAGCTTCTGTGATGATACCGTGTTGGAGAGGAGAGATAAAAGAAAGCCACGAGGCAGAAAACAAAGCACTCAGATGACAGGGAGGATAGGAGGCGAGGAGGAAAGCACTGTGTTTAGGAGGAAAAGGGAGACGTGGTGAGGACAAGGCAGCGTGGCGTGGAGGTCATGTGCCCTGCTTCATCTGTCTGCCTGACTGTCAACCTGACCTTATTCTATTCAACCATAATGCTCCGACTCACTTTAGTATTGCACACACACACACACACACACCAGATAACAAGACGCACACTTGACTTGACACACAGGCATATGAACAACAGAAAGAATTCTTGAGAGTTTGTGTGTGTTCCCGTGCGCGTGTGTGCACGCATCTCCAAGGAAACTGCAGCAGAGCAGCCGACAATGCATAGCGGTCAGTCCAGGTGAAGCGGAAGGAAGGAAGGAATGAAGGAAGGAAGGAGGCACTAAGAAAAGATGTCGATAAAAGAGGAGAGCGAGAAGAAACGCTTGAGTAAAAGGTCAGAGCGAGAGCTGGAGGTAAGGAGCGAGCAGGTGTGTGTGTGTGTGTTTGTGTGTGTGTGTGTAGGGGGGAGGAGGGCTTACAGTCGAGACAAGATATGGAAAAGAGGAGATATTATGTATTCTGTCCGTTTTAATGGTCACGCCAATAAAGTGAGTGAGATTGGAAATGGAGCGAGAGACAAGCAGACAAAGACCCGACACAGAAATGCTGAAGCAGGCAGAGGGAGAGTCGTATAAGCAGACGGAGCAAAAAGGACACAAATGGAAATGTCCTACAGTAACAAGTATAATGTGTAAATCATGTGCAGAGCTAGACTAAGAGCAGGAGAGATACAGACACACAGAGAGCAAGACAGAGAGAAAATAGGACTCCCTGCGAGCCGTTAAAAACAGCCCGAGTTTGGATGCTGATATCAGTGTCATTCAGAACCACAGGATCTATTTTACTGGTTGATAAATAGCCTTTCAATAATGTGTCACAGTCCTTTGTAATACAGGCCTTTTTGAGCAACTAACAAGATTTCATGAAATACTGGTTTACTGCACTCAACAACCAAACCCCTCGCATCATTTTCTCATGTTTATCAAGACTGGAATATCTGTAAGTGGATGGATTAGGAGAAAGAGACAGATGGAGTTTTTATTTCAGGTGTTTCAGTTCTTCAGGAAGGAAATCCATTAAAAGTAAAAGTCTCTGTAATTTCATGCTGGTACGAAGCATAACAAATGGTGAGTAAGAGAACTGGTAAATTGTTTCAAATGACTGGGAGACCATGTTGAGTCAAACAAAGGCAACGTCTGGGATTGTGTTCCACAATGTGTGTTCACCACACATATTGTGGTGTAATGTAGTATGTGGCAAGATGCACACTTTCTTTTCCTGAAGGGGTGCGTCAAACTTCTTCTTAAGTCAGGAAGAACTTTTGCACATCGGAGCACGAGCAATTTTCCATTATGAGTGCCTTCCAGCACTCCCATCAGATACCAGTGGAGCCAGCAAGAGCACCGGGGTCTCCATGGATAACCATACCAAGTGGTAGGCACCAAAAACTGCTTAGGGAATGGAGAGAGAAGCAATGATGCCAGTCCAGTTTCCTGGCAAAGGCTAAAAACTGCTCCTCACAGACCACCGCTACCAAGCCTCTTCGTAGCCAACACTAGATACATGTAGCTGCGTGACGATTGTCACCGAAACGTGGCTAAATCTATGCATTACAAAGACCAAAGTGAATTGCTGTAATTAGACAAAATATCAATATGGCGATATATCATCCTGACACGCCCAATATAATTATCGATAAGCTGGCGCCAAGTATCGATACTTTAATTTACATATAAAAGGCACTTTAAACAGATTTCACGACTCGTCGCGGTGGCGCTTATGACATGAATTAAGGTAACATGAACGGAAATTATTGGCAGAAGAAGTTTATCAGATATGATGCATCATTATGTGATTGTCCTGCAGTGTATCAATTATCGCAGAATTGCTGTATCGTGATATGATGGTTATCGTGGGCCACGTATCGCATATCATATTGTATCGTATCGTATCCTGAGTTACCCTGTGATTCCCACCCCTAGCTGTAATAATGAGTCATGTTCCTGCTGAACAGCTTCCATGCTCTTTGTTACCTACTCGTGTCTCTACTGGAGCGATGAGAAAGTCCCTCATTTGGTGCTCTAATATCGATGGTAGGGCTTTCTGTCATGTTAGAGCAAATTCCCCAATAGGTGTTTCACATCAACATGAAGTACAAAGAGACTGTGCTGTAAAAAAATACACCCAAACTTGAAAGTGGTCTGGTCATCAATAACTTCAAAAGGGAAGTTAAAAGGGAAACGGCATTTCATTGTTTTTATTCATGCGCACATACTAACTATCTTCTATATCTTGAGAAGAGTATTTACATTTTTAGAGATGATAATGTAATGCTGTTTTCCCGCCCTGCCAAACTGTGAACTTCTTATCATTCAGAGTAAGAGAGGACTGTTAGTGTGTAAAGGAGGCGAACATCTGGTGCATTTGCAAAGACAGGCCATGATAATTATAGTTACTGAAGGTGTGTGTGCAGGAGAGGAGGAGGAAGAAAAAAACAAGACATGAAGCGTGTTAACAACTGTTTTGTGAGATGGTAAATCTGTCTCATCTGAAAACTACTCAACCTGATAATACGCTTACAAAACGTTGTATAAAGGTATAAAGTCCTTTATACAACCTTTATACATTCAGCACTGCTAAAGAAATGCCTACATAGTCAAGTGGTTCATAATACACAGCAAACATAACCCTCTTAAATATAGTCATCACTTCTTTTACTTTATGTCCAGAGGAGAGAAAAAGAGAGCTTTAAACGTACACTCCTCCTGACAGTGTGTGCTTAATACAGTATGTTTTCATGGACTTCAGATGGCTTAATAATTCTGTTTTAAGAGCAAAAATGAAATACTGAAAAGTGAAACTCAAAATGCGTGTGCGCGCGTGTGTGTATTGCACCCCATACCATCAGCTATGATGGATTATGAGCTATAGGCCTGCCCTGGATGAGCCCTTAGATGAAATTGGAGCAGCGAGCTGCGCTAAAACCTGACAGGGACAGCTGGCCGAGGATAACCTTCATGTGGCTGTTTGGCTTTAAAGCCAAAGACGGGCCAATGAAAAAAAGGCAGTGTACGCGGGGTTAATCTGGAGTAGGAACCTTTTTTTAACCTAAAATGTTTGTTGAGACAAAAAGATATTAAATTTGCTACTACAAAGGCAATGTTTCCTGCCTTTTCAGAACACCTATCCTGTTTAGAGCCTTTCCCAGCATGCATTGGACAAGACCTTGACAGGTCATCCATCTTCAAAGGGCAAACACATGTAGACAAACACATTAACACCCACATTCACACTTACAGATCATTTCAAGTTCACATGTCGACTATATTTGGACTGTGGAAAACCCTCACAGACACAAAGCAAACATGCAAAATCAAGGGCGTGTTTCTTTTTGTCTTTTGTTTGTTTAAGTTTATTTAGTTTTTTTCATAATTATCCAACCTTGACAGGAGTCTAATAAGGTAACAGAGTCTTTGCACTGTTAGATGAGAGTGACTTACAATCTCCTATTATGACTTAAAGCAGTGATTCTCAAACTGTGGGGCGTGCCTGGGACAGGGGGGGCACATCACCGCTCCTGTGTGTTTTTTTTCATTTGTAAAATGTAGCAGGCGGAACTATGTTTTGACGTCCGACAACCCGGACTCATTTTCGGGTGGCACAGTACACAAACGCGTTGCCCTGGTGATTTCCATGACAGATGTCACATGCAGACACACACAGAGAAAAAGTCTAGCATTGCCAGTGGACAAATGTATTACAGGGGCGAAAACAAAAACAGCTGACGCGTCAGATACCAACAAGTGGGCGTCGGCCGACGCTAACGCTGACCAGCCGCCAAAATCCAAGAAGTCAAGAAAATATGACGACGCTTATCTTGCTCTTGGATTTACAGCGAATATGGTCGGAGATGAAGAGAGACCTGTCTGTGTTATATGTCTGAAAAGTCTGGCAGCTGCAGCAAAAATCTGTTTTTCTTAGCACAGATTGAATTTTATTGTTATTGTTCTGAAAAAGTTATTGCACATTTTATTATATTTCTATTTGAAAAAGTCTGATGGAGCTATTGAAATTGTTTTTTGGGTTTTTTTGCACAGCAAATTACTCAGAGAAAAGTTAAAATAATGGTCACAATCTTGACTTTCTTTCAATAACAGTTAAACTTGACCCATTTGTGACAATTTTGTTGGTGCGGGGGGGCCTGGAAATGTTTCTTTCTCCAAAGGGGGGCATGACAGAAAAAGTTTGAGAACCACTGACTTAAAGAAAGGCATCCTAATGAGGGCAAATATATCCCTCCACTTGTCTCAGTAATTATCACTCTGTCTTACATACTTTTTATTATCTACCTGTAACCTAGCAACCTGTGCTCATCCCGTGGGTTACACAAGCTAACAAGCACCACCTTTTCTACAAGGAGGAAGGCTTTTTCAAATTTCCTGGCTTTAACAGTCTTGGAGCCTTCCATCAGCTGTAGATGAGGTTTGATGAAGACAAGTAGTTCTGCATAATTGGCGTGACACTGCGGCCAATCAGACAGCAAGATCATGACTGCAAAGTTAAATTATAAAGAAATGTTTGTAAAAAACATTCCCACTTAAATATTTTGAGTCATAATTTCCTTAACAGGTAATTATAAATGTCCGTAATTAACTTAAAGAGGGGATATAATGCTGTTTCAAATTTTAAGACATATATATAATGTTACAATGTTGGATGTCCAGACGTGGGTGAAGTTTCAAATATGTAGGTAAAAGTATGTTGGGGTAATCCCCTGCTGAAAAAGTCTCAGTCTGCAGGCTGCTGTGTACACCAGGTTTCAGGGTTTCAGACGTCTCCTGACGTTATGTCACAAAGTGGAGGAACTCTATATTTGGGCATCTACTCGAGACACAGCAGAACTTCCTGCTCCTGGCACAGTTCAGGGACGTGCCCACCCAGCAGCTCAGTCTGCCTCTGATTTTTTTTTCACAGGTATCACAGAGTGAAATATGAAGTGTATAAACCCCCCCTTTAATGACTGCTTCATAAAGAGCTACATTTAATTTGCCAATACAAATATAGAAAAAAAAACGATAAAGCAAATAAAAGGAATGATTGCTGAGTTCTTTGTTCATTTCCTGTCTGTCTTGGACACAGGAACTCCTTCTTCCTTCCGCCATGAATATTTGAGGCTGTGTTGGAAGAGATTTTTCTCAAGTTAATACTAACTTCCGCATTAGCTTAATTGTTTCCCACAGTTTGAGGTGATATTTAATGCATGTGGTTCTCTTTAAATTATTGGCTGAACTAGAAGCAGTTTCATAAAAAATCCAACAACCTAGACTTTCCCGATTTTTCTGATGCAGTTAACCTGGGGAAAAGTGTAGCCAGAGACACGAGATGATATTACTTCAGACAGAGTAAAGGTTGGGCAACAGAGAAAGAACCTGAGCAGTATAAAAAAATAATAAAACCTATACTGAAACTCTCTCAGTCTCGCTCTCTTTGAAGGTTTTCCTGTCAATCTGTCCGTCTGCTGTCGGGTTATTAGATCTCTTTATATATGATAATGCCTGTGTCCCTTGTGCCGTATTTGATGTAATATAAATCAGCCAAACTGCAATCTCACACAGATAGAAGAACACTGAGGGCGGATACACATCCCAAAGGATTACTTCCAGCTGAGGATGCATCAGATTCTGACTTAGCTGACAAGAATGAACGATAAGCCCCGAAATTCATTGCAAGAGTGAGACAACGCTTACAAACGGAGCTGATAGTCGGGACATGCAGACAGTTGAATCACTACGTAAAAATGGATATCTATGCACCTTCATTTCTGCATGATAATGCTTCTCTACCTAACATCCTGTTTGTGCATGTGTGCACGCATTTCCTTGAATGCAACAATCGTATCTTTGAGGATCCCTAACTCTTCCTCGTGCTGTCTCTTTGTCTTTACAAAGCCCTGTGTCCATTATGAACTAAGTAAGAGAAGCAAAGCGCCACATATTGCAGCAGCACTACTTTTCTGGTGTATTTTTTTTTTTAAATCTGTGGTTCATGAGAGCAGCCAGAGTGGGGAAACTTTGCCTGGAGGGTCCCGATGGCTTGAGAAGGCTGCTGACATGCTTTTTTCCGAGGCATTTTTCACAGGATGAGAGACAATATTTCCCAGATTTGCAATGTAAGTCGCAAAAGACAAACACTGCGGGACTAAATGTGTTTGAAAGACAGACAGTGACTCATCAACGCTGCGTTATTTAACAGTAGATTAAATATTAACTAGCAGCCGAGAACAGTCGGACTGAAAACCCCTGAGGAGGGCGGATAGTAAGACAATAACAGATTGACGAAGAGACAAACAAAGATGGAGTGATAACAGCAGAGGCAGAGAGGGGCACTGGAAGGAGAAATGTGTAAATGGTGAAAAGCCAAAAGAACGATCCAGAAAGAAAGAAGACAGTCGCAGCTACAGTATGGGCCTAATTTCCTGCACTGAACACAAACTAGAGAGTAGGGCTGTCACTTTCCCCAAAAAGTTAGAACAAATTCAACATGATCAGGAATTTGTTCGAATTATATCGAACACTAATATCAACCCTCATGATCAGTTCTGTAGCATGGGCTTAGAGCTAAGTAGGGCTGAACTGGGCTTCAACTTGGATGAGATTTGGCCACGAGATCTCACAGCACGAAGACCAAAACCACACGAGACTAAGAGTTATGGGGAAAGGCATACTGTACAACAACGTGCCGAAAATACACTCGCAGCCAAAGCCGATGCTAACAGAGAGCAACATAAACATCAGTGCAAAACTAACTTGCATATTAATGGACGCACACACAATAAAAAGAGTCCGTCTGCGATCACTGATGTCTCCGTAGTAGCTGCAGTAAACAAGTCCGGGCATGTCTCCCTCACTGCCGTGTTCTGGCTGAGTCATGCTGCGTTCAGGAGCGCTCAGAAACGTGAGTGATCAGCCACGTTTTTAGACATATTTAAAGATCGATCTCGGGATTTAGTAATCGATATTGGGTCATTCAAATGAGAATTTATTCAAATCGAGCCAGCCCTAGAGTTAAGTGCGTGAGAGTGGGGTGGTAGTGCGAGTGAGAGAGAACGTAAGTGTGTGTGCACGAGTTACGAGAAGTGTCGCGGACCGAAGCAGCAGAAGAGCAGAGAAAAGCATGCTCAACAGCTGTATACACAACAGAACTAATGTACACTTTAGGCTGTGTTTGTGCATAATAAAGCCTATAACTCCTCAAAACTCAAACCACGCTCCCGTGTCTTGCTTGCTGCATGCTGCTGGCGTATTAAAGTGACGGGAGTTAGCCCCGTAGCTAGCAACAGCTTCGGCCCTGGAGCAGAACAACAATAAGCCTCCGCTGTGCTTTCTGACTATGGTCGGGACGCTGAAGCAGGAAAGGTTAAGCCGTCACATCATTACAGTTGGAAATATTAATGTTTCACCAGGTTCAGATGATTTATCGAATTTCCAATGAAAATTGACATCCCTAGTTCAGAGCATGTGTCTGAACCCAACTGTCCCAATATTATTTTTAGATCATGTATTGTGTGATCAAGACCTTCATTAGCTCAAACCAAGCCTTCATGAAAGATTAATACAGGCTATCATAACATTGTGCTCATTATAACTCTTCAAATATGAAGTGAGGAAGAGAGAATGCTTCTCTGGAGTGAAAATCACTCACAAAAAGCCACACTGGATCTTTAAAGAGGGCAGTGATTAATTTAAAGAGAGTGTGAAATTAGTCATTGAAGACACATTTAACAGGACAAGTTTCAGAAATAATGTGAGAAACAATTAGTGTAAAAGAAAAAGTCGCTTACATATATTTACATACAGGAACACAACATGCAAAAACACAAACAGCATTCAGTCCCTTTTCGCACACAGACACACACAATGCATCAGGCCCTTTGAGCGCTCCTTGTTGTCATCCCGGCACCTCTGTAGTTTCACTCCGGGCCTCAGACAGAGAGAAGTGGGAGAAAACACAGACTCTTTTGAAGTCTCCTCTCCCCTGTTTTGTTTAAGAACTTTGACAAGAGTGGAGGAGGAGCGCTGATGAGAACAAGAGGAGACGGCTCCTAATTGGCTGCGTGAAGAGGAGGAGGACAGGGCCGGAGGAGGCGTCCTGATAAAACTCAGAGCTGTGAGTGACAGAATGTGTGTGTGCACAGTGACAGCACACGGATAGTACTCCATAATACACACACACACCTGTGCTCCCTTATGTTGCAAACGTACAGTCTTACTTAAGGCCTGTTCACCAGGGTTTAAAGGGGCAAAAGGGCAGAGAAGAAGATTTGGTAGCAAATTTTCACATGCTTCATGATAAACTTTGGTGAACTCTCTCTCTCTCTCTTCTTACACACATAGCAAGCTTTCTTGACAGGGCTGACCTTTGAGGACACAGAGAACCAGAAAGTCCAAAATAAAGGAAGCTATGAAGCTTATTTAATTTAACCTCCTTTAAACTGCTAAAACAAATGACAATTGTTTGCAGGCAGCTACAAGACAAATGACAATAATAAAGTTACATATTTTATGCAACCATATTGTCCTATTAGCAACTTGGCTAACGAACTTGCTAGCTGACGATTTAGCTCATAGAAGCAAGTTCAACCTCTAGAATACACAGAACAAAATGCCTGCGAGGCGTGAACAACGCAGAGAAGCTATTGTGGCTGAAATCTATTAGCATGTGTGTTCGCTTTTAGCATGCTAGCTGCAGTAATCAGCTAACAAGCCTGAAACAATCACCACACTACTGGCTTCACTTGGAGTAAATAGAGAAATTTGCAGCACCACGTTAGAAAAATATATTATTATTAAATACTGTATTAAGGGGTGGCAAGGTGATACAGTGGTTAGCTTGATTGTTCCTGGTTTGAATCCCAGTTCAGACGTCGGGGGGCCTTTGTGTGTGGAGTTTGCATGTTCTCCCTGTGCATGCGTGGGTTCCCTACGGCTACTCCAGCTTCCTCCCACAGTCCAAAGACATGCTCACTCAGTGACAGCTGGCATAGGCTGCAGCAGCCCCGCAACCCCTGAACAGGATAAGCAGTGTAGGTAATGGATGGATGGATGGATAACATTTCCATCACCATGCACGCTGGTGCCGCGGTTAGAGCTGTCGCCTCACAGCTAGAAGGTTCCCAGTTCGAACTTCGGTTTGGACGGCGTGGGCCTTTCTCCAGCTTCCTCCAACAGTCCAAAGACATGCTCGTTAGGTTCATTGGTGCCTCTAAAACTGCCCGTAGGTGTGAAAGTGAGTGTGAAAGGTTGTCTATCTCTATGTGTCAGCCCTGTGATTGACTGGCGATCAGTCCAGGATGTACCCCGCCTCTCGCCCAGTGACAGCTGGGATAGGCTCCAGCCACCCGCGACCCTGAACAGGAAAAGCGGTATAGATAATGGATGGATGGATTAAATGATCCATTTTATTCTGTGTCAAGTTGCAGGCATAGCCAAAGTCTAATGAAAAAGTTTAATATGGAAAAGTCGGAAAATTGCTCTTTAAACATTTTCACACTACATTCATGTGGCCTGATACTGTACATTATCATTTAACATGCCTGAAACACAACAGCTGTGACACAGTCTTTCATTGCACTAATAATGCAGTGCTGTGCTGTGCTGCAATAATAATGAAGGACCGATGCGGATAGAAGTAGGATGGGCAATTTCTATAATGGTCTTAAACATATAGATTGTTGGAAAGCACGCAATCATTCAGAAAGAGCTCCCTCAAAGACGCCATTATGAGTCCGAGGCAGCAGCAACAAAGCCTTTGTGCTGCTGTTCTCATACTGTATGTACAGCAATGCAGGGGATAAAATATTCTGGATATTCTGTCAAATTGAGTATTCTGTCACATCTTAACAACAGCAGCACGATATGGGACATAGAGGAAGGAGCTGAGAAATATATGTCACAATAAAAAGACAAGACAATCCATAATGGGCTCACACACACACACACACACACTATTTCATCCACACATTGCTTGGAGAAAATCCCCAGGTGCTGTTTGAATCTCGCAACCAACTTTTCATTAGAAGCCGGGAAGAGAGGGGGAAGCAGGAGAGATTGAGATAAAGATACAGAGAGGGGGGGAAAAAAGAGACTGAAAGAGAAAAATGAGAGGCAGAGAGAGAGAAAGTGAATCAGAAAAGTCCGGAACGAAAAGGAGCAGAAGGAGAAATGAAAGAGAGTACGAGAGAAAGAAGCTTCAGAGAACAAACAAAAGCAAAAGTGAGAAAGACAAAGCACGCGAGAAGAGACGCGGGGAGAAAGTAGGGAGCGAGCGATGTGCTGTCACTGAGTGAAATGCCACCCGGCCTGTCACATATCTCTACAATATTAATTACACTGTGCCACGCTTCTGAATAATGGAACAGCCCTATTTAACCAGAGTGAATAATTTAGCAGCTGCTTGGCCTAGTGTATATAACAGGATCGATAAGCAGCGAGTACAGGTAATGAAATTCTAAAGGGAAGCTCAAGGAGGAAAGTTGAGTTCACCTGCACTCAGAGTTAGAGCCCATCCAGAGGACCTATGAGTGTGTGTCTGTGTGTTAATGTGTGTGTGTGTGTGTGCTTTCCTTTGTGTGTTGCTTTATAGGTATTTAAGAGTAGAGTCCCCTGAGGAGCCTTTGTGTGTTAGCTTGCTCTCACACTTGTTGTATATCTAATAGAGCCCCAAGGTGAAGCCTGCCTTACACAGGTACAATGAGGGTTCCTTAATAATTTTGTAACCAAACCTTGACGCTAGTGTGTCTTTATATCAAGTGCCTGTGTGGCTACTTGAGTTAAGAACTCATTCAAGGCATTGTATGTCTATACAGTTCCGTACGAGTTGAATGTAAAATTATAAAACCACGTGAGGGAAAGTGACCTCCTCAGCAACAGTTCAAGAGACTTATTGTGAGTGTCAGGTTTATGTAACATAGCGTACATTGGTGGGGCAGAGGATGTTTTTTTTTTAACCTTTACTAACAATGATAGCCGAAGTGAGAGCAGTGGAAAACGCAGCACACACACTCGCAGAGTTTAGACACCAGGATGGAGTCAAGCAACGACCATGGTCTGAACTATTCTGCTCTACTGTTCTCACAAGAAGAATGACTGCATCGATCGTTCCAGCAAACCCCCTAAGGCAGGGGTGCTCAATTAAACTTGAAAGAGGTCCAGTTAGAGAATTTCTTTCTCAAGCAAAGGTCTGGATCATCATAATGTCTGACCTGCGTTATGATTCAGTATTTTGAACCTCTGTCAAATCAAATAAAGAAAATACAATTAGGCTAAATAGTTTTTACAACAGCGCTAATAACTTTAACACAGAGCTCTCATAATTTAACAATAATAATAATGAATACTTCAATACTGGTAAGGAAATATAGTGTGTGTTTGTATGTTGGGAGGTCTCCCCTAGGAAATTTTGAGTGCCAAAACCTTTATTTCCTGTATTTTTGGTTTATTTTATGCCCCAGTTTGTAATGGAAGTGTCTTTATTTGTAAATGAAAACAAATAATATCATGTCTGGTAACTGGTAGTATAATGTTGTCCATGCAGAAATCAAATGAAAGAGAGAGACAGCTTTACCTCTTCACTTAAGATGCTATCTCTCTGCCTCCTGACGGAATATCAAGATTTGACCATAACAGGGGGATTCACTTTATATTTTATTTCATGTTTGCCAAATTTTATTTTATGAAATGCAGTTGCATTAGAATTTTTCTCATGGTGAGTTTTAAAACAGGCAATGACTATGAAGTAAATAGTCAGAGAGAGACACTCTGGAGAGAGCGAGAGCGAGGGGGCGAGAGAGAGGGCACATACCGGTACATATAAGAACACAACCACGGAAATAGGAGGAAAACTAGTCATGATGATGAATCCTGATGTAGCTCTGTGTAACTCTCAGGTTTATCAATGTGTTTCAAGTGTTTGAACTTGCAGCCTGGTGTCTGTTAACAGAGACAAACCGAGTGACAGTGTCAGACAATGTCCGCGTTTAATAATCACCACAGTCACGGAACATATACGAGTCTGTCCAGTCTTAAAAGCTCGGTTTTCTCTACTGCTCTCATTGTAGAGCACGCCATGTCTACTTTCCCTAACTCACTTATTTTCTCCCACTGTGTCTCTTATCGGCTGGCTCTTCAGTCTGTATCTGTATTCTCACACACCCACCGGGTCAGTCGCAATGTTAATCTGAGTGACAGATTTGATTGGCTGAGTAGCGTCACGTTTGATGATTTACAACGGATCCGGACCACAGTCCGCCGTTTGGGGACCGCTGGCCTAAGGTCACAAAGCCCTCTCGTGGCTACAGCAGTAACGACAGAGGAGATCTTTCCCTAAAGTTTTGTGTCTTAACGTAATGAATCCTTGCCCAGAGCAATGTAACGTCAAAAAAAATTTGGTTTCTCGACATTGATTTCTTATTGTTTGCGACGTTAGCTCCAATATTGCAAAGTGACACTCCAGTCAGTGAGAGCATAAGATCCTTAGATGTACTGAGGATATCCTAGGAACAATCAGAACCCATTCTTTCAAACAGAACTTGCTCGCTCATCACATGCAGACTATGATGAATGCACATACGAGTCGTTCCCTTGGCTCCACCTGGCCTGCATCAACAAGGTTTACTCCACTGGGACATGCAGGCTGTGATATAGTTCATGTCCCAAAAAGGAGCTTTTCCTGGGTTCTCAGTCAGTATTAAATAATTTTAAAGCTGATGGTTTAAAAGTGGCTGCACGGTGGTGCAGTTGTTAGCGCTGTCGTCTCACAGCTAGAAGGTTCCTGGTTCGAATCCCGGTTTGGACGGAGTGGGCCTTTCTGTGTGGGGTTTGCATCTTCTCCCCGTGCATGCGTGGGTTCCCTATGGGTTCTCCAGCTTCCTCCCACAGTCCAAAGACATGCTCGTTAGGTTTATTGGTAACTCGGAAAATGCCCGGAGGTGTGAGTGTGAGTGTGAAAGGTAGTTTGTCTTTGTGTGTCAGCCCTGTGATTGACTGGCGATCAGTCCAGGGTGTACCCCGCCTCTTGCCCAATGACAGCTGGGATAGGCTCCAGCCCCCCCGCGACCCTGGACAGGATAAGGAACAGATCGGCTGCAGGAGCCGTACAGCATCATATGACTAATTTAAACTAAACTTAATGCAGCATGATAAGAACTAACTATAATGACAGAAACCATGTTTGAGAAACATTTATTTGGCGTGTATTTTGATTTTATAGTTTGACTCATGTCCCATCTGTTAACATGGAGGAGGCGGGCTTTATGACCTACACTGCAGCCAGTCAGCAGGGGGCGATAGAGAGGTTTTGGCTTCACTTTTAGGGAGCTGTCATGTTGTCCATCTTTTTATACAGTCTATGAGCCTCACAGATAAAACAAAAAATGATAGCAACAGATATTGATATAAAATCCCCACCATGCTATATACATACTGTACATGCAAACATAGACTCACAAACACGAGATGGTCTGCTTAGAGGAGTGAGTTGCATGTAAGCTGCTCTATTTAAAATTAAACATTCACATAAACCAGAGCGTGCGAGGAGAGTCTGCTCTCTGGAAAAAGGTTGCAGCAATAGAGACGTCCTTCCAGTCAGTGTGTTCACATTGTGTTTGCCTGTGTGTTAGCCTCAGGTGATATAGCCCTGTGCAAACATACACGTGTGAGTGAGTGTCTATGCTAATGTCTTAGAGGAGCCTGTGTGTGTGTGTGTATACCTAGGAAGGTGCTACAGCAAAGCACGGCAACCCTCAATTAATCAGCCCCGCCAAACTCCTCTCCCTGGGAAATGGATGTAAGCAAAAAGTTAAAAGACTTAATTCATAAATAAATCACACAGTAAATAATAGGTGTTTGTGCTGCCTGAGACAGTAGACAAGGCTGCGCGTAAGCCGAGGGAGAGGGAAGATTTACTCTCACACGCCGCACATGCTGGATGAGGTAAGACCGCTCGAGACAATAAATATGCATTACTGGCAGTGGGAGTGAATACAACAGGTACAAAGAGCTAAGAGTGGGGAGAGAATGGAGGCGCAAAAGAGGGCGGGAAAGAAGAGGTGTGGGAAGAGATGGAGACATGAAGGAGGTGCTAAAAGGACATTAAGGGAGTGAGAAGGTGAGGAGGTAAGAATATAGGGCTGACGCTATTTTTCTATCGATTAATCTATCAAATATTTTGTCAATCAATCTAAATGATTAATTTTCTCAATTATTAAACTATTATTCAAACGTTATTGTTTTTATAGTACTCCCAACACAATGAAATGTGCTCTACAACATGGCAGAAATAAAATAACTACTCATGGAAGCCCAACATGTGAGCAGCCCACGAACACACATACACACACACATACACACACTCAATCAATCTAAATTAAGCCCAGATTTTAGCTGAAACATTTTCTCAAACACTCTCAGCAGGCAGAGGACTTTATGGCTTTATGAGTGAAACAACTACGAGAACATATTCGGCTCAGTAATAATGAAGAGACAACACTCAGTGGGTTTGCCTTTCTGACGGTCCATCATCCAGAATAGCGTCTCTGCGTGGCACGAGTGCTGCTGTGGTATGCCAGTGAAACTTTGCACAGGGTACTAACCACCTTTTTGTTTCGTGATAATTTGAGTACTCCCATACTTTCGACGCCTTGGGCCTTTGGAAACTTTCACTCCGAACCGAGTCGGACTCTGCTGCTGCTGCCGCCGCCATTTTTAATACTGCATTGCGTTGATTGGAGCTGCTCAGCCGACCAATGACTCGAGCCAAAGATGTCATGACGCAAAAGAAAAACTCTTAAAAAACGCATTTTCAGCATCGATGTAATTGATTAAATCGACTACTCACAGCAGCATAGATGCAGATAAAAAAAACGTATCAGGTTTTAACTTGCTGTTGGAGAGGACTGAAAAGCAAAAGCGATTTTGCTCGACTGTTTTCTTCACACCTTTTCTAAATCAATTATTGAATGGCATAAAAAAAGACAAGTAAAGACTTCAAAGAATAGAAGCAAATTTATTAATAATATAAATCTATTATTTTACCTTTTAAAAAGGAGCAAAAGAGGGTGTGGATAAAAACAAGAGGTGCAGAAGTGAAGGCAGAAAACGTCACACAGAGCCCAGCCACCTCTGTCACTGCTTTACTTTTTAAACACACTTACATCACGTACTCAACATGCCACGAAATGATTAAATATTCACACACAAAGGAAGAGGGGGAGAGATAATCACGTGCATATACAATCTACTTACTCAAGCATATATTATCTAGCTCGCCATGAATCTTTACAGGCACTGAGCCGTGGCCTTCAGAGTTATTACACCTCCACATTCTCTCTCTCTCACTCTCTCTCTCTCTCCCATAATCAGCTCGGTTTCTCTCAAAACTCATTCGCAAAACACATCACTGAGGTCATTGTCTCTTAATGAATGGTCATTTTAAAATGCACTTCTGAGAACGGCTTGCGGCTACAACAAGCTTGTCCATTAGCTGCCTGCCGTTTAAATTGGTCAGGGCAGATTTCAAAGACACAGTGATGAAGCTTTAATGGCTCTGTAGCTAAAAAATAATCAGTCAGCATTAATATGCTGCACTGTGGAAAAGTATGCATGGTGATTCTTTCATTAATATGCCATAAGTAGATGGACAAGTAACTGGACATAATCAGACTGCCCAAAGTGCAGGTGAAGTTTAAAGCCCTGCTGTACCACCTTTGACAAATAGCAGAATCATCTGAGATTTCCATCCCGCTGTACATTTGCAGCAGCAAGCTCCAACCGAGCCAACATTCTGACAGGATGAAGAGATCATCTGGCTTTAACTTCACTCTGTTGCTCCCTGCAGGTACACCAGTGTCTTCTTCATTTCGTGGCCAGACAGACGTTTTATAGCTGTGCTGTATCTGAGAAAATTGTATTTCTGGTTCAGGCCTTTTTCGCACAAGCACACATGTGCGCCATCTTCAAATGTCCCTCCCGATCCCCCGGTGGAGCCTGCCTTTTTCCCAATGACTTTCATTATTATTAGTGCACTTGGCATCTGATTAAGTTCCTTTTGGAGTGTTAATTAGCTGAGCTGCTCTGCTGCAGCTGCCTATGCTCTGAATAAGGTCAGGACAACAATGAAAAAACCATCAGGTTTGTTCGACTGTGATACAAGCCCTTTTTCTACCATACAAGTCAATTTGATTTGATTCCAATAATGAACAGGAGCAGAAGAAAAAGGCGAGCTGCACAGAAAGGATTAAATATTCTTGATCAAAATGTTTTTGGTCTTACTGACACCTGATTACGACCCCTTGGACAGAGCCTGGTGCTTTCAAAACTGAAGCCGATGTGGAAGTGCCTTAAACCTGCATTCTATCTAATGACCAGCAGGGGGCGACTGCACTGGTTACAGCAACAGATGTTAAAATGACTTCTCGCTGTATTTATTACCTCAGATAACATTTTCATAACCAGTTTATGGTCTCAATCGCTAGTTTCAAGTCTCCATAAAACGAAAAGGTCCCATTTAGGAAAATCTATGACAAAGCAGGGTATGCTTTGGCTTTCAAGTTGCTACCATGGCGACATGTTAACCAGAAAAGAGACATAACAATGTGGATCCGCCTCACATCCAACTGACCCTTCGCTAAGCCCCTCCCTCGAACAGCCAATGTCCAATTCTACGTTAGCAACCTTACCTTGGCACGGGAGGCCTGCCAAGCTTTCAGATGCTATAACGGTGTGCAAACAGAATCTGCAAGTCCGGCAGCAGATTTCCTCAAAGTTTAGAGGGGGGTGTCATATTTTTAGCCTTCCTTCACCAAAAACTCAAGAGGAGAGATGTCGGACATGGATTATAAATTGTGGAAGACCTCACTCGCAGCTTAATCCATCGAATATCAACAAAACTCCTTTGTTTGCTCCAAGTTAAGACGCTAACTAACTTGGCTAGGTTAGCATGTTAGCAAACAAAGACGGTTGAATATTGATTATAAGTTAATCCAGATCTAGTGTATGAATCAAGCCCATGATGGTGGGATAATTTCTCAGCGGAGGGTCAATTATGGTCACTTCTGGTGTAAAATAACCAAGATGGCAACTGCGAAAGTGCCAAACACAGGACTTCAAAAAGAGTTTCACAAGCCAGTCAATGACATCAGGGTGGCATGGTCCATTTATTTTATACAGTCATGATTTTAACAGAGGACCCTTTTCCATCTTGATGCCCAGTTAGAGAGGAGGTAAGCACTGAATGTGGTTCATGCCCTGTTCTTTCCAACAACTGACTGTAAACTAGACGTACCTTATAACTCTTCCTTTACAGCTGTCTAGAATTTGGCTTAATTTATCTGATCCCAGTGACCGAACTCTGGCAATTTTTCTTAGTTCATGAAAATTTGGCATTCTGGAGATACAGCTGCGGCTGGCTCAGAGGTTAGAGCGGGTCGTCCACTAATCAGAAGATTGATAGTTTCATCCCCAGCTCCTCCAATCCTTTCATCAGAGAGTCTTTTGGGCAAGATATGCCAAATGTCTGTCCATCTGGGTGTGAGTGTGTATGAATGCGTTACATCCTGATGGGCTGGATCTTGCACTGGGAGGTCATCAGTGTACAAATGTGTGTGTTCATGGGATGAACATTGACATATGGAAGGCGCCATATAAGTTCTGACAATTTAGCATTTACATTGTTTTTAATAGAGAGGTTTCAGGCTCTTTTTTTATTGATTAAAAACACAAATGTGCTGTTTTGCAAGGCTACTTTTTAAACAACATATTGCAAGAGTTGCAACAACCACAGTAAAGAAACCGTAATGGAGGAGGAGGTCAAGAAGGCAGTAATTTCCCCGTAGCCTCGGCCTAAAATGCAACACAGCTCTGACACACCACTGTTTTCAGCCTGAAAACCCTCTCTGCTGTGTTTATCCGTTATTAGTCCACCAGCGCTGAAAGCAACAGTCAGGTGTTTTCAGTCAAGAGAAGTTCTGCGAAAAAAGGAAATCACTGTTCATTCAAGGCCAAAAAGAGGAAGGCTGTCGCACCGAAAGAGTTAATTACCACATCCATCACAAGAAGCTCAGATTGATTATATACAGAGGGTTTCCAAGGGTTCACTGTTTTTGTTTTTATGACTCAACCAAAGCTTTGCCTCCACATTACTTTTTTTACACCTCTGTTTCAGCCTCTTTTAGCCGTACCACCAACACTCACTGTAACAGCGGCCCACGTTGCCATGGCAATTAACAAGACTTGTGAATATCAAAGTCACAGAGACAAGAGGCTTCTGACTTTCACACAGAGAGATCACACCGCTGACAAATGGATTAATTAAAGCTTCGGCCTACTTTTACCCCGAACGCTGTTATTGTATTATTTCCCCTGATGACGGGCAAACAAAGGCTGCTCGCCAACACTCCACATTTTACGCACTTCTCCGTATTCCCAACAGCTTATATTATTCTGTGGGAAACTGTGTGTGTGTGTGTGTGCGCGCTCCTGTACTTCTATCTTTATGAGAGCCAATTTCCAATGGTAGTTTAGTGTTAAAGGATTAGTTTGACATTTTCGGACATATGCATGTTGTAGCGATCTCACATCGTTAATACAAAAGACTGCATACTTTTGGCTCACTTTCAACACCCACGCACGTCATCAGCACACCTCCGTCCGTAATCACAACTTCTTTCATACAAATGCACTTACAGACGTAATGGGCCAAGATGCCGACCAGGTAACGTCTGAGTCACCATCCACTGTTTTGTTTCTTTTTGTTCTTTCTTAAACCAAAGTGAAATGTTGTTTTACTTGTGTTAACATGAAATGAATGGAACTGAAAATGCTGAGGATTGAACTGGATGAACTATTATGAGCTACTGTTTGTTGATTGTTTCAAAGACAACAAGGATCCTGAAACTCCAGAGAGAACTATTTTCTTTGGTCCTTTTTTCTTTGGAAATAAAAACACATTTAAGTTAATTGAATTAGTTTGTGGTGCTTTTTGTTGAGTGTATATGTTGCGGCATGGTATGTCTACTTTGGGTTCTAGATATATTTTTATTATTTCATTACGGTTGAGTTAGGGTTATGTTTTAAACTTGTCAAACCATTACAGTGTGGCTATAATAATTAAAACAACATAAATGAGGAAACAATGTGACCGTTTTACGAGGGTCACTTGAGTCTGAGGAAAAGTACGTTGGCTCGAAACGTCACTTTGTGCTGAATAAAACCCTCTACGGGAGCTTCCTGGTGTGAGGATCTTTATATATATTTTTTTATATATACTTAATTGTTTTGGATCCAGCACCCACTGGGGGATGTGCGTGTCTGTATTTGATTTTTTTCACTTGAGTGATGTACCAAAGACTGTATAAAAAGATGGATGACATGACAGCTCCCTAAAAGTGAAGCCAAAACATCTCTATCGCCCCCTGCTGACTGGCTGCAGTATAGGTCATAAAGCCCGCCTCCTCTATGTTAACAGATGGGACATGAGTCAAACTATAAAATCAAAATACAAGTCTAATAAATTTTTCTCAAAAATGTGTGTAAATGTCATTATAGTTAGTTCTTATCCTGCTGATTTAGGTCCAAGTAAATTTGGTTAGCAGAAGTGGCTACGCAGCTCTGGCTCCAAATGACTGAACGTCCATCTTTACATACAGTCATCGTGATGCACTGTACATGCAGAGAATCATCACCCGTGTTAGCTCAATATTTTGCTATCCTGCCTGCAATGGTTTGGTTCATCCTCACCACTGTAATGGTGATGTTTTTGGCAGGCAACTATATATCCTCACAATATCAATATCAGTTTAACATTTTAAGGACAATTTGGGATTTAATTTAATGGGAAGAGGTTGCTGGCAGATATGTATAAAAATGTGTGTCTGAGTTTGTATTGTGTGTGTGTGTGTGTGTGTGTGTGTGTGTGTGTGTGTGTGCATGTGTGTATAATAGGTTCTGCTTTGACTCCTTCAGGCTTTGCTGAGTGTATAAGCAGAGCAGCACACAGATGAATAATGAGGCTATTACAACCACAGCAGACCACAGAGCACCGCCTGCTTTCACTCAATACGCCCGGACCCTCGCTCTATATTCTCTATGAAACTCTGCTGCTGGAGCATCACAGCTAATTCGATATTCACTTTATGGAGGGAGTCCTGCGGAGGACAGGGAAACTTTTGTGTCTGAGCTTGTGTGCCGGGGCGTCTGGTATTCAGAAACCAAATACACAGAGGTATATTGACCTTTCTAGCTTTAAAAGCCCGTTACTTTAAATGAACTCCCTGATACCTGACTCAGCTTTGGCCACACGCTCAAACTTCTGTCCTTTAGAGTCACGAGAATCAAACTCCCTACATCCTATGATAACACTTCTGCCGAATCAATGGAGCTTCTGCTCTGTTTCATACTTAATAGGAGATTAAGAATGTGTTTTTCAACCGTTCAGGGTCAACTGTTTGAAGTACAAAGCAAAAAAGTGCAGGAGAGTGGTTGAGAAAGATAGAAACTTGTATGACTAATGCTTTTATTTTGAAGTCACAGATATAATGTCAAGAGGTTTGAGTGTGGGATTCAACACAAAGATGTTTCCAGCGCTTTAAAAAGGTGGTGAATTTCACGGCTTGTAAAGCAGAAGATGTAAATGAATATGACACTAAATACAAATCAGAATATTTCTGACTGTTATTAATCATTAGAAAACATGTGTAAGTTCTGTCCATAGAAAAACAGGTGATTCGAAGGCTCTTGTGAAAGACCTGCAGTGTGCCTGGGTGTCTTGAAGACAGCCAGTCAGGCGGACAGCGCAGCTCCCCCTGACCTTGTCACCTTCTGCAGCTCCTGATAATGGCTGCTCTGTGATCAGCTCCCCTGTGTAAAGACATCTTTGCCCCTCCCCAGTGGTGGGCTTCACATCTGTCCCAGTTCAGGTCCGGGCAGCGTGAGAAGGCAGTGTGAAGAAAATCCACCCTCAAAGACAAATCACTGTGACCGACAGGAGGAGTTTCATAGGTGGGCTGTTCTCTTTCCCTTCAGCCACAGTGGTTTTTATCAGAGCTCATGTTCTGTCCAAACCTCTGTTACTGAAGAGAGGAGAGAGAACTGTGTTTTGTTAGCTCATTAAATTCTTATGATAAAGCCACAGACCATGACCGCTGCCGCACAAATGAAGAATAGGGTTGAAAATGTTCTCCAATTGCTTTTTATTCTTCCTGTATGTTCCTACGACCTCCTGTTCTCATCCAACGTGTGATTTTTAACTCTCTGAATTGTAAAGAAACTACAGAGAGACATCAGCCCCTGCTTCAGAGAACTACAGCTACCATAGTGCCATCACAGCTGCAACATGAAGACTGTTTCCATGTTCGACTAAGATAAAACAATCAATACTATCACACAGCATTTGTAATGACCGACAACGGGCGGGTAGAGATGGTATAAGAAGTGAAATAAACGGTATCTGCCTCCGTTACTGCCTATAATGTGGTATCAGGTATAAGTTAGTATAGGCCCTTATACCCAGCCAGTTCAAGGCGGGATTATTACGCCTCTGTTACGTCCCGTCTTCTATGTAGAAAGCACGGATGCGGAATGGTGGGGCAAAGTCGTTCTGCCTCTGAGCCGGCATCAGAGGTAGAAATGTCTGTCCTCAACTCATCTCGCTGCATGTCTCTGCAAAGTTTTTTTTTACTTATATTCCATATTGTTCCACAGTTTGCCTCGGGTTTGGTTTGCATTCACACGGCAGCTTTTAGCAGCAGACCAAAAGTATTGATGCTCGGGGAAACTGCTTTCTGATTGGTCAGAGTTTCCACATGGTAAAACTCCCTGAAGTACACAAAGAGAGAGAGCACACTCCTCAATCACACTCAACACACTTGATGTTTTGATGTTTTGATGTCGGAGTTCACAGTTCGGTCAGTTCCACTCTCCTCTAGTTTTTCTCTGAACATTTTAAATACCTCCGTGTTTTTGTGCGTTTCCTCAAGCATTTGTGAAATTGTCTGGTCAGCCCATATTTCTATTTCCTCATCGCTCCCCAAAGTCTGTCCTCAACTCATCTCGCTGCGTGTCTCTGCAAATGTCAACACCCGTAAACATACAGTACTACAATGCACAGTTTTATGGTTTGCTTTCTATATTAGGTCCTGCTTGAAGTCTGTTTACGCCCTCACCAGAATCAAACCGGACCGTGGTTCGTTTGGCAACGGACCGCGACCCATCTTTTATAGCGGACCATGTTCCGGTTGTTTGGTCCGCACCAGAGTTTGATTCTGGCGTTAACACCGACCTAAACAAACCGCTAAGAGGGGACAAACGCTCCAGGGTTCGGTTCAATCGGACTAAACAAGGCTGGCGTGAACCCGCCCAGAGTCCCGTCTTTTCTATGACGATTTCCAAATCTGTCTGGTCTGAATACATCCTGAGTTAAAAATGGCTAAATGTCAGCAATCAGTGTTTTGCGACCTGTATTGTGTATATTTTTCATCACACTAGTATTAGAGGAGTACTCCATATCATTCAATACTGATTGCTAGGTATCACAAAGGTAAAAAAAAATGTACAGTTTTGTAGCTGTGAGAACTTTAAGTGAGGTCTGAATCCATCAGCACAAAGTCCCCTTATTACACAAAAGAATTTCACACACAGTTCAAAGCTGCTTCTTAATATGGACACGGTTCATTAATAGCAGATCAGATATGAACCTGCATTCATTTTACCTCAGAGCAGGTGATTACAGGCAGGAGCCGGGAGATAAGAACGGCAGAGGAGAGGTAAAAGAGAGAGAGAGGTGTGAAGTAACAAACACACGTAAACACGAGAACGAGCTCGCTTTGTCTCTCTCTCCGATTACCTTCACTTACAGATGTCCACACACACACACACACACACACACACGTCAGTGAGTGTGAGTAAGAGTGGCTGAAAGATGGAAACACTTCGAACGCAGATACAAACAAGAACGCAGAGTTGATTGGAATGGTATTAATAATCTGATAACATAATATTAATCTGTTGGTAGTTTTTGGTGCCTTAATTACAGCATTTTAATGTGCTGTTCAAGGACAAACTCTGTAAAAGACTTAAAAAGCTGCTGTAGGCCAGATATTTGAAGAGAGATTAACTGTAACATCTAAAAAATGACCTATCAACTAGTTAAATTCAGTACCCACATACCTTAAAATCAACCCCTGCCTTTATTAGCCCCAATTAAAGACTTCATTTAAAACCACTTGTCAAGCTCAAGGACGACAGCTCAAGCTAAAAGTTAACCTGGGACGCTCGCAGACATCTGAAGGAGCCGTGTCTGCTTGAAAAAACCCGGCCAGAACACATTCATCAACACTCTGGCAGGGAGCCGATATCGTGGTGAGGCACATTTATATTGCATCAACAATTTTCAATTCAATTTGGCACCAATAAAAAACATATTTTCCTGGGCATGGATTCAAAGCCGTCACTGCCAAACAAAAAGCAGCAATTAGAGAAGTGGGCATCTTAAAGGAAGATGAAAGTGCATGAAATCCTCTGGTTACCCATCACAACACTCACAGCTCTCAAGGGGGGGAAGAATTCCCACCCTGCTCTGGCTTTTCAATAACAAAACAAGCAAGCAAAATGTGAGTTTTATTTCCTTTTTTATGCAGAACCTGTAGCACATTAATTTTATTTGACTGTAAACACGTAATATTAAGGTTAAATACAATACATCTTTATATGCTGCTTGCTTAAGGAGCTTTAATTGCAGTCCAACCTTTTTCTTCTATGGTAGAATTTCAAAATAAAAGCCTATTTGGTATGCCTTGTAATAGGAACAAACATTACACTGCGTATAATTACTATTTAAGTTGTTACAGTAAACTGTTATTGAGTAATCACATTCGCCCTTTATTGTAATATTGTAAAGCAAAAGAGACTTGCTCTACCCCAGTCTACAAAAGCCCTGAATAACTTACAGTGCATGCTCTGTGATGGAGAGCAGCAAGGCGACTCTTATTTGCATATGAATGACAACTTTACAATATGTGTCACTGCTGGTTCCCAAAGACGGTGTTAATAATAAATGCAGTACCTGCTGTAGAACAGAATAAAGTGAAATGGTTTGTGCAGCAGGATCTCGGTGTAAGTCACAGCTGGGATATGAAGCCCAGTGTAATTCAACACAGCGCCATGGCTGCTTTGTCTGAGGGAATTACTCCACACAAAAGAGGAGTATGTTTTAACATCAGGCTGTGATGCAACAACCTTATCATTTCAATGTTGTAATAATGACATTAATGTACAACTGTCTGTCCTTGACATGCAGAGCACACATTGTTCATACACTGAAATGTCCCTGCAGCCTGGCTCATGTTTCAAAGCTTTAAAGGTTTGCATATTAGACCACAAAAGTGCAACATGTAGCCAACAAAAAACATGCTTTCTGCTTTATTCCTCAGCATTATGCACAGGCTAACCACGGCTCTGCAGCTTCACTAAAGCTGCTCATCTTATATTCCAAAATATATATTTCTGTAAAAGTTGACTCAGGAAAGCGGGGTCACGGACTTAATGTCATTACACATTCAACAGATTCTGTCAGTCTAATTCTGTCTACGCCCGCCCTCTCTCCATCTTTCTGTTGTGTGTACTCCCTTCATCTTTTCCAGTTCTTAATGAAGGCATCTTGCAAACTGGATAGGATACACATTGACTTTCTGCACAGGGGAAACTCTGTAACATTGGTTGGTACTGTTTTGACTTTTAAGCTAGTTAAGAAAGCAACTTTTTTAATTAAAGCCTGTTGCAGAATACATTTTTGGCTTACCGCCGGGGTCAGCCCTACACACGGGTCTGTATGTGACTGACTGACAGACGCTACTTTCACAGCAGTAGAGAGAGAGAGTTGCGACATCACAATGGCGGATCATGAAGCATATTGGACCTCCATTGACGCGACTCTGGATACTTTGTTCAGGCAGTAGGCGGGGCTGCTCCTCTGGTGCTAGTCCTCTGTTCTCACCTATGTCGGCAGCGCGCACCTGCTTTCAAACACGTTGTCATCGGCCTCATAAGGACAGCCCTTGTAACACAAAAGCGCACACTGACCTGATGCGGTCAGCCACATACTAGGTTCGGACCTAGTCTTGTTAGAGATCTACTAAAGAAAAAGCAAGTCCAAGTCCAAGTTCCAAGTCCTGGAAGGTCAGTTTGGATCATTGATATCTGTTTGGAACATTGCAGTCTTATTCCCGTAAATACTGCCGCCTGAGCCAAACATCTATTTATCTGGATAAGGGCTGAAACAAAGCATTGTTTCACACAATAAGCCACAGTGTAGACTACACTGCTTTAGGGCCTTGCCTTGCCTAAAGGTCTCTGGAAAAGAAAAGACTTACAACCTCTCTCAGGGATGGAGACATTATCAACTCACTGCTCTGCAGAAAGGTAAATTTGACTTACACTGTTCACTCAGTTAAGCCCGAACAAAGAATGTAATTCATCTTATCGTTTCACCTCATTTCTAACCCTTGATGGATTCAGCTCTCACACATCTTTGTTCTGTTTCTGATGCTATTAAAATCTATTGGACACTGTGTCTCCCAACCCCAAATTCATTATCCAACAGATTTCAAATCCTCCAATGACATCTGTCCATTCTGACTCTGCTGATGAAGACACAGTAGTGTCACAACATTATTCTGTTTGCAAGAATGGATTTCCAATCCACATTTACTACTTTCATGTTTGATTATGTTACTGCTATAACAAGTGGAAGCCAATTTCATCATAATTCCTGATTTGTGAGGCAGATTTAAAATGAACTTTAAGTTAAGATCCACATTAAAGGGATAGTTCATGATTTTTGAAGGGACGTAAAATATTCAAGGCTAGAGCGTACACTTAAACTGAAATTTTTTAGTTGTAGTGGCAAAAGTATGCGTTCCTCGTCACCTAATGTATAGTAGTACAAGGATTAGCTTCCATGTTGGTCATCTACTGGACATAGTACACTCAATATTGATAAGTACCTTGTAAAATCACATTTTAATACCTGAACTATCCCTTTAAATGCAGAGACAAATAAGTGAGTTAAAGGGCTTGTTACAGGCGCTTACTTTTACTAGGTTACGAAAGTTGTCTGGCTGCACTTTTGCTTCCCTTGGTAGCGATTATTAAGTCTGTTTTAAATTGCGCTATATGTTTAACATTTACTTCTATTCAAGAAAATGTACAAAGAAAACTATGTAAAGGAATAATGTCCTGGCATTAGCAGCAGCTCTACAGCTGGAAATTGTACCCTCAAAAAAACATCAGGATTAGATTCTCCTCCACCACTGTTGTTGACAAAGTTTATATCTGAGGTCCCGCCCATTCATGACTTTGATTGGTCGGTGAGGGAGGGGCGACATTAACGATTGCAGCTGTGTTCCAAATGTTAACTAAAAGTGAACTACTTTGAGCGCAGCGACAAAAAACAGATGATGCTGATGGCGCTGTTGCACTTGGGAGCTGCGATGACTGCAGCTCAACTACATTGGTTTTGCTGAGAAAATAGGCGCTGCCAGCAAAAAAAAAACCACTGTTAGTGGACAGAAGCCCTAAAGCGGTGTAGTCTACACTCTGGCTTATTGTGTGAAAGAATGCTTTGTTTACTGCGTTGGGGGGAAATTCAGCCATTTTCCAGATAAAAAGTCCAGCAGATATTTGGCTCAGGCGGCAGTATTTACGGGAATAACAATCCAGTTTGTAAGATGCCTTCATCAGGAACATTCTTAATCATTCACAGCGGGGAAATGTACCGTATTCGCATGAATTAAAGACGGGAAAGAGCGCAAGCTAAAGGGAGTGTGCACAACAGAATGATGGATAGAGGGCGGGCGTAGACAGAAAAAGACGCATATAGGAACAAGGTCAGAATAAGACTGACAGAAACTGTTGAATGTGTAATGACATTTAGTCCATGACCCTGCTTTCTTCAGTCATCTTTTACAGAAATATATATTTTGGAATATAAGATGAGCAGCTTTAGCAGAAAATATTAATTCTTTATGTAAACTGTAAACCCATGCACACAGTGCTTTGCTCTGAGTGTAAACACAGTATATCTTAATATTTGCACCCTGAACGCCTCCTGTCCTTGTCCTTAAAAACATATCCTCTCCGTATTTCTTTCATCCACCCTCATTCCTCTCTCCGTTCCCTTCGTTCCCTTCCTCCTTCCTCTGCGGCCCACTTCTGCACAGAGGGAATGGCAGCGGTGGCTTCAATAATTCACTTCCCCTCAGAAGAGGTTGTGTTTGCATTGCAGGGCGCTGCAGGCGAGAATAGAGAGGGCGAGGAAGAAAGATTAAAAACAAGGAGGAATGAAGAATGAAGTCGAAATGGATTAAGACTTTTGAATAGAGAGACGGGGGGAAAGTAAAAGCAGACATACGGCAGACGAGAAGGCCTGTTGTGAGTAATCGCGATGTGGAAAAACAGAAGAGATTAAAAAACAAGCAGGGAAATAGTTTCAATCGGGACAAGTCAGCTCTCTACAGTCTCTAGTGTCCTGAAAGGCGAGAAAGTAATGAAAGCGAGAGGAGAAATGTGGCGCTATCAGAGAACATATTGAGAAAAGCTCCCCGCTCAGAAGAGGATGCTTAGAGTCTGATAAAAGCTAAAGCAGCTGTAAGCCAACACCTATCACTGATACGTTTTCCCTCTGCTGCCAGTGAATGCATCACAACTATAAACATTCTTAGAAGTTCTGACTCCAAGTCTGAGACATGTTTCAGATAAACTGTGGTGTGTTCACGGCTGCGATGTTTATTTGAGCACTTCATCATATAGCTCTGCTTGTTTATGCAGGTGGGACTGAATGATGGGACTGATTCACCACACTGGGGACAGCGGTGTGGCTCAGGCGGAGGATTACAACTACATCAGGAAAGCAACTGTATAGTGTCCTTGTACTAGTTTATCTGTTGTTTCATAAGGTTTTTAAAAATGATAAATACAAACAGTAATTAATTCTTATGAAAATTAGTCAATATACAAGGTTTCAGATCATTTTTTAATGACCAAAAAGTCGTCTGCTTCCAGCTTCTCAGATGCACTGCTGTTCTTACCTTCTCATTATATTGAAGTGAATATCTGTTAGTGGACCTGAAGGAGACCTTTGAAAACATGGCTCCTGGCTGTGGGAAATTGTGACGAGCACTTTTCAAAACAGATTTGTTTCATTGCCAAAATGTTCAAAGATTGAAACCAGCGTGGAGTGAGTCAGTGTGATTTTGATAGATGTTCTCTTGTACCTGAACACAGTGATTCACGCAGGAACCAAATGTTAAAATACCCCTGAGCTAACTTTTTCAACACGGTTTGAACCCGAGCAAAAGGGAAAAAAAGCTCCAGGTCATTGCCTGATTCTACTTTCTCCTGCTCTCTCACACTGAGTCATTCGGTTTCTTTCTTTCTCATTTTCCGGGCCCCTTGTCGGTCTCGCTCTCTGTCTCTAGGGAAGCCTTTCTTCTTTTAGCTGCTCTGTATCTGGCCCTGCCCTTTTCAATGTCACTCTCGCTGTGTCTCTCTCTCGTTTTTAATATGAGCCTTTCGCTCTGCCATACGTGCTTGTTCTCTTCTTTGGTGAGCGGGATCCAAGTGCTTTTATTAAATGTCAAAAATCAATTAGATTACATCAGCTCTGCATGGATGTGAAAGGTGTTTAGAACTATATTATGTAATCTAAGTATATGTTATGAGGCTTAACTATCAATTTCATTTCAGCTATATAATATGATCTTACTTTCTTAAATGTCTATATTTTAAGCACGTGTCTTCTGCTCAGAGACCTCCTGTTGCTTCTGTCTGCTTTATTGCTGTGAGGTCAGCTGACGCATCAGAACATGACGAGTGTCTCTGGTTTCTTTACCTGAAAGTGTGAAAACTTCCTGATACACTAACTTGCTGAAGAGCCTCGCCTCCTCAAATAAAAGACGTCTGCGCAAATTATTTTTCACCTGGGTTAACATGTCCTTTGTGAGCCACAGGCGTCACAGTGATTGCGTTAGAAATTATATTCATGTACCTGAAATAGAAGCTCTCAATTGTTTTTTTTTCTCTGTCCTTGCTGAATAACTTTTCACACGCTTGCTACAGTGAGAGCTGTTTTTTTATGTTTCTCACAATTTAAGACTTGGAAGATTTTGTCCAACTCACAAGGTTTTGATTGGAAAAGACAGCAACATTTTTACAAATCTTCAGAACATCAGAAACGTTGTGTTTTTCTGCTTCACAAATTGTTTTTGGCTGCCTTACATCACACACAATGCAGCTCCGCCACCAGTCACCAATCCTGGTGTGCTATGCTTGTAGCATCCAGCACAAAAAAGGCTCTGGTTTAGCTCAGCGGTTAAATCGGCGGGCCATGTTCAGAGTCCACAGTCCTCAATGCAGCGGCCCTGGGGTCAACTCCCACCCTCGGCCCTTTGCCGCGTGTCCTTCCCCACTCTCTCTTCCTCTGTTTCGAACTCTATCCACTGTCCTCCTATCTTAATAAAGGCATAAAAGCCACAACATGTGCAGTTTTTTGACTATTGTGTTCCTATATTGAATTGTTTTTGTTGTTTCAGGGTGACAATAACATCTAACAAAAGGGACTACAGATGAAAAATAGCCTTTCGGGTGCATTTACAATTTGTTTGAATGTTGTACATTGTCCTTTTCTTCAAATAAACTATTAAAAAAACTGTATGTTGATGCAAAGAGTCTTACTCAACAAGTTTTTTATTGGCGTTTCGTCGCAGAAAAACAATACCCTCAAACTGTAAGCTAACTAAGTTACAGTAGTCTCTACAGTAGAGAGTGTCCAGATCAGAATCAAGTGCAGTGGTTGTGAAAAACTCTGTGTTTGCTCCACTGATTGAATAAAGCGTCAGGTTTGTGCGACGTCACCACAAGTTATTACTACCAATCTTCTCCTGTTAGTTTGCTTGCTAACAGGCCATGCTAGAGCTAACTAAATTAGTCTAATTCAAGCAGCAATCTCTGAACTACAGCTTAGAGGACGGTAAAGGAGGAGGGACAATTTTCTAACTTAAATAAGTTGAAACAAATGTTCATCAGCTTATTGCTTTTTTATGGAAGCAATAGTGCTTTAGCCGTTAGCATTGCAGTTAACAGGCGGCCACTTCTTGCACATATATTTATATATTTTAAAGGCTTATTATTACGTATTTGTATTTTTATTTTATGTTGCACAGAGGTAACAATGTTGCCTATAAGATTCTTTTTCTGGAACTCAAACCATTTCCTGATGCCCATTAATATATTTCCTTGTATAATCAAAATTAACGTCATAAAACGACTACAAGAAACAGTCTCTGACAGGTGGTGAGAATTTGGGGTGTTCGTACTTATACGAACAGGCTGTGGGAGAAAAAGGTGGCTCTAATGGAACAGGGCAGCTTGGTTTACCTTAAATAACAGTAAATGTATTCAGATGTTTTGGTAAACATCACTAAAGCTGCACTTTCTTTCACTTATTATAACAAGTATTTAAACGAATTCACAGTGAAAACACCTGTTAAATTTCAGTCTTGTGTTTGTTTCATCTACATTCCCCAAATTCAAACCTCTGTTCCCCACGATGCACCTTTCCCTCTGCCCTCATTTCCTGACTTTCCCGCTCGCCCAGCCTGTCTGCTCGCTCCCCCGTGTCAGCCCTCCACTCGGCTTCCCAAAGCCTGTCTGCAGCTCTCAATGACAGTGTGCGCTATGTCCTATATATGCAGTAAGTGGAGAGGTGGGTGGATGCTTGCCACTGAATCGGCGGATGATAGCGAGAAGATGACAGGGCTTTGGAGGAGAGAGGTGCCGGGTATAAAGAAAAGGAAGGATAGTGAGGAGAAAGAAGGAGGGAGAGGGGAAGAAAAGGGATGAAGGGAGTTAAAGGGAGGTGTCTGTTGAAAAGGTTTGGATGAAGAGGGAGAATTAGGCTGGAATGAGGATGTAAAGCGGAGAATGGGTACATTATGTCCGTTTTTGACACGTTAAGGGGAGCTATAGTGTAGGCTGGGAAGGAAAAGAGGATCAGAGAGAGGAGAGAGGAGAGAGGAAGATGACAGAAACATCTTTCCTGACAGGTACAAGTTTAATAGATGGGTACGGACAGAAAGGAGGAGGAGGAAGAGGAAGGGAGAAATCAGGATGTGGGGCTGGTGGCAGGTAAATTGCTACACTGACAACATGGGACTTTTTAACATATCCGGCAGATTACACCCCATCTCCTCCGAGCCCGCTGCGAAGCATAAAAAAAAACGGGAAAGTGTGAGAGCAGCAAGCTAAAATTTCAAACATTCAAAGCGGGGGAAATTTTACCAAAACCGTCGTGAGCAGGAGGAGGAGGAGGAGGAGGAGGGGGGAGAGCAGTTTGCTGCTGAGGGCGAGCGAGTTTCAGAGAGTGAGCGCGAACGAGAAGCAGAGAGGGAGAGAGGGTGAGATCTCTGAGCAGCACGCATCGCTGAATTATTGAGGCCAGACGCGTGTAGGAGCAGCAGATAGATTTCCACTGTTGATCCCTTCCTGCTGTCAGAAAGTTTAGTTGGACACGACCAACTCCGGCAGTTGCGGTTGTTTTTGTTGCTGTTCTGGGGGGTTTCGGCGCACACCGCAGGGAAAAGGAGAACACATGTGGGAGGAGCAGCCTGAAAAAGTGTACGCTTCCTGCTCCCTCTTTGAGTCGGAGAGTATCTGTATGATAAGGTTTACCGAGGCAGTCTGTAGCTATACGTGCAGGTTTACTGTGAAGTGTCAGATCGATGTAGAGCTGTGCTGAAGGTGCGACTGCTGGTGAGAACGACTGCCTATATGTGTAGCACTTTGCACGCTGTGAGACCCACCATTTTCTCAGTGTGGACCAACAGTATTACACATATCTGGAAGCTCCCTGAGGAGAATTACACCTGCGGGAAAGACTGGCACAGTATGACAAAACAAAAACATAGGGTGTCCAAGAAGTATTACATTATGGCAATAACCCTTTTCTAGCAGAGCACTATGTAGAATATATTGTATATTTGCTTGATTAATTAAAAATATTGGAAGAACTAAAAGGGCTGCACGGTGGCCTCACAGCTAGAAGGATCCTAGTTCGAATCCCGGTTCAGACGTAGCTGGACTTTCTGTGTGGAGTTTGCATGTTCTCCCCGTGCATGCGTGGGTTCCCTCCGGGTACTCTGGCTTCCTCCCACAGTCCATGCTCGTTAGGTTCATTGGTGACTCAAAAAAAATTGCCCATAGGTGTGAGCGTGAAAGGTTGTCTCTATGTGTCAGCCCTGTGATTGACACGCGATCAGTCCAGGGTGTAACCCCGCCTCTCGCCCAGTGACAGCTCGGATCGGCTCCAGCTTCCCCACGACCCTGAACACGATAAGCGGTACAGATAATGGATGAATGGATGGATGGAAAAACTTAAACTCCACCTTCCTGTTTTTCTTTTTGTTACTTCATTTGGATGATGGATTTACTGGGCGGACAGGTGTAGGAGCAGAGTTTGGCTTTTTTCACGACCATTAACTGAAGGGGGAAGGGTTTTTTGTGCTCACCTTCAATCCTAGTTAAAGGCCTGAATGCGAGGGCGTGATTTTGTGACATCACATCTACTATGGGAGCCAATTGGGGTCAAGTGTGATATGGAAACTTAACAGCCTCTATAATGAGAATAGATTCTGGATTGATTCAATGCAGGAGAAGAGTTTTTAAAAAGGGACGTTGAACTTTCACAAAAACACATCAGACATTGTTTCTTATTAAAGATCTTCAAACATGTGATGAGTCGATTTTAAAAGTTCAAACTGTGAAACCCCCCCAGTGTTAGTCACATAAAAGACACAGTTTGATTGTGCACCAAACATTCCAGTAAAAGTTTCTTTAAAAGAGCGGGCTAAAGAAAGCGCTGAAGACAAAAGGACAGGGAGGTGAAAGAGGAGGCCGTGAAGAAGAAAGGGAGTGACAGTGTGAGAGGAGTGCGGGAGGAGGCAGACAGTCTCTGATGTAAGCTGTTTTCTCCGCTGTTCACGGCCGTCCTGTCGCCTTCATGAATAAGTTAGAC
This sequence comes from Semicossyphus pulcher, assembly GCF_022749685.1. Lineage (NCBI taxonomy): Eukaryota > Metazoa > Chordata > Actinopteri > Labriformes > Labridae > Semicossyphus > Semicossyphus pulcher. Next base: position 22,497,884 of record NW_027211603.1, read on the forward strand.
GCCAAATGTTCCCTCCCTCTCATGTCCACGCATTGCAAACGCACACACTGTCACACACACACTCCAACCCTTGTTCTTTCACTCTCAAGGCGCCGGGATCAGGGCCCGCGCACACCAAAAAAATACAAACAGACATGACAAAACACACCTACGCTCCAACGGCTTTGTCATCCAGCCTCTATACTACAGTGTATTAAAATATTAAATTGTTCTGCTCTTCCAAAATTGTGCACAAAGGCACAAGCGTGTATCTTCCCTCCCGAAGCAGCGGCAATGAGAGGTGCTTGATGATGTCTGACAGAGTGACAGGAGTACGGAGGAGAAAAGTGAAACCTCTCTGACAGTTTTTCCTACTCACAGGGCAACCACGTCATCCCGCTCTGGACCATCTCATCCAAACATGGAAGTGTGTGTGTGTGTGCGTTAGCGTGTGTAGGCCCTTTTGTTTTTACTGCGGTTGTGTGTGACACTGACTAACATCCCGCTACAAAGAGAGTAGAGTGGGTGAGAGTGAGGTAATGATCTTTGAGTTCAGCTAAAGGTAAATGCAGTGAGAGATGCTCGAACACGTGCGGGTCTGCAGGTGCATGTATAATTTGTGTGTGGGCTCTCGTGTGTCGATTTTTGTGCGGGGATGTGATCTGTATGAACGAGCATCATCATCATCCCGGAGATGAATTATTTAAAAAATAGAATTATAATAACTTTCAGTATGGAGACATGCTGCTGGAGCCCGCAGCCATTCCACACATTTCACTCCTCAATCTTTAATTTCTTGTAGCCTGACTTGGAAAAATGAGAATATTTCCAGGGAATAAAGATTTCATTTATATTAAATTCAATCCGTCTGTCAATCTGTATTTATTTATACAGTCAGTGCAGAGGATGGTGAGTCAAGTTGCTTCAGAGGGGCTTTACAGTAAAGGCTGGCAGAAAACAAAGCAGATATTCAACAATCCTCCACGTCATCTTACGGGTTTAAGTGCATGATTTTAGTTTACCATATGGACTGGGATGGGCATTTCCGTAATATCAATACTAGAATAATCTAATTACCTTATGAACAAGTAATTGAGTACTCGCAAATTATAGATTTTTTACTGTTAAAAAAAACGGACCTCCCAGCCCAGAAACTGTAGGCTACATGCCTGTAAGAGAACATTACTATCGTTATTATCTTTATCTTTATTGCTATAACACTTTCACATTGATGTAAATAAATAGCCAACAATAGAAAGTAAGTGCAATTTCAAATGCATTTATTGAACAACCTCAACAGGCCCTTCAATTAATGTTGTTGTAACAGTCCGATGTTAAACGTCACAGCGGTAGGGGACTGTATGGACTTCTGTTCTGTGTTGCTTAACACCTAACTCTAAATCAACAGCCGAGTCATACATTCCAAGTGAAAATAAGTATTAAATTAACTTAATTTAATATATCCACAACACTTGATGGGAGCATATCTCCAGTCACCATGTTCGTTATTAGCAGGCTAATCTTCTCCGCTCTGGTATCATCACAACGACCTGTGCTAACAGGGCTAGCAAATGATTTGAGACGAGACTGCCTGTTGTCTGTCTCCGCTGGCTTCTCCTAGTACTTTAAGCGCATGTGTTTCAGCATCGAACTAGTATTTCTATGATCTACAAGTCATCACTTTTCCTGGTCACGGCTGACATGGTGCATGTAAGATAACCGAGTTAAACTGTGCAGGTAGTGTAACGTAACTCGAATAATGACAACAACAACGTCCCCATCCCTAATATGGACAAATAGTTTAACATTTTAACCAATAACATTTATTTGCTCTCTTGCCAGTTTCCAGTCTTTACCTAAAGCTAAGCTAACTGTCAGCTGCTTTCAGCACAGAGACGATTTTTACACACTTTTATCTCATCACGCCTGGATTACTGTAACAGCCTGTTTACCTGCCTTAGTCAAAAATCTATTGATTGACTCCAGACTGTACAGCATCAGGCTTTTCACCAGAACCAAGAAATCTGATCACATCACTCCAGCTTTAGCGTCGTTGCACTGGCTCCCAGTATGTTTAAGAATTGATTTTCAGATTTTACCGATTACTTTTAAATCTCTCCACGGCCTTTCTCCCAGCTATATCTCAGAACTGTTAGTACGGAACGAGCCGACACGTACGCTAAGATCCTCGGGCAGAGGTCTTCTGCGTGTTTCAAATGCCAGGCTGAAGACTGAAGGGGACGGAGCGTTTGCTGTGAGGGCTCCGAAGCTCTGGACCGACCTGCCCGAGGAGATCAGGTCAGCTGAGTCAGTTATCTCCTTTAAAACCTTAAACCTTAACTTCTTAAAACACACTTTTATCGGCGAGCTTTTCCCGATTTCACTTGAATTTTTTTTTTTTTCATTCTTTTAAATGAATGTTATGTTTTTTTAAATGATTTGTTATTTCTAATATCTGCCTTAGATTATGAGTTTTTATGACCTGTTTTGCTTTGCTGCCTTTGAAAAGCACTTTGTAACTTGGATTTTGAAAAGTGCTCCATAAATAAAGGTTATTATTATTATTATTAGTATTATTATTATCATTTAGCTACTTATTTCCTGTTCAAACAGGAATAACAAATCGATCATCTCATTCATCTCTCTGTGGGAAAACAAATTAGATGATTTCAATGTCAAACCAATGCTTTCACACTAAGAGTAATACGTCATTTATACTCTGTCCTGTCCCCTCAAGTCTTTGCTCACCTCTTCTGCCTTTAACCACAAATTCTTAACCCATTCTGATATCTGAACTAGTAAAACTGCAGATAAAAAAATACCTCTCCAATAGCAGTGTGATAGTCGAAACCCTGCGATAAGCCCCCTATTTCTGCATTGGACATGATGCTATTATCGTATAGCCTGGCTTTTTAAACACAAACAAATACATAGAATAAGTGCCTTTGAACTCTCTTGTATTAACACTGCTTCACTAAGTGTAGCTCTGGTGAACTTTGCATGCGTCTTAAACGCTGCACTGTTTTTGTTTGCTATCGTCATGTGATAAATGACCTATCAGCTCTTCTGCACGAGTACGCATTGAAACCCATTTTGTTCTGTATCAAAGGCATTCCTGATACTGGAATTGGTAAAACATCTTATGTACCATATCTGGTTGAAAGGGAAATCCATTTTACAATGTAATGTAAACACATACATTAAATACACATATATTACAGTGAGACCTGCCAGACTACGTTCTCTTACGAGATATATCACTACAGCACCTCACTTGGGGACCCAGCGTGCCAGACCGCCCACCTCTACCTGCTGCCATGTGCCCACCCCGGGCTCAGAGTGTAACTAGTGGGAGGCAAGGTGATAAATCAGACCTCCCAGGACGTTGTCTTAGCGCTCTTATCCTTTAGCCCCAGGTGGTAATGCTAGTGTAAACTACAGTCAACATATGACTTTTGCCATAGGCCTGTGGCACCGCTGCTGACCCGTGGGTTAATAGAAATGTTGTCAGGCTTTAATATCCAGTCAGCCATGGAGGGAAAAAAAAGGAAACTGGAGGCGAGGCGAGGAGAGGAGAGGAGAGGAGAGGAGAGGAGAGGAGAGGAGAGGAGAGGAGAGGAGAGGAGAGGAGAGGATCAAGGGCATGAAAGTAGCAATGAATGAGCTGAGTAAGCAACAAAACAAGGAGGCTTGGATCCTGTATTGTGTAAGAGAATTTTGTCAAGGTATGACCCTTTTAAGGCAACACTGCTGCACAATGGACCTAGTTAACGCGAGGAAAAATGGGAGCAAGAACAGATAATTAAAGCACCTCGTGCACAAAAAAAATTTCGCAAACGGGACGGGATTGGAGACGCCGGCAGAGATGAGCGGAACAGACAAAAAAAGAGGGACAGACGGCAGACAAAGAGGAGGGAGGAGCAGGCAGAAACTTCCCTCTCATAGTTCACATCTAAATTCGAAATTTTGAATAGTGGTGCACAATGGAGAATCTGATACACAGTGCAACCAATAAAGACACTTGCCAACATTCATCAGCTCTCCAACACTGCCAACCCATTATCTCCTATCTGTTCTGTGCAGAGAATAGATCTGCTAATCGCCTGGCACGCTGCGCCACAATCAAGCTTCCTTAGCAGCCAAGCAGCTGAATTCTTCCGTCCAAATATTGACCTGATTCTTCTGCCTACGCTCTCTCGGATCTATCAATGTATCCATCTATCCATCCATCTTTCATTTGGTTAGTTGGAAAAGCACTTTGAGCACCTTTAATTAAATCCCAAGGACTTTAATTACACGTAATACAGAGGGAAAGGTCATTCAACATTTGCTGACATCTCTGATCCTTTTCATGCGGAGGCCGCACAATGTGTAAAGCAAAAGAGGTTTGTGTGTGTGCGTGCGCGTGTGTGTACAAACATAAAGAGGTAAGTGAGTGCGAGGAGGATAGTATGTGCCTGCTTGTGGGAGGTAAAAGATTATAATCAACTCTAACCTAATGCTTCAGTCTCTTTCTATCACCATCTCCCGTCCCCCTCCTCCTTTTGCCCGAGAGCCACTGATAAATTATGGATGCTTATTAGAAAAGGGCAATATTCAGCATCCAAAATAAACGCCGCAGCAAGACGCATAAAAGAGACACAAACAAAAAGTGCTGATGAGGGGAGAGGGAGAGTTAAAGTCACAGGGGAGCTGGTGGCCATGCAGGCCGGGTAAACCTGGAAAGATGTCTTTCTAGGTCAGCGGCTCTCCACCCGTGTGCCACGGCAGGCTAATGTACCGCAGCGAGTCAAGCTGCACATGAGGACGCTGCTCAAATGTTGGGTTGCTTGTCTACACGCACACACACACAGCGAATATACAAACTAGCAATGTATTCCCAGCCTTTCGTTCCTCCTTGGGCAACATCTTCAAAGTGGTGTTAAATTTGTGCGCACTGTAAGCAAACTTTTCTGCATCCCTTGTAGCGCTCTGTTCTATGGCCGGTGGCAAGGCCTCGCCTCTCCCGCTGCTGCGAGGGCATTACTCAAATCTGAAACAATAACACTGTTGAACAAAATCATTGATTTAAGTTCATTAAATTTCCTGTTAACAAGCACATAATGAAGCATCACATTGCAGGCTAATGCAGTTTGGATTCCATCTACAGCACCGGCTAATGGTTTCGTGCGACTCTGTCGGGCAATCAATAATTTGGTGTCCCTGCGAACTCTGTTGCTTCGCAGAGTGTGATGCGATGCGGCACCATCACTGATGGAGAGGTGGAGAGTTTTTCTCGTCCACTTTGTCCTGACTGTTAAGGCCTTCAGATGAGGAGTCACATCCGGCGAGACTGTCTGGAAATTTCTGAACCTCCTCTAATCCTTAAGTATGTTGAGAGTTGGCGCTTTTGAATGACACATCATGCTTGTAATGCCTGGGATTACAGTTTATCCAGATTATATGAAACTTGGAAATCACTATATATGTATGCAGGGATGTTTGTGACAAAGCTTCCCCTCCTTCCTGAAGAGGAAAGGGGAGAAGAGGAGAGGACTCTTAAATAGGAAGCAGGATTAAACGATCACATCTTAATGTGTGCAGCCTCTCCTTCCTCCTTTGAAAAACAGCATCACATTTTCTCGGCCCCGCTCGTCTGTCCAATTGCTATTTGATGGACAGGTGTTACAAGCTTTCTGACAGCCTATCAGAATTCACAGAAGTACAATCAATACCACACTGCTGCAAGAGAAACAGTGACTGATCCACATGTCCCTGCTGAGCCAGCAAACTGTTGCAATGGCAAGAAAAGTGTGTCTGCTGTACAAACACGTCCCACTCAAACACACACACACATGCAATCACGAAGTCTCACAGGTTTGCAGGCACACACACACACCTCTCATCCGTGCCCGCATTCAGCACTCACTTACTCGAGTGCAAACACCTGCACGCACGGACTCGCAGGCGTAAGCTGACAGAAACGCACGCATCCAAACACACCCCAGAGAAGGCTACAGTAAATGAACCTCACAGCCATCCAAAGCGCTGACATCAATCAGGCACGCTTACACTGTTTGGCTCCCGACGGACAGCGAGTCGCATCTGTCTGCTAAAGCAAGTGCTAAACAATTCCAAAGAGAAGCAAAACCATTTTCTGCATTTCTGCATATACAGCGAGCGAGCGAGCCAAACTCGTTGGCTATCTTCCCAATCTTCCTTATTCGAGCTGTTTACTGCAATTGTGCAAACAGTGAGACAATTTGTTCTTATTGAATGACTCTTTTTACTGCTTGTTTACTTCCTCGAAACAGTTTTTTGCGCAGGTACGCACAGCCGAGCAACACCCCCCCCACAAAAGCCATCTGGGAATCAGGGGGCCTGCGAAAAGCTGGCCGGCATGATTTCCACAAAGCTTTGGGACTTTTGTTCCCTCGGCGGCGACTGAGAGGCAGCTGTTGCACATAAGAAAAATAACCTATAACACTGTGGGGGAAAAACAACTAAAAATGGCTGCAGCCTCCACCGCTGGCACTGAACGCGTACCTTTCCCGTCCGACCCACTGCGTATTTGTGACAGAGCCCATGAGGCACGGATGCACAAACTCTTCATGACAATCAGCGTATCACCCCGTAGAGAGCCCAAAACTGTTTCATACAGTTATTACAGAAAACATAAAGAGGACAAGAATGCACAAGGGCAAGCTGGGAATGTGAGCCTTCTGCAGGACAGCGTAACTAGATCAGAGGGTACACTGACACAACTGATTGGGAAAAACGACACAAGCTCTGACAGAATGATTGCTGGCATCGAGAGGAGCTCGTAAAAGCTGGATACAAACTGCTACACGACAAAATATGTAAGATATATATTCTGGAAAGAACACTGCAGTGAGTAAATCCTGTCTTTATCAAAGCAGGGAAAGCCTACAACTGCAGGTAAAAATTGATCTCAGATAAGAGATGCTGCTAAAACTCAGCACGTTGTGTTTTACTGTTAGTCTGCTGTGTTTGACATTTCATATAAAAACAAAAGAACAGAAGCAATCAGCTTCTGTGGATCTCATCCAGCACTGACACAACGCCCTGACACTGCTCAGTCTGCAGCTGTGGGTCACAGAAACACACCACATGTTAATGCTTAAATATAGTTTATCAAAGCATCAAACTAAAAGTCATATTTGTAATGTTTTATAGGCTTAGATACGATAATTTTCCATTTGACCTGGTTGTAATTTACACTAATAGTGACCCGTCACCTGCAGTGTCAGACTACATGGCTCTACATGCTCCAGAAAATGACAGGCTGTCAGCGTGTCACAGTGTAACGGCAGGCAGCGGGATTGCTTATGACAACAGCACTCCATGCTACTATGACTAAACAGACCTTGTTTTCAATGGCTGCCACATGCCTTCAAACATCAAAATCAAAGTATCAAAGCTGACAGATCAGTTTGTGTGTTTGCCTTGCCCGGAGGGACAGGAGGAGAAGGATGCGTATCTGGCCAACAGGCGCCTGCGAGCTGAGGAAACTGAGCCTCTGTAGTACAGTGAGGCGAGTCTTAAGAGGGGACCGATCCGCACTTTATCCTCAAAAGCACAGTGTGACTGTGCAGTTTAACCCGACTAAACAAGAGCCTCTTCTCGGAGAGCTCTGCCAGGTTTATCCAGGTTGTGTGTGTGTGTGTGTGTGTGTGTGAGTGAGTTAAATAGTGGCCAAGCTGTAACCTCCCCTCAGCAATAACCATAAAGCTTAAAGAATAATATTGAGTTTGATCATACTCTGTGTAATGAAGAACTAATCTGTGGGTCTAATGACTGTTGGCCATGAAGATTTATATCAGCCTAAAAATGGAATTAGATTGGATTTACAGCAGGTGGGTTTCCCCTCCACCATATTTCTGGATGTTTTCCCAGCCGCCTCCTGCGACTTCTAAGAAGTAATATCTCCCTTTCAAGTTAATTTGCTGTCGATCTCCCTCAAGCTATTCTCGCAGTAGTTTAAACGCCAGTTATTACACCGCCTCCCATTTGCTCGTCGCACTGAAAGGCGGACAATATGTGGCACGGAGAAGCCCTTAATTAAGGTTATGGGCTAATAATTGAACAAATTAACATTGCTCCTGCTGCCACGGAGCTCAGTGAGGCTGCACTAATAATGTAAGCATTGATGTAATAATGGGAATACATTTGTAAATAGCGCCGTCTTACCGTAAACTCCTTGGCCCCAGGCGAGAGGACAGACACTAGAAAATAACAAAATCCAGAAAAGCTCCATGTTCAGCTCAGTTCCGTCATAACCTGAGAAACACACACACACAGGCACAGAGAGGGGTGAAAACACAGAAGGGCACACTATGTGAAAAACAAGAGGCGACAGCTGAGTGATTGTTATCAAAAGGGAAGAAGAGGTCCTTTCAATTGTTTTTCTCATGTTCAGATCGAGCCCCCTTCAACCTCTTAAGCCGTGGAAATAATATTACAGAGCAATTTGGCGCCCGCTGCGACAGTCTACATCATTTCACTCAACTTAAAGGTGGGTAATTCAATCACAATGGTGGATTATAGAAAGTTTACAAGCCCAGCTGTGTGTGTGTGTGTGTGTGTGTGTGTGTGTGTGTGTGTGTGTGTGTGTGTGTGTGTGTGTGTGTTAGAACATTGGAGATTGACAGGATTGTCTGCTGTTTAGCGTGACTAAACCTCCTTCATCATCCCTCTCCTCACTGACGGGGTGATGAACTCGGGGTGGGAGGGGGGTTGTGAAGGTGTAGTCAGGACAAGAGAGAACTAAAGATTACACTGCAGAATTCATGGAGGATTACCTCCAACAAGTGGGGTCAGGCACCTTAGACCCCACCCACACATACACACACCTCCTTTGCTTCAAATCAATAGAACAATGTTCCTGCTGCAGCAGGAGGGTGGTGGGTCTATTAGAAAGCACTTTCTTGGTTTATCTTGATAGTTTGGAGCAAACTCTCTAAACGCATCATTTTACGTGTAATCAAATGTTGATGTGTTTTATTTGTGCACAATGATCCTGTGGAAAACCTGAGAAAACACGCTGAAAAGCTGCAGGAGTCAGAAGCTAATAATAGACCATCTGATGTGACTCCTCTGACCATACATGAGGATTTCCTCCGACGTCTGGCCCTCGCGTTTGTATAATGAGTGTGAGCCGGCTGCATCGACAGGTTGCATTATACAGCGCGCGCTGTGATCAAAGTTTCATTATACGGTGCATGAGAGTTAACACGCTGCATTAATGTCAGGATGCGCGGCGTGACACTTGTTTAAACTGACGTGTAGTCTAGTAAAAAGAGGGGATGGAGATTAAAGAAGGGCGGGAATGTAGAGCCAAATTAGGAATTCCACCGGTGATAATAATAATAGAGTCAGGCTGATTTTATTCCTGATAAAGAAAGGCGTAAATATGAATAGTCCGGCTTCAGGGGTTCACAAAACGAACATTTCATTCTTAAGATTTCACACAGACAAGAGGCATAGTAATTCAATAAAACATCACCCTGCTAAGGAAAAATAAAAAGATAGTCTATGTGCAGGCATGCCGCGGCTCTACCTTGTCTCCGAGGTGCCGTCCTGTGGGTCAGTCTGCTACCCGGCGCAGCGCGCACTCCTCCCGGCTCCGCGCAGAGGATCGCTCCGCTCCCCGCCTCTGTCCGTGTCTCTCCACAAAATGTGTTGAAAAGTTATATATCCTGCTCCAGTGGGCGTCCGGTATGAGCTTTACAACAATTCCCGGAGAGTTTGCTGAGCTCCAACACCTCTCCAATGATCTCCTTGCTGTGTTAAACTTTTATTTTACGCACGGAGAAGCGGCCAGCAGAATCTTACCGTCACAAGAGTGTCCCTCTTCCCAAAGAAGAAACACACTTTCCTTTAGAAAAACTCAAGCAAGGTTAGTTTGCCAAAAAAATCCTATACACCCCGTGTCTTCTTCTGTGGACTGTCTACTTTAAAAGGCGTGGTGGAGATGCCCGTACAGTCTCTCTTTCCCTCTCCCTGCCTGTGACCGGTGACAGTCTGAAGTGAAGCTCCTGTAACACAATCACGCGCTCTGAAAATGAGCTCCCCTCCGCTCCTTCAATCAGCGCTGTGTCTGTGGACTCCAAGTGATGCTGGCCAAGTGGAATATGTGCGCTGACTGAGAACGACCGCCCCTGTCTGTGAAGAGAGAGAGAGGGAGAGAGAGAGAGAGAGAAGGATGGAGTGAGGTGGGGAGGGAGGACAGAGGCTTACACATAGACGCGCTCGAGCCTCACAGCTCCACACTGAACAGGTTGTTTTCCTCCTAGATTCTCTGTAAAATATCAATGTTTTGGGTACCACAGGATGTCTTTAAGAGAAAAAGCGGGGCAGCAGCAGTGGTTTCTGTTGTTCAGACTCTTTGGTGGAGTTCGCCAGCTGCGGTGCCACCAGTCGTCCGTGCCAATTAGAACTGAAAGGCGCTCCGAAAGTTTTTGGCCTAATGGAGGAGCCCTCAGCACCCCCACCCCTCCCCGTGGACCAATTATTTATGACAGGGAAAATAGACTGACTGTTGAACAACCCCATCCCCACACACGCACTCTCTCTCTCCCACACAGATAGCCTACACACACTCAAATCGACTCCCCTCTCTCCCTCTCTCTCTGCTACTACAAACATCAGAGTGCTGCCGGCGGGTTTTCTACTTCCCAGGGTGGCCACAAGGAGGCGCGTTTCAGGTCATTACCACTTTTGGGATGGAGGGGTGTGTGTGTGTGTGGTGATGAGGTTTGAAATCAGGGTCCTGTGTAGAGGGCCCTTGTTTTTCTGGCCCCTCCATGAGTGCTTTTGGGGGTCTCTGTGCACAGCTGGACAGAATGAGACACTTTAAAAATCGAAGAGCTGCTAATCAGAGCAAAGAAAGCAGTCTGCTTGTGTGAAGGAGTATTTTAGTTTCCTGTACGCAATGCAACGGTCACATGATTGTAAGAAAAATGTGTCCAAGAAAGAAGAAGAAGCAAACACAATGAACAACTAAAGCGATGGCACATCAGTCAGCGTGATGGTCAGGCTTAGAAGCATTTGCATGTAAGCTTATAAATTTATACCTTGAAGCTTGAGTAATATAAAACTGTCATTTTTTTTCCTACTGGTTTATTATGTGGCTGCTTCTTTTTCCTGATTGAATAAATGTACGACAGAGAAATAAATCTTCTAACCTTGAGGATCGACTGCAGATGTAAACCTGTGTGGTAAAAGTTTCGTCTGAAGTACTGAGTGGGTGTTCACGTTGCATATTACTAAATACCCTGTGGTCGTAATAACACTCTAAAGCACAACCTGAGCACATAACGCAACATAACAAAACACACAGAAGACCTCTGACCTCTGCCGGTGAAGCATTTTAACTTTTCATTGTTTTGTCACACGTTTTAATCAAAGAATACATAACTGTGTGAACTTTGACCTGTCATTTATGTGTCCAGCTAGATGACCGAAGTTCTGCATTAGTCATAATCACTTACAGTCAGCTTCTGCTTGGTCTGAACTGCAAGTGATTCACAGTCTGGAACTTAATTAGTAACACACACATATTTACAAAAGACAGTATTTTACTCTTCGGGAAGGAATGGATTACTGAAGGGGCCTAACGGGCACAGACCCAGGGGCCAAATTGTTTCTAGATCCTCGAGACAACAGCCTCTGCTTATAGCAAAAGTTAACGAGGGATGGGTCATGAATTAAGAATATTCTAATACTCATTCATTTATTTAAAAAATCGAAGAGTTCATGCGAACATTATCTCATCTTAAAAATGTCTTTTTTCCAATGTTTTTACCGGCGCCTGGTTGTGCGGTACTCTCACCTGACAGTGGCTGTCGCACATCTGAAAGCTGTTTGCTAACTGCCATTAAATAAAAAGAGAAGAAGAAAGCATTAGCGCTAGGTGTGGGTAAAACGGGTGTTGTGCTGTGACATACAGAACCTGAGAAAAATGCAGAGACTTCAGCCGCCAGAGAGTGAAACCAGGTGAAACTACTTTATCATCAAGTCTACAACAACTATGCACAGTGTGACAGGCTGATTCTCACCGTAAGATAAATTATCCATGTCTGTGTGCTATGTAGGGAAGATGCACAGTTTATCATAACTAGGGATGTCAAAATTAATTTAAGAAAAATAAGGCGTCAAAAAATAATCGCACTTTATAATATCCCCAGACCTCATACGTGACTGAGCATCCATATACAGCAGCTTTGAAAACGTGACGAAGCTTCGAGTAATAGTCGAATAGCTCCCATTGAAAATCGAACAGTATTTTTGCTTGAAAGGCCCATCCCTACAGTTAACAATTGTTGGAAAGTCAATGAGACAATGCAAACAACCAAAAGACAACATCAAAACTACAAACACCTGCAAATCAATCACAAAAAATAAAGACAAACGACTTCAAAGAGACACAAAACAACAACAAAAAACAAAAGTTTACCTAAAGGATACATAAAACGACTACGAGATGCAAAACTATTTGTGTAAAAATACAAACAACTGCAAAAAAGGACGATACAAATACCAAAACACAAACTACAGAGACACAAAAAACAACATCAAAAACAAAAGAACCCCAATGAGATCCAAAATGCCGACAAACGACAGAACTGCAGGTCTTGTTACGACGTAGGAGGTGTGGCGAGCCCTTTACAGGTCTGCTTCCAGAGTCCCATTGTCTTATCCTCTCATGCTCTCCAGTTGCTCACCTGCTCCACAGCTGCAGCTGCAGGTTGTGTGCTCTGCTAAAGGGAACTTGAGTAGCTGAGACATTGAATAGTATTTCTCAATTTGTTCACCTGCCAGCCTTTCCCCCTAAATTGTCTGGGATTAGAACCAGCAACCCTCGAGTCAAACGTCCATCAGTCCACACAGCAGGCTGTCGAAGCCTCTGATGTTAAACTTCAAAGTGGTCTGAGTCTGCTGTACTCTGGATGCCTTCTTTACTGACTCATTCATTCTGAGTCAGGCGATGTAAATAATCCCACATGACAGGTTGGAATAAGTTTAATAAAAGTACAGTTTTACAAATGATTCATCTTGCCTTAGATTTTGCCTTCGATGTTGGTGATGTTGGAAGCACCAACAGAAATGATCAGGTGAATTTCTTCCTTATTCTTCTCATGGTAAAGAGAGAATTTAAAGCATTTCAACTGAACTTTGTTCCCCGCAATCAGGATTATAATGAAGCTACATAACAAAGTTTTAAGAAGAGAACAAATATAAACAAAGATTTTTCTGTGCCAGACGTAGTGCAACATTTGTACACGTTAATCAGTTCTGGGCAAAAGCAGGCAGTAAATTGTCAGGGTTTTCATCTGACATTCCCAAAGAAAATCAAGACACTCAGCAATTACTGAGCTTTCTCCATCCAAATGAATCTTTCATTCAGAGCAAACAAAATCGTGGGATCTGACTCAAGAATCTGTCTCTCCCCTTCCTTCCTTCCTTTCCTTTTTGCGCCTCATCTTGGGCTGCAGCCAGCAGTCTTGGCATGTCTTGCTGAGAGCACATCATCGCTGCTTAAGGCAATGAATCTTAAAAGACAACATGTTGTAGGAACAACCTTGGGTGCGAGCCACACAGAAACACACACACACACACGTTCAGCCCACTACATGAAACCGTGTTTTTTCTAAGAATTGTAGAAGGCTTCTGAGCGGAGCAATAATTGCAGTGGGTGTAGAGAGCCAACAAAGAAGTGAGCACAGACAACAACAAAATATTACACTTGTCAAATTCTCTGTTTGGACTCGGCTGCACACTCAAACACAAGCTTTCCTCAGCTTTCAGTGACTCGGTGGAGCTGAACATTCAAGGACATCATTGCTGCATGTATTACAGGTGTAGATGCCACACAACAGGTTTTACTTGGTGCTGTGATGTTAAGCTGCTGGGCCGGAGACTGGTGCTACCGGCTACAATCAAATACAGCACGTCCTTTCAAAATACATTTTAAACTTGTTTTTGTTTACATAACATTGTTGCATTGTGCATAACCTTGAGCTCTAACTTATATCTGCATTGCATTTCATTTCCATGAACAATTTGCAAAGCTGATTTTGTTAATCTTGCATTATTTACCTCCAGGTCTATCAGCTTGCTGTCACCTTCGTCACTGCCTCTGCTGGAGAATTGCAGTATTTTTTTGGGCACATTACTGCCACCTGTTAATTGTTTATCTTATCTAGTTATTAAAGAAAACATGATCCAAGGAAAGTCAAGCACCCTTAGTGAGTGTCAGTCTTCGCTTGGGTAAACGTGGGAAAGTATTGTCAGAAGGAACTGTATTGGTTTTGTGACAGACTGACTTAGGTCTGTGCAGCAGTGTAATTATCTTGTAAACACTGGGGAGGTATTAGCCAATGACATGCAGCTGTACAGCCACAAAGACATAATAACAAAACTAAGTTAGTGAAAACCAAAGTGCTACAGCAAGCCAATTTTAATATAATTGCCAAACTGTGTAATGACAATTACCAGGCTGTCACGTGATGCACACTGGCTCAGAAAAGACATATCACTACCTACTTACATTGTGAAAGAGATATAAGGTGATGATGCTTTTTTAAGGCTATCTGGGTAATTTAGTTCCACTTATACAACCAAAGTAAGTGGAGAGGACAAGACCTTAAAGGCTTATGGGGTCACGATAAATTGTTAATTGTGATGGACACATGTGCAATAGTTGCATCGCAGGATGTGCGATCAGTGAGGCAAAATGTTGCTTTGTGCAAAAGGAGTATTAGGCATTTTCTTGTTTTCCATGACTAATCTAAAACAAAAGTCCGTCTGATCACATTAGTGCAGCTCCAGTTTATCAATATCGCAATAAATATTGCAGAACAAAAAGTTATCACAATATGAAGCAGCAGTTAAAGCTATTAAACAGAAGTGCTTCTACTGTCGGGGAACTTAAATAGGATAAGATATAAAATACGCAATAAGATTTAAAAAAGCATAAAATACAAAATATGTGCAACATTAATGTAATGTTACGTGTGGGGCTGGATGAGAGTCCGTGTCATGTGGTGTGTTGGGGTGGGGCCATTCATTATTAATGAGGCTGGCAGCAGAGGGGAAGAAACCGTTGGATCATTAAGCCATATTAGATCATTCTTGGGCAACAAGCTTCAGCTTTTGAAAGACTCTACAGACAGAGGGCAGTTAGACAGGTAGGTACATTGACAGGCAGGTACACCTTCCAATCACTTATTCAGTCTGGATGAATAAAACTCACTGAGATCTAATACAACTTGTTTGCCATACATTCTGTCTTGAATTTAAGATTATTGTTATTCTTCAGGTGTTCAACTGGGTAAGGGTTACTACATTATATTGAGAGGTGTATGGGGATATTTTGTCAATCCTATTTGCATACATCAGAGGGACAAATCACTAGATACACCAATCAACAGCACTTCAGTAAAACAAGGTCCCTTAAAATCTAAATAATATAAAGGGGAATTATAACTTTTCAAAACAAGTGAAGGTAGAATTCATGGGAGATTTGGTGTATTTTTCTTTTTGTTATTGCATAGGTTTACCTTATGTAGTGGGAGTTGCTTATATAAGAGCCATGAGTAATTCAAACCTGCATTGGCATTGATTTATCCTGAGTAATAATCCCAACATAAACATTCACATCTCAAGATAAAAAAATAAAAACCTGCTCAGACTCTTATTTGCTCAGCCCATCAGAGCGCTGCACACTGTAATGTGATCTGAGGTGCTTGGTTAAATTTTTTTCTGGTACTATTCTCTGTAATTGATGTTCCCATCAGTGTAATTCAATCAGACCTCAAAGTGCTGTATATCAGCACCAAGCACTTCCCCACATAGAAACAGCTAAATGGACAGAAAAGATACACTAGAGACCGCAGATAATTTCATTGTCTGTCTGTGTGTGGTGTGCGTGTGTGTGTGTGTGTGTGTGTGTGTGTGTGTGTGTGTGTGTGTGTGTGTGGAACAAAAGAAAAGCAATACAGCTCTGTTAAACTGAGATGTGATAACAGACGTCTCAACTTGACAACTCAACACGTCAATACACAGACGAGGAAGAAGAGGACAATGTGGACGCTGAGAGGATTCTGAATCCCTGAGAGAGACTGAAGACTGACATCTGACGTTGAAGAAAGTCCAACGACTAAGGGAAGTTTTTTTTTTCTTAAACACACAAGAAACTCTTTGCATTCTTATCCCGTTTCTATGAGCAAGTGGAGCAACTCTAATTGGTACTGAAGAAAATGTACATCAATTTTTCCAACATGTCATCACTCACATGGATTTGAGGGTGCAGTATAATGGCCCTTTTTTCCCTTCTGTTATCAAATCAAACCTTTGGATTGTTTTTTATCTTTGTTTTCTTTCTTTATTAAAGACCAAATGGGGGCATTAACTAAAACGTGTGTTAATTTTTAGTTATTCAACAAAATGATGACTATGGCATGTTGTACATGGAGTTGTAACAAATACATGTACATTTTCCACAGAGAGGGAATGTGCAAACCAAAAAAGCTAAGGGATCAAAATGTGTAGTTGCTGATGTTACCTGTGTCCCATTGCTTATATACACATGCAAAGATTAAGAGGAATACAAGAATGAAGAGTTTTTCAAAATCAAGTCCAACAAAGGGTAGTTTGGAGTAGTGTGGGTCTTACACAGTTACTTACTACTTACCACAGGTAAGGTGTTAACCTTTCTGCTGATGCATGAGAGGGGTTAGGCAGGCAGCACTCAGCTCTGATCTCTTCAATTCAAGGATGTAGTGGTCATAAGTTCGTTGGCTCGCCATCACCTTCAATCGACCTAGGAACCAGAACCTGCCATCATCGACATGGTCAGAAGGAATTGTTAATTCCCATAACTTACACAAAATATATACATATAATGTAAAATGTTTACAAACATATTTTTAAGAACCTATGCAGCAAAATATTTTCTGAATAAGGTGCAACAAAATTTTACTTGTAGCTTAAAGCAGCAAAGAGGACAAAGTGTAACGTGTTATGTCTTTGCTGATCCTGTCCTGTGTAGTATTCTCTCCTCACGCTCCTCATTTCTGCCGTACTACTAACTGTCAAACTTTGCCAGGGGAAAAAGGAAACATAGGCTCCTTTGGTCTGCATGCTGTAAATCCCTGACAGTTTTGACAGGCATAAAAAAATCTATAGCTATAGTCAATCTTCTGCTGATGGGCTGTTATTTTTTTGTAGGTCATAGACAGGCATCAGTATCAAACTGAGACTGTTTCATAACTAGTGAAAAACTACACTTAGTAGGTTTGACATTCAACTTTATTGAGCAAGACTGTGTTAGGTAAATTACATTGTCAACATATGTTACATACATTCATTCACAATACCAATGAGGTTAAATACTCGACACAACTGCTTCAGTATTTAACATACATGAAAGTTAGCTTTGCTAAGCAGAGAAAACTTTGAGCAGTTAAAAACCCAATGTTAAGTTATTAGCTTTACTCTAGCTAATGCCAACCACAGCTGGCTGATTGCAATTCCAGTACCTTAATGCTGATGTTGCTAACTTAAGACCTATACACTTCAACTCCCTTGCTAAGCTAGCACCACCTGGAGCACATTTACTCATTTTAACCAAAACTCACCAATTCAGGAGTTCCTGTATCACTCTGCAGGTTTCTGTAAGTAGAGTCTTTCTCACACACGTCTACAAACTTACAACAAAATACGTGCTGTTACCAGTCTGAGTTTTTTTGACACTTTCAGTGTTTAGCCGTAGGTCCTCTCCCTACAGTGTCCCCCAGCGTCTGACTAGCGTAAGTTGCCTGGCCTGCCTACGGTGCCGCGGAGCGTTCCCTGCGTTCTGATTGGCTAAGGCACTTCCGGATTGTTAACTCTTCGTTTGCCCGTGCTGCGTTTCATTAGCAGTGCTAAGTTAATCATGATAATCATTAACTATTATTGCTACAGGTGTTTGATATGTTGCTTAAAAGCAGTTTCCATGTGTTTACAGATAATGAAGAGATTAACAGAGCAGGCTAAACGATGCAAGAGTCCTGCATATTAACTGGGATAAGTTGTATGACATTTTCAGTAAAATATCAAGCCATCAATTACATTTTACAAAGAAACTATTTAATTAACTAGCAAGTGAGCCCACACACGTTTGCCTACCAATACAGACATAGAAGATTAAATAAACTCACTCCAGGGCCAGTTTTAAGGCACTGCATTTCCCTTTTTAAAAAAAAACCTCTAAATTTAATGAGGAGCCCAGTGTCCTCTTCAGACCCTTTAACAATATGAAAACAAGCCATTAAAACGTTTCATCAACACAACATTGAAGGAAGCAGAGCATGAATCCAAGCAAATTTAAAGTTGTGCAGGTTGTTGGCTACAGGAATGTATGTTAGTGTACTTAGACTTAGACACAAATGTTAGCATTATTGATTTTTAGAGAAGCATACACTGATCAGTGGCACTGATCAGTGTATGCATCTTCTCTATCCTTTTATGGTAAACAACCAGGGTTTATGTTCATCACTTCAACCTGGGATTTATTTTGTACCAATTCCATAGTTGCAATACACTGTGGATGCAATGTTTTGCTACATGCAACCATTAAAACACTGATGTTTTGCTATAAGCAAACCCTTGATTATGTCATAACTACATTGAACCGTCAACATGATTCTTTTAAGATTAAGGTTACCTTTAAGATAAAGGTTCCTACTTCACTGAGTTAGATGGCAGACTTGCTCAGTCACAGGGAATAAATGATGGCATTTAATGCAAATTACTTCAAATTGTCCATTTTTAACATATTTGTTTACCTATTTTAACACTGAGCTCACTTTCCTCTTCCAATAAATTATATTTTTGTGGGAAAATATTCAAACTGGCAGCCATCTCTCTGGCAGTTTTTAAAACAAACTAATTTAAAGTAATAAAATATTATCTTGTTTTCGACTGAGAGAACAAAACTGCAAAGGGCAGCAAAGTGGGCACAAATGAAGAACAGACTGGTTACAGTGTCACAGAAGAGTGGAGCACTGACAGATGGCTAATAGCTGATGTCTGTCATGAAGTATGCTCTTTTGCTTTGGTGCGATCTTGTCTTTTAAAGTTATGTTCTATTATGTAAAACTGATCACCAGCAGCAAAAAAGCCTTCCTTAGTGTGTGGCAACAGAAAGCCTGTCGTCCTTCTCAGCTGATGGATAACTTGCTGCACCTAGAAAGCCTCCTCAAAACAAAGTAAACAAAGAAAGAAATGACAATCATCAGTCACAATGTACAGCCGTATTTTACCTGCCGTATGCAGGAATGTGTGTGTGTTTTTTGTATAGGACATATAGACAGAGGAGGCTTAGCTGTCCACAAGTGTGTGACACCAGCTGATCTGTATCAACCTCTCCACCCACCACACACACACACACACACATCTGCAGCCAAACACACACACTAACGTCCAAGAAGGGGTCATTTTTCACTGGGTAATTGGCGGAGAGGCACATTGCCCTTGGGATTCGATAATTCATAACCTCCTCCCATCCGATATCGGATAGCGGGTAGAAATGGGCTGAGACAAGGGGTGTGCGAGGAGAGGAAGGGAGGGGGGGTTGGCAGCATCATTAGAGAGGAGAGGTAATGGCTCTTATTGATTTCGCCCCGCCGGGCCCCCCTCACCATTTCATGTTTAAAACAACACTGATCCTCATTACCCAGGCAGCCGCCACCGCCCTGATAGGGAAGAGAGAGGAAAGAGACGAGGTGAGAGGAAAGGGAAGAGGAAAAGACAGGGTTGGGGGGAAATGAGGAAGGAAAAGGAAGGAATTAGCATTAGGAGGAGAGATAGAGACAGAAAGTGAAGGGGGGAAACAATCAGGGAGAGGAAAAAAGTGAGAGCACAGCTTGTGTTTTGCTGTCTTAATGCCTTTAGTTTGAGTGGTATAAGTAATTACCGTCACCCTTTAATGCGTGTAATGCAGTATTACTGGTTTAAATCTCCCCCCACCCCCTGCAGTGTGTAATAAGGCTAAAGAATTGACTCAAACACAGACCGCGAGGATCCGTCTAATAATTCTCTGTGCTATTATCCTCCTTTGCTGCTAACACACAGCTCCCTCTCTGTGCGATTGGCCACGGGCAAACACTATCATTACTGCAACAGTGGTATAAGCCCAGCTCTAATACGTCTCTCCCCCTCCCTCTCTCCTTACTCTCTCCTTGACTCTTTCCAAATTTGAGCTTTTATTAGGAGGAGGTAATTTGCCAGCCCAAATTGCTCCAAACTCACAACTAGGGGAGCAAATACTTTATTTATTTCCCTGTCTGTATTTACTGCTATTCAAGGGCTGATTTCTCTTTTTGTTTGTTTCTTTTTCTCTTTCCTATTAGTCAGTGGTGTGTCCAGCTGGCCCATCAATACGGGGCTGAGATGCCACTGGGATGGAGTTTGTGTGTTTCTGTGAGTGACTGTGCTTGTTTGGCGGGATTTCTGTCTATCGCACGCTTAATCATTGCAGAAGGTAATTAAAGAGAAAAAACACCCAGAATGAAGTCCTCATCAAATTTTAAGACTTAGTCATTTCCTCTCTTCAATATGTATCCTGTTAAGAAAAACGCTTCCCGGCTGAGGATTAACATAGATATGAAGTTTTCCCATTTGCCTGAAGCTTAAATAGCTAAGCAGAGGCGTTAGCCACTTGCTAACGAGAGTCCAATAGCAAAACTGTGAGGTGTGCAGGATTGCATGTTTCCATTTTATATCTATATCTATGAAAAGCAGAATTGCATGTATTAAATGTTTAATTTACATGTTTAAATTGAAAAATATGGCTGTTTCTAGATGATTCTTCTGCTGGTGAGAAAAGACGGATTGAGTTAGTAGCCGAGCTGAAGGAGTTTGTTCTCTGAATCATTGTTGGGTAAATGTTACAGTCTTAGTACACCAAGCTGGACAGTGAGTTGCTAGTGTGCACGCAGAAGCCTTCAGAGCCTGTACACATCCAGGTAAATATATAACCAGCCATCAATACCCAACACACACCCCCTAGTCTCCCCTCCCCTCCATGTTTTATTAGGTCAGTAAGTGAGTGTAATGTTCCCTTTTGTCGTCAACCATGCACCTAACTTTGCTATGGTGTCAGTTCATTTAAAGGGGGGGTGTTATGTTGTTTTACATTTTAAGACATAATGTTACAATGTTGGATGTCCAGACTAAACAGTTTCAAATCTGTAGATAAAAGTACGTTGGAGTAATCCCCAGGCTTCTCAGCTCAGTCTGCAGGCTGCTGTGAACTGGCAGAGGCTGTATGAGCGCCTGAACAGAGCACCAGTGTGAGAAACATGATGCGTTTTTTTCAACTGTAAATTGTGCTAAGCTACTCCACAAGTATCACAGAGTGAAATATGAAACTTTAAATTAGCTTGATTCATATTCACTTAATGTTTATGCATCTCTTTTTGGCTCCATGACATGTGAATTTATCCGGGTACCGGTCATTACTGCATCCTTTGAAATCTGTACCTGAATCACAAATGTTCTTCAGGCCTCTCTTACATTTTTCTAACTACTAACTAGTTACTGTGGAAGTCCCTCATTTTGCAATAGATAATTACCCTGCAGTGTAACCACGACAAGAGAAAACACTTTGAAAAAAGTCAGCAGCTCTCCCAGCAGCTCGTTGTCATAATGTCTATTGTGATTTCTAATGGCAGATGTAAAGAGTAAACTGAAGCTCTCCAATTAGATCGTCTTTGCAGTAGGAGAGTAGTGCAACACTGTCGAGTGCAGAAAGGGGGTTCTCTGCTCTGCGAGGGCTACTCTCCCATTTAAATAATGTGTGCTTTTGCCTGGATAAAAGAGGTTCTTAGAGAAACCACATCAGCCTCAGCTTTTCTACTTTTTCCCCCACTCTGACAGCAGAGGTTTCAGTTGTCTCCCAGCCCATGCCCTTACCCCTGGCTCCTCTCTGATGCCCTCTCATTCTGCCCTTGTTCCCTGACAGCAAACACTTTCCACTCCCTTTCAATTAGGGGTCCTTTCTGACGCTCCCTATCCCCATACAGGCCTGTTAGCGGGGCCGAGGAGGAGGAGAAAAGGCAGTAAATTGGAGAGGTCGAGCCCTGAGGGGATAATCCTTGTTCCGTGGCGCGCTGAGGGTCAACTCTTTGCATCCTGCATGGTAACGAGCAGAGCATGAGAAACAGAGAGAAGAGAGAGTGATTATTCTGATTAGCTATGCATTCTTCTATCCATCTAGCCCAGTGCAAGGCTGCCGTCCACACATACACACACTCGCTCGCACAAAGCCTGAACCAGCCAGCCAGCAGATCCTGAGATAAGCCAGCTAAAGGGCAGAGTGTCCACAAAGCAGAAAGCACACAGAAAATCATCAGCAGGCTGACATGTCGCTCCTCGTCTTCTGACCTCACAGATAAACCACTCGCTGTATCAGCTCAGTCACGGCCCGAAAAACCATCAGGCCCCCGAAGCCGCAACGCTGCTGCTACATCAAATACTGTGTGTGAATCGGACTCTGGCTTTAATAAATAATGATTTACCACAAAGAGCCTGTCTAGGTCTCTGCATTCCCATCTCTTAGATGTGCAGTCGTCATAACCCCTCTGTGTGTGTGTGCGCGTGTGTGCATGCGTGTGTGTGGTTACTAGTGGAGACGTACTTTCCGCAAAATGCCTCTATTGATGGTAGTCAAGTCAATGGCATCCTTGCAATAGTCATCCACACAGTCAATTACCTCACAGAAAGGCGGGTTATCTCTGAGATAGTCTGAGCTGCAGCTGGCAGAGTGCCCAGAGTGTCTGTTCGGCATGAATGTCTCTGTTGAAAGAGCTCCTTTTTTAGGAAATAATGGGGATTCAAATATTGGGTCTGTCTGCAATTGACACTGGAATGTGCTGAGAAGCTGAGGTCACGGCAGGAGGAAGAAATCATTGTTGGCCTCGGCCAGATAAAATCCCAAACCTGCTTTCAGAGCTTCGGTTATGATTATGTTTGCTTCTAACTAATTATTCAGGAGGTCTCATCTAAGGTATTAGTTGAGCAGATTTGACCATACATAGATGTGGAGTACTGGCTGTAATCTGATAATGTCCTGTTGATTATAGAACAGAGGGTTTGTCATACTTTGGCAGTCATTAAGAACATTAGAAGTCTTATGATGTGGGATGAGACGGATACTGGACTTCTGTGTTGCCAGGATTTTCCCCTTTGTTCCCATTATCCACACACAAAGGGGGGTTTCTTCTGCTGCATTTGACGTGATACTGAAGAATGTTTGTCGGGAAAAACTCGATAAAATATTATTTTGCAAGATTACCGTACTTGTTATGTTACTTTTTGTGGTAGACCATGGCGGTATGATTTATGAGCAGCCAGCATGGAGGTATTCACTGACCATCAACAGCTTGTTTAGCCCTGGTCACTACACACTATGCTCAAACCTTCCCAACTGTGAAACATAAGGAATGGTACCACCTCTGCAGCCCTTCTCACTTTTTATTATTGACAAAATAACCATATCTTTGTAATGTGTAAATGATTAATGCATAACTCCCCAGTACTGGAAACAAGTAGTGCCAACAGTGAGCACAAGTAAGCCATGCCAGCATCTATGAGACAAACAGCACTGCTTTTAGCTCACGTGTAACATGATCACAATTACAATGCTAACGTGCTAATGCTAAGTAGATATTATGTTGGTCATGTCCGCCATCTTAATTAGGCAAGTGAGAAAGCTAACATTAGCTAATTGGCACAAAACAATAAGTACAGGTGAGGATGATGGACATTTGATTCAACTTTAGGTGATTTAGTCAAAATCAGAAGAATCAAACAAACTGAAGTTTTGACCTGAGGATGGCCCAAAACGTCTGCCAAATTCTATAGCATTCCATCCAAGTTGTTCAGGCATTTTCTTTAAAGCTAAAAAAAAACTAAAACTTTTTCGTTGGTGCATCATTAAAAATCAGATGATCATCAAAGTAATTTGGAAACATCATCTAGAAGTCATAAATGTTCGTACTATTTGGATGGAGTGACTTTTTTGGATTTACTGTTGGGGCAAGAGGAGTCAAGTCAAAGAATTGCCAAAGCCATCAAAAGTATTAATTTCTTGGCTGCTATGAATGTCTTCTTAAAGGAATCATTGTAGTTGTTGAGGTACAGACCAAAGTGGTGGACTGATGGAACATTGCCATCCAGAGAGCCATGCTGAGGCACCACTGCCCAGATGGTCACAATGGATCTACATCAAGTGGTAACCTCTGGGGCTCAGTAACAAAGCCAAGTGGCCGCTCCAGGCTTGCTTCTTAAGCAACTAAATACCCATGAAGCCCTATAATAAAATGCTAAACTTTACAGCAGTGTTAAACATGTTTAGCCTCTTTAGCTAAATACTTTCCACAAGCTCAATTAGCTTCTTAAGTCGGTATGCTGAACTCAGGGCCTCAAAAAGTCAGTCAACAAAACAATGTCACTGTTGCCACATCCATCATTTATAGTCTATGATCTATATTGACAATTCTTGTTACAAATATTTAGAGTCTATAAAGGCACCTTGCTCAGTTTAAATCTTATATTGCATTGTATCTTGCCTTCATCTCAACCCTAGACTGGCATAGCTGGACCTAACTCCATGGCAATGTTTCCCCAAAAGTTACAAGTCTGTTTTTACCAGAATAATAATTCTGCACTCATAAAACAAGATCTCTGAACACATGAAAAGAACCGAGCCATTCTGCTTTAATCCGAGACCCAAATCTTTGTCAAAGCTTGATACTTTTTAAGGTTTCACTAGCTAGCTCGGAGGTTGTTGTTGTTGTTTCACGTAGCAACAGGGATTTTGAAAATGGTCAAGCGGAGACTGACAAAAATTCTGTCTTAAATATGTGGCTGATTGCAAATTTATTCTTAATGCATTTCCTGGGAGGCAGACTATCTCAACCCTTCCTAGTGTCAGAAGCAGGGGAGGAGAGAATTGGGGATGACACGCGGAAAAAAGGGCAAAGGGTGGGAGTTGAGCCTGGGGCCGCCGCATCGAGGACTGAGCCTCTGTACATGAGGCGCACGATTTAACTGCTACTTCACCGGCGACACACCCTTACCCTTTTTTATTGACTTTATGTTGTTGTATGCTTTGTAAGATAAGTTTTTGTTTTTTTTGTCATGCCATTTATACTTTTATTTGGTGATCCTGTGTTGAGTATTGTTCTAGTGTGTGTGCACAACATTAAAACCATGGTCTTTAATTCCTCTGAAGGACGTGAATCCCCTAGGAGACTAAACCCTGTGGATGAAAACAAATGTCTGACAAATGTGGTTCTTTAAGCAAGTATTGGAAACCAACAAAATATGCAGGCCTAAATAAAAGAAGACAAGTAGCCAAATAAAGGAGAGGGGAAGAGAAACAACGTGAATACGACTCATCTAAAACCACCCAGGAGATTGTAGCTAGCATGTGTTAATTGAACGCTACAATAAATAAGCACGCATCAGATGAGACCTTGCCCGTTGAGGCGTTGATCAGCTTTGGGAGAGTGATGAGGATCGACTGAGAGTCTCAATTTCCAATAGCAATCACAGTGTGACATCTCTTTCTCTAATTAGGACTGTAGAGAAGGAGAGATGAATCCAGGGGGAGCTGCTGTTGCTTTGAATAAGTTGTTGTCTTCTTTAATAGTCTCACTCCTTCTCTCCCTGACCTGTGAGTGATACACACACTTTAGAGCTCACAAACACATCCTGCAGCAGCTGTGTGCTGCTGAGGAAATTACATACCACATATAGTGTTACTTTTAAACAACTATTTCATTTGCTTGATTTGAGCTGTAAACAACTGGGCTTCATGGGAAGTGTAAGTCAGCCGTAAGGGCTCAATCTGCTCTGGTGATGACAGGAAGCGGGTTGGAAATTATTTTGAAGGCCAGAAAATACATCTTGGACCTTTTCATACTCCTAATAATCATGTGAAATAATCATCCCAGCATGAATTCATTTAGTTGAAGATATTTTAAGGAAGGGAAATACAATTGGAAGTTGTTCCCTGTTTGACTTAAAGCATTCGTACTTCATATAACATTTATGTAGGCTATGTTCCACAATTCATTTTGTATTTTTTCAAGTTCCCATTTCGCTCTTTTTAATCATAGTTAGTATACATTTCTGCTGCAACTTGTTGTATTTACTTTGTAGTTTGTTTTTGTACATGAAATATATTTATTTTACCTGCCTGCACAGAGCTCATTCAGAAGGGTACAACTACATAAATTAAGCCCCATTAATAAATTAGTCTTAATGTATGAACATCTTATTCCTAAAGATTTGCATTTAGTTTTAAAAGTTCCACTTATTTTGCTTGTTGCAAGCATTATTCAAGTGCTTATATCAGTTTAAACAGCTTTGATTTTATTCATAAACCCATTACTTTAGGTGAAAGTTATGCATTTGAATTAGAATTTTATTTCCTGGAGTTGATCCACAGGAAACTTTAAAGTAATGAAAATGCTTCAAATAAATGAACCCAATTAGTAGGAATGAAACACTGTTCCCAAAAGTTATAATTGATTGAGAAAATTAACACCTTTTACTAAAGAGAAATATTGCTGTATACGTCAGCTGCTTTACCATGTTATGTTAATAACAGCTAATTAGCACATAGCAGCAAGTGTTTCAGTAAGCAGTGTAAAGAGCCACCTGTGTCCACATGATTGAATTACAGATTCCCCATTGGGCTGTTATTACGGACTATGGATGCAAACAAATGTGTACTTTGCTCAATGCTTCATTTCAGGCAGAATGTAAATGGATCATAATAGATGACGGTGTGTAAAGGGACAATAATGATTAAGTAAAGTGAAATCCTGGCAGTGTTGTTATAGTAAAAACACCATAAACGGGATGAGAGGAGAGCTCTTGTATGGAGACAAGCAGGACGGAGACACTTAATGGTTGTGTGTGTATGTGTGTGTGTTTATGTGAACATTCAGCTGTAAAGGTTTGTTAACAATGTTTCATAGGGTTGCTGGAGATTTGTAGCATTTTTTTAGATTAATTTAATGTGTTAGGGCCTGTGTGCAGGCCGTGCCTTTATTCTTTACAAAACCAATGCAGTTCAGTGTTTTCAACACAAAAACACCCTCGGTGTCAGCAGTTTTTTGTCACTGTGCCTACTAGGGCTGTGTATCGATAAGGATTTCTCAATTCGATTTGATTTCTGATCCAATTCGATATCGATTTTTGTTAGGGGTATTTCAGTTACAATATCAATGCACCTCTAACCTGGTGCATTATCAAAATTTTTAATGTTTACAATAAGACTGAAGTTACATCATGTACTTTTTATTTAACATGACAAACACACAGCAACACAATATTACCAATTTTATGAATCAGAGTTATGGGGAAAGGCATACTGTACAATATGCCGAAAATATACCTGCGGCCAAAGCCGACACTAGAAGAGAGAAACATTAACATCGGTGCAAAACTAACTTGCATATTCGTGGATGCACACATGATAAAAAGAGTCTGTCGGTGATCACTAATGTCTCCGTAGTAGCTGCAGTAAACAAGTCCAGGCATGTCTCCCCCACTGCTGTGTTTCAGGGGGGGGATGCGCTGAGTCGTGCTGCGTTCAGGAGCGCTCAGAAATGTGAGTGATCAGACACGTTTTTACATATTTGTTAAGAACGATCTCGGAATTTATGAATCGATATTGGGTCATTCAAATGAGAATCGATTCGAAACGGGAAAAATCAATTTATTAAACCCAGCCCTATTGCTCACAGCCCACTTTTGGAACACCGCCGAGCTCGTCAATGTCAATTCTCCCTCACGACCAATCAAAATCAAGAAGGGGCGGGACTTCACATATCAACTTTCTTGACAACAATGGAGGAGGAGAAGCTAATCCTTTCGTTTTTTCAGGGGTACAATTTCCAGGTGTAGATCTGTTGCTAATGCCAGGACACGATTCCTTTCCATCGTTTTTACGTTAAGTTTGTAAAATAAAAGCAAATATTAAGCACACAAAGCAATTTAAAACAGACTTCGGGCCCGATCAGACAAAACACGTTTTAGCAGCCGGGGGCGCCTTTTTTGTCATTGTTTTCAATGAGAGGCTTTTTGCGCTCTGCTTTTGCATTCCTGAGCGCCTCGCGTTTTTCTGCTGTGAGTCTTGCATTTTTGAGGAAACGCTCTGAGCGCCTCGAGTTGAAAAAACTTCAACCTTCACGTCATTGCCGTGTTTTCTTATTGTCCAATCAGATGAATGTATAGGCAGGCCTTCTGTCAGTTCACAATATAACGGTTAGGTTAATTACAGCTAATGATTCGGTGGTTGCCTTAACAACAGTAAAAAAAAAAAAAAAAGAAGCAGCGAGCGTACAGAAAAGGCAGTGCGCCTCGCGTTATATAGCCTGCAAAATGTGCTCTGTCTGATCGGGACCTTAACGGTCACTACCAAGGAAAGCAGAAGTGCCGCCAGACAACTTTTGTAACCTAGCAACAGTATGCACATTACGTCTGTTTTTAATTCATCAAAACTTTTGTGAACAAAAACCTGCAAAATTAAAGACATTTCTATGAGCTGCTGCAATTTGAGTGTGAGGTGCACGGCCATGAACAGCACGTTTTCTAATCACTATTCTGCAGCAGTGTGCATTCAAGACCTGAATATAAAAGCAATTTCTCATTCGCGATGTCCTCACTCCTACATGAAGGATCCATTTAAAACGGACGAAGGCTAGACTGTCCTCCCCACTCCTCTTTCTAAAGTAACAGGCAGCAGAGAGGTTGTCAGGTGTTCTCCATTAGTGGTTAAAAAGCAGCCTCTCACTCCCTGCTGACCGCACTGTACACTCTCTCACATGGCAACATGGAGGCTTAAGTGTGTGTGTGTGTGTGTGTGTGCACGCATAGCCTCCGAAATAGACGTGCACTGTCTGAGATAACAGAGAAAACAGAGCAGCAACCGGGAATGATCCAGGTCACAGCCGCAGGTAGACATCCTTTTTTTGGGGAGTCATTTAGTTTCCAAGGTAACTTTACTCTCTCTGAAAATCTGGTCAACATCATCAAACCCTAATGGAAAACTACAGAAGTCTCTTGTTTCATTGCTACACTTTTCATGTTAAGACCTGGAACAAACAAAAAAAACAGCAAGTATGAGGTTTGGATAGTAACACAGAGGGAAAGCTATTGTAACAAGAATCCATGTAACACAAAAAGGAAAAACAACAGACTTACTGTTGGAGAGTCCATGGGGAACAAAATATCCAAAAGCAAAACATGTCCAGAAAAAACAGGTGAAAACACTGGAAGAGCCACGAGGAACACATCCAGTCAAGGAGCAGGGGATGAAGGTTTGAACTGATCTAAACAGTGGAAGACAAAGACATTATACACTGGGGAGGTGAGGCTAATCAGGAACAGGTGAGGCTAATCAGGAACAGGTGAAAACAATCAACCAAATTAAAAACGTGAGATAAAAAAAATGAGAGATAATACATGACAATAAGATGGAAAGATTTACCAGAATTAAAATAGATCATTCCTATTCTGACTATTTAATGCAGCTCCACTGAATAGTTTGCAGATGTTTCCATTAGTTCAACTGTCCATGAAAAGTTTTTCAAGCAGGGTTTGACACAGGCCACTGTACAACATTAACAGTGATCCGTCTGTCTTTTAAAGGGGATTTTGACAAAGACACTGGTGTATTTCAGCCAGCCAGAGCTCTGAATGGAGACGATATTTTTCTGCTGCGGTTGTATCTGGTACTTGTCAATAGTTATTGTAAAACCTATAGTAGATGCAGGTCAGAGTTCCGAGCAGGAAGCTTAGCTATGAACCGACATTGATGGGGATGAAGCAAAACGTATTTTAGCCATTTCCCAATTTAACCAGACGTCTACGGTTGGCTCCGGTTGTAACTCTTGATTGTTCTCGCTGATGGTCGCTTTCCTTTTTAGACTGTTTGCCTTCATCTGAGCGTCGTATTTGTTGCTCTTTCTTTGGATTTTCACTTATTTTTGAAGTTGTATCTGTAGTCATCAATCTTTTCTTGGTTTGTTCAGCCATAGTAGATTACTGTTTACTCACAACACTTGCACACCCAGTCCATCATAATAGTATATACTGCAAATACAAAGGCTTTCATCAGTGGGCCATAGGCTCAATCACCATTGTGTTGCCTCATACCTTTAAGTGACTTCCTCCATATGATCAGTATTAGTGTAACTGTAACATCAGTGAAATTCCTCAGAGCTTTTGCATGGCTATAGTGAAACTTGCTGTTGCTTTAATATAACACTGTGAAGCTTAAGCAATTATCTAACAAGGTATTTAAAATTCTGGTTTGCTTTAATTTAAACAAAGCTGTCCTGATAAACTGACTGACTGTAAAGTGAGCCTCCTGTTAACAAAGAATTCCTTCAAGGCTAAATGCTGTCGGAGTAACAGTAACAGCTGCATTATGTGAAAGCAGCTTTGTGTACAACACCCGGCCTGAAATTAGCTTTTAAATTGCATTAGCTTTTGGTGTAGCTATCGGTCCCACGAGTAAAGACTGGAGAGGCCGTGCTGCAGTGAACAACAACAGAAGCTGCAGTGTAACACAACAGAGCCAAGTTTCCCTTTAAAGTGCGGACTGTTGCAAGCATGTTTGTCCTGTGAGTTTACCAGGATCGATAAAGGTTTATGAGACTTTGAAAGTGTGCGGTGGAATCTGATGCCTTATTAACACTGTTAGGTTTCATGATGACTTGCTTTTCACATTGTGTTTTCAGTCACGAAGGATACCTACTTTTTAGACTGTAGTTTATGGTAAAATTTTGGGGGGATGTCTCTTTCTATCAAACACACACACACAGACACAATCGGCCTCTTCCCTGAAATCCAACTGGGATCAGGTTGTCCAATATCATGGATCACTCTGGATAAATAAATTTGCTTTCCCACTTCCTCCCCACTCAATCCTGTCTCCATACACACACACACACACACACACACACACACACACACACAAACACTCATGAAAGGCCTGTGCAAATTGTTAGCACCCGCTGTCTGTAATGTAATATTACAACAATTAGCAATTAGACACCATACAGCAGCGGTGCATTGAATTTATGTTTCTGTCCGCGCCTCCTTTTGCAGATGCGATGGTGCCGGGTGTCATTGGGAAATTTTATCACTGCTTGGGTAATGGAAACAAGGAGGGGGGGGGTCTGAGAGATTGTGTTGTCAGGGCTTCCTGACAGACGATCAGAGATTTCCCTTGCAGACCTTTCCCACTGTTACCCCACCCGCCCACCAACATCCCTCACTCCTGCTCCTTCTATTCACTTCAACATAATGAGCTTATTGGTATTAAAGTGCACAAACAATATCGCCAAGGCAATTACATACAATTGACGTATAATTTAGATGATGATTAAGCTCTGTGTGTGTGTGTGTGTGTGTGTGTGTGTGGGGTTGGGGGGGATAAACAGGCACATATTGAGGGGAGGAGTAACCGTTTCGTGTGTTGATCACATGGAGGTGCAGAATCTTAAATTGGTTAGCTGACGGTTCAGACTCTCTACATTTATATTTATTATTATGGGAAAGAGTTCAATAATTGTCTGGTGGTTGCAGAAACTGTTCCTCTGTATTTATTAAAGGATCCAAACAGACACGTTTCTCTAAGCAGCAGGTGTTTGAGTCTCTTGTAAGGTTTTGGTTAATGACTGTACAGTGTTAATATTGGTTCCACTGGTCAGGTAGTCTGATAGATTGTACTTAAAGATTCATATTGTTGAAGTTTGCAACCAGTCAATGTTCATTAATTGTGTTTATCTTTGGTTGTGATTTTGCTGGCAAGGGTTGTTTGAGGGTTTTTGTCGAGGTGTCCCGTGGACTCTTCTCTTTGTTCTTTTCAAAGAGTGTGTTAAAAAATGATCATGTCAGCATTGGACATGACTCAGCATATAACTCAATACTGAACTTTTATTGGAAAATCAATACTCGTTAACACAAAAAATTGTGTTTTGTTTTTATTTTGACTCACAGTGTGTGTTTTATGTCCAGAGAATGATTTGCTCTAAATCTGAGAAGTAAATGATACGACAGTAGCTGGGTAGACTCAGTCTGTAGGGACTTGACTTGAGAACCAGAGTCCGGTGTGGACGAAGTATGGAATTGGGGCTGGTAGCTGGAGAGGTGCCATGTCACTTCCTGGTTCCTGTTGAGATGTCCTTGAGCAAGGCACCGAATGGTTGTCTTGCTCGGGGCCGCTTGTCCATATGCAGCACCTCACTCTGACACCTCTCCATAAGTGCATGTCCATGGGGTCGTGTTTGTGCATGTGTGTATTTCGGGCCTATGTATGTGTTTGTATCAGAGTGAAAACATTAAATCTCCCCTTGGGTATCAATAGAGTCTTCTTCTTCTGCATGAATTTGTATCTTATTGTCCTTTCTCTTAAAGAGGCTACAGTCAATACTTTTAATAACAAACTTTTAAAAAAAGTGACACGAATGATGGTGATAGTGTATGAGTCAAACAATTACTGTGTCTCTGACAGCCACCAATTGGGTAACAACCCTCTCAGCCTCTTTCTTCAAGCCAATTAAATTGGTCCAATCAATTCTAACTTTACCTGGGCCTCGCCTCTTTCCCTTCCCTGCTTGGTATGGAGATTTGGTGTAATAGTGGAGCACAGTGACAAAAACAAAAACAAGACAAAAACAGGTAAAGGTGGTGCTTAGAAGCAGAGAAAAAAGAAGTCCTTTAGTGTTTGAAAACAACAAATTATTCATTTCACACAGTTACCAGTCAATAATGTGAGCTTAGCCAGTCTGAAAGCGTCGGCAGCAGAGACAGTGCAGCATAGAGATACCAGTTTGATTGCAGGTCAAGGTTGTGCACCAGACTCTGTAACACAGCAGACTATCAGGATACGGAGAGCGAGGCTTAGGTACGGCTGGCTGGTATATCGGACGCCTTTTGCTGACACATGCTCAACTTTGTCTAAATGAATGCTGATGCTCCAAATCAATCATTATATTTAGCTTCTTCAATTTCTGCACCTGCAAATGCCTGTCTGTCTGTCTGTCTGTCTGTGTCTCTCTCTCTCAGTCTCCCTCACTTGGAACACGTCCACATCAGCAACAATAAACTTAAGGACTTCCTTGCCCAGACTGTAAAAGGAAAACGATGGGCATACTACCAAAGCACATTATAATGCCTTGATGATAATGGATAGTCATAAATGTTAGCTGCTCAGTGAGGCTGAGTAATTATTGGGGTGATTATTGGAGCGTCATAATCATTCTTGAATACTTGTGCAGGAGGCTGATAACACAAAAATTATATTAGTGACAGCACCTGTATTGTGCGATTAGCTATAGTGAAATACAAGAAGACATCAGAGGGTGTCAAAGGCGACAGAAAGATGGCTTTTTAACACCAGTTTGTTACGGCTTCATTACTGAAAATCTTTTTTCAAAACGCTGCTCTTATTACAGTGTTGGAGTTTCATTTGAAAAGCCCGATTTATGGGTCAGATATACGAATGTAATGAGAATAAAAAGAGTAGTTTCCAAGTGTATATGCTTGAGTGTGGACTTGATCTTACAGACACGTACAGACACACATGGTGGCTGTTGCTCTGTCATTTACAGTCACTAAATCAGCAGCAGATAAGGAGAGCAGTGTGTGAGGGAGAGATAGTGGTGAGAATGAAAGGGTGAAGAAAACCAGGTGGCAGGAAGACAGAGATAAAAAAAGAAATGTGTTTTTGGTATAGATAGTCGTACACCGATCAGCCTTAGAGGTCCCATATTATACTCCTTTTCAGCAAGTTCACATAGGTCTCAGAGGTTCCAGAGCAGTCAATTTGAAGTCTGTTGCCTAAAAACCCAGTTTGTTCCTGGACTTCAGGCAGCCTGTAACTCCCTCTACTGAGCTCTACTGAGAATAAGCTGTTTCTGTGTCTGTAGCTTTAAATGATAATGAGCTGTGCCTGTCCACGCCCCTCCCGCCTCGGTACCATGCGCTAATTCGGTTGCTATTGGCTGGCTCTGCCTTCAGTCAAAGAGGGACAGGCACCTTCCTTCAACACCGACTCTGGTTCGCTATTGTAGGCTGAGAATCAGTAATGGAAGCTCCTATTGGTTCAAATGAGACCTCTATAGAAAGCTGAACGGAGCGGCAGTTCAAAGGGAATATGAAGTTATATAGTAAATACACGGGGAAATGCGGCATCTCTGACGGCCGATTAGTAACGACGCACGGCGATCCATGGATACTTATTGATGGAATAATGCTTTTGGACTAAATACTTTACTGGATTATATCATCTGGACCTTTAGCAATGTACCAGGAGGGAATTTATGAAAATAATATGCATCAGTGGAATACAGTGAGACTTTTGTAATGTAATGTCAATTTTGTAAATGTTTGTTTATGTTCTGTTGCCGTTGAATACACCCGCTGTGGTGATTGGATCTTTAATTGGTTAATATCAATCGAATCTTGAGCTTGATCATAGCTTTCCAACGATGTGACACATGAGTGGCAACATAAAGTTATCATTGTAGCTGCAGGGCAAATGTTGTAGTAATCGCGATGACGGCCCGCCGGCGGGCCGTAGAGTGGTAACGGGTTTTAACATAGTATAAGGAAACTATGTTACCAACAGTAACTTACTTTAGCTGCTATGCTAAAACCACATTCAACAGGCTATCACGCTCGGTAGGCCTATACAGTAAAGCAACATAGCCTCAGACGAAGAAGGTAAAAATAGAGTCCTGTGCTCGTTTGTGCAGCCAACAACAGAGCAACTGCCTTGCTTTGCCCGTACCTTCGCCATGTTTATTTTACCGGAGCAGCGTTTTCGAGAGGAAAAAAATAGCGCCCGCGAGGAAGTTTCAGGGGGCAGACCAAACATTTATCTGGGGCAGGGTCACCAACCTGGAGGAGGTGTTATTGCCCTTCATGACATCATGTAGGGAAAAGCTGCAACTGGGCTGTTTCAGCACACATCTTTCTGAAAAGTGGAGCAAGCAAGAGAGGAGAGGATAGACTTTTCTAATTTCGGGGGGGTTTGTAGACAGGCTGGGGGCGCATGACACGGAACACATGAAAGTCACATAGAATGCAACTGAAAATCAAAGACATAATTCTGTGACATCATCAGGTCTCTATATAAGAGAGCAGGCGCCCACAGTCAGATTGTTCCAACCCTTCAGTACCTACTAAGAGAAAGAACACTCGTCAAGAAAGCCAAAGACAGACATCCCAGACACGACATCCAGTCATCAGCAGCTTTTCTTTACCACTAAGTACACCAGAGAAAGAAAATGCAGCAAGCAAGAAACCCCAATGGAAAGAAGACCTCCAGGCTGCAGGTCGGAGGTAGAGCTCGGCACAGCAACTCGATGGAGCTGGAAACTCTCCGTCGGGACGTGAGCCAGCTCAACGATTTGCTTAACAGAGAGAGGGCTCATTGCAACAGTGAGAAGCATGAGAAGATGGTCATCGCTGCAGAGTTGGAGGAGATGAAGAAGCAGCTCACTAAACAGAAAGCCCTCAAAGAAATGTACATAAACAGGGGCAAAGTCACCAAGGAAGATTTAGAGAGGCTGCAAAAGTACAGCACCGAGGAGGTTCTCTCTACAACCAAGATTGCCACACAAGTGAGAGACACCAACCGGCAGAAGAAGAAAAAACAACTTCATGCTGATTACGAGGAGCTGCAAGTGGCACACCTGATTGGCAGCGAAGGATTTGCAGCAGAGCTCCAAGGAGTGAAAGACAAGAACAGGCTCCTCCTAGAAGAGTTGGACAGGACGAAGGTTTCTCACCATGAGATCACCCTCAGGCACGAGACTGACGTCCTCTGTGCCAGACAGCAGATGGAGAGCCTACAGTGTGAGCTGCAGCAGCAAATGCAGGCTCACACTGACAGAGCATCGCAGGACCAGGAAGTCATAACATCTTTGAGAGCCGAACAGGATGCCCTCCGTCAGAGGATGGCGGAGGAGGTGGCTGTCCTGCAGAAGGCTGCTTTTGAGAAGGAGAAGATGTTTTCGACAGAGCTTGAGGAGCTAAAAACTCAGCTCAGTGTCCAAAAGATTGTCCAAAAAGATTATGAGGACCTTCACATGGAGCACAGACTCAGCCAGCAACTCTTCACCGCTGAGCTACAGGAGCAGAAGAGCAAGACACAGGGTGTCCAAGAGGAACTGCAGAGGGCCAGAGATAACAACCAGCAGCTCAGCCAGAGATACGAGTCCGAGGTCCTCGCTCTCCGACAGCAGGCTGAGAGACTTCAGCATCAACATGAGGCAAAAGTCAAGTCTCACTCAGACAGGCTGTCGGAGAGCCAACAACTAATCTGCAACATCAGGGATGAGCAGAGGGCCATGCGCCAGAAGATGGCAGAGGAGATGAACGCCACGCAGCAGCAAAGCGCCGAGAAGGAGAGCCATCTTTTAAAGGAGCTGCACGAGCTACAAACTCAGCTCAACAATCAGCTCCAGAGAAATGAAGCGCTGTCCCGTGAACTTCAGGCAGTCAGAGATGACTTCATGCCTCCTAGGAGGAAGAGATCAAGGCCAGAGGAGCAACCAGCGGAGCAGATGTGCCTGGACGAGAACCCCCCGGGTACAGCTGCCCCTGAAGATGGGAAGATGTCTGAGGAGAATGTTCCAGTGACGCAAAAGACACCGTCATTCTGGAAGCAGGCCAGACACTTCCTAGGGTTGAGGAAGCCTCAGAGGTGGAAGAACAAGTAAAAGTCTTCCCCTCTCCCCTCCACCCCGACTCCCCCTCTCTCCACCCTCCTTTCAACCCCTCCTCCTCTCTCTCCACCCTCCTTTCAACCCCCCCCCCAACCCCCCCCTTTCTCCCCCCTCCTTTCAACCCCCCCCAACCCCCCTCCTTTCTCCCCCCCTTTCTACCCCCTCCTTTCCAACCCCCCCCCTACACCCTCCTTTCCAACTCCCCTCCTCTCTCTCCATCCTCCTTTCAACCCCCCCCTTCCTTTCTCCCCCCCTTTCTACCCCCTCCTTTCCAACCCCCCCCCCCCCCCCCCCCTCCTCTACACCCTCCTTTCCAATCCCCCCAAAACATTTTTTACAGCAGACATTTTGGATTGCCATAGCAACAATCCAAAATGTTTGCCGTTTAAAACTTTTAATCGATAACATGACATCAAAACAAAAATGGTGTCATGTAAGAAAGTCATGGCGGTGCAGTGGTTAGCACTGTCACCTCACAGGGAGAACCTGCCGACCAGCTGGCAACCTGTGTGGAGTTTGTATGTTCTCCCCATGCTTCTTTGGGTTTTTCTCCGGGACGCTCCGGTTTTCTCCCACACTTCCAAAGACATGCAGAGCAGGTTAATTGACTACGATAAATTGCCCTTAAAAAATAAATAATTAGTAAACAAAAAATGTATGCATCTAAACTCGTATTGTGTTGTACTAAGATGTTTGACAGTAAAATTATAAAGATACTGTCATTTCGTGTCGTTTGTCTCTCTGTGCCTTTTACACACAAGTTGCTTAAAAACAAAGCTTCAGGTCTGTTTTGTTGTCTTCATGTCTGTGATTGGACCTCCTTCATTTTGTCTTCATGTGTAAATACTTTGTCACAAGGTGTACACTCCTTCCTGACTGTCAAAGACTCAATTATTCTATAACAGTTGGTGGTAACAATCTTTTTTAACTTTAAAGAGTCACATATGGACGTACAGCACACATCGTTCATTAAACTTTACATGAGTCCTGAAGCATTATTGCGTCTGTGTTAGTGTGAAAGACTCTTAAATCAGAATCAGAATTGAGGTTTATTTCCAAGTAGGTTTACACATACAAAGAATTTGTATTGGTGATTTTGGTGCAGAACAATTAACACAGAACTAGAATAAAAATAACTAAAAGCATAGAGTCTGAATCAGAGTCTTAAACATTCGTGGAATGCTGAGTGACTAAGGCCATGTCCACACGGAGACGGGTTTAGGAGTAAACGCCAAAGTTTTTTGTCGTATGGTCTAACGTCCACACGGAACCAGCGTTTCAGGAGCCCGTATACGCTAATTTTTGAAACCGCCTCCCGGAGTGCATAAATCCCTAAACGCCACCCTGGCGTTTCCGTGTGTACAGCCTATACGGATCTTTCTTGAATCACGTAGCCTCCGTACGTTGCGCATGCGCTAACCCCACCACCACCAACAACAACTATGGCGGACTACAGTGCCGCGCTAGTTCTGCAGAAGCTACTTAGCTTGATATCGTCGTCAGTCCACACAAAGGTCTCTGGAGCGCAGCCTCTTGCCAGAGGGGAGGGTCTCAAAGAGTCTGTGACCGGGGTGAGAGGGGTCGGCCACAATCTTACCTACACACCTCAGGGCCCTGGAGGTGTACAGGTCCTCGAGAGATGGCAGATTGCAGCCAATCACCCTCTTTGCAGAGCGGATGATACGCTGCAGCCTGCCCTTGTCCTTGGCAGTGGCAGCAGTGTACCAGACGGTCATGGAGCAGGTGAGGATGGACTCAGCGATGGCTGTGTAGAAGTGCACCATCATTGTCTCCGGCAGGTTGAACTTGTTCAGCTGCCGCAGGAAGTACATCCTCTGCTGTCCCTTTTTGATTAGGGAGCCGATGTTTAGCTCCCACTTGAGGTCCGGGCTGGATGAGAGTCCATGTCACGTGGGGGGGTGGGTCTTGTTGACGCCTTGTTGATGAGGCTGGCAGCAGAGGGGAAGAAACTGTTCCTGTGTCGGAAGGTTTCAGTGCTGATGGAGCGCAGCCTCTTGCCAGAGGGGAGGGTCTCAAAGAGACTGTGACCGGGGTGAGAGGGGTCAGCCACAATCTTACCTGCACGCCTCAGGGCCCTGGAGGTATACAGGTCCTCGAGAGATGGCAGATTGCAGCCAATCACCCTCTTTGCAGAGCGGATGATACGCTGCAGCCTGCCCTTGTCCTTGGCAGTGGCAGCAGTGTACCAGACGGTGATGGAGCAGGTGAGGATGGACTCAGCGATGGCTGTGCAGAAGTGCACCATCATTGTCTCTGGCAGGTTGAACTTGTTCAGCTGCCGCAGGAAGTACATCCTCTGCTGTCCCTTTTTGATGAGGGAGCCGATGTTCAGCTCCCACTTGAGGTCCTGGCTGATGATGGTCCCCAGGAGCCGGAAAGACTCCACATTGGAAACAGTGGAGTCGTTGATGGTGATGGGGGCGGGGTGGCTGCTTTCTTTCTAAAATCCACAACCATCTGCACTGTCTTCAGAACATTACGCTCCAGGTTGTTCTCACCACACCAGGTCACCAGATGGTCAATCTCCCACCTGTAGGTAGACTCATCCCCATCAGAGATGAGTCCAATGAGGGTGGTGTTGTCCGCGAACTTCAGGAGCTTGACGGACTGATGACTGGAGGTGCAGCTGTTGGTGTACAGGGAGAAGAGCAGAGGGGAAAGAACGCAGCCTTGAGGGGAGCCGGTGCTGATGGTCCTGGAGTCAAGTCTGTGACCCACCTGCAGGTGGAGTCGGGCACATTCAGCTGGGAGAGCTTGCCCTGGACCAGATCCGTGATAATCGCGTTGAAGGCAGAGCTGAAATCCACAAACAGGATCTCGGCATAGGTTCCTGCTGAGTCCAAGTAAAATGAGTGCTCAATAAAGAAAGGAAAATTACACTCTGGGATACAAGTATAATTTCTAACAACTGAATAAAAATGATGGATAAAGAGTAAAGATTTGCATTAGGTTGTTTTATACATGTTGGCAAAAGCTGCTAACTGTAAATAATTAGGGCCCGATCAGACAGAGCGCGTTTTGCAGGCTGTAAAACGCGAGGCGCACCACACTGCCTTTTTTTGTTGAAGCCTCTGGTTAAAAAAAGAGTAGCTCGATGCGCCTTTTTTTTCTCCTGTTGTTAAGGCAACCACCACATCATTAGCTGTCATAAACCTAACCGTTATATTGTAAACTGACAGAAGTCCGGCCTCTACTTTCATCTGATTGGACAATGAGAAAAAAACGACCATGAGGTCCGGCGCTTTCTGCTTTGAGTTGAAGTTTTTTCAACCCAAGGCGCTCAGAAAGTTTCCTCAAAAACGCGAGGCGCACAGAGCGGAAAAATGCGAGGTGCTCTACAACGCAAAAGCAGTGTGCAAAAAGCGTCCCTCTGATTGAAAACAATGACAAAAAGCCACCCACAGCTACTTCTGTCTGATTGGGACCTTAAGCAACATCACATGAGAGGGAGTGATGTTGTGCTGAATATTATCACAGCTGTGATTTGGTCGTAAGCACGAAGCCGCCGGCCAACTCAACTTAACTGAAACTGGACATTTTTT
This sequence comes from Semicossyphus pulcher, assembly GCF_022749685.1. Classification (NCBI taxonomy): domain Eukaryota; kingdom Metazoa; phylum Chordata; class Actinopteri; order Labriformes; family Labridae; genus Semicossyphus; species Semicossyphus pulcher. The sequence goes on from NW_027211603.1 coordinate 22,538,235, forward strand.
GCCAAGCAACCCAAACATTCTCCTGCACTCTGTTTCTACAGGATACCGCAGATCAGCTGGGTTTTTATTTTTAACATTCTGTCTTTTAATTTAAATTCAAAGAGTCTGTTGTGTGATTCAGAGGTACCAGCTTCATTAATGTTGTCGTACAGGGTCTGCTGTAATGTTAATTAACAGCATTCAGAACACCTGGCTGAGGCGGAGTGACACACAGAGTGAAAAGTCCCAGTGATGTTGTACTCTATATCACCACACATGGAATCTCTCTTGTCCAATCAGATTACTTGGTCAGACCTTACTGTTGTATAACGTGCAGCAATTTACTTTCTCAGTGAACCCATTTTCACCCGCCCCGTAGTTTGGGAAATCAGGAAGCGACGCAACGGTAACGGTAGCAAGCAGAAACAAACTCTGTGAGAGGAATGGATAAAGAAAAGGGTCTTTTAAATGGCAAGTTCAGCCTCAAAGCCCTGATAGATGGTTCTCTGGACAAAACAACAGTAAATTGTATTTACTGTCGATGTGACTGGAGTTACCACCGGAGTACGTTGAATTTTAAATACCACTGATGCAGAGAGCCCCAGGTTGTGAAAAACGTCTTGTGTGATTAAACTTTGACTAAAATGAGGTTATTTTTATCTCCTACTGCAAACTCAATGACTTATTAGGAATGTTATGACCACTGACAGGTGAAGTGAATTACATTTACTATCTTGTTTACAATGGCACCTGTCAGTGGCATTGCTTTGGGCAATGTTCTGACACATACCACTTACCTAAACATTGTTGCACACCAAGTACAAAATGGATAATGCGCCCTGCCACACTGCAAACATGGTTCAGGAATGGTTTGAGGAACACGACGAGTTCCAGGTGTTGACTTGGTCTCCAAATTCCCCAGATCTCAGTCCAATGGGGCATCTGTGGGATGTGCTGGACAAACAAGTCCGATCCATGGAGGCCCCACCTCGCAACTTACACAACTTAAAGGATCTGCTGCTAACGTCAGATACCTCAGCACACCCTCAGAGGTGTAGTGGAGTCCATGCCTCAACGGGTCAGGGCTGTTTTGGTGGCAAAATGACACAATATTAGGCAGGTGGTCATAATGCCGTGGCTGATCAGTGTATGTTTGTGTGGATGTTACAATAGTTAACACCAGAAAATAACTAAAACCTGTGCAATGAGAAAAACCTGACATTTTCCACACAGAAACACACAAAGAGCAGATGCACTATTCATATAGAGACATAGGCACACATACAGTACATGAACACACACTCCTGGGGGTTATCCTGGTTTATCTAAGATTTCATTTCAGGAGATGGGCCTCCGCTTGGATTGGTGTCCCACTCAAGAGGGAGAGAGAGCGAGGAGGAAATGGATTGTAGGGCCGTACTCTGATTGATAAACCATGTTTGTGGTTTCCTCGGCTAACCCCATGTGTATGTGTGTGTGTGTGCAAAGGTGACATGATTGCAAATGGAAGTCTCTTAGATCCAGCTGACACCGAAGGACTCTTGACGTGATGTAGCAGTGTGTGCGTGCTTGTGTGTGTGTGTTTAGCATGTCAAATAATGGCATCAAGTCAAAAGTGTCTTTCTTTAGCTCTTGAAAAACCTTTCTTCTCTCAGCTGGAGGCTTCTCACAGATCACACAGCACACATACACACTTGTGACACTTGTGACTCGACGTGAACAAACAAAATGCCGGTGGAGCCAATGATTGGTGCCGTTCTCTAAGTCTTATGATTTCATTTCAAACTGGATCTCAAAAGTAAGCACCCACATTAAAGACAGAGAAAGAAAGAACGATGTTTTGGCCTGAGGGGAGACTGGGTTTTGGATGTTGATGTGCTTGACATTTATGGGACTGGATCACAGGCACAGTGTGTGAAAGGACTGTATAGACATGGTGAGATATAAAAGGGTTTTTTGGCAACAGATTGATTGAAGGCATGCAAAACTCCCGCAGTCACACAGCAGTCAGGGAATGTATTTTTGGTTTAGCCCCATTAGAAGAGCAGGGTAACTCGGGACATACAGTATCTGAGCTGCAGGTATTTTGCTGCCACACACACACACACACACACACACACACACACGCGCGCACACACACATCAGCTGTGCTTGTTCAGTAAGAATAATGCATTAGACTCCAGTGGGTCTCTACCAGACTGTTTAACATCAGAGCTGCTGTAACAGGAAGCGTATACAACATGTAACAAAGAAGGATTTTAATAAGTATATGTGTCAGACTAGGGACATTTTCTTCATTGAATGTGGCTGAATATAAATGATATTATGGTACTGTTTGTGCAACATGAAGACATTCCTTAAGCTGTTGAGCTTTGGTGTCTCTGGCTGGTTGTGGCTAAACAGGAGTATACATTCAAGCTATTTTCACAAGAGGCACTTCAGCAGCATTCAAGTGTCATGTCTTTTAAATGTGCATTGCAGAGAAGACAGGGTGTGGTGGATGATATCAACTAAAGCCTGCTCTGTGTGTGCACCTTTAAACATTAAGTTTTATACAGACAGGGATATTCACAGACACTTAAACATAGACAAAATCACATCAGTATGATACACTGTAAAAAATATAATAGTAAAAATAAGTTGTTTGTGTAAAAAACTGAAAAAAAAAGTGTTAAAAAAACAGCTAATGAAAGAAACTTTTATCCGTGTCTCCTTTTGACTCACATTCTCAAGTTGCAAAACTTTCCATTAGTTGAGGTGGCATAATCACAACATATTAAGTTATCACAACATTTAAAGTAACTTCTAGTTTAACTGGCGATGGATTATAAGATACCACCACAAATTGTTTTCACAGTGTGCATAAAATTTCAAGGTAAGTGTTAGACATTAGCTTTGATAGCTTTGTTAAGTTTCTGACAATCATTGTGACCAGGGACCAAATGTTGCATCCAGTGCTGATCTTGGGACACATCTGGTACTCCAGATGTGGAGGACATCTCTCCTTTGTAACTCTATTTACTAATGTTTACCATCTTGGAAAAAGGTGTTTTTAGCACTCAAAAAGGATCTTATAAACGCCATGACATTGTGTCTGGCACCAGGCAGGAAAATTGACAGAGAAACATTATCTCTTCTTACAGCAGCTGTTGTCTGTGATCTTGCAAAGCGGCATCTCCAGCTGCTCTGCCCAGGTGCTAACAGTGCAGGGCTGTGACTCAGCTGGAACAAGGTGTGAATGGATGCAGGTTTTGCAATGGAATAACATCCATGCTCAAAAAACCGTATAACTTAACTTATAACTTATACAGTAAGAAATCCATTAAAAAAATTCAGGGGCAACAACTAATGCAATGGAAAATGTCTTCTATCAGATCAAGCTGCACACATGCACATATCCTTATTACAATTAAATCCATTCAGTGGGAACAAACATGAAACGGAGATAGATTAGAAATCTGCTCCAGTGTGAGACTTTCTCAGTTTATTCTTCAAACTTGTTTTCTCTGATGATGTTTTTGAGGTCTGAGGGTGGAGCAGAGTCAGTATTTCCAGTCAGAGGGTGATGATCTAACAAGCCTGTGGATTCTCGTGCACCGCCACACTTCAGCTTTGAATGCCTGTCAGGCTCTCTCAAGGTTGTGAATGTGGTCTGTGGTGTGGGATCGACAAAAAACAGCATGATGGTGGAATCCCACCCTTGTCGGAGCCATACTGCAAAATGCTCTCTCTCGAAACTGCACCACAGCCGCCTCTCTCAACCCAAAGCAGAAAATAAAAGTCATCACCACATTCTATGTCCTTAATGGTTACAGTAAGAACACAAGTGCTTATATGACTTCATCGCATTTTAAGATAACTGGGTAAAGGGATTGCAAAATTGTGACACCATAGACCATGTATCATCTTATCCTCTGACTGATAATGCCTGACACTATAATGTATTATAAAGGCTTGAAGCATCTCTTATTACTAGTTCTGCATGTATTATAATGTATAATTTATAATGCAGTATATTAGTGGATAGGTGCTTCATATTAGATGTTATTTAAAACCTCAAAATGTAAAGTTGGTACAATACTTATGTTGCGCATTTCTAGACTTGCAATCACTCAAAGCTGCTTTACACTACATGTCACATTCACCCTTTCACACACACATTCATGCTAGCTGGCCCTACACTAAATTATTTTTATGAAAAATGAGCAGAATCAATGTGAAATGTTTAAAATTAAGAAGACTAGGTCAAAACCTATGTGGCTGACCGCATCAGGTCCTTGTACGCTTTTGTGGGCAATGTGTTACAACGACTGTCCTTATGAGGCCAATGACAGCGCGTTTGAAAGCAGGTATGCGCTGCGGACTTAGGTGAGGACAGTGGACGAGCAGCGGAGGAGCAGCCCTGCCTACTCCCCGAACATAGTATAGACAGAGTTGCGTCAGTGGAAGTCCAAAGTGCTCCATGATCCTCCATTGCGATCTCGCAACTCTCTCTCTCTCTCTCTACGGCCTGTGAAAGTACCGTTACTCACTCACTCACTCACTCACTCAGTCAGTCAGTCAGTCAGTCAGTCAGTCAGTCAGTCAGTCAGTACTCAGTCAGTCACATACAGACCCGTGTGTCGGGCTGACCCCGGCAGTCAGCCAAAAATTAGACTTTGTTACACCAATACTTGATAAGATAGAATAAACAATTTTAAACACTGATGTAACACAAGAAAACAGCTTTCAAATTAAACAAAGGGTTACATTTTCACTGTATTGATCACTTACAAACATTCCTGTAATTTAGCATTGCCCAAAGATTAAATTGGGGGAACGTAAGATTCAAAATTAATGGGAAAACCATATCCTGATTTGTAGTAGTGGACCAAGCTCCAACAACACTCATAACACAACTGAAAGGCATCTTCTGTTAGACCCTCCCTACCTGGTTAAACCCACACCCTTAAAACTCCACTTCCCTGGTTTCAAACACAAGGTTTCTGTTAGAAAATCAAAGTCTTAATTAAAGTCCAACCCAGATGATGAATGAAATATTGTGGGCTATTTTCTGGGATTTTACAGGCTAAGTCACAAAGCATACAAACACTATAGCACATGTTGTATTAGCAGACAACGCAGTGTCATACTGCTTCCAGAACTAACAACAGAGAAGCAGCACAGTTACCAATCCTCCTGTCAGATGTCAGAAAGTTGATAAAAGTGGGTGCTTTGTTGAAGAAATCCAATGTGGTCTTTCATATCCACTGAAGCATGAAGTTAACAGGATGTTTCTTGGCTTATTATGCTGCAGCTGTCAAAGCTGCTTTTTCAGTCCAAACTGGATTCAACTTCCTTAACCTCTCCGCCTTGGACACAGACCAAACGTACCAGCGACACAAGCAGAGCAGAATTTTACAACAATGAGTAACAGTGAGTGGGAAGCTAAGAGCGGATGGCACTAAAGGTCAGAAAGACAGAAGATAGGTGAGAAAGGCAGGGAGACAGAGTGATCCATACAAGCTGCCCAGTTTGGCTTCGGTCAAGAGAACTGAGAAACAGGAAATCAATATGACGGCCACCCAGGCAGCCAAATAATGGAGGCCTTACAGTGGCAGAGAGCTGACGATGACTACACATTATTAAGGGATATGCCGTTTGTGTGGACCGTTATTGTGAGCTGTGACCTGGTGGGGGAAGCAGAAATAAAGTGGTTAGTACAAAAATAGGAAACGCAACCAGGCCGCAACCTCCCGGGCTGAAAAGTTAAGATAATGCAGAAGTGCTAAAAACTGCAGTTCCTCAAGTGGCCACTTGAGGCTGGCTCCAAAAGCAAGTCAATCCTAATTCGGCCCCATATTAAAATGCTTAACTTTACAGCAGAATTAATCATGTTTACAGCCTGGTTTGCATCTCTATAGCTACTTTATCTATTCATTACAACTGTATAGGGTATAGTTTTTAAACAACAATTACAACAACTATTTAAGGGATATTGAGGCTTCAAGCTATGTTTAATTAGGGCCATAGACCCTCTGAGCGACAGGTGGAAGCTGCTAACTGTCTGCTAGATATCCCCTCAACTGCTGTGAGTCACTAAACTTGACATTTGAGCTAGGTTTCTGCTGTTGGTGCCCTTTGGAGATTTTTCTAAGCAAATAGTTGATATAATGTCTTGCTGTGCAGTTTATTTATAGACCATCCAATATTTCCAGTTATAGAAAATAGTAGTATTACTTCATTTATATGTTAGCGCTGATTTACAGATATTGGTGATTTATTTGTCCCAGTCTGTGTATGTAATTAGATATTGTTGTGTTTTTCCTGCAGAGAAGAAAGCAGACTGAAGCTATGAGAAGGACGGTTATTTAAAGAGGGGGTGTTATGCTGTTTCACATTTTAAGACATATATGTAATGTTACAATGTTGGATGTCCAGACTAGATGTGGGTGAAGTTTCAAATCTGTAGGTAAAAGTATGTTGGAGTAATCCCCAGGCCTCTCAGCTCAGTCTGCAGGCTGCTGTGAACGCCAGGTTTCACGCAGGTTTTTCTACATGCTGCACTTTGTAACGTCACAAAGTGCAGCCTCAGCAGGCTTCGGAGAGCTGGCCAATAAGAAGAAAGTGGGCTTGTAGGGGCGGGATTGCTTAAAGGGACAGAGCTGACTGTGTCGTTTCAGGCAGAGGCTGTATGAGGGCCTGCACAGAGCACCAGTGTGAGAAACATGAGGAGTATTTTTTAACTTGTAAATGATGCTAAACTACTCCATAGGTATCACAGAGTGAAATATGAAGCTTGAAATTAACACAATACCCCCCCTTTAAAGTAACCCTGTTTGTTTTGTTCACCTGTCGCTTGCTCTCCCATCCCAGTTTTGTGCAACTAAGTGTGAAGTCTGCTGCCTTCCACAAGCTCTCCTGACTTATGTAGTCCAAACAACTCATGTCAGCTTCCACCACAATTTTAACCTCATTCTGTGGGCAACACTGTTGTTAACTAATCAACTAATGATTCAGCCATGGGCATGGCTGTATAGCTTCAATTACTTAATGTTTGCCAACTTATCCCACTTCTCCAGATCAACCCTCTCTACCAAATATGGTCACTTCTGGATAAAAAAACAACAATAAGGTCAATAAGGCAACTAGGTCAAAGTGGAGGCTTGAGAGTGGCAGTTTGAAAGCTAATGAGTGACGTCACAACAGCTATGTCCATTTTTATATACAGTCTATGAATGCGGCACAAACAGCCACACATAAAGATGCTTGTACGGATGAAGGTTACTTACTGCAACTTATAAAACATAACCAAGTGCTGTTTATCCTGCGGCTTTACCTCATGTTGGTGTAATGTGTTATCATTATCACTGTGCATAACACTGAACAGCATAAAATAAGGCAAACGTTAAAAGTTGGGCAGAGACAAAGATATATCAAGATATGTGCAACCAGTATGGCGTTTTTAGAGGTAAATTAGATAAATCTGATGGCAGTTTCTTAGAATAACATGACTATTAGGACTGTTTAGTCTCAGTTACCTCAAACTATGACATGAAATGTAAAGCAGGTCATTTAATTCCATGTGAATAATAGCCTACTATACAATATATCTCTGTACTGAAGATTTTAATAAAACAAATATGATACATTTTTTGTCTAAAATTGATTCAAAACCAAAACAGAAACTAAAGCACATTTAGTGGAGTACGGCTTTGTTAAACTGAGCTCCTCATTTTAGAATTTGAAACCTAAAACTTTCTCTTGTCATCCATTACCGGCTCTCCTGCTGTAATACAGATCTCTCAAATCACCAGTAATTTAAGTCTCATGCTTTCCACTGGTTTATCTCACTCTGCTGAAATCATCCAGTAAGTGAGGAGAAGTGTGCAGTCAGCTTCTTCGTTAAAGGTCACATGGAAAAATGTGCGACTGACAGTAATGGCCACACTAGGATTGGATCTTCCAGCATGGCTGCTAATTTCCTCTTAAACCCGACCAAATGTCAGCAGCTCGCCTGTTTGAGGCTCCTGCAGCACGCTGTCAGTTTGTGCTAGTTAATGATGGTTGGGATGGTAATGAATGGTGCTGGACTCTTTAGCTATGGTATGAGAGGAGGATTACAGTATGTGTGTCTTGGTACAGAGTCACATTCTGAGAATATTTGAGAATAGCCTACATCCCAACCAATAATGCACGCTAATATCAATGCTAGCATGCATTCTAAAGTTCTTATTTAATGATGTAGTTAGCTTACCTTGTTACTTCACAACACACTTAGCATTAGCCGTTAACAGCAGTGAAGAGCCCACATATGCAAGTCACAAATGACTAATGAGCTGAGACAACAACAGCTCCGCAATCTTGTTACTGGCTTTGGAGGGAATACAAATGGTTTAGCCCCTTTAATGACATGTTTGGATTTGGTGTTTAAGCTAAGCAATTACCAAACATAAACTAATAGTCAAAGCTTAACATGTGTGCGCCCTGTATGGGGTGTTTTGTCATGTAAATCTACAATAACCATATTTTTTGGCCACTTAGGGGCAGCAGAAATGAGCTGTGATAACATTATTGACATGCCATCAAAGTAGAGGTTTTAAAGTGAACTTATTAGCAAGCTAGTTGCTAGTTACGCAACAATCCAAGAGATAAAGAGCAACACCAGAATTCATTCTAATGTATTTAACCCAACATTCACTGATTTTTACCTCCGTTTTTGGTCTCTACCAACCTCCTAAGTAAATTTCTGTCACTTTAGCAGAACTGGAGCGCAGGTTCATTGCTTAGTGATACACTTTAGTACAAGAAAACCCTTATAGCCAAATTCTTTAACAAACTTTAACAAGTTTTGTCAAACTCCACCAAAATCAAACTAGGTGACCAGCTGATGAATTACTTTCTCCTTTCCCAACGTGACATAGGCGTTTAGAATACTGAACCAAAGTGGCCATTTAAACATACAGTATATTTATGCCTAAATAAATGCTTTTAAAGGATGACATGATATGAACATTCATGGTTGTCAGCCGATGTTCATTTACTTGGTGGTGTTGAATTGCACTGTATTACTGTATTTTAAAATATTGGAAAACACCATATTATTGTTATGTAAGGGATAATGTCTCGAGAGCAGGTTGTTATTGCGGAATGGAACCCCGACAGGATAACTGCACACACATTATCCCTGTATTACATGACTACCTACTTACAAAATCCATTATTTGACAACAAATATTGATTTGGAAATTATTTTATTAATTTAAAAATGATTATATTTCTGTTTTCTGTTCAAAAATAGTCACTCACAGTGAGAGCTGCATCCATAGCAACAATTAACTCTAGCCTTCTTAAAATGAGCTAAGCAAGCATTATTACTCACATTAAAATGAGCTAAGCTAGCTGTAATTACTCACATTAAAATGAGCTAAGCTAGCTGTAATTACTCACATTAATATGAGCTAAGCTAGCTGTAATTACTCACATTAATATGAGCTAAGCTAGCTGTAATTACTCACATTAAAATGAGCTAAGCTAGCTGTTATACTCACATTAATATGAGCTAAGCTAGCTGTAATTACTCACATTAAAATGAGCTAAGCTAGCTGTTATTACTCACATTAAATGGAAATATTTCCACAAATTTTAAGTAAGATAATGTTGACCGAACTGCAGGAATCAGCGGCACCTGATTGACGTGTTCTGTGTTGTCACTGTCAGTGTCTGTTGACATTTTCTTTTCCATTCACCATCTTTAAACACCGCCGTATCCCTTACTGTGTTCTGTTTAATGTTTACTTCTCGTGCCTTCTTTAGTTCATAGATCTCTCTGTCGTAGCCTTCAGTTTTTGCATCGTTTAACCATTATTGCTTACTCTCTGCTGTTTTCATCTCTTTTCTTATTTCCCCTCTGTTAACAGACTGACGTCAAATTTACTGGACTTCTTTCGGCGGATTGATCTGATTACATTTAGTCCTCTGGATTGTGATTAGAGTGTGATCAGAATCAAGTATTTAACACCACCATGTTAACAGCATATATCAGGATATGATTCAGGAGGGTATTCTACAGTGAAAATCTTAAACCAAGACTCCATAAAATCTGTTACATGAGTAAGTACAAAAGCTGTGTTACAAAAATCTGACATTTGTTGTTCATGTCAGTGTCATTTAATTGCATGATAAATTAGGAAACATCACCTGTGTCTAAGTGGTTGTAATGCATCCGATGTAATTACAGACATGCCTTAATCCTGACAAGTTGTAATCAAATTTAATAAGACTCATAAGTGACCATTACACTGGGTAACACCAGCGCTGCCTGGAATCCAGACTGTGACGCATCAGGCAGTGAAAGTGATCCTGTGATTACATCGGGTATTGTTGCCTTACATTGAATTTACTGTACATGTGAGCTCATCCTTTCCCTAATGTCTGATTCAAACTGTGCTCTGCTTTCCTCAGATTTGTACAGAGCAAGAGCTAATGTTTTCCAGATCGAGTCTGACGAGAGAAAGAGAGAGAGAAAGTAATAACAGACGAGACAAGAAGGCATGGATTGAGTAACAAGAGACAAAGTATTTAAAGGAAAATCCAATACAAGGATGGTGTCTAACTGATGTTAGCCAATCAAGGCGGTGAGAATGGCAGGCTTCCTTGTTTGTTGAGCTGTAAGGAGATTACTTACCACCGGCCACCATAACATCTTATCCCCCAAATCCCCTCTCTAACACCAGGCAGCCTCCTGCAAACACAGACCTCATGCTCCTTTTTGCCGCCCAGCCCTGGCACTGTGCTTCAGCCTGTGTGTCAGGATAGAATCAAGACAACATAAAGCCCAGAGGAGCACAGACACCGACAAGCAAAACAAAGAGAGGGCTCTAAAAAGCTTGAGTGGGACTTAGATGATTATATAAACATCCAATGTACTCCAGCCTAATTCAGAACAATGAAAAGCAGGAAATGTGTACTCCTCTTTAGTAAGAAATGGGTGAGTGTCAGTGTCAGAAAATTACATATCTTCCCAATTTCCCAAAAAAACTTATGTTTATGTACAGTTAAGAGTAGGGGTGGGAATCACAGGGTAACTCACGATACACGATACGTTGCCGACGATAACGATAATTTCACGATACAGCGACTCTGCAATAATTGATTCATATAATGATACATCATGATGTCTAAATAATTGATCTGATTCAGCAGTTTAATTTCCATTCATGTTAGCCTCTTTCATATCATAAGCACCAACTTGAGGAGTCAAGAAGCTGTGACGCGGTGAGTCAAAATCGATATTTGGCCATCGATAATTGTATTGCACGAGTCAGGATGACGATATATTGCCATATCGATATTTTGTCCCACCCCTAGATAAGAGCAGATTGACCCAGATGGCTAATATAGAAACTATACACTCACTGGCCACTTTATGGGGTACACCTGTTCAACTGCTCGTAAACGCAATTGTCTAATCAGCCAATCACATGGCAGCAACTCAATGTTGTTGGCGCCATGCGGGCTGGTCTGAGTACTTCAGAAACTGCTTATTTACTGGGATTTTCACTGGGATTTTCACGCACAACAGCCAATAAAAAAGGCAACAGTAACTCAAATAACCACTTGTTACAGTCGAGGTATGCAGAGGAGCATCTCTGAACACACAACACGTCGAACCGTGAGGCAGATGGGCTACAGCAGCAGAAGACTACACCGAGTGGCACTCCTGTCAGCTAAGAACAGAAAACTGAGGCAATAATTCGCACGGGCTCACCAAAATTGGACAATAGAAGACTGGAAAAACGTTGCCTGGTCTGATGAGTTTGGATGGTAGGGTCAGAATTTGGCGTAAACAACATGAAAGCATGGATCCACCCTGCCTTTTATCAACGGTTCAAACTGCTGGTGTAATGGTGTGGGGGATATTTTCTCGGCACACTTTGGACCCCTTAGTACCAATTGAGCATTGTTTAAAGGCCACATCCTACCTGAGTATTGCTGCTGACCATGTCCATTACTTTATGACCACAGTGTCTTCTGATGGGTAATTCCAGCAGGATAACGTGCCGTGTCACAAAGCTCAAATCATCTCAAACTGGTTTCTTGAACACGACGATGAGTTCCTGTACTCAAATGGCCTCCACAGTCTCAGTCCAATAGAGCACCTTTGGGCTGTGGTGGAACGGGAGATTTGCATCATGCAAGCTGAATTAAAATTGTCAGACTTGATCCCACTTGACAGCTTTGCTGAAACCCTGAGAATGAAGGAACGCGAAAGCATTGGGCTTTGTCACTGTTTTTAAATCAGATGGTACGCTCATTTAAACTATCTTTGAAATTTTTTGTTCTTTATTTTATTCACTGTGCGAATGTTGTTTGTGTTGTTATGATATTCGTGGTGTTGTGTTTTGTAAAATGTCTGCTGCCTCTTGGCCAGGTCACTTTTGAAAAAGAGATTCTATATCTCAACAAGCTTTTACCTGGTTAAATAAAAAATAAAATAAAATGGATGTGTAGCTGACAAATCTGCAGCAACTACGTGATGCTGTCATGTCAGTATGGATCAGAGTCTCTGAGGAATGTTTCCAGAACCTTGTTGAATCTATAGCCACTTTCCCACTGGTCAAAAAAAACGCTAACACCCGGCTTTTTTGCTTAATGGGAAAGGTTACAACCGGCATTCAGACCCGGGTCAAATGACTCTGCAGTAGACCCGGGTAGTTATCGCCTCGGCTCCGATCGGCATTGATGGGAACACAAAACCCTTCTGTGACTCCTCGTCATCTCGGGTACAAATTCATCCCGTCTCTGTCCGAACAGCGCTCGAACATCGTTCCAAATTTGTCGACTGTTTACTTACCGTTTCAGGCTCGTTTGTGACGTTGGACGGCGACGCAGCAGGTACACCAGCAGAGAAGAGAACGAAAGCAGTGTACTCCACCGGCAATCGGCATCGATCAGCGGGTCTTCCCGGGTCTGAAAAACCTGCGTCAACGCGCTAATTTCGGTGGGAAAAGGGTATAAGACACGATGAATTAAGGCAGTTCTGAATGCAAAAGGGAGTCCAACCTGGTACTAGCAAGGTGTACCTAATAAAGTGGCCAGTGAGTATATATTTCAAGTCTTTTAATCACACATTGAGATCCTGTGTTGCCTTCTGCATGTCCAACAACACAATGTGGAGACCAACACCGAAGTGGAGAAACTTTGACAGAAACATCAACAAGGGATGTAAAATAAGAAGTACACAAGGACAACTGGGGCGAGTTTTAAGAGAGCTAAACGCTGCCTGTAACCCAGCAGGGTTGTTCAAAGTGTCAACCACCTTGACCAAGGAGAAACTTCTATTACAAAGACTTCACATTTAGCTTCCTTAGGTTTGGCTGGGTTTGGGCGAAGGGGAGGCTGAGATTACGCTCAGGCTGGCATCCGGCCAGCTACACGGTTTGAAGATGCCTTTTGATCATAGCTACATGTGTTTTTTTCTTCATAACATTAATTAGCACAGCCAGCCCACAAGACTCATCGCCGCCATCAAGAAGCCTCTTTAGTTGAAATTCTCCATTAGCGAGCACACATGTTCACACACTAACACGCTCTCAAACAGATCTGTTAAATAAATGAGAGTAGCTTTATAGCGGCCCTCTGTGAGCAGTAAACAGACGTTTACATCACTATAAAACTGGCAGGATGTTAGGACATGGCAGAGAGCCAGCAACGTGTTGCGAGAAGACTCTTAACCAGCCTTACCTCCTGCATGTATTCATTTTAAATTATGTATAATACATGTATGTGTCCACCCCAGTCCTGAATTTCCTCTTGCAGAGCGTGACTGCAAAACCAAACCTGATAAAACTACTAAGTCATCGTTTCATCCAGCATATCAATAAGTACACTAGAGATGTTCACACTTTGTCTAATCCAGTTTATTCTTTCTCAGTAAAAGAAAATAATTGGAAAGGGGAAGCAAAAAGTAAAGCAATGGAAACAAAAATATAGAATTTTCCACGTTCATCTTCCCATTATAACCACATTACAACCAAAGAAAAGCAACTCTACACTATAGTGTAAGTGAAACGCAAAAAGGGGTTAAATAAGGTTTCTTCTTTAAGATACTGAATATTCATTCATTATGCATGATCCGCTCATTCCTTCCACAGTCCACCAGGAAACATTTGGAAAGTAATTATTTGCTTATTTTTTACTTCCAGCACTCCGCTCAGCCCAGCCTCCACCTCCCTCGTCTACAGGCAGGGAGAGGAGGGGGGTGGGGGGTGGGGGTGCAGAGAGGGTGAAACAAGGAAAAATAGAGCAATCAATAAGGGGAAAGATGAGAGAGGGAAAGTGAAAGGCAAAGGAAGGAGAATGCACGTGAGCTCATCATGCTAGCTGGAAATGAAAACACAGGGCACTGAAGGAGGGAGGGGCTTTAAAGGACTGGTAAAAGGAGTGAAAACCAAACAATATGAAATCTTGTATCAAAGCTGGCGTCAAATATTACCTAAAAAAATGTGGATGACTAAGACATCATGAGAAACCTGAACTTTAACAACCATCATCCATCTCAGCGTCAGTCCAAACTCAAAGTGTACAACAACGTTGGATTTTGCCTGCTTGTGCTCAATGTGAACAACAGCTGAACAAATAAAACAACATAAAGGTATGAGAGAGTGTGTAAAAGTATCGTGGCGTGTGGAAGCGTACAACGTAGTAGACATTTCAGGTCATTAATCATATGCACACTTTAAAATACCTAACGAGATGTGTGTTTGCACACACAATCCACATGTTGCTGCAAAGAGACGAGGACATGTCTTCATGTGGGCGGGCTGTAGAGAATCAGGAGATAAAGACTGAGACAAAAAGAGGAAGACAGAGAAAATCTGCAACAAATTAAGTCTTGATCAATCCCATCCCAACTTTGAAGACAGATCTGTGTGGACTCCCAGCTTAATCCAACAAGCTTAATGTTTTTGAGTCCGACTCGCACCAAAAGTCACCTCAGTTTCATCATCCACAACGGTCTCCTCAACAAAAAAGAAATGGCATCAGAAAAATCTGAAATCAAAGCAGTAAAAGGTTTCCTGTGGAGGAAAAGTGAAACATCAAGTGGAGCAAGGTGGGGTAAAGATCGGGCTCTGATATCCTGATAACCTGAGGTGGATGTTTTACAGGTGTTTCTACCAGTTTAGGATTAGGGGTAGTGGACAGCCAGGGGGTAAGACACTGACTTAAACTGAGGCCGACTAGCTCGGTTTGCTCCACAAAGTCCATGCTCGGCTCAGAATACAAAGCAGCTCTGTCTGATTTTGAGGTAAAGAGCACAGTCTATAAAGAGCGCCAAAGCAGAAGTGTACACAAAGGGTTACCATCCCCTCCTCCTCCTCCTCCTCCTCCTCCTCCTCTTCGTCGTCATTCTTTGCTTTTTTTTCTTTTTTGAGGTAAAGAGTTAAGTCTTAAACTGGCTTCCGGGACAAACATCTTTATAAAGCGTTGTATTTCTTCTCGTCATCCTTTTATTCTTACACTTCTCACACTTGTGTAGTCGAGAGGTTGCCAAAAAAGTGAAGAAATTCTTATATTTCTTTTGCTCTTTATTGTTCTTTCATTCCTGGTTTTGGAATTTCCAAAAGGCATCTTAGCAGCAGGGATCTGATCGAGCCGAGAGAGGCAGAAAAACAACAACTGAAAACAGTGGGATTTAAAGAGAGCGAGCAATATTAAAAAGAAAAGGTTTGTGTGGGGTTTGTATCCAAAACACCTGCAAAAATCTTGAAAAACAAAACGAGTGGGGAGGAAAATATCAAATCCCTGTGAGTGCTAAGACACCGTCTGAACATTGAGATTCTTCCGAGGAGCTCAGGAGCACTCTTCTCCGATGCGCTGGCACGATCGGCCCACCTTGCGGTCGAGCTTCACCATCTTCAGGACGGCCTCCTGGCGGCCGCGGCCCAGGTGGTCAAACAGACAGTCGTGCTGCTCTGGGAGCCGATGGAGCATACAGAAGACGTAACCTGCAGGGTGGGTGCAAGAGAGGGAGGCCGGTTAATTTGGCATGTTTGGTCAAAGTTGAAATACTACTTCACCTGTAGTGAATGCAAAAGAATATAGTAAATATAAAAACAATACAATGTGAAATGAGATCACATCTTTACATACAGGATAAAATACTGTGTCTTAAAACCTTAAATGCAAATATAGGTTAATAAACATCTCCTTACATATTCCAGTCTTTTTAAATATAGAGCTATGATAATATTTATAGCTTTGCAGCAAAGCCTTTGTAAAAGGTCTTGTAGTCAGAGAAGATCCTGCTAGAGTAGACAGCTCCCTCTTTTGACTCCATTCAACCAAAGCAGACAACCCTCATCCCTCTCATTGACTCTCTGTCTCTGCTGCAGCGCTCGCAACAAAAGGCCCTGCCACTGTAGGAGGCTCGATAAGCTCAGAGAAGCTCGTTAGCTCTCATCGTCTTAAATTCATTCATTAATACTCATAATAACACTTCTGGCATTCAATGAGCAGTGATTAAAAGCCCATTCTGACAGCTGGTTGCTATGCAATTAAAACCTATGTGATTACAGCGCTCATGAATGGAGGGGAGGGAAGGGAGGAGGTTGTGTAACATTACACTCTTTGAAAGGCTGTAAGACACCGGTCAAAAACACGGGGGCATCAGCAAAAACCCAAAATTCTCCCAGTTGCCTACGACAATAAAAGTACAGATCTGTCTTGACGGCTTAGTGCAGAGCTAATGCAAGTTATTTTATACTCTGTACCAGAGCATATACCGCATATACCGTAAATAGATGCCTGAAAATTACCTGAGTGGGTTGAGATAAATTCCCTTCACACCACTTGTTCCAAATTTATCAACAAGCACTAATGAAAGGCCAGATATTTAAGACTACTTTCAAGAGTCACATCCCCCTTTAGAAACCCAAGATCAACAATCACTAAGCTCACAGCTGCTGTTATGTAACTTGAGCTGTGAATGAAGTTAAGCTTCATAACATCCGAGTGTATTTGAGAATGCTTCAGGGTAATATATTGAAATCTATGTACATTAAGTTTCAAGTTTTGATAAGTATGTACTGCATAAAACACATCACACCCACTCTAATCCACCTTCACTGGCTCCCGGTCAGGTCCCGCATCTCCTATAAAACCCATCTTCCCACCTACAAATCCCTCCATGGCCTGGCCCCACAGTATCTTTCTGACCTCCTCCACCCCTATACTCCGTCCCAGAATCCTCAGACACGGGCCTGCTCACCATTCCCCACACCCGCCTGCAGACATTTGGGGACAAAGCCTTCAGTGTGGCAGCTGGAACTCTCTCCCTATTGAGATCCGCAACGCAACAACCATTCACTCATTTAAAACACTGCTCAACCTTCCTTTTCAACAAGATCTACGATCAATAACGACTGCTATCCAGCTCACTCTCCTTGTACTTGAACTCCCATGTCAAGCGACCTTGGGTTTCTTGAAAGGCGCTGCATAAATCGGTTATTGTTATTATTATAAAATACAAGCTGTCTTAATTCAGTGGTTCTCAACTGGTGTAGCCTCAGGACCCACCACCACCTCCTTATTGACAAATCCCGACCCAAATGTTTCAACTACTCAAATTTATTTAATAAAAAAAGGCGCAGTTTGGACCTAAAGACGTAACGAAACATCACAGTATGTCAGCTTCACAAAACACAACAGTTTAATAGTCAACCAAAATGACCAGCTGGTAGCAGTGCGAGGGAAATATTCCCTCTAGAGTTCATTCAATAAACAGCCTTGTTTCAACAGAAATAAACTATAAAAGTGTAACATAAATGCAACTACTGTCAAGCTCATCAAGTTTCAAGAATGTAAATGTAACTTTATTTGGGATTTTCACGCACATCAAAGGAAACCTATGTCCTTCAAAATAAAAGCGCAGCATAGACTTTTTGCCACTTTTTTTTTCTTCCAAGCACACTTCTCACTGAAAACTCCGTGACCCACTTTTGGGTCGCGACCCACCAGTTGAAAACCGAGGTTCCAAAATGAAAAAGTGCAATTTCGTAAGAATAACACACACAGCACTGGAATCCTTTTAAACATAACCAGTTATTGTTCTGAAGATGTTGGTTTTTACTTTCCCTGCCGCAGCACAACAGCATGCTGCTGCACAGCGTTCAGCATGCTGGCAAGGCCTAATGGATTGTAGTCATTGTATGATTACAATGTGCTGCATGAATGAATGGCTTTTTACTCAACCTGCAGTAAATTCAGAATACACCGTTTATTTTGACAAATTGAGGCCCAGTACAGCTAAGAGAGAGTCAATCAAACATCACGCTTGATTTTAATATTTATTGATATTGTAGTTTACAATCTAACGTCCACATAAATAAGTTAATTTAATCAAAACCATAGTATTCAGCAGAGAATACAATTATAGCTTAAATATGTTAAAGAGATTCCTTGCCTTGTAAAAATCAAGGCAAAGTGCCAGGCAGGAAAAAAGCTCCACATCAAAGGAGAACCTGTGTGATTTAATTGGCTTTTTAAGTTCCAGTGCCTTTTCTCTGTGTCACATCTACATCCAGCCAAATGAATATTATAGTCTGTGTAAAAGCAGTGTGACAACATTGGATCAGACACACGCCAGAGCCGGATCTTTTCTCCTCCATTTACAATGTGAAAATCATCATGCTTTCAAGTCATTATCAGACCTTCTTGGCTTACACTGTGAGACATTCTGCAGAACCATTAGGAGAGAAATCTGCAATTACTGCAATAGTCAGAAATCACTTTAATTGCCACAATTTTCCCTTCAGCCTGTGAAAAGCATGTTTTCATAGTAAGCATTGGGCTATTAAGGATGGATGGCCCTTGCATTAAGCAGCGCCTGGTGGAAAAAAAAGGCAAGTCAATTTCCAATTTAGAAATTATTGCGTGGGTTTAAGCAGATGGTCTTTAAGCAGTGAAGAGCTGTGACTTTTTAAGTACTTTAATTTGTATGCAAACAAGTTGATTAGCAAGCCAAGTATTGGTTTAAACTGCATTAGTGTTTGTGGTAATTGGCTTATGTTTTATGTGCAATGTGAAACATTCAGGCTCTCTGTAATGGTCCCCCAAGGCTAGCAAAAGCACTCTGGTCATCGACGTTTCCGTCAACACACAAACATGCACAGGAAGCAAATGCATTTCACTGCAGTGGTTTCAAGTCACGAAACTATAATAAAGTTAACCAACATGTATTTATGTATTCATGAAGCCAATATTAATCACTGAAAAGGTCATTTGTTACAGTATGCACACCCCTGAGGTCTTTAATTAGAACAACTAGTGTGTGAGCGGGCCTGTACATTCATTAGCATATATATCTGCTCAGGGTTTGAAGTGTGTGATGTGTGTTTGTATGTACAGAGTCGTATCATCGTACCACAGCGACAGGAACCCAGCTCTTGCTGAACCAGCTCCAGTTTGGTTTGGCAGCGATGGCAGCGTTTGCGGCTCCTCTGTTTGGAGCCACTGCGAGACGAGGATGAAGATGATGACGCGGACAAAGATGACGACGACGATGAAGACTCCTCACCCTCTGGCACCTCGCCCACTCTCGCTCGCTTCTCGGGTGAAACATCGCTTTCTGACTCTGAGGCTGGAGACAAACACAAGCACATGCACACAAAATAAAAGGTGAAAAAGGCTACTGGCTGCAACTTATGTGCTCCATATGCAACTCTAAAATATATTTTTGATGCATGTAAAAGTAAGAGTTTAGATATGCTGTTCATGCCGTGAGCAACTGAAAGTCAGGAGCCAAATGCAAATGAAAAGTAAAACCTTGACGTGGGCGTTAGACTTCCTTGTTATGTTTCTACTGAGCCAAAACTGTCTTAACATGTAATTACACAAACCATCCCATCTGTGCATAACTTCTGATCAACAAAAGGTAATGTAATAATCACTAATGGCATAATGGCAACTTAAAAAGATTATGTAGGGCTGTTGAATGTTTCAAATTTGAAATACAAACAATTGTGAAAAATGTTTTTTTTTTGTTGAAGATGCTGTTGTGGACGGCCACAAAAGCATCTGAAGGTTAATCGACCTGCGAGAAATGGTTTTAAATAATTTATCTCCCAATAAACCTGCAGCCGAAACCTTATCTTCATTTTATTACTACCTTACCCACGTAATGATCCAAAAAGCATTCACCTCCCGTGTCTGCGACAGCAGCTTGGTCTAGAATTTCAAGAGAACGCTTAAGGCTTCAAATAAACAACTTTTATTGAATATACGAAGACGCCAACTCATATTTAGTGATGTCTGCAACTGGGAGAGAACTGATGATGGCCCACTGGAACAAAAACGCCTCTTTAATAATAACACATGCTTTTGAGATTAATGTTTCTCCTGCATTAGATTAATGCTTCACCTGCACTAGATTACATCCCACCAAGCACCCGACACGGGAAGAGCATGTAGAGAGTTCCAGTGGTCGCCTGGAATTTCAACTCAGCTTTTCTCATCAATCCTGCAGACTTTTTCCCCGGCCCGGCCGAATGCTGATCAGGGCTCAATAAATCTCTGAGAACTAGGCCAGGCTGAGCAGCCAGATCCCCCTAGCCTGCCCCATCGATCCCTATATGTGTGAGGGTATGTGTGTCTGTACATGTGGAACTGCATGTTTCATCCTTGCCTGCCTTTTGTTATCCTGGTAAATCTCTGAGGCCAATTTACACCGACGGACAAGTCTCATTCAAATGTGAGAAAACAACAAAGAAAAACACATTTGAAGAAAGACATTTGAACTGATTTAAAACCATAATATGTAAAGACTAATAAAGCTAAAGTGTATCCAGGCTTTTAATTAAAATCGTTGATAGAGTCTGTAAAGAGTGAGATGTCCCCTCAGTCTCTGCACACAGTTTAAATGAGGCTGCGCCTGCAGGTGTGTGCTCACAGGATCCAGCTGCATTAGACACAGGATCAACATGTTCACACACCATTGCTGCACCCTGCCTTCTCTGCAGTCGGCTTAAGTTAACATGTGCAGGAGGAGATTGTGTCACCTAATGGTGAAAGCACAATAAAGGGAAATATACACTCGGTAACTAGACGCCTGCCCGCTAAGCATACGAAGAATAAAACACAGGCTCCTCTTGTCGTGATGTGACAGAGCTAACGACTGAAGCTGCCTTCCGTGTGACCTCTACAATTTTTAATCTTGTGTTTAGGTTATAATTTTGTGAAACTACTGCATATTCTGCAAATGATATATCTGTGAACAGAACCCACTCCGCTTGATTGGCTTTACATTAGCACCCACTGACAGATACACTATAATGCGTCCCCAATATCCTTCCCTCTGCTGTTTCCACAGGAAGTACAATTAACCTGGCCATTTTGGATCAATCTAAGGCCGTTAATGCTACAGGGTCCTACACTCCATTGCCTTAAACACAAGTGACAAGCACACAGTGCAAAACAAAATAATGGACTTTATAATGGTAAAGCTGAGGCGCACCTGATTCAAAGGAGCGCTTTGTGGGAGTGGAGAGAGTGCTGAAGACTGTGTCTGTGCTGGATACTTCTGAAAGAGAGAGGAGACGAGACAGAAGAAAAGAGGGGACATGAGGACATTAGTTTCTTACTTGTTAGACTTACTGTGATATAAGTGTCATACAAAACGACATTTATCCCTGCTGAATTAGAACAGAGCAATAAATAACTTAACAATAAAGCATCCTTAAATATAACATACAACAGCGAACTGTCCTTAAAGGGGGGGTATTATGCTAATTTCATGCTTCATATTTCACTCTGTGATACCTGTGGAGTAGCTTAGCATAATATACAGTTAAAAAAAACACTTTCTCACACTGGTGCTCTGTGCAGGCGCTCATACAGCCTCTGCCTGAAACGACTCAGTCAGCTCTGTCCCTTTAAGAAACCCCACCCCTACAAGCCCGCTTTCTGCTGATTGGCCAGCTCTCCAAAGCCTGCTGAGGCTGCACTTTGTGATGTCACAAAGTGCAGCGTGTAGAAAAACCTGTGTGAAACCTGGCACTCCAACATACTTTTACCTACAGATTTGAAACTTCACCCACATTTAGTCTGGACATCCAACACTGTAAGATTGTACTGCATATATAAGTCTTAAAATGTGAAACAGCTTAATACCCCCTCTTTAAATGCATAAAACATATAATAATGCAAATGCACAAAAAACAAATATAGACCAAATATAGAAGTTTTAAAATTGGTAAACTGCAACTGAATAACAGACATGGTCATGTGTTAGGTGGCCTTAAAGGGTATTTAGTATAGTCAATATATATAGTAGATAGTTGTATCAGCCTGAGGACAGAAGCTGTGAGTCCTCTGGTTTTTGGCCGGATGCTGCTGTATCCTTTTTCCACACGGTTGCAGGATAAAAAGACTGTGCTGAATCCTTCCTAACACTGTAAGCTTTTTTTTTGCTTTCACTCAGACTATGATGGATATCCATATAGGAGAGACCCCAGTGTGCATGCTAGCAGATTGAGCCAAGAGACAGCTGACTGTGGGAGGGTGGTAGAAAAAAGGTATCATCCACCTGAACCTGATACTGTTTTTAGAGTTAGTTAAAGTTGACAATATCACATACTTTTTAAATAAGCTTACATAAATTGCAACTTTCTAACTAAAACATTATGCCTTCACTTTTCCTACATTTGCTTATCAAACATTTTCTTGCATAATTATCGTTATATTTACATATGATAATATTATTTAAGCTTCTGTTATCACACTTTCCGCCACTGATCGTCTGACCACAATGAACCGCAATGCGCATGGAAACACTTTTCAGTCAGAAAAAACATTAACATGTAGGCCTGCAATAAAGAATTATTTTCATTATCAATTCATCTGCCAATTATTTTCTTGATTACTTTTTCACTATTCTGAAAAAGCCTATTTGTGACGTCGTCAAAGATTAAATAAGGGCTCACTAATTATGTTCTTGAGATAACTAGCTCCTGCTGTAACAGAGGGGCAGGTTGGTGTGTGCATATTCCTCACACACATGCATTTGGTAGCCACTTTATTGCCCTGTCCTGGATCAGCCTCCACAAATAACCTTGTCACTGTACAGCGATGACCGATGCCCTGGCAATTGTAGGTGTCCTCTTAAAACCTTCACTTCTGAATGGATACCCTTTCCTATTATTCTTTCTATCTGTGCCATGAGGACAAATATAGCCAGGGCAGGGGCACTGCAGCTGCTGATGCTTCAGTTGGCAGGAACTAGTAAAAGTATTCCACAGAAAGATGCCCTGGATGAAAAGCTACAACGCTGTACATGGGGTCTGACCTCTAAATGAATTTTAAATTTGCAGAAATAACAAAGAACTTTCTTCAAATTTTGTTCATACTGATCCACTTCTGTCTTACCGTCCTGAGCAGGTAGAGATGTTGCTCCCGCCTCTCCTGGCGAAGGGTCTTCTGAAGCGTTAGGCATAGACATCAGCGACTGACTGATGCTGCTGCTTGTTTCATTACAGAATATGTCTGTTTGGCTGCTGCTGGAGCTGGGAGAAGCCTTTGGAGCACAATCATCGTCCGGCTGTTTCTTCTGAATGTCTATGAAAAAAGTCAAATGGTGAGGCTTCCATCTTTGTACACACGTTTGACTGCAGCTTTGGAGTCGTTGTTAATGTGGGCAGAAGGCCAAACAAGTGTGGTAGAGGGAACTCAATCTAATAGGTACAGAGACATGGATCTTTTATGTACTTCAGCATTATCTAGCACTGATTCTGTCAGATGAATAACTATTGCCTGAGTGATAAGAAATATAAATAATCTAGTAAAAAACACAAAACATGTTGTTGAAAAGTGGTAGCAAAAGATTCATAACTTCACAGTAAACACTGCACTGTACACTAGAGTTTCTCTGTCAGACTTGTTTGTCCACTTTTGTCACCTGAAGGCATTTTACAGAACATGTAGCTGCAGAGGTGGAGAAAATATAAGACCATCCCTGACAAACACAGCTTTTTGTCACACTGAGAATCAGTGGACCAAATAAACATTCAGAAGAGCACAAACAAAACCTTACCTGCAAAACATTTTGAGCAGAGATTCATGGTTTTGCTTGACCTGAAAAAAAAAGAAGAAGAAAATGTCTTAATAGTCTTCATTCCAATTTGAGAATGTATTTCTCTTTCAAAGAGTCCTTCAGGCAAAACATACAGTAAAACTATTTAATGAATTCAAACCTTCCATGCTCTGAGGGTGTCACGGTCTATGTAGCAGACTACCCAGAGAACTACCTCAACTGGGTCGTGACTTTCGTTAAGGACTTTTTCTGTAAATCTTGTAACCCATACAGGAACGTTTAATGTTGAACTTTCAATTATAGACAGTAAAGACACTAGTGCAAAACAGATATAGTGTTTGCACACATGCAGACTGTAACGTTTTAAAGGAACACAGTCACAACAAACTTCAAGTTGTTGTGGAAAGTGCATCATCTGCTACAAGCTCAACACCCAGACTTGCTTGACCAAACCAGAACTAAAAGCATGTACTGATCATATATTGATCAGATGGCCAGACACATAACAGAATTACCATGTGATGTTTTCTGTTTGCCGACATGTTAACCTTGAAAAATGAATAAACCAATGTGATTTTTTAGCTGTGTTTCGGTACGTTGTTGTTGATGTAGAGGTGGAACAAAACATCGATACAGCAATATATCATCGTCCTGACTCGTGCAATACAATTATCAATAGGCTGGTGCCAAATATGGATATTTTAATTTACAAACATATGGCACTCTAAACAGATTTCTCTATTTTGACTCATTGGGTCATTACTTCATGACTCCTCGCGGTGGCGCTTATGACATGAACGAGGGTAACGTGAACAGAAATTAACTGGCTGAAGAAGAATATAATCAAATATCATGATTTTTTATTATATGATTGTCTTGCAATATATCAATTATCGCAGAATCGCTGTATCTTGATCGTTATCTTGGGCCATGTATCACAAATCATATCGTATCATCAATTACCCTGCGATTCCCATCCCTACTTGTATGTACACCTTTCTAGCTGTTTGGAGACCATGTTTTATGCTCTCTAAATGTCAAAAACTGCTGAAGAATTTCTTTAAAAAGTTTCTTTAAATCAATCTTTGGTTTTTAAATGCTTACTTAGATCTGTTTTTATTTTAGCGTAGGTATCAGTAGTAGCTTATAACAGGGCTGCAACAATAACACACCCTGTTTTCTCACTCAACATGAAGACATTTGACCTATGGGAAGAACCCCTATTCTATTGGCCATGCTGTACACCGTTTTACCAATCCAGTGATGCCCCAGCCAGCCAGCAGCTACCCTCAGATTATATTGCATCAGTGTTGTAATGAACTGCAATCAGGAACTATTTTGGATTCAGGAGGGGCTTGTTGCAAACACAGATACATCGAGCAGAACAATCGATAGACATAGAAACTGTTAAAAAAAGATAAGCTTTAATATTTGTTTATGTTTTGCACTTCATATTTTCTTGCAATAATAACCGATAAAAACACACATTGCAGATGTCGTGCAAGCCTGGTTTATAAGCTAAATACATAGTCGGGCCTATGATTAAGGGTCAAAGTCAATATGTTGTTTCTGTAACCAACATTGATTCTTTACAATATGGTAGTAGTGGAGGTGAAACAGCCATTAGGGATTATTTCAAACAAATATTTGAAGGCCGCTAGTGTGTGTGTGTGTGTGTGTGTGTGTGTGTGTGTGTGTTGGCAGTATACACAGCTGACATGTGAGCAAAAGGCAGGAATGGAGAAAATTACAGACCTCATTAACTTGCCCTCTTTACCAGCTACAAAAGCTGCTATCAGCTGAATCATTCATGTATTTTAATGGAAAAATCCCTCTGCTACCTCCACATACTTTCCCCTACCTAATCGTGGATGAAGATCTTTGATGTAAGATAGCGGTTGTTATGGGGATGATCACTGAAGCCTTGCTGATTTCAGTGGCACAACTCTTTCACAACAGATGGCTCTAGCTTTCCTCTGAGAGGGCTCCTCTCATTTCCTCTCCTGCCCTCGTCCTTACTGTCTGCGCATTGAGCGTGACGGTCGCTGCTATCAGTCACATTCTATTTATTTTGGGTGCTTCGTTGCACACCTTTGTCCTCATTTCTAAATGTAGGGTCAGCTCAAGTCAACCTGAGGCTGTCTGTCAGTCTGCTGCTGCTGCTGTGTAGTCGTGGGTATTAAAAGAGAAAGGAGGAAGAAAGAAGTAAAGATAGAGGAGAGAGCTCATCATGAGACACAGGCAGGGAGGAAGCGAACACTGTAAACAACCAGTCATATCCTGTTGGCAGCCTTATAAATCAGAGCTAATCAAATCACTGATTAATTAAGGAACTTAAAGAGGTGAGTTAGGGTGAGAAAAATACATGGAGGAAAGAAAGTGCACGCTTGTTCAGCTGGGCGACGTTTGCACAGAGTGCACACAATCAGTCTTATCATAGATGGCCCACTGCTGTTACTAATGAGAACATCTGATTAGAACAGACAGCAGGATGGTGAGGCAGTCTGAGGGACATGAGCAGGGAAATTAAAAAACGACTTCCCAAATACAGTCAGAAGAGAGTATTCACAGACTATAGTCACCCACACATGTTGATCAATTACTTATAGGACAATGGTATATCTATTGGGGCTCAGCTGTGTTTCATGTCACAGAGGGGGAGGAGAGATTATAGTTTTCATTCGCACCTGGAAAAGGTTCAGTAGCTTTGGGCCCTTCAATAGGAACCACAGTATAGGAGCAGCAAAAGATTGTTTAAGCTTGTCCACCAAAGCTTCAAATTCCCATGTAGAAGACCTTACAGCTTCAATAGTTTTAATTGATTTTTATGAGGCATTTGGTGGCTTAAGTTTTGTCATTTATTTCCCACCTGTTAGAACAATGTCTGAAAGAAGAACATTGATCTTTTGATGTCTTTGTAGTTGCCAGAAGCGAAGACAAAAAAGTGGATCAGTAGTCTCTTTTAAAAGCCAGATCAGTTAAAAAGAAAAATACAGAGCTCAATGGTGTTTTTTTTTTTTTATAAATCAGTGTCTTTCTCATGTATCCCACACTATTTACTGAAAACAAAACTGCTGTTCTGCTGGAGTTTGCACAGGTCTGTTTAAATGACAGCTTATCACAGGGTAGGTAATATATTAAATATCATGAGGTGCCAGTATATTGGAACAGACATTGGTAGACATTGTAAATGCAAATAGTCACAGTTAAACTCTAAAATTTATGTTAAATTAAAAGTATCTTATCTCTGTTTTCTCTTGCACTATAATACAGTATCAGGAAATGACAGAGATACAGGACTGTGTTCAGCTTACTAACCGAGACACACGATTCTAAGTTAAGCTGCACTTGGCAACCTTGACACAGGGTTACACGGGCACGTGCACACAACTAACAAAGACCAACACAAACAATCCACACCTGCAAGGAAAAGGAATGTCACATGCAAACACAGCTAATAACATGAAACCTTCTCAGGCAGAATGTAAACTACAATCGTACCTGTTATAACATGATTAAATTAAGCCCTTTAAAAAGAGAAACCTTTGCTGGATTCAAAAAGGACAACAAAACCTTAACCAGGTGTAGCGTTTATGCACTTATATAGATAAATCTTCTCCTCCACCCTGCCTTATTATGCCAACATTTAAAAGCCACCACAAGTGAAGCTCTGCAAAATAACCTGAGCTGTAAATTTTGATTTTCAGCACTCAGCAACATCAACTTAACCAGGCACGGGGCCATCTCTGAAACCAGATCTGAGAAAAAATGAACAAAAAGACTTTTTCTTCAGCTCCCTTGTCAAAGATAACTTTCAGACAATCAGGCCCTCAGCTCTTAGAAGTATCACAAGAGGAGGTACAAGCATCATTCTCTTGCAAAATGTCAGATACAATCATGGTTCATGAGCCACAGAGCACCAATCACAATCCTACATGGTGCACCTGAATACCCCTCTTCAGAACAAAGTTTGAGGCAGAAAGAAAAATGTGGAAGTCAAAGAGTAAGAAAGAGACACACGACAAGTGAGCGCCCCGACGCTGTGAAACCACCTGAAGGAACTATGTTTAAGTGTCGTCATGCATCATGCTGACAAGTCTGCAGCGTACAAAACAACTTACAGGTGACTCCTACCAAGTCTTGTTTTTTTCCCCAACCCAAACTCAATGACATAATGTAATAGTCCTCGTGTCCTGTGGGTGATCCAAGGTCCCACACACTTTTCACAACAAAGCCTGTAAGCAGGAGAATCTAATTTTGGGGTTCGATTTCTACACCAAATCAATCATGACCAGGCAACAAGGCCTCTTACATTTCAAAGACAAACACAACTGGAGGACACCATCAGGGCATCCTTTGCTTTGCATACCCTCAATATCCAACAGTTTAGCTAAAACTAGGGCTAACTTAAAAAGATTAATTAGGATGCTAGAAATCCAAATATACTCAAAATAAAGTACAAGTACAAGACGTTTTGCACACAGTCAGACCTAAACAAGATATTTTCCAGGTCACCTTTATTGTCTATTTTACCCTAAATTGGACCGTGGTTTACAAAAATGGACATTATGATGTTTTGAAGAAGACTTTAAAAAAGATTGAGAGCATAAACTCATAAGGAAAATGTTTACTGAGGTAATAAATCAAGAGAGAAATAGGGTCATTTTTCCTTTGCTTACATACAGTTAAACTTCTTTTTGCAACCAGTGAAGTCTCCCCCTGTTAACCATTGGAAACATTTCAGGTGTAACGCACCTCAGCAATGGCTTCATTTTCAGATGCAGAGGCTACGCCCACTTCTTCTACACAGTCTATGGGGT
Source organism: Semicossyphus pulcher (assembly GCF_022749685.1). NCBI lineage: Eukaryota > Metazoa > Chordata > Actinopteri > Labriformes > Labridae > Semicossyphus > Semicossyphus pulcher. The sequence continues at coordinate 22,567,101 of NW_027211603.1, forward strand.
CTAATGGTATCTGATCAATCACATAGATAACAGCAGCCCAGTTACATCAATTCAAATAGCATGCAACAATGACTAGTGAGTAAAAATGTAAAAAAAAATCTGAAGGGAAGAGAGAACGATGTTACAGAAAGAAGAGTAGTGATGAGAGGACACGAAATAATTATCGCGCTTTGAAATTCTGTCTAAAACAGGCTGTGGAAGTTTGAATTTGCTCATAAGTTACAAAAATGGCGCAAATTATCATAGTGTTATACTAGCCTGTAGTAAACGTAAAGGATATTTCAAGCATTAGGCTAAATGAAATACTGTTGTGAGCAAATGTAGAACTTTGGCTTATAAGTTTTTAATAGAGCAATTGTGGTTTACACTTCACAGTAAAAACCAGGTGACCTCTGGTCAAAAGGGTCATCCCTCCCCTATGTGACAAACCCATATGGATTTCTTTGTTTATAGAAAACATCATCTTCAAAGTGCAGATCTAGTGACTGAATTTGCAACTGTTTCTCTTTTTCATCATATCCAAACTTAACCATCCAGTCAGTGGGTGAGCTCTCACCTCAATACAGATCACTTCCTAAAACAGACCTATGTAAAAAGTGAATTATACTATTAAGCTCAAATGTACAAAAGTGGCTCTTATTTAAAAAAAAAAAAAAAGGAGAAACAAAACAAACTGTTGTATTCTGAACTAGTAAGAAAACAGTGCTCACTGGCCTGGTTGAGTGCTACACAGTATACGGTCCTCTACAACTTAGCCAAAGAATGAAGAAATGTTATTTAAGTCCAACAATTTAACCATATGATGCTACCAATAGTTCACAAAATCTAAACTGAGACCATTTTAGTTAGTCCAAACTAGGGCCGGGCAATATGACAATACATATCGTTAAAATAATATGAAAATGTCCATCATATGTGTTTTTATATATCGTCTCTATCGTGATGTCACAAAACCAGCTGCTGAACTGCTTAACGGCAACGTCATTTTGATATGCTTTACAATTCTTATCCCTGCACGTGGGAGTGAACCTGGAGCAAACCCGAGAGGGAGGCGCTGTTTATTAACATGGACAATAACGTGCAGAAAAGGACTCAGGCTCAGCCCAAGCGAAAAATGGAAACTCTGAATTTTTGTTTTTGTCAAGTATTTACTTCACACAAGATTATCCAAACATAGGCTTTACCATGTGGTTATTTCATATGGACTAATTCTTTGTTAAATTACCAGAAAACTTGCTGTATCGTGATATATATCGTTATAGAGATATGAAAAATCCTATATCGTGATATAGGATTTTGGCCCTATCGTCCAGCCCTAGTCCAAACTAATGCAAACAGAAAACAAACTAGGTTATACATTGACTTCAATATAAAGCACTATTGGGTCTAAATATTATTATTATTATAATTTAAAAATATATATTTGAGGGACATTTAGTAATTGGTATATTGATAGGTAAGAGAAAAAAACCTGCCGTGGATGTCAATAAATATCATAAAATCTCACGATATCATTGATCGATTTGATGCGTTAATGGGCAAAGTTAACATGTCCCAACACACTTGACATGATAAAATGTACCGAGGATTAATGTGCTTAAGAAAACACAGACAAACGTTCAATGAGTCAACGTGTCGACCATGTGTCACTCTATGAGCACATATCCTGCTTTACACCAGTTTGAATTGATAAAAGTAACCCTTTGTAGTTTCCACCAGGTCCAGTTTATGGTTAACCGCCGCTCTGTCTGTGTTGTAGCAACCAACTGCTTCAAAAATTAACTGAATACTTTCAAACTACTTTGTTAATTGGCGCTGTCACACCTGTCACAGTACCCATAGGGCTTATCCCACATCCTGCTCTCTCCCTCTACAGGAGAAGGTTACCGAGGCCAGCTGGTGCTAGCTCGCAGCTAATGCTACAAAACAATGGGGAGGGGGTAATAACAAGAGAAGCAGCTCATCCCTGTTTGAGCTGCTAACGCTAGTCGCTAGCAACTCAGCTAGCTGTTGTCACAGAAAGAAAGCAACTGAAAGCAACACAATAAAGAGGTTTTTCGTCTTACCCCCAGAACCCGCAGGGGCAGCGCGGAGGTACCACGTTAACGTTACTCGGAGGCTTGCTGCCCTCGCTCCCCGTGTCCCCCATATCGGTCTTCCGTGAGAGGCTCTCCGTGTAGCAGGTGAATCCGGGGACGGACTGAGGGCCTCGTATTTGCGTTTAGATCCCCTTGCTTTGACAAGTACAGAGTCAATACCCCGGCAAGATTATCCGTCAGAATTTCAATAGACGAGGAGCGTTCTGCCGACACGAGCGGCCCCGGACTCCGTTAAATTAAAACAGTTTAAATCGACGTTGAGACGTTGAAGCCGTCAAAGCCAACGACGGACGGAGCCACCGGGGAATCCTGGGCCGATCAGCTGGAGTGAGGAGCAAACCACTGCCAGAGAGGGGAGGTGTGTGAGTAACAGGAGAGCCAAAAGTCAAAATGACACGTCTGAGCTCAATAGAAAATGACAGAAAAAATCCTTAATAATTATTGCAAACCTTATGAAAGCCAAATTGTCTGAATTACATTTGAAATTAGTTTTAAATGTTTGATTTTGAAGAGTTAACATGGTATGGTCCGTTCAAAAGTATCTTCCTTCAACAAAAAAGCCCACAACATCGTGTTACAGTTTCTTCAGCGTTGGTAGGAAGCACATTTCACGTAGAAAAAGAAAGAATTTGGTCTACATTTCCTTTACTTTACAGTATTATCGTCTTTTGCTTATCTTGCTCCACATTTAAGTAATGTTGACATGCCAAACTTGTCATTGAGGATTTGTGGCGAGGTGAAAAACGTATACCTTTGAAACATGTCTTTCTGCTTGCTAAAAGCGTGAAAATACGCGATCCTGACTGCATGTCTTTCTTTTTTTTTTTTACCTTGCAACAAGTGTACAATAGGCTTTAAAAATTATCATTATTCAACATTTAAACATTGTAATTTATTTTTGCACAGGACACTTTTTTAGATGTCATAGTAGGAATAGCAACCATAACATTAATGATGGACTAATTCCATTAACCTGCTTCAGTTTCAGGGTCTTGATATTGTGCATGCTTGCTCACGATTAAGAGTTATGACTGTGTAAGCTTAATGTCTGATAATGTTATTAATAACACCCGTGTCTTTTTGTGCCTTGAAATGGGTTAGTATTTTCTGTGTCCAGGAATAGAGTAAATATGGACACCCTTCCTCTTGTTTTTTATGACTTAGTAAGTGGCATTTTTTGTTAAAGCTCTGAGGTCAAGAGTTATGATGTGTATTCTGACCATCTTACAAAACTTTTAAAGCACTAACTTTTTTCAGCAATTTAATGAACGTTGTCTTCACCTTAAAATTACCATAACATTTAGGTGGCTTTAGAAGTTACCATAACAAGTTTGTATGCCCTTTGGGTTTAAGATGGAAATATTAGGCTGTTCATGTCGTCCGTTAAGATGACTACACACTACCCAGACAATGCCCAACTCAACTCAACATTCTAAAGTTGGCAAGTCTGAGCAGTGGGCAGCCACCTTTAGTCTGGTTGTCCAACACTTGTACACTTTAGAGTAAAATAACTTGACAACTATTGGGTGAATGGGCTATGTATTTGGCTATTCATCAGATGTCCCAAAAGGACAGTAGTGACCCCTGATCTTAAATTAAGCACCAGCATCAGCAGGTCAGAATTTCCACTTGTTCAACACAGTTCTTAGTTGACATGAATTCTGGAACAGCCTGATAACATGCAAAGTATCATGCTAATCCTTAACTTTCAATATGCATAAAAGCCGTTCTTGTTTTGACTCATTAGACAGAGGTGTGACTAATAACTAATAACAGTTTTGGCTGCATTCATTTCAGGTGCATGTTCTAGGGCCCTGTCATTGTGCATGCTGGCTCACTGACATGACTCACTAATACACCAAAATAGTAATATGAAATACTATCTACCAATCAAAATACCCGCGTTTGGTTTTTATTGTGCATGTTAACACACTAACTCTAGGTGTGTTAAAGTGCATACTGGCGCAGCAAAAGTACATTTCTAGCTTACGCCAATATGTGCTAGAGCTGCTGGTGATACTATTTTAAGAAAGTGATGCCCTTTTTGATTGCTGTTTGCTCCTCTTACAGACATTCGGTGCTTGTGCACCCTCCTCCCTGATATTTATTAAAAGTTATCTCCACCTGTATGTGTAAATGTTAAAAGGGTACATATATATGTATACATTTTTTTTTTTTTTCAAACATTGGCACCTGAACTTGACATTACTGAGTAATGTCAGTCAGATGTTTAGGATGTCTGGGAGCATGCAGTGTATCTTATTGGTCTTGATTTGTAGACATAAACAGATTACACTTAACAAGTCCACCGAAAAGAGCACAGAGGTTCTCTCATATGTAGTGGGGTAGGCTATATTCATGATAAATCAGTGTAACATCAACCTCGAGCATTTACTTCACAAAAGTCTGGAATTTCTTATGAATGAAGAAACCTAAGATTTGGTATTTTGCTAATATCACAGATGATAATAACTGTCCATTCTATCCGTGGAATGGGGTTGTTTCATGTTCACTTATATTGATGATGCTGTTTACAACAACAGAACTATCACTGAAATGTGTTTTTCACCTCAAAATGACTTTCAGAAGAATGCCACACTTTACTTTAGTGCCAGGAGGTTTGGATTCCCCAAAGCAGGACCTGCCAAGAAGTAGCTTCTGTCTGCAGGGAAGGACAAGTGGGCCCTGGGTGGAATGAAGATAGATAGCTGATAGTTCATTAGCTAGTTAGGCGCAGGGAGGGGTTTACCGCAGAGGATTGCACTCTCATTTTTCAGAGCTGCTAAGTGCCCATATTCCTGTGCCGGGGCATAGCTGTTATTTGCCTCGCAGCCTCAATCAAAGCAAACTTTAAGTCTTTTCTCTGTTGACCTTTTGTCACCAAGACATTACATTTCTGATGGGACATATTGTTTCAGATAAACAGATAATTTAGAGTAAAAAATGTGGTCGTGTTAAGCCCCGATTTTGGCCCCCACAGTGGAACAGTGGTTGTTGCTTCTCTCCCCACAGCCTGAGTCCAGCCTCGGGCTCGGTCGTCCTCTAGAGATTTGCAGAAACAGCACTTCAAAGACGGATCCCCTCTCCTTACATACCGTATACCCTCACCCCCTCCCCTGCTATAAACACAAGAACTTAAGGAATTAATTAGACACTGGATCAAACACGGGTTAGTAAATTCAGCTCACTGAAGATACCCGGAAGAGTGTAAGCACATGTTGAGTGTTGTATCCCTTGTCATGTGGGGTATCTTTGATATGTATGTAGAAGCCTCTGCTTTACTTCACATCCAGTGTGACAGCTTCCATTGGCTGCCTCTTGACCCTTCTTTTCTTCACTGAGGGATGTTGTTCAGGATATTTTGCGGGCTTTTGCTCTTCACACAGAGGGACACTGCTGCAGCCCTGTGAAAATGCAAGGAAATACTCGCTTAATGCAGCAACTGCTCCTTCGAGGCCTGTTCTTTAAAAGGAGAGTTTCTGCCATGAGGGCAGAACCCAAATTAATTTTCCCATGGCTCACATCAAAGACGAACAAGCCCTGGTAATCTGTGAAAAATCACAGAGTCCTGTTTAAGTTATAGGTGGAAAGGTGGGGCAGTTTTGCAGCACATTTCATTAATGTTTGGTGTAATCCAATATGGACTAATCAATATTCAAGGTGTTATTTCTCCGTCTTGCAACCTACAGCTCCGGTGTAACAGACATAACATCTTTATTTATAGGAGCAGTAACAAATCACAGCCTGTACTGTACATGCTGATTACACAGCTCCTCTTGTATTACTGCACGTGTCGATAAACTGAGTTGATTCATGGCCGCTAATATGAGAGGCAGCCTCTCGACAACGTGCTATAGATGGATTGTATGGGAAATCTATGTGAACACATTTGTCCATAAATGAGAGTCTTTCTTATCTGTTAATGTCATCCGCGGCGAGGCCGACTGAATGTTATTGACTGGAGGACAAGAGACATGGCGCAGAATGTAGATCTGCTCTGACGGGGAATATCAGAAAACAGGATTACCTGGGTTAGTCCAATAAGTGTGAGGACAGCTTTATTGATTTGAATAAGAGGGCTATTTTAATTTTGGTATCGGTTCTTCTTTCGGACATAACAGCTATATTTCTAATCCTGCAAGATAATAAAAAAGAGAAGAAAAACGACAGCTGATTTGGTCTGCCTCATATTTCAAGTTCAGTCTCTCGGGTCCTTTTTTCTTGCTGAATTTTGGCAAAGACTCTGGCAATGCAGCCTAATGTGTTGCACTTGCTGTGTGTTGATTGAACATGCAAAAGGGAAGCTAAGTGCAATTTTTTTTTCATCAATATGTTGTTTTCTGCCGTACAAACTCGTCGACAGATGTGGCAACAATCTCTGACAAAGAGCCGAGAGATCATAACTTGGCGGTGAAGCAGCAGAGGCTGGTGGTAATGTTTAGAAGTGCACACTCGCAGGACAAACATCAGAGAGAAGCCTGCCAGGCATCCAGTAAAAGCTGTTTGCACTCCTTCATTACTCCTCCAAATCTGGCTAGTTCCCTGCCTCACCTAACTCATCTCCCATTCTCTTACACGCTCTTTCCCTCTCTTTCACCAAAAGCAAATTTCTTGGCTGATAAACCTCGTCCTCTCGCTTTTTCTGCCTTTCTTTTACTCTTTTCTCTCACACACACCGACACACGCATACACTGACACACACATACGCACTGTTTGGAGATTGTGTAGTGGAGCCAACCGGGCGGGGAAGCCAGCACCACCAGCTTCCCCACCATCTCACTATCTGCTGATCAAAGAGCGGCTAAACAGCCAGGAACTACAGCTAGTGCAAGAGCGGAGCATGCACAGCAACACAATTAGCAGGCACCACTTCTTTATATATATATTTTTACATTCCGATCCCCATCCTTGACATTTTCACACACAAACACTGGTGAATGTATGTGCATACCAATTTGAAAAGTATAAGCATAAATATGCAAATACCTCTGCTGGTATTTAATATGTTTCACACACACACACACACACACACACACACAGCGGCATATTTATGCAAAGTAAGATGAACTGTGGTTTCACCTGTGAGTGACTGTTCACGATGGCATCAGCCACTGATCTCTAAGTTGCTCAATTAAAGTTGGTGAAGAGCCTCAACAGGGCGAGGAGGAGAGGGGAGGAGGAGGAAGATCAAAGGGAATACAGAGAAAATCCTGGCAGGAGGAAGAGGGAGGGAGGGGGTGTGAGAGCACGGAGAGAGAGGGTGTGAGTGAAAGGAAGGGAAGAGGTTAACAAGAGGAAGACTGCAGAAAGAGATCCAGAACGAGTACTAACAGAGAAAAAGAGGAACTGGCAGTAAAGACAAAGAGTCACCCTGATGTTCAGGTTTCTGTTGTAATTAATTGCCTCTCCACTAAGTGAACGAGGAGTCATCGCAGAAGTCATTTTTGTTGTAAAAGTCTGGTAAGCTGGCAGAGTTTGTGAGAAAACAAAGGTCAAGTCATGTCATTAAGAATTTATCCACCGCCTGGGATGCAGCTCGTCCACACCTGGAAAAGGTTGAAACATGAAGCAAACAAACAAGTCATGGAGTGGTGTGCAACCGCGTTTTGAGCGTGTGCGAGTGCGAGACAGAGAAAGTGTTTGCAACAGAGGGACAGGCCAAGTGCTAAATGGTTAGCATTTATGAGAGAGACTCCTTCAGTGGTTCACTGTTTAGACAGTCAGAGACATGGGTTTTACATTTTTAATTGAGCGCTCACTTTAATTTAGTAGTGCTTTCATCATTTAACAGTTTGAGACATTATCATAATAGAAACAGCAAAAAGCTGAAGAAAAGCTCAAGCTGCTTAAAAAAAAACACTATCAACAATAAAAAGCTAACATGCCTCACTGAGGTTTCATTATTCTCTTTTCTGCTCTTTAGCAGGAGCAATAAATACGTCACCTTTTAATGCCTTTCCCAACGATTAGAGGAAAGATATGTATGCTTTACAACATGAGAGAACCATAGACTGTATAAATAATGGACGTAGCCACCGCGACATCACCCAATGGTTTCTCGACTGCGTAAATGAAGCCGAAATATGGCCGCCGCTATGTTGGTTTTCTGGAGCCAAGCGACCATATTTGGATGAGAGGGAGGCGCTGGAGAGGAGCAAGGGGTTGGCAAACGTCAAGCTATCAAAGCTATCTGTGCCACAGTCTGTGTCTGTGGCTGATTAATTAGCTGGTGAATGAGCTAGTTTCACTTTGTGTTTCCCACAGAGGAGGTTCTTTATGTGGTGGTGACTGCATGCAGTTGTTTGTTATTGCCACTCCCTCGCAAGATGAGAGAACGGCGGATGAATGACGCGTACCGGGAAACATAATATAACCGGTCTTCTCATGTGGTCCGCCGTAAGCTCTCCGGGGAAAAGCCAACAACTCCTAACTTGACAAATGGAAAGTTAAATCATTCATAAGCATTAAAACACTCTCGTCTCGGCTTGGCTTGATGTGGTGGACATGTAGCTTACAGTGGCTAACTTTAGCTAACGTCAGCTAACATCAGATTGACATTGCGGTGACGTCACTGAGTTGATTCACTGGTGTTAAGACTTTTCTACTTGTGCAGTGGGTCTACTATTTTTAGCACTTAACTTTATATAAAATACTACAAGCTTATAAATGATAAAAAGTTACATGAAAGAACTGTAAGTAGAGCAGCAGTAGGGTGACCCTCTGCTGGACTACAAAGAGGCCAACAAGCATTCATAGGAGCAACGGCTGTCAAACTAAGTTATGAATGAGACACTTGTGGGACAACAGTCGTTTGAAACATAATAATTCAAATAAAGAGCATTTTTTCATAATGTTCTTCACACTAAAGGCAATGCGAGGACATTTCTGGGAGCGATGCCAGCTGGGGGGTGAGCCACAAATCTGGGGAATGCGTGTGTTAAAACTGTGTGTGGACGCTGTACTGTAAAAGGATCACAGTGTACATGGAACGGCTCAGGCTCACTTCACTGCCACTGCTTATTCAAGTGTGCCCTCCAATGGAGGAAAACAGGTCATGTTGACTAAACAGGCTCCTCTGCTGGATGCTGAAGTGATACTTAATACCACCTGTGTTTGGACTCTCCAAAATGTTATTTTTCCCTGTTATTTGATTTCCTCTGCCCTGGGGTGACAAAATCAGCAAGCTGAGTGCATTTAGTGTTAAATTACAGTCACTTCTAACCATTTGGTCTCATTTAGCATCATAAAATACTCATAAGTCAGGTCAAAAAAAGAGGATGTCAGATAACCCAGACCATTCGCTAATTGAAATCACCGACTTCCTTGCACTCGCTCAGGTCTTGCAGTGTTATATCTGATGAATCAAAAACAGTCAGAACAAGCACATTTGCAGCATATGTTCATTAGTGAAACATTATAATGCAGTTTTTGGAAAGGTCGCTGAATGATTGCAGGGTTCTAATCCAAATGCTAATTCAGTAACTGATTGGAAAAGCACAGTAATGGGATGATAATGATATGCAGATGAGTTCTCATCAGAGCCGTCTTTCCATTAATGAGATGATATTTGAGGGTACTGTACCCGCATTAGTGTGCGCGCGTGTGTCCTTGCATGCAGAGTTGCACACATATGTACGACACTTGTGTGCGCATGTTAGAGAGCACATTAACTTTCATTCAAACCACCAATGCACTAATGCAAAGTTTGATCAAGACATGTTACAGTTGGTAACACACAGATGGAAGCTACTGCACTTGATTATATCACAGATGGCTTAACCTGACCGTCTTATCTCCTTTTAGGAAAGTTTTCAGATTCATAAATATATAAGAAAAAAGAAAGGGTTGTCAGTTTAGAGTAAGGTACTGTGTGTTTGTAGCGATTTGATGATGTCTCCGTCCTGCCAGAAATCGTTCAATTCTCAGCTCTGGTCGTTCCTGTGGGGAGGTTAGACGTGTTTGTCCTGTGTTTCCTGTGGGTGCTTTGGCTTCCCGTTACTTTCCCAAAATATACTGGTTAATTGGATGACCCAAAAGAACTAAAGAGCCCGGGGAGCAGTGCCTGCTGGAATGTCAATAGGGATCCAAACAGTCCAACAAAAGAATCTTATATGCCCTAGTTTTTGTTTGATTGATGTATGTAGTGATACTTATATGCTCCATCCGCCCCTGGTAGTATAGGGGCTAAGTATTATAAGTATACAATTTAGTATAAAACTGAACATCTGAATCTAAAGCAGCAATGTAAACAGTACATTTATTACTATTTATTCTATGTACGTAAGCAGAGCTTTCAGTATGAGAAATTGTATATATCCATTTTATTAATGTTGTACTCTTTCCCCTTACATTTCTCACTGACAAGCTACTTTTCGGATTAAGATTTTACAAACCAAAAATAAATCATAACTTCATAATTTCAAACACCTCATGAAGATGAAACCAGTGTTTCCCACACATTTGGCTTATAAAGTCTTACTTGTCACCTTGGGCCCACTGTCACGAGTTTGTAATAGTTCCACCAAAGAGAGGTTTCCCCCTTAAAACTCCTCCGATTTCAAAGAACTATCAAATGCCAAATAGATTAAATTATCCAGTATTTCACACACAACAGCAAAGATCAAAGAAAAATCCAAAAGTGAATACAAATCTGTTCATCAAAACTTTTCTTCTTTGCTCTCTACTTTAACATCTCATGACCCCTCAGATTCAGCCCAGGACCCTTATGAGGGCCTTGATCCCCTAGTTGAAGACCACTGGACCAACCTACCTTACTATACAGTTTGTAAAATACATACTCAACTATAGCTCAACAAGGACATCACAGCCGTGCTGATATTCATCACAACCTCGAGTGTGATTTCGCTTTTTATACAACAGTTATACAAGCAGCAAGTAGTAGTTAAAAGTAACAATCAACAACAGCTTATTTTTTGCTCCACCACCTCAACTAGTTCCACGACTTGAATGTTGTTGCCAAGCAACCCAAACATTCTCCTGCACTCTGTGTCTACAGGTTACCACAGATCAGCTGTTTTCATCATGAACATTTATCTGTTTAAATTGATCATCAACCAGTGAAGTAAGAGTCTGCTGTGTGATTCAGAGGCACCAGCTTGATCAATGTAGACATACACAGTCTGCTGTAGTGTTAATTAACAGTATTCAGAACACCTGGCTGAGGTGGAGTGATACACAGAGTGAAAAGTCCTGGTGATGTTGTTCTCTATATCAGCACTTATGGAACGCCCCTTGTCCAACCACATTACTTGGTTGGAACTTACTGTTGTATAAATGATCAAAACAGTCATTCTACTGCAGAACGTCAATATATGTTGTTGTTTTTCTACTTAAGATTTTGATTGCATTACTTTACTTGCAACAGAGTATTTTACATGTTGTATCAGTACTTCTACCATTTAATACTGAAATGTAGAGTAAGATTTGTGCACATTGAACAGGTGACAGTGTCAAAGCAGTAAAACAGTCTTTGCATGCACCTGATCATTTCAGCAGGCTTATATTCATCATGACAATGAAGTAAACCATTTATCAGCCTGACAGCATCAGCAGCAGGATAAATGATGCCTCATTGTCAAACACACTTTGTCATTCACACACCCATATGCAAAATAATCACACGTCACATTTCCATGTGATTAAATGGAGTTAAGTTTGGATCTGTGAAGATGAATAATTTTATTCATAACTACGAATAAGTCACATGACTCACTCTGTACTTATATTAAATCCCAGAGCACTAATGACACTGAATGGAGGGATGCCTTGCATCATCTCAGAAGCACACCAGCACCACATAAAGACACAGCTTCTTTTTGTAAATTCAGAGCGGTTTCACTTTTTCTCTTTGCAGGACTCAAATGAAAAATGTTGTTTCTTTCATTAAAGAGTGATGAAACAGAATGTAACAGCTCGTCTCTAGTCTAAATTTCAAAAATCCCCAAAATATAGTATGAGGAGATATGATGTAAGCCAGGGAATTATGTTATGTTATAGCTCTGTGCGCTGAATCACAACTCCGTCCCAGGGCCGGACTTTGGCAGGAGAGTCCTGCATTTTGTCAACATGTATTCAGTCTTTCTGTTCAGTTGATTCTGCAGGATAACAGCATCTTTCGACAAAAGCACCAAACAAATTTAAACGGAGCCAAACACGCTGCCTCTCTGCACAGTTCCAACCTCATTTGGCAGAAGATACTGAGCAGCTTCTCTGCAAATGTCCTTCTATTCAGCACAGCCAGTGCAGATTTACTGAAACCTGCTCTATGGCACAGTTGGACTCTGTGTGCCACTAGAGGGCAACAAACAGGAACAAATGCACTTTGTACAGGCCTGTGTTCTTTATGCACATTGTTGTACTTTACTTTATGTGTACTTGGCCAGAGACCTGCACCCTTTAGACTCCTTCTACCATGCAAGTGAATGTGAACAACAACAAAAAAGGCTCCACATCATTACTTTCTGTCTACTGTTACAGCCACCACTACTGTTATTGATCACCATAACATTAAAGTAATATAAGTTATTGACAATAGCATATATACATACATTAATAAATATTACACAACAGTAATTTTTCGACCAAGTAACCTGATGGGACAAGAGGCACTCCATAGCTGTGTCCCAATTCAGGGGCGGCATCCTTCAAAGGACGAGCTCTACAGCGGACGAGTCATTTATAGCCTGCGTAGGCCGTATAAGCCGAAGTGAAATGAGACGGTCTGGTCTACCCTTGCGTCACCAAAAGCCGCTCCTGTCGCTTCGTAACAGGTAGCTAGTGGGCTAACTAGCTAGCATAACTAACGTCAAATAACTTAACCTATTATTTTAAAGATAATTTGTTTCAAGGCCCCTGTCGTTTTTTTTAAACATGTGTAGCGCTAGCTATTCCATTGAGTTGAAACCAAAAACATTTACATTTAAAGTGTATTCCTCACCCGTTTAAGAGTCCGCCATCTTGTCTGAATTGGCGCGCAATGCATGTCGGGATACGCTGGGCCGTGAAGGATGCACACGATGTTTCCTTTGTGGCCTTGGAAAAGGAGGATGCATTTGTCGGCCGCATCTGAAGGAGCCTTCAAATTGGGACAGCCTTTGATGCACCGCTGTGACGCAATCCGCCTTCAAATCCGGCCTAAGAAGGCTGCAGCCCCCGGATTGGGACACAGCTCATGATTGTAGTATTACATTACTTTTCACTCTGTGTATCACTCCGCCTCAGCCAGGTGTTCTGAATACTGTTCATTAAGTTACAGCAGACAGTTTATCTTGATTAATCAAGCTGTTCCTCTGAATCACACGGGCCGCCAACCAAAGCAACTGTCAACAGACTCTCACTTCACTTATTGCATGATGATGTTGATACAAAGTAGCTGATCTGCTGAAGTGTGTAGACAAAGTAGCAAGAGTGCAGGAAATTGTTTATGTGTTGCTTGGCAACAGTTGAAATCAAGTTGTGAAACCACTTCTGTTTGCAGAGCAGAATGAATTGTTAAATAAAAAAAAGTTAACAATCTCTCGTGGCTTAATACTGTTTACTTTTTATGCTGCTTGTAGAACTGTTATGTAAAACAAAGCAATATTATGAATGTAAACACATAGAAATGCACAAACCATCCTTTATTTGCAGTTCTGTACTGACATCTGGTGGACAGTTGGAACCCTGAAACACTGATTTAATTTCTCTCACTTGTAACTGTGCCTACTTACACACTCTGTCTTCTTCATAGCAAATGTTTAAAGGTTCCTTGATTCAGACCATGAATTGAAATTAATAGACCACCCATTTAAGAAAAAAATACAAATATCTTACAGTATGTTTGTAGTGAATCGGAATTTGGTGAAGTTCAATGTGCGACAATTTTAGGGCGCTGGTTTAGCTCAGCTGGTAGAGCAGGCGCCCCATATACAGAGGCTACAGCCCTCGACACACTGATCGCAGGTTAGACTCCCAGTCTGCCGATCATTTGGTGCATGGCATCCCCCATTCTCTACTCCCAGCATTTCCTGTCTCTCTTCAGCTGTCCCATAAATAAAGCAAAAAAAAATGCAACAGTTTTGTTAAGACTTTATAGTTATAGAGTGGACACCATCATCCTTTTTAGGGCCCAGTTTTGCTGTACCTTTTAATCAGTGTGATTGAAGGCAAAGCTAGCTCCACTGCTAAAATAGAAACAATCAATTTGAAAGCATCTCTGTAAAAAATAAAATATGCTATTCAAACAGAGGCTCTGTGGCCTTCTTAGTCCTCTGAAAGTTACCTTACGCTGATTTAAACAGTGATTGTTAGACCGTTATCTAATCTGACATATACTTCAAATTGTTATTTACTGCTGAATGAATTGTTGGTGCTTTCAGATACAATGCGATGCATAGTGTAATCAGTTATATGTACCTCCATGAAGTTACACAAGACACATTTCCAGTCAAAAGAAAATACATACATACATACAGATCCCGAGCCTGACTGTTACATTGACAGTAATGCAAAGCTTGTATCCTATGATAGACAAAATGCACACAATATACTGTAGAATCAGTCAGATCAGGGAGACGCAGAAGAAATAATAGCTGGATGTAAAATAGTTTTATTTCCCATGTTCACTTGATGCTCGACACCAGCCATCGCACCACAGCGCTATTCTAGAACATTCTAAACAATGTGCAAACACCAGTAAAGAAACTGGTTTCAATGTTTTAGTTTAGACCCTCAGCAGGAATATAACATATTTTCACACCGTGTTCCATGATCTGCTGAGCCTTCATGTTTCTGTATTGCATTTAAAATGTTTACCGTTTCACTTTGCTCACATTCATGCATATCTTAACACTCTCGATGCTCCACATTATGCAATCTTTGGCCCAGTAAATTCCACATTAACATGCAGAAAGCGTCCTATAACTGCTGCTATATCTATTAAACAAGTTAAGTATCTTATAAAAAGTACAACCTAACATCTGTAATTGTGGCCTAAATATCCCCACGGGAAGGTTTTTGTAAGGGATTTATTTCTCCATGTGAAGACATCTTCTATTCTTATATTTTTCTATCTACATGTTATTTACAGCAAAGGTGTCCCTTTAGGACACTCGACATGACAAATGATGTCATCCTACCTCTGTACACAAGCTCACAAACACAGTGCATCACCTTTCACTTCTTCTCACACATTGCTTTTCACAGAGCTGAGTTCTGATGTTTGACTCTCTCCAAGTCTTGGCAACAATTTGTAGCCCGCTGTTCCCAAAACCAGGCTCGAAATGTTTCGCAACAAGCAGCAGACGTTGACCTGGTTGTCAGTGCGGTCTTGTCTCATTAATTTATCTCAGGAGGAACGACTTCCATCAGCAGCTGGAGGTGCATGGTGATGGGACCTGCAGGGGAGTGGAGGTCAAAGGTCACATCAATAGTAGTCGAGTCGGTTCTCCGTGAGGTCAGGAAAACATGACACTGTATTTTCTTTAATTTGTTTTCTACCTTTTGAAAGCAACTTTCAGTAAAAAGGTGAACTCACTCATGAGTTTGTGTGCCCATTTGACCTTCAGGTGGATGAGAGGGTAGTAGAGGAGGAGTCCACTGAGGATGAAGATGGCACAGTAGAGGTACTCCAGCTCTGGCTTGTCAATGATGGGAGCCAGGACCAGGTAGCAGGACACTAGGACCATGAGGGCCGGTATGACAATTGGTACCTTTGAGTACAAAAGCACACAATTAAACAAGGTCTACTGTTTAATACTTACTTTAATTTCTGCATAGATCACAAACGCAACAGAATTTAGTCGTAAATATGAAACATTAGTGTTAAATGGCTGCAGGGTTATGTTATTTGGAGATACTGCTGATGTTGCCTTAAATCATCACTTCAGTAAATATTATAATCACTTTATCTTGCAACCTAATCGGTTTATAACACCTTGAATTTCTCAGAAACACAACATTAGACTCCAGCATCTATGTAGTCTGAATGTGTGTAAAGATAAGGATTCAGTTTCAAGTAAACAAAGCATCAGAATGCATGAATCTGTTGAGACGAAGGTTGGAAAGTTTGGCCTCACCTTCACTGGTCTGTGGAGCTCCTTCCTGGTGAATCGCATGACAATGAGAGCGAGCGCTGCCAGTCCATAAAAGCTCCACGTAGCAAAGCTGAAGTAGTTAATGAGAGTGTTGATGTCTGCCGGGATAATGTAGCAAATAGCCAAAATACCCTGAAACAGAGAAAAAAAACAAGAAGTGAGAAATATCTTCTTCAGCAGATTTAAGTATTAACAGATTATACTATAATGCAATGATTTAAACATAAAAAAAATGAATTCAAAAGTATGTGAGGGAGCGGTTTAAACATGCAGCACTCACATTGAATATGAGAGCGGGGGATGGAGTGTAGTGCTTTAGACTAATATAGGATAAGATTTTCACCATGTGACCCTCTCTGCCTGATACATAGGCCAGCCTGTGAGAGGAGAGAGACACAGACATGTTTTATGTTGACGAGTATTCCTATTGCATTTATATCACTTTCCTCTACTCTGCCAGGCTTTCCAGCTAAAACTTTTTTTTTTCCTCACTTTCAAACGTTGTGTATATTTTTCTTACACTAACAAACATGCACACGACAAAGCGACCGTCCAAGATTTTCATTAGGAGAAATGGACTGCATGCAATGGGATTTCAAAAACATGTACAAAAGTCTAAACAAATACGACAGAAACACGCTGCAGAAGGAAAAACATGATTCAAAAAGCTAAAACAATGCATCAACAGCAAACACGCTGCATATAATGATAAATTATGCAAAATTAAAAACACATTCAAAAGAAAAATGCTGCAAATCATCTCATCACAAATGCAATAGAGAAAAATATGTTCCTATTCGTCTGTATTTGATATACTTAACTTGAGTTTTTTAATTTAACTTTAGTCTTTTACCTGCCAGCTGTGAAGCAGCTTCCATTGGCCGCTCCGAATGTAGAAAAGACGACAAAGAGGGGAACGATCCAAGACATAGGGTACAGGACTCTATCTCCAAAAGTCTGAGGAGGCACAAGCAATCATTCAGAAGAGACAAAGCAGCAGAGTGAACCAATACTTAGCTGCTTATACTTTCAAGTTTTCAAGGCTTTCTTTGATATTTTCTTTAAAAACCACCCTTACCTACATTCAGAGATAACTGTGTCCAGTGCAGGGGGTTTTCAAATGTAACATGTGGATACTCATCTTGCTTATGTGTGTGTACACCACCTGTAGCTGTTAAAATGAAGTAATCTTGAGAGCTCAGGCCAAATCATGTCAGGTGATGTAATGGTTTATGTAAATTAAGAAGTACTTGAAATTTGGGACAAATACAATTCCACATTTGTGTGACACCAATGTTTCAAGGTTTAAGATTGGTTGGATTTCTGTAAGGGGCTTCATAGGGTATAACAACTCAAGTTTTAAACTGCGTAGTTAGTTACATTCCTGGGAGTAACTCAGAGTGTACTGTTGTATAGAATGTCTGCCAGTCTCCACTGCCTGCCTTCAAAGGGGTCCAGGCCTCATTCTGGCCTTTTAGCTCAGGACGTTTTTTGCCACCACACTACTTCTTACCACAGCTACAGCAGGAGACTGCAGCAGTTCAGTGGTGGTCAAAACACTGAAGTAAGCAACGTTCACCAACACATAGCACACAGACACCAGAGGGATCCCAATGATAATGGCCAGAGGAAGGTTCCTGAGATTAATCGACATAAAACAAATAATTTTAAGAAATAAAAATTGAATATTGTATATACTTAATCAAAATGTTTGCTCTTCTTTATAACTTGATTGAAATGATACAATCAAAAAAAACGAAAAGAATTAAAAAAGCACGTTTTATATTTACTTTACTTATTTGTAACAAAATGCCATTTTTTAAATACATCTTAAATAGTAGTAAAAGGATCTCTTAGAAGTGACTTTGTCTTACCTGTAGGGGTCTTTCAGCTCTTCTGTAATAAAATTCAGCTGATTCCTAGTAAAAAAAAAAGAAAAAAAAAAGAGGGGAATGACAAACAAGGAGGGTTTGTCCTCTGTAAAGGTATCATACTCCCATAAAATAAGAAATACTGACAACTCCATTCCTTTTAATTAAAGGCATTTGTCCTCGACAGAAGCTCGATCCTCAAAGCAACACACTGACATTAGCCTGGACTCGCTCAGCCACGCACACAGGCCTACTTTCTCCCACCATGCTATGCGAGGGATCACCACACCTCCCTCCCCTCCCCCTGGTAATCTTCAATGTCAGCGATGTGGTATTTAGGGGTTTTAAAAGGTTTTTCAGTCTCTCTGCCCTTTAATTGGCCTATTTGGGACTAAATGTTATAGCCTGACACTTGTGCCCTCTGCTCTGATCAAGACATGACTTTAAAATGAAAGTGAATGAGGTCACATGAGGCCACCTCTCCAGGTCAACCCAGAAATACTTGGGGGCAGAATGTAGGCCTTTGATTGACCTTACAGACTTTACAAAGAAAGGGGCGGCAGTGTTCTGCCACACACTCCTGCACCTGGAGGGGAGGAAGGAAGAATCTAACCCAAGATAGTCCAACCCTTAATGGTCCTTTCGTACAACTACAGGTAGGGAGACGAAAGCTGGTTAAAGGAGGAATGGTAGGGTGCTGCTTTGGACATTTCAGGTCCAGCTAAGTTTAGGCACATAGACCTCCTTGCATGCATCTAATATGCACAAGGCCCAAGGGTACAACAGGGGCAGTTACTGCCACTCACTGACCTGCCATGTTCTGCACTTCAATAAATTAAACTATTATGTAAAGTCAGGAAAGAAGGAAAAGGCTCATTGTACCATGGAAATAACAAATACATGCATTTCTTTAAAAGGGAGAGTTGTACTTCTTACAGGATAAATGCTAATAAAAAGCAGGGATGCACGATATTGGATTTTTTTTGCAGACTTTGCCGATTTCGATACCGATATATTAGGCACATGTTTTTTTTCCACCTAATTGCAGAGAACATCAAGTCTGCCCTGTAGTGGAATTGATTCATGCCTACTCTTATTTTAGCAGCCAAAAATCTTGCACCCTTCTTGAAGCTCGACGGAAGAGGTGTCTGATCACTCACGTTTCTGAGCGCACCTGAATGCAGCATCCCCAACGAAACACGGCAGTGAGGGAGACATGCCCGGACTTGTTTACTGCACCTACTACGGAGACATCAGTGATCGTGTGCATCCATGAATATGTAAGTTAGTTTTGCACTGATGTTTATGTTACACTCTGTAAGCGTCGGCTTGGCCGCGAGTGTATTTTCAGCGTGTTTTTAAAAGCGGTAAAATGACGAGAATGTGAGCTAACTGTTAGCTAGTTAAGAGTTGTGAAAGTTGTTTAACTTCTATTCATTGGCAAGAGTTTCTGAGCTGAGCTAATGTCGTAGCTTTATGTCAAGCTTTTTTAGGGAATCATCGGGCATGTTGGTGTAATTAAAGCGTTGGTTTATCGGCAGAAAATGTCGGCAGAAAAATGACATCAGCCGATATGTCATTTTCAAGCCATTATCTGCAGATACCGATAACATGCCAATAATATTGTGCATCCCTAATAAAAAGCAAAGAGAAATAAGGTTTAACCTTTACCATCCATCATAAGCCCAAAGCCCGTTATAAAATGCCAGTCCGATCGCTCCAAAAGACGATGATGTGCCGTCAAAAGCATTTGACAAAGTATCAGTTTTTCCTGCACAAAAACACACAACAAATAACTAAATATTGATTGATATTATTACATTTTACATCATGTTAGAAATAAAGACTGTATATTAAAGACACTGATAGCAAGGGGAGGCCCACCTTGTGCCAACATGACCATGCCAGCCACCACTATGACTATGATGATGAAGAGCTTGGCTGCAGTGAAGAAGTTCTGCACGTAGCTCGCCAGTTTCACACTCAGACAGTTGACGGAGACGATCAACACTGAGAAGACACAAGAGCTTCATCATAATACTACACACTACATATACTTAATGGGTATAATTAGTTGTAATTTTACAAGAAATCTAAGACATTTTCACCTTTCACTTCACTAGTACATCATTTTTCTTCATATCTACACTGCAATTTATAACGATTTTAAAAAGACTCTAACAGCTAACTAATAACATGCAATATGGCGGCTTTCAGGACCAAGTTTTCAGATGCAGGTCCAATTTTAATGTAGGATAGTTGTGATCAAAAACTTTGACGGTGAAACTTACATATAGCAGCTGCTGACAGACACTTGGTAACAACAGCAGGAGGAGTACAGCCGGGGTAGAAAGGAGTGGAGGCGTATCCTGCAAAGCTCAGCGTGATGATGGCGAAGGAGGAGGGCTTCAGCACCATGACAGTAGTCCAGGAGTAAAGGTAAGCTATAACCGAGCCATAAGCCTCCTTAAAGTAGGAATACTCTCCCCCTGATTTGGTGATCATGGTGCCCAGCTCAGCATAGCACAGTGCTCCTGCGTACCCGCATGCACAAACACATAAACGCAGAGACAGAGAAAAAAAGAGAGGTGAGCCTAAGGTTTAGAATGTATTCAACTCTCTCTTAAACTCTGTCATTTTTTTAAAACTTAAATTAATGCTTATAATTTAATCCCTAAACATAATAATGCAACACCATGAACAGAGAGTAGACTGTTAGACTAATGGTTACGTTGTGATCTCTCTTTTTTTGTAGCACAATAACATGCCAGTAAAGGCCACCAGCTCACTCTCAGAGACACCAAAGCTTTAGTTGAATGTGTCAGAATTTGCACTCCAAGACCTTCTGAAGGGAATTTTTTTCTAATCGAATCTTGTCTCCTCTGAAGCAGCCGGGGCCTCTGGGAGACGGATGAATTCAGATGAAACGTATTTTATAATCAGCACTAAGAGTTCTACACGCTCATCGATGAATAAATCTTCAAACCTCATTAGCTAAAAGGTCTTACTGCTACACACTTTGATAGACATGCTGTACACGATTTCAAACATTTTAATAAACATGTCACAATGAAAGTGGTAGTTACTTCAACGTACAATTATGAGTCATTTCATCTCCAATTTCTTTGTTCACTGATTAAAATTAAGAGAAAACGTGGCAGTAACTTTGTTACACCAGCAAAGGCTGTGGCTCAGTGGTAGATGTTGGTGGTTCGATCCCCAGCTCCTGCAGTTTACATGTTGAAGTGTCACATGTAGCTTCACAGCAGCTGGTAAAAACACTGCTGGCAACTAAAGCTTAAAGTGATAATCTTGAAGATTTGCATTTAAATAAATGTCTAAATGAATGTGGTAACACAATGGTGATTGAAGAGATGAAAGCCTTTGCATTTTCAGTATTACAGACTGGGTGTCTGTGGCGACTTTCGCGGAAAAAATCACAAGCGGCGCCCAATTAGTGACGCATTTTCCATCACCCAGCAGTGGTTGGTCTGCCAGAGAGGGTAGGCGGAGCTAAGCGGCTGCTTTTCCGGTCTCTGCAAGTGTTGCAAGTAAACAGTAATCTACTATGGCTGAACAAACAAAGAAAAGATCGATGACTACAGATACAACTTCAAAAATAAGTGAAAATCCAAAGAAATTCTACGCTCAGATGAAGGCAAACAGTCTGAAAAGGAAAGCAAGGAAAATCAAGAGATGTCACACATGCGACACTGTGGATATCTGGAGTGTGCTCCCTGTATTACCCTGTATCAACATAGGAGCTGCCAAAGAGAACAAAACTGGGATCTTCGAGATTACCACTTTAAAGCAGAAGGAAATGGGAATAATGGGAAGGACATGTGTGTCTCGTGTTTTTTCCATCATCATTGACCTACATTTTGCTGAAAAATATTTTACCCCTATAACATCTATCAACTTATCATTTTGTGTCCATATTACAGTGTATCCTCGAGTGTGGTTTTAGATAAAATAGAGAGATGGTCATCACTAATTGATGCTAATTAAAGTCCTGTATTGGTTTGGATGCTGTTCTCACCTAGAGTGGCTAACACGCCACAGGCCGCCCAGATGACGAGGCAGGGTCCCACCGCTCCAGAGTACAGCAGGACAGGTTTAGGAGAGATGAAGATGCCCGAGCCGATCATGGTCCCCACAATCAGACAGATGCCACTGAGAAGGCCAACCTGAGCACAAACAGAGGGTTAAGGGTTATTTCAGTGCTAACTTCTTAACTTTGTTCAATGAAATGACTTTAGGGACCCACTGATTTATCATGTCACACTCGATGCAGCTCAAAGGTGTAACTTATTGAAATATTCCAGCATCTACATCATGGACTGGCACAACATTTCGTAGGCTACACTTTTCATGGTGGCCAGAGGATGAAACATAACGACTTTGATGATCCCTTAATCTTTCCTCACTTATATAGCAATGATTTGACTTTGTCCAACATTTGGTTTATGACAAAATACTTGCAACCAAATTATATTCTTATTAGTCCCAGCATTATTTATTATTAATCTTACTTAGCTTTAATTTGGCATGCTAATACATAATTTTACACATTGTTCCAACAGCACCACTGTGTATCATAGACTGTATAAAAAGATGGACGACAGGACAGCTCCCCAGAAGGGAAGCCGAAACATTTGGAGCGCCCCCTGCTGACTGGCTGCAGTATAGGGCATAAAGCCCGCCTCCCTTATTTGATGCTGTAAAAAGGACGATCGACAGCTCTGTTGACAAATACGGCTCCTGCAGTCGATCTGTTCTGGATTAGCAGAGTAGAGGAGGAACTAAAACAATCACTACAGTCATTGAATATTCTGTATCCATTAGCATCTGCTTCAGACCAATAAAAGAAGCTGTTCTGCTGTTGAATGCGCCAACGTGCGGGATCTTTGCCATCTTTTCCTCAAGTTAAATGTATGTTTTGGTTAGTGGAAAAGGCAGTATGTTAATGCTTTCATTCATACAGTGCGAGGAGGTGGAGACATGTCATCCATCTTTATATACAGTCATTACTGTGCTAGCATGGCTTCCGACTCAGAGCACTTATGGCCTCTATCATGTGACTCTTGGAAGGAATCAAATCAGCTTCAAGCAGACATTCAATGAATTTGATCATTGTAGATTTCATATCACCTTAGATCCTTCTTTTATAAAGGTAGTGCTAGTTATTAAATATTTATATACATTAAAATAATAATCCTGATTAATCCGGTGAAACCCTTCCAGACAACTCTAAACTCACTTAAGGGCTTAGGGAGCTTAGGGCCCCAGACGCCACAGAGTGGATCACTGTGGAGTTTATGTGTAGAGACAGTAGAAGTGGTACCGCCTGGTACTCACTTCCAGCCCCCACTAGTATTAAAAGGTACGCATGGTGGGATCCTACCAGTGTGAACATCTAATGAGACCTGTTCTCAGGATTACACACACACACACACACACATCTTTTTGAAGCACAGTAGCCTTGGCGGGCTGCTTGTCTTTGGTCTGACAGTCCACGATGTGGCCAATGGAGCCGTTCTGCGACTCCTTCCTCTTCCTGATGCTGCCGTCATCCATTTCAGTCTTCTGGCTCAGGAGTAAAAAACACAAACGCATGCAAAATTAACTAACTTATTAATTAACTTTTTCAAGACGTTGTTTATGTTTCTTGGTGAGTTATCCAATCTAATCTTTGTTGTCTCTATCAAAGGTCATCACAACTCAAAAACGGAGCGGCTATCGGCAGTACAATCTCCACTGATTCGAACATGATGCTCACACAAGCACAAACAAAACAGTGAAGACTGTTAATTGTTAAACCTGTGGTCTTACTGATTAAGGTAAAAGGCTGTAAAAGGCACAGGCCCTGATATTGTGACTGACTTTGCATAGTTTGTCTTCAGATTGTTTTTTTGGTGATGACTATGTTACAGTTGTTCAGAGCCACAAATCAAGCAACGCAAGTTACAGCTTGAAGTGCCAGATACACAGCTGAAGACAGTGTTGAATGTCTAATAGAGAGGCTTCATTATACTGTAAAGCAGCTTAACTCTCACGATACACAATAAATTCCAGAATACCACCTTAAAAAAAACTTTTGTGGGTGGAGATTTTAAGTAAAACTCCAACACAGAGCTATTTTTTATTATTTTTTGTGCAGTTAGTGTCAATAATTGTCTGTGGTATCTTAAATGCTAGAAGATGGAGATTAGTGGTGGGTTTAATGAACAGCAGCGGTTGATAACAGGCTGGCAAAAGTAGCAGATTTGTTCTTACCTCACAGCTCCCAGCTCAAATGTAGTTATTTTTCCGAGCCAATCTGTCCTTAAATTACTTATTGCACTTCATACACGCATATGCATTTCAGTGAGCCCACACCCCTGCCTCTGTTCTCTATTGTAAAACTATAAACTTTATACATTTACGTGAGCTGTAAGTAAGTAGCTAGCCCACTCTCATGATAATGTTTAACTGCATATGGTTGTTTGAACGGCAGTCTGTCCCATTCACTATACATATCCCTTGAAACATGATATAAATAAATAAAGGCAATTTTTCCACTTACATATGCCCCGGACAAAAACAATCCCCTCAGTGCAGCTCCGAGGTCTTTGAATGTGGTTATTTTGTAGCAGAGGCGCAGTGATATGAAACACAGATGACACAGAGCCAAGTTTAATGAAGGAGAGCAGGAATGTCTGATGCAAAAGGAAACCTGGGGCTCCCTGAGACCGAGCACACTCCTCCAGTGGGAGGGTCCTACGTCTGATTGGACATCCCGGACAGGCCTGGAGGTGGGTAACAAGACAGGAGCAGAGTGTCCAGTTGTTCAGTTTACAAAGTTATTAAAATCCATTGATCTGAGCTCAAAGGTGAGATGCTGCTGAGTCAACCTTCTGGTAAGAGAGGATGGAAGTTTGATGTCTTCATTTTAAATGACAGCGTGTGTATGCAAAAACAGTATCATATGGAAACGGAGAGTTTGAATATAACTGAGGATATTGGTGATTGTCTAAATATTTTTTACCAGCTGTGTTTTGTGACAAGACCCTTCCTTTGTTTCTAAGTAATCACAATAAGATGCCACACAGACTCACAAAGTCAGCTGTGACTGATTCAATGAGAATCACTCGGAAAGTATCCATTTTCAACTAAAAACTCTGAGGCACACCCCCCTCAATGACCTTATATAACCTCACTTACTTCACAATGCCTCTTTGATACGGATATATGAGACCCCTGAATGAATGTGTGTCTGTGTGTGTGTGTGTGTGTGTGTGTGTGTGTGTGTGTGTGCGCGTGTGTGTGCGTGTGTGTGTGTGTGTGTAACTTTCTCGTAACTTTCTCCTTCAATTCTGCCTCTCGATCTCCTCTCTGGTCTTCAAACCTCTCTCTGTCAATGTGTTGGATTTTACTGAAAGTGTTTGAGGACCTTTGGGTGTCTCAATTTCTTAAAGGGGACATATTCTAGCTATGCGATCAATTTTCTGTCATTCTAATGTGTTTTTGAATCACGTCGGTAAAGTTTGTTTCGTTTTAAAAATTGTATACATATTTTAATTTAATTATTTTTTCGGAGCCTCTCTTCCTCCAAATTAGCCGTTTTGCCATTCCAAGATCAGACCTTAGCCACAATTGGCTGACAGTATTTGGAGTGATCACATAGCCCCTCCCCCACGTGTGCGATCCCACGTGGCAAAGTTGTAGAAAACAAGGCTGCTCTGGGATCGGTTATTCAGCCTTATATGTACGAGCCAGAATCACCAGGAGGTATCAGATGGTAAGCTGAAATCTACAACGACTTGACTACAAGCGAGTGCAAGAAGGCAGCCTGAGGTGAATGACGGTGGATGATGATTGGTCGATTTCAGCGAAAGCAAGGTTCTACATAGAAACATGCAGCTGTGCTGAACGGCCCATTTCAGAGGCGACCTTTTTAAACATGTCATTCTGGAAAACACGGGATTTTTTTTAGAGTAGATATGAAAGCTAGGAAGAGCTAAGCATGCTCCTCTGTGACATTCTTGAGTATTCTAATGCAAAACCTTTGCTGCTGCTGCTGTTTGGAATTTCTTTCCGAACCACCGGATCCTTTATTCTTCCTTCCTTTATTATAACTACTACAGACCAGAGGTGTGACAGTTCTACTCCACTGCTCACCTGATCTCTCCCAGTATTTTCCCCTCCTCTGCTCCACTCTGCCTGCCAGCCACGCCCACCTCATCTGTTCGCTCAGCTCACCTGTGCATGCTTCTGATCAGTAATCAAGCCAGTACATAAGCCTCTCCTGCTCTCACACTCTTTGCCAGATTTTTCTTCGCCACTCACGCAAGAATTTCCAGCACTCATTATTGGACGGATTCCCCGTTGCTGACCCTGCCTGCCTCTGACCTGCCTGCCTTGTTGTTATCCAGGAAATCACCTCAGCCTTCTGTCCCCGACCACGAGTTCTGCCTCAGCGTTCCTGCTTTCTTTCTTCCTTTCCCCTAAGCTTTTGGGTGTTTCGCTGCAACTAGGCTACAGAGTGAGTTTTCCTGACTCTTTACCTGTGTACCTGTGTTTTCCTGTTGCTCAGAGACTCTCACCGTGTTGGCACACTTGTCACTGTGTGTGCATCCTGCTGACTCCCCGAATCTCCACCTGGCCCCAACTTACCTTCCGCCTGCTCCCTACTGGTTTGTCGGCTCATACTGAGTGCTACCGGGTTCTGGGCCGGCTGCGCTCTCGACCACGTCTCCTGCCTGCTCCTCCTCAGTACTGTTGCCTTGCATGAATTTATGTGTGAGTGTTTTTGGCAACTCCTTACCACACTCCCCTTTCTCCCAATTCGGCTCACAAAGCCGAGTATCCAGCCCAGTACAGAGACTCTGACGGTTTTAGCCTTATACTGAACTGTTTTATTACCTGCCATATTTTCCTGTACCTGCTGAATCCCAGTAAAGTTTAGTTCCAACAATCTCTGCTTCCCACCATCCACCCCACTGTCTCTTCATCGATTATATATACTGACTTTAAAGTGCTATATCATTCATCAGATAGAGAACATTAATTTTACGACCTGTTTCATCTGCTCTCAGATTTGATTAGATTTATAAGTGTAGTTGAAAAGTCAAGCATCTTCTGTGTTCCCCTAAGCACCCCCTGACCCCCTGGGTATGCATGTGCTTAAGCTCCAGCTCAAGGTACAGACTATTGTATCCTTTGAAATGAGAGGGGGTCGAGTTAAATATGAGAAGAATTTGTCCTTGTGTTTGGACAAAGAAAGGAAGATGGACTCTGAAATGTGTATATCTGTGGATTGCTTTCTACAGCACATGTGGTGCCTTAGCATACACTGTGATATGTATGAAAGGCATGCTTTCTGTTGAGTTTTTACCATTTAATATCAGAGTTAGGAATAAGTCCACAACTATTTATTTGTAACACTGTCTTCCTCCAGTGACTGTGGCTCTTGAGGCACTTGCAGAAATGGGGGGTCATGTCTTATAAGGCCTTTCCAAGAATTTCAACATTTGCTGCAGACAGACAGCCTCTGCTGCTCAAGGTAATGAATGAACCCAGTAACCCTGAGAACAAAAACTTCAGAGCAATAACACAGAGAAGGTTTCAGACATGTCCACTGGGGCTGCAGATCTGAATTGAATGCACTGACAGCAACAAATATAAATAGTTCTGGTACTGTGTGTTAACAAACTGAGGAAGAAATTATGTTTGAGAAAGAATGGTCTATACTGATTAACTGCATTTTGGCATTTAAGTTTGGAAGATTGGTAGACGGCAGAATCAGTTTTCTGTCACTGAAATGTCTGATACTGAATAACCAGAAATAGAAAAATATTTAAAATGGTGGTTGAGTGTTTAAAAAGTTTTAAAAAAGCAACAGAGCTTGAAGTGGATTTGAATGATTAATACCAATGGTTGATTTATTTGTTATTTTGTATATAAAGGTGTTATAAAAAATAATAAAGAATAAAGTATTATAATGATAAACAATACTTTGATGCAAGGTAGCAAATATACTATTAAATTCAATGTGTTTTTCTTGTACTTGTTATTGAATAATAGAACATAGGATACAGTTTCAATTAGGTTAAAAAGAAAGTTAATTCAAATAAGTAACACTGTTAAAATGCAGCATAGTCTGTACTTTGCAAAAGAAAGTATATAAGCAGGAGTTATTATATCACCCAATGTCAGTCACTCCAGTTAACTCAATGGCTCTCGGGATTCATGGACGTCATTGATTTATATAATAGTTTGTGCAAAAAATAAAACATATTTTTAGGATATTTTTGATTATTAGTTTTCAGATGTACCAGACAGTGGAATAAAAGATATTGCTTTTAGAGGCCGTCTGTTTTTCAATCAGCCTGTAGGTGGCGATAGAAGCTAAAAGCAGATGGGCTCCTGTCATTTCCGAGCGACGTCACTTCCGCCAAAACAAATGTCGCGAGGCAGATGGCTGAGCAACTCGGGATTGTAACTTTGAGGAGCATTAGAGGAAATTTAAGAAAACCCACGTTGTTTTAATAATGAACACCACACTAAAGCACTGGAAGGAGGCGGCCACTCTAATTTTAGCCGCAGGACAAAGGCTAGGCCCGGGCAGTTTACCGTCAAGGACACCGCTGGGCAGCAGCAATGGACGGTCACACCTGCCACACAAGTCCTGCTTTGATTACGACGTTTTGCTGCTCAAACGAAGCAGTAAAAGTGGATTCATGCCCAATGCTTACGTGTTTCCCGGAGGGATGGTGGACCCCTCGGACTTTTCTAGTGAATGGCTGGACATTTTTAAGTCTTTCAGGAACTCGCCTAACTTTGGTCTAAGGAGGGTCACACAGCCGGTGGAGACCAGACCTCCTATCTTTGCCACAGACAGACTGAAGCTGGGCTCTGCTATCCCCGGGGAGGTCGCCTTCCGGATATGCGCTCTAAGAGAGACTTTTGAGGAGTCTGGTGTGCTCTTGGTTGTGTCTAAACTAGAGGAGAACAGTTTGTTAAAAAGCATAGATGGCAGGTGTGATACTCAACAGGTAAAACAGGTGCACAACAAAGTGAGCGGGCTGAGCAGCAGTGAGCTCACAAAGTGGAGGGCTCTGGTGAATGAAAACCCCTCCAACTTCATCAAGTTGTGCAGAGAGCTGGAGGTGCTGCCCAACATCTGGGCTTTACATGAGTGGTGCAACTGGCTCACTCCTGCAGGCCGATTTAAGACCAGATATGACACCGTTTTCTTCATCTGCTGCCTGCAGGAGATCCCAGACACACTGCAAGATGAGAGGGAAATAGTGCACTTTAAGGTGACACACATTTATACACCTTATATAAAAGCATCAATGTTCATCAGGGAAGTTAGAAATTGTATTATACAAATAAATGAATGAGACAAAATCTTTAGAAATGAAAGAAATACTGGATTATTCATAAATAATTGTATGTATCCGGCTCTACTTCTGTATCTTGAGCTAGAAATTTAGGTATTGGTGTATAAGCCATCCAAAGTACAAAAAAGTAAGGGTTTACGTATTTTTAAAAAGTCAGTTACATAGACCACGTCCATGACCACTGGTCAACATATAATTCATTATTATTATTTCTTTAGAAAATGCAAGGGATCCATAGACAATTATTCGTTATATTGTGTTACTATAAAAAAGAGGTAATTCCATGATACATTAAGTTGTTAGTTGCTGCCCAGTAGTTTAATAATTGAGGGGGTAACATTTGTTACATCTGTTTCTTGTTAACGATTAACATTCGTCCAATGTTCATTACAAACAGAACAGATAAGGCAGAGACACCTGTTGCATCTAACCTGAGGGAAGGGTTCAAAACATAATTCAGCCAGTGCTTAAAATGATAACATATCTGTGTTCCAAGTAATTGAATCTTGCATCATGCTAACATATTTACAATGTAGCCTATATATTGTGAATATGTAACCTTATCCCTAAAAGCCACGAGATCCTCGCTGCATAATAACTCAACTGTAGCTGTCAAGGTTACACTTTGACCTACAGAAAGGAGTTTTGAGACTGAGAGGCAGGAGACTGACCTGTTTCAATCATCAGCACAGACGACGGTTCTGAAAAAATGATTGTTCACTGACTCTGAAAGCAGAGGAACAAGACTTCCTACATAACTTTAAGGCATTTTATCTGTTATGAAACAGTCTCAGGAACCAGTTGACCCACAAGAGTGAACCAAACCATGATCAGAGAGAAGATTGGCTATTTCTATACAGTTGTTCTTGATGTCTCTTACTGAAACTATGAAACTATTCACAGCTTGTAGACTAGAAGAGCGTATGTTTACATTTTCACAGGCAAAGTTAGGTAGTGAGTTGTACATTGACCAGGTTAAAACAGCATGAGGAGAAACTGAAATGTACAGTTGCTAAACACGACCTCTCTGTATGTTTTTAGTGGTCCACACCCTCAGAAGTCCTGCAGAAGTACCAGGCAAAAGAGTTTTGGATCGCCCCCCCACAGTTCTATGAGCTCAGCCGCATGTGTCGTCTCCCTCTGCTGAATGACCTCCACAACTTTTCCAGCCAGCGGGCCACAGAGGGCTGCGAGCAGTGGCTGCCCATTATTTCCCCAAAAGATGGACCCTTCACAACACTGCTGCCAGGTGCTCACTGTCCATCTAATCATCAGTGCAGCATGCCTAATTAATGCTCCATTGACTTTATTGTATATTTACAGCAGCTTTATTAATATCATTGATATTCTATATTTTGGTCATTGCAAACAAACCCCACAAAACATGTCCAGCAATTAAATGATCTTAAAGACAACATATCTGAATAGTTAGAGCTTTATATATTTTTTCACTCTTGCCCTTCATTGTTGCACTGAAAAAACATGGGAAAACATGGGAACTGTAGTTTAAAAGTGAGTCAATCCCACGTACTCCACACTTTACATGGATTAACACTCCAAATAAGATGCTAGAAATAGTCCCTGCCAAATGCACTTTCTTCTCCGGTGAAAGTAATGCTGGCTTAAAGTAAAGAGTTATGTATTCAGTAGGAACAGATGTGTTCAGCTGTAGTAACTGGATTCTAACTTCTGCTAATGCCTATTTTAGCTGCTGTCTTTATTTTTACTGTATCACATTAAACAGACGGTACAGCTGGCAGCACATCTGCCTCCCAGCACTCAATCAACCACGCTCTATTGTTCTGATTATAATGCAAATGATGAAACAGAATCAGTTCATAGATTAACCATTTCTATCTTTGTCTGCTACTTTCTCTCTCCAGGTGACAGTCGTTACCCGTTGGACCCTTCAGAGGAGGATCAGGTGGACACAAGCACGGACTCCGAGCTGGAGGGTCCTCGGGATGATTCTGGACTGCACCGCTTTGTGAGCTTAGATCCACACAACGTGTATCTAGAGATCACCGTCCCGCCCAAGTACAACCATCTGCTCCCTGTTTTAGGGCAAGCTGTGCCTCATGACTCAAAAAGTCACTTGTGACACGACCTACGTGCTGAGCCGACACCTCCTCTGTGCACATGTGATGGACTAAGACAGGCCTGCGGATGAGAAATGTATTTACAGAGTCTGAATTACTGCTGATGATGATATCAGTTAATAAACCATATCACAGTAGATACTTTAAATTGCCATAGTAGTTAAAGCAGAGGTGCTGAGAATAGCATTAATGATGGCCTTGTTTTATTCATATGTAACAGTAAAGCTACAGTCATTAAATTAGGAACACAAAGAACTGTTATTTAGGGGATAAAAAACAGCTAGCTAACGGTTGGTTAGCTCACTCGCACAGTTGTATTTGTTCCATTGAATCCTCTGTCATAACTGCCTGTATAATCATGTCGTGAACAGATCAGTGCAACACGTCAAACAAGCTAATAAATTCCTTAATTTTGGATTCTCCGGCTCTCTGCTCCCTCTAAGGTTGGAACTGTCAACACGGCATGCAATTGTTCAACGGTGCAAATCCAGTGTCAAAGTATCGAGTCAAACATGTAGACGGACTTTCCACGTTTTTTTCACAGAAGACTTTTTAGCATATCGCAGTATGAAAAGCACTTAATGATGGCTGTATTCCATTTAGCTGCTTAAATTTTATGGTCCTGGTTCTGTGCATTCCGACTGGCTGTCATGGCTTTCTCAGACACCTGAATGAAACCATTGTTAAAAACCATAAGAACCATTGTGAAGGTTATTATTAACGCCTGTGCTTTTCCTCCTGTTAGAAGTCGATATGTCCACTGTGAAAAAAGCCCATTGAGCTCTGATTGTGGTAATTCCATTGGTATTGATTTTATCTGCATAATTTTACTCTTTGGACCCTG
This sequence comes from Semicossyphus pulcher, assembly GCF_022749685.1. Classification (NCBI taxonomy): domain Eukaryota; kingdom Metazoa; phylum Chordata; class Actinopteri; order Labriformes; family Labridae; genus Semicossyphus; species Semicossyphus pulcher. The sequence goes on from NW_027211603.1 coordinate 22,599,494, forward strand.
GTGTGCTCGGGCCTTAAGCTTAGGCAGTAAGACGGCATGTACGAGTCAAGGACCCTTACACTGTAACAGCTATATCTCAGCCATCATTAGTTTTTCTTTCAGTGGTACTCGTGCTGTGTCCTTGTCAATGACAATAGCCCTGTTCTTGACCCGACTGAACGAATGACTTTTTCTTTTTTTTACAAACTTGTAATCAACAGAACTGAAGTGATTGCTTACGGCCTTATTGTGCAGAAGACGTGTAGGTTTTACCCACATACTCGCTGATCTGAAGAGCAGGTAAAGTCAGGAGGTTCATCTCACTTGAGGCGGCTCAGGCAGATTTTGTTTGTGTGTAAGAAATTGGGATCATTGTTTGATTAATGAAGCTCTTTACTTTTACTTAACAATTATTAGAATCACTTAAATAAATCATTTTCGCTCCACACTATCAGACAATAAACAACCATTATATTTTTACACATTTTGCTGTTAGCCATAGTAACAGACTGACTGAATTAGAGACAACACCTGCAGCTAATAGGAGATGCGTGTGTGCATGTGTGCGTGTTATGATGCCCCCTCTCAGTAGGAGCGCATATGTCAGCGATGGAGGCTCTGCAGGGCTCCCACTCTTTCTCCTTTGGGTGTCTTCCTTGCTCACAGCGGTGCCCTTTAAGGCAAATTGACAACCTGTTAGAAATCATCTCTGTCATATGGGTTGTACCCTGTGTCTGCCATTTTTGAAGTCATTTATAATTGAACTGATTGATTTATTCATTATTAATTTGGTGTTTTTACTGATGCTGTGTCAAACTGCATTCAGGTGCTTATGATGCACATGTGAGAAAACAATCAAAACAGGCAGAATAAGAATTAGAATTCAGAGTTCTTGACAAAATATTACATCTACTATCAAAAGGACCAAGTATGTGGGCCGCTATGTTTTTAAACACAAGGGTGGTTTAATCCATTCTATTTAGTATAGAAAGTATATTTTAAGAGCGCACTTGGTGGCCTTATTTCCTCATCTCTGTGGCACAGAAACACTAAGTGCACTTTAGATGCGACAGACCAGTGGGTTGCTTAGATGAGCAAAATCAGCAGGAAGTGGCTGAATCAGGAAAATTGTTTATTAAACAGCATGAAGAAAAGTGTAGAGATATATTCACGGGGAAAGGGAGAGAAGGACTATGTAAAGTGATTGAATATTTGTATTAAAGTGCTGATCGTTCCCTCAAGTCACTCTAACCTGATTGAAGCATTTTCTTGTGGAGCGATGAAGAGGTCAGCACAGCTTAATCTCATTTTCATCTTTTTTTGACACATTTCATCTCTCAGCGTGGGGCAGGAAGCCGAGGTTCTGTCCCCGGTTCAGCGCTGCCCTCCCTCTCCGTCCTCACACCACATCTCCTTCTGCTTCAGAGTGCTACATGTGTGGGATGGTGATGGCAGAAAAGCGGGTGAGTTGAAATAACACTGCTCAACCTTCTGTGCTGTTTTGCCGTGGAGAGTCCGTTAAAGGGTTTCTATAGCAACCCACAGCCTTGGAAACCCACCATCTTGGTCCAGATGAGGTGATGATGCAGAGGTCTGTGTCTGCCAAGCGTGCAGCTCTCCGCTCTGTGAACCAGCCTGCTGAGTTTGTTTGTTTCCAAGCCACGGAGTGAAGAGGAATAAACGGTGTTATCGTACACGAAATAAACCGCCTCTAGACAGCTGCAGAGAAGTTTTACTCACCTGTTAGGCACCACTTTTTGTACCTAATGAAGCAAATACTCTAAAACTTTGATGCGGTGGCTATTTTGAGACTCAGCTTACATAACAGACTGCAACAAAATCATCCCAGCAGATCTAAAAACGCTCTCAAAGTTGCATCAAAGGAGACTTTTGCACGAGCTCCTCTTGAAAAGCGAGGCACAAAAAGCATGCAACGTTTTAGGATGCTTCATCTCGTCACTATTTAAATCCCCTCCCTTTCTCCTCCATGTTTAATTAATTGGCTTTATATTTTTGGCTCTCCGGATGACAATGTGAGTCTGCCGTGAATTTCAAGAGGATCCTGACTCACTCCGAGCAGAGCTTAGTGCCTGTGTGAGAGGACAACAAGGATAAACAAGATGTCAGAAAGCCTTCTGCGAATCGGGTGTGAGCTTAGCATGCCGCTGATTTTCATGCATCAAAGTGCTGCCAAAATATCATCGTAGCTCTGTGGCCTCACTGCTTTCAGGAGTCGATGTTCTATTAATGTTTCTGCACACGTTTCTAACCTCAAGAGGCCGAGAGGACACAGAAAGGCTGAAATCAGAGATAAAACAGGGAAAGCATTTTAAGTAATGTCCCAAATTGTGGCCATCTTAATCTGCAGGTCTTTGCAGGCTTTAGTTTTTAATATAAGAAATGTGGAAATAGGTTGCATGCAATCATTACTCCCACATGGAGTCATGCCTCTGCTTATAAGGGTAGGGTAGCCATAATTACATTCAGTCCTTTGAGACTACATACTTCCACAGCCTGCAACGAAGGCTCTTAAATGCCAGGGGTCTATTTACCGCAGACAATTATCAGAGAACCTGCTCAAGACTGGGGGGAGGAGATCACACGAGTCAATTCAGAGCTCATTTGATGTGCAACCAAGAAGCAATAACAACAGACTTTTCATTAGAATCACACTGGAGCAGTAACTCAGTGACAGTGTCTGTAATGTGATTATAACAAAGAGAATAGCTGTAGATGAAAACAAACATGGCTGTATGAATCCTGAGGTGACTGTTTTAAAGCGCCAGCAAGCGACAAACAGGCTTACGCGAACGGATGGAAATAGAGACACAAATCCTCGGTAACTTCTTAGCATTGGTAATTAAACACTTCTCCTTAATAGGATTTATTAGAAACACTCCCGATGCATTGTCTGAATCTCACTGTCACGACTTCACCTGCAACAATCTCAGTGCGATATCTTCCCTGGCTGTGTCTTCTTTTTAGCTCAGCACATGCCAATGATCTTATAATATGATATTATGACTCTGTTCAAGAACATAACAGGAACTGTGTAATTTAGTTTGAAATAAGAGATTGTAATCGATTTATTGTTGCAATTCCAGTTTGAAAATCCAAATTGAACTCATTTGTAACTCCTTTCATTTCTCTAAACGATTAAATAATAGTTTTGAGGCTGAAACTGATCATTAAACTTTAAAAATTCACAATTATTTGGAGTCAGTGTTTGAGTTTTTTCTTCCCTACAACATTATATGTATGTATTATTGAGCTTTACCATCCAACTGCTGGAGAAATAAGCCACACAATTCTCATTAGATGAATAAAATTGTACATATCTGCACATGCAAAATGCCCCTTTTTGGTAATCCTTTTAAACACATATAAACAACATAGGGAAACACATGTTCTTCCGAGGCATTGTTGGCTCAACTGATGTTCTTTAGTCTTTGACAACATTTCATTATGATTTCTAACATGAAACTATTATCAGAGGAGACTCTAAACTGCTGTTTCGTACCCTGAATTCATGCTTTCACAAGAACATTCCCACCATGCCTCCCCCCTTCACTAACACACACCCCTAACAGAGGCTTTGGCTCTGACAGCCGTCGCCTACATAGCCTTCTCTCACAGGAATACCTTCAAAGACTCTTACATCTAAATCCATTAGGGAGTTAAAGCATCTATGTTAGTCTGTTTTCCATTTTAAACCAAACACTATTTTAACACCCAGGCATTAAGATACTAATCCTCTGCTGAAAATACCTCTCAGTGTGCATCTGCTGTGGGCCCGTATGAACTGGGCTAATCTAAACCGACAGCAGAAGTTGAACTCATAACAGAAATGTGACTTACATTCTTCAAACCTCCAACACGTTTTCAGGTGTGTTTGAAAATTTTATTATATTAAATAGAATTATGTATGTACACTATCTGACACAGCCGTCTGTATGTACAAGTAACCCTCTCTATTCACATGTTGCAACGTGTACATTCAACACTGTTTGCAAGAGAAAACCCTGAAGTAAAGGAACATGAGCAGGCTTACAGTGAAAGGGTGCATTATTCAAAGACAGTGGGCGTCTCTCAGGTCCCAAGGCTCTCATGAAGCACATTGTGATTTAATGCAGTCCAGATGCAGGCCGACTACAAACTGTCTGTACAGATTTGTATTGAAACTGTGCTATCAGGAGTGTGAAACAGTGCAGATTTGATCACATCCAACCTGTGTGATGTGAGGAGTTTAGCTGTAACACTGCCTCTATTAGTGTCCATACTACTCTATGCTGCTCTGACTACATGGTCCCACCACAGCTGACTGGATTCATAAACTGAAAGCAACAATCAGCAGAACATCAAAGGGGGGAATACTTAACAGTAGGCTACATTTACGCTTGAGCTTTTCCACTAATCCACTTGGATTACGTGTTGTTTGTATCATCCTGATGGCCAGACACTGTCACGTAATTTCGTGACTTTTTTTCCCCCCACTCTTCCAAAAATGACCACGGCCCCCTTTGGCCTCTCAAAATACTTCAATTTGTGCCCACGGTGTTCCTCTCTCTGGCTATATTCGTCTACATTTTATCTAGTGCAACTCCTCAACTTCCCCCGAATACATTCACAAATCCGAGAAAGACTTGGTGCGTAAAAATGTTAAACCTCTTTCTCCCTCTTTTGTGGAGCTGCCTGCTCTCTTGCTCCCGTGGGCGGCCGCGCAGCGTGTCCATCTGTGTGGGCTGCAGGTTCAGACAGTTCAGGACATATTGATGACTAGATATCCCAAAACCAGTGCGACCAACACGATGACAAGGAACACGAGCACGGCGCAGATCGACGCAAAGCCAGCATCCCTGCTTCCACCTCCTTCCTCCTCTTTGGGCTCCTCTTCGCAGATGGAGATGACACCCACGGAGGAATTTCCTACACTCATGTTGGACTTGAGCTCCGCGCCCGCCTCCTGCTTCGCCTCGACGGCCCACGGCGCCACCTGCACCTTCATCTCCATCTCCTCCATCATCTGGCTCACCTGGGAGATCTCGGTCTGCAGGTCCCGCAGGTCGGCCGTGTCGATGTTGCTGTCCGCCTCGTACTTCATGTTCTGCACGCTCATAGCCCGCGCCGCCACGGTGGTGGTGCTGCCGGTCATCCCCGTCTGGATGAGGTGTCTGGTGGGCACCTTTAGGGGGAAATCCTGCCCTATCTCCAGGGACCGCTTCATGTCCACCTCCAGGAGCTCCATGCTGCTGGAGAACAGCACCCATAGTCGCTCGTACTCGGCCCGGTCCTCTTTGCTGATACTCTTATCTTTAAGCAGAGAGGTCAGTTTAGTCCTGTTGGCCACGGCCAGCTCCTGGGCCTTTTTGCGGGTCCGCTTCAGCTCCTCGCGCAGGTTCTGCGAGTCCGAGGTGCTTCCCAGTGCGATCACTAAATGCCTGTAGCAGGCAGTCACTTTGTTCAAAGCGTCCAGCATTGTTTTGCACTCCTCTTTCCCCATGATTGATTAAAAGAATGACCCGTCTTCACGGCAAAAATGTGAAAAATGAAAGAAAAGAAAGCTTGGAGAGAAATGGCGAGCTGTCAGTGACGGCGCGTGAGCCAGCTGTCCTTAGTTTAGTTTCCACAGGCGCACACCCCCAGCTCTACAAATCCCCTCAGCGCTCTAGTCAGAGCAAATTCCTCTCTATCCATGCTCCTTCCTGTCTGCAAGCAGGAGCAGAGAGCGGCTTAGAAATTAATGCGTCCGTAAATGGCTTTAGGCTACCTTTGCGCTTCCCCACTCGAGATCAAACAGCGCCGGAGCTCCTCTCCTGCAGGGCGGATGCTGAAGGGATGTGAAACAATCCAACCTCTCCCGTTATTTGATGAGATGGAAATCCAGATTCAGCTACAAGTGTCACAACATCCCCCCGTAACTGTCTTTAGTGGAGAGAACACGGCGCGTTTCTCGTCAGCAGCTTAAAATAAGTCGAGTTGATGTTTGACGCGCGGCGCGGAAAATAGATCTATCTTCACAGAGAGTTATAAAGAAGGGAGTGCTTCAGGAGCAAAATCATCCATTGTGTTTTGGTTTGTTTATCAGTGCGGGGTGCTGTCCACTTCTGCATCCAATCGATGATGTTTAAATACCAGTAAGCGCCTTCTGTGGTCACATGTGCGCACTGAACACAGCCATGCAGGCAGGGAAACAAAGAAGCTCCGCTCCCATTGGTTCTGTCACACAGGCATCTGGTTCTGATGCGTCCTGTCATTGGCTGCTCTTTCCTCAATGTGTGCAGGGCTGTGATAGGCTGTCTGTCAGCCACACAAAGCTCTAACCTACCTGCCAATACCTGCCATTAGTCATCAGGAGAGGAGACAACAGAAGCCATGGCTGACTGACGAGATATTCTCTATGACTTTATGTCTATTTGCATTTATAAAGCAGTACTTTAAGTTCAAATGTGTGCACACCTGTCCCATGATTTGGACCATTTTAACTTATTATAACTGCTTAATATTACAATCATAGTGGGGGCAGAAAATGGATCATAACTGTGTCACATGATAACTGTGGAGGATGCCAGTTGTTGCTCACACACATCATTGGAAGGCTAATGTGTTGTTTACCTGGTTAGCTCCTGCTGTGTTGAGAGGTGAGAGGCAGATGAGGCTGTGTGGTGTTGGCCCGCTTTGCTCTTTTTGCATTATTGAAGCGGATGCAGCCTAATGATCCATTGACTGCAGTGTGAAGCTAATGGGCTGAAGGGCAGAGTGTGCCCGAGGAACTGATGGAGAGGCTCGTCATCTGCTTTAGATAGGATGACATCTGCTGCTGCGGCACGGGGCTTTATTTATTTTATTCCATAATTTGACAAAACAATTATTTTTTGCTCAAAATCTGAAACAGCTAACATTTATACCTTCCTGTTTAATGACAATCTGACTGTACATAACTCTGCTCTCTCTGTACTGTACACCGTTCTACACTGTATTTGCTCTGCTGCCGGTTATGTCTGACTAATAACAGATATCTCGGCTGAGTCAGATGTTTTGTTAAGATCTTGGCAAATGGATCTTCTTTCCTTTGAATATGTTTCCATGGCAACCTCTCACCTCTTTGCAAGCACTCTTCAGTCATTTTTCCACAAGGTATTCACTTACTGACATTGCATTAGACTGTAAACAGTCACTCTCATCGTCTCCCATGTTGTATAAGAACAGCGTGATGGATCCGATGTGGTTTGAGGCCCTTTTTTAGTAGATTTACATATACTGAAACAGTCTGGATAAATACGGCAAACAAGACCTGTTGCCCTCTGGTTACCACAAACAGGGGAATTTATATCACTCCAAGCTCTTCTTTATCACCTTTACAGGGAATTGTTTTCAGTATTGAGGCAGAATTACAGGATTACATTGTAAAACTGGCTCTGGAGTGCGTCGCTCCACCTGCATTCCTATAATAAGATTGCTGATAAGCTGGTCTGCTACATTAAAGTGTTAGGATGAGTCAGACATGCTGTGGTCTGATTGCTCTCAGAGTGAACACATCATGGAAAACTCAATGTGATTTCCCGCACAGAGGCTCTCTGTGGTTTGCTGTTACACTGAGAAGAGCGACAAGATAAGAAAGAGGAGATAGCGTCAGCTACACTGACGCATGAAACGACGTCTTCCTTTTTTTATTGCTACCAACATTTGGTCAGGTTGTGGTTGTTTTTTTGGTAATATCGGTCATTTACTAAAAACAAATGCCATATATTTTTACATAAGAGAGATCTGTCTTACATTTCAGTACTCATTTTTATTAGGATTCTAAACCTTTGTGAAGTATATCATTGATTTTCCCTGACAAAGCCTTTTCCAACTTGGCAGGGATAAAAATATCAAAGATGAACCGCCAATTTCCATTTTTTAAATCATTATGTATTAGTTAGGCAATGATGAAGACAAAAACAGTCAAAGCAGACAAAGAGCATATTAATTAGGCCAATTATTTGGGTCAGGCAAAAGCAATGGCCAATTATTTGTTGCTATAATAATACAGTTGCATAATGTAGAGAACACCAAAATATTACTGGAAATGTCCTACATCGTGATGGTACAATTAGATTGCAGTGCTAAATATGGTTATAATTCATAGTCTGTTATATCCATGTAGTGACTATGTTGGACAAATCCATCAGCTTTTCCTCACAAACTCTTTGCAAACACCGAGACATCGATTCAGGCATTCCAACGTCCAATCAAAACGTCCCGTCATGCTTCAAAAATAGTTTCCAAACGAGAGTTGCACCAACATCCAAGAGACGTTGCCTGGTCATTGGCTGCAAATCCTTCCTGGATGTTGTAGCAAGGTCCAAGTATGGCTTACCACAGATGGGCCCGCTCAGTTGTTTTTTAACAGGGTTCATTCAGCACACATTACTACACGTTCTTTAATGGTTTCACCCAGATTTTATTGCCCTTAATGTATATAATTTAATTACATTGTTACATTGTGTCCTTATGTGACGCATAGATCCACTTTAAACTGCGCCCCAAACTGATCCAATTAACACTGAAGTCAGAGCTGGATGCCAATATAACGTCATAACGATGTATTCTCTGGACCTGGAACATAATCCATTCTCGCTTTATGCTTTTATACAAACTTGCCAACAACCCCTGATTCAGAAAAAAAATCAATGGTGAACATATTTTAGTTAAGGATTACGATAAAGTTCAAAGAAAATTGATTAATATTTTTTTCTGAACCAATTAAAGCCAATTCATTTTTTTATTTAAAACAAATCATTCAAAGTAGTCTACACATAACGATGACTAACATCCACTGCATTTAGAACTGAGCCTCCAAAACGGCTGCTAGCATAGCGTTAGCCTGCGAGCTAACATTAGCCAAATTCAAATTGCCTGGTGGAAATCTCGTCACACAAATTGTGTCAAAATGCTCTTTTCATAAAATATATCCTAGATCAAAGCTTATACTATTCACATGCAGTGTTTTACAAGCCTTTTTAAAATCATAATAATATGGCGTGCGTATCGAGACATGTCATGAGTGATACCAGAAGCCTGGAATTAAAAAGAAAGATGAGCGGAAGCATCCCTGGGGTTCAAGGGGTTAATATGACGAGGAAACCAAAAGAGGGGAAAAGAACTTGATATGGGGCAGTTGACAAATGATGCTATAAAATGATCTACAAACAGTATAATCCAGATAAGCAGGTTCCTAAAGGTCCTTGGATTAGCAGTATAATACCCACTAATGTATCTTTTAATGGAGGCTTTCTGCTGCCTCTCGTGCATTTTCATCATATGGAATCAACGGTTTAGGCAGAAAATGGAGCCTGCTGGCATTTACTACACTCTGTGTGAGATAACGGTCAAAAGGGGACTGATATAAAGATGTTTCCCCTCAGAGCACAATAAAGCCCCCGAGCAAACACATTAGAAAACTGTATAATATCCTCTGCCAGCCTTATTGATAATTCCAGTGAAAAGCTCATGAACCGACTGCCCTTTCCTCTCATGTTAAAGTTTGCTTTCTAGATAAGGCCTACACTATGTTTTGGCTGGTGCTGTTACTACAATATACTGCTTCTACAGAATGACTGAACATGAGTTATGCATGCAGGCATATTTAAATTCTTCAACCTGTAAGGCTGTCTTAAGTGGTAACAATTGGAAAAACATGATGGACTCATGTACAATAGCAATTCTTATATTTGTTCTGATGTCGCACCAAGCAGCAATCTCCATTGCAGGGAAATGAAGCAAACGTGGTGCAAAGCTGCAGTACCACAAGTGGCCACTTGAGGCTGGCTCCAAAAGTGAGTTAGGCCCCATATTAAAATGCCCAATTTTAAGCAGCATTAAACATGTTTACAGGCAGATACAAAAAAGTTTTGTTCTCTGTAGCTCATTACTTTCGATTTATAATAAGGCTTAAATTTACACATAATTCGGAGCGTAACTGAACTTTATCTTTCAGCTGTGATCGTGCTGTTGTTGTCTGTTGTTCATTTTGTCTTTTTCGATGAGTGAACTTCTATTATTTTATTCTATATCTTACCACTAATTAGCAGGTGTGCTGCACTCATCATACCTGGTTTAAGCTCATTCAGTGTTTGTTGTACATTTATTCATTTGTGGCTGCCAATGCATCGTAGTCATAGACACAGAGAAGACAACGGGCCATAGTGATGCAAAGACTATTTAGATGAACCTGCCTGTGTTGTTCACCCAAGGCTCGCTCTCTCACCAATACGTGAAACGGCGACTGTAGTCAGCCTATTTCTACAAAGTCTCTGAGCTTCTTTAGTCCTAAGCACATCTCCACTTAGCAACTATCACAAAAAAATCTCATTCTCTGGTAAATACAATGGTTAAAGAGCTCATTCACCAGCTAATGAAGGGTTGTATAATGCATAGCTCTGAAAACTTGGCCTTTGCTAACCCCTCTCTCCTCTACCTTGGTAACCTGCGGACCGTGGTCACTTCTGGCTCCAGAGAGCCAACGTTGCCGCGGCCGGTAAGCTGAAGTCGAAGGGTTCAAAAAGACAAACAACAACACATGATGACACAGTGGCTACATCCATTATTAATTATCATCCAATATAGTCTGTGTGTTCCACTTAATATCTTACATGTGTTTTTGAGTATTTTAACGGATACTAGAAACTATTTTTACTTCTTAGTACTGCAAACCATCACCCCTACCTTCCAGGCCTATAGAACATCAAATCAGCTAGCAGAGGCTTGACGCCTGCTTGAGATCATCATATTGATCATAACACTGGTTCAGATAATGTAGTAAGATTGATGTAAACTTTGGTAGCTTCACCCCAACAACCCACTCAACAATGAAGTTTCTTGACAATCACAAAGCCAAGCTTGATGTCCACTGTTGGATTACCCAAATGTCAATTCACTGAAGGCTGTTGGAAAGCAGGAGGAAGCCTCTCACAGAGCTGTATGCTTTAGGCCAGACATCGTGCTAAGTATACTTTATTTAATTCAGTAGAATAACTCATCTCCCTTTTTAGTCACTGCACACCACTGAAGGACCAAATCCACTTCTGTGGGTAGTAAGTTGGAGAAAAGAGTGTCAGTCAGTGGGGTCCTGTACCTTCTTGCTGTGAAGCTTTAGTAACTGTTGACCACTGAGCAAATGTGTGGTCAAAATATCATGTCTGGAAATCCTCTTAAACACCCTCCGTTGACCCTAGCGAGTTTGACATCTTACTCAGGGAAGCCCATGTCTGAGACAAATAGTCCAGAACAGGATTAGCACTCAGTGTAGCCTTAATCTTACATGATCAGGGAAATCTTACTTGATGTCTTGTTTTTGGTTTGGAAAAAAATCCCTTAAAAGCCAAAGATTACTTGGGTTGGCCTCAGATTTAAATTTGGAAGCACGTTGCAGCTTGTTTTAAGTGGTTTAGGACAGCCAGGTTAGCAGAGAGGCAGGCAGATGAGAGAGCCGGAGATGGAGGCTGTTTGTGGAAGTATGAGGAAGATTCAGTCAGTTAGAAAACCCAGGCTGAACACAGAGAGAGAGAGAGAGAGAGAGAGAGAGAGAGAGAGGAAGTCTGTCTTTGTTGAATTATTGATGGACCTCCTCATCCACTATGTGGTCTCTTACACAGCGCAGCATGCAGCAGCGGGGTAAGCCGTGAGTCACGCCTCAACTCCATGAAGGTCCAGACTTAGGCAGATCGCCACTCAACCATGACTTACACGCTCTCACACACAGACAGCCCCCCCCCCCCAACTCACACACACACACACACACACACTAACACTAACACTAACGCTGCTCTCAACTTGCTATGAAAAGGAAAGCGAAGCTTACCTTAAAAGCCCTCACATAAACTTTGTATCGATCTTGGCGAATGTGATGCAGCACTCAGGGAGGCTGGTGTGTGTATGCTTGTATGCATGTGTATGTGTGAGTGTAGCAGTAACACTTGATTTCCCTCGCTGACGGTCGCTTTCCTTTTCAGATTGTTTGCCTTCATCTGAGCGTCGAGTTTGTTTCTTTTTCTTTGTATTTTCACTTATTTTTGAAGTTGTATCTGTAGTCATCTTTTCTTTGTTTGTTCAGCCATAGTAGATTACTGTTTACTCGCAACACTTGCAGAGACCGAAAAGGCAGCCGCTTAGCTCCGCCCACCCTCTCTGGTAGACCAACCACTGCTGGGTGATGGAAAACACGTCACTAACTGGGCGCCGCTTGGGATTTGTTCCACCAATGTCGCCACAGACACCCAGTCTGTAATACTGCAAATGCAAAGGCTTTCATCAGTGGGCCATAGGCTCAATCACCATTGTGTTATCTCATTCGGCGATAGATAGAGACTTAACACATGTTTTTACATGAAAATCTTTGAGAATATCACTTTAACAGATTATTTAATATGGACAAAGCCCACCGTGTAAAATCAAAGTTCAAAACACACAGGTACATAACTCTCTGCAAACAGCTATTTGTCATGCTGTGTCACACGTTCGTTTTGTATGGATTAAATTAATGAGTTTACAGGAGTTTACACACAGGCACATTGGTTTACCATTTAACAACGCCTGCTGTGTTAAACTGTTTCTGGTCTTAATGCCAAATTGAGCTCAGCTCTCTAGCTACATGCTGAAGCCTTACATTGAAACATAAATGTTGTAAGAATCTTCACATCCAATATTTAAGGAACCTGAGCCTTGATTTTCACAACAAGGAGTACTAAGGAATGGATTAAGGCCAAAGCATGGACGTCTTTTATCCACAAAGAGTGGAGTAAGTCTCTAGTGTGTAGTATATAGAACACTTTCCATGCTAACCTGAGATGATCTGAAAGGATCCAGGGCACCTGCTGGATCAAGGCTTAGTTCTAATCCCATCACATCAAGGCAAAGTCTACAGAACCCCAATGAGGTTTGGCAGGAGTAAAAGGCAACGTGGTTCGGGAATAATGTCAGCTGAAAAGGTTAAGATGCATTCTAGGTACTTTGAATGAACCCTCGAGGACACTCACTAAAAAAAACCATGTTACAACAAAAAGAGTCTGCTGCGTCATCCTTGTGCGTCGAGGAGGTTCTTGTTTGTGTGTTGGCTCCTCTCACAGAAGCCTCAGTGTAATCCATTATACCTGTCCCTTACTGCAGAAATAGAACAGTGAAAGTAGGAAACAATGAGTGGATTAAAAAGATATCCCTCACCTGGCTCTCAAAAATGATCCAACCCAACCACAACAGCACACTTTAGCTACTTTCTATAGCTAACACGGGAGGCACATAAGCAACCTTTAACCATCTTTGGGATGGTGTATGCTACTTCGTTGCTCTTTGTTCTCCAGCCAAGCATTGCGAAACTGTGTGTAGACACTGTGACAAAACAGACTAGAATAGCTGATGGACTGGATGGCATATGGTGTAGGTCCGTGTGTGTTTTACTCTTGCAGTTTCAGAAAAGCCAACAGATTGCCCTTCTCAGAAAATCCCTTCTAAAAGGCTTCTGGGTTGGATTTGTGCCCGCAAGGCGAAGGTGGATGGAGCAGAGATAAGCCTTCGCAAGGTTAGAGGCCATTCAATCATGGCCCTGGTCAGTGTTATCCTTCAAACCTCTGTGCAGTGAACAACGCTCCCAGTGCCCAAGACTTTGATACGTCTGTCACTTTGCTATTTCCTTATCATGTTTAAATGAGAGTTTGGATGCATACATTATTCTTTGATATGTACAGCATGGACAGATGGTAATGCACCCAGCGAGGTCAATATGAATTAGCAGAGTTAGTCCTTTAAAGGCACTGGGTCATGTGATGTTTGAACTCAATGCCATTGGTGCTAACCTACATACAGATTTATAAAGACTGTAATGGCTTTATATACATGTATAATGAGAAGGACACTCGTCTTCATCGTCACTTTCTTTCAAAGTGAATGATGATTTAATCAACCATTTAAATGGATTCACCTCAAGGGTCACCAGGTTGTACAGTATGTATTTAACAGATATGGTGTGCTTTGAGAATTCATGAACACTTTATCTTTTTAAATTTTTTCCCCTCAAGATGAACAGGCCTCGGCTTTCTGACTAATGGTAATTAGTGTAACAGCACATGCGTATCAATGGCTGTATATAAAGATGGACGACGCATCTCCATTGAGTCTCATTGTACAAAATTAAAGCCAAAATGCCCCCTGTGCCAGAGTTGTGCAGTAGAGATCTGCGGGTGGAACTTACCGGAAAAACCCCCTGCAAAGATCCCACACGTCGGCGTATTTAACAGCAGAAAAGCTTCTTGTGTTGGTCTGAAGCAGACGATCACAGATATGTAAACTTAAGTGACTGTAGTGATTGTGTTAGTTGTTTCCTCTCGACTTTCCTCAACAGAGCTGTCAATCATGGCGTTAGACCCTTTTTACAGCATCAAATAAGTAATTAAAACTAAACTTGTCAGAAAAATATGTTAACGTGTATTTTGATTTTATAGTTTGACTCATGTCCCAACTCATAACATGGAGGAGGCGGGCTTTATGACCTATACTGCAGCCAGTCAGCAGGGGGCGACAGAGATGTTTTGACTTCACTTTTAGGGAGCTGTCATGTCGTCCATCCTTTTATACAGTCTATGATGTTTACTAAACCAACAAGATGCAACACGTTAATGACTAGATTTCATGGTGGGGGTAGGTGGGTTTTTACCTTCAGGCAGAGATAGGCCTGCTGTTTCTCTTGTGTTCCCAGTCCTTAAACTGTAAGCTCGTTAACTGCCCAGCAATCACAGGTTGGACAGCATTTTTCTAGTATAAAGAAAACACATTCATGCCATCTATGTACCCTTATATGTATCAATATGCTAGCTGTCCGCTGGTAAGATTTTGAACCACATGCCCATGATTTAGTCAACTTTAACATTGTAACATTTCCACAATGAGATTTAGATTTGAATTAGCCTAATGTTAGCTTGCAGGCTAATAATCCATCAGCAGATGTAGCCGTTTTGACTGAATAATGTATGCCCATTAGTGGATGTTTTTCATTATTATGCATTGAGAACTATTAACTTATTGTGTTTTCAATCTAATTGTCTATTGTTGACTTTTTTGATTCAGTATAAAGAAATATAGACTTAAGCTAACAAGCTGAAAGCTTTTTTTTGCTGTTTTACTTTTGTTCTGTAACTTTAGTAACATGTTAAGTTTCTATTTCTTCAGTTGCTGTGAGGAAGTGAAGCTCCAGAGCTGGTGGAGGTGGGCATACAACGAGTTTGTGAGAACAGTGTGAACATTGTGCACTATATGAAACATGTTTGCCATTTACTGGAAAATATATTTTATAAACATTTTGGCACATTTTTTCATAGTGGTTGTTTATGATTCAAAAGTCATTATTTGTATAAGACATTTTTTTTCATTTGCACAGTGTGACATTCTATTAATAACAATAAAATAATTCTTGCATGATTTATAAATGTATGTATATTAGATTTATGCTGCACTAGACGTTCAGGTCAGACAGAACACTGGTTTGACCATTTTAGAAAACTTACAAGCATATTAAATTGTTGCATAAAGCTTTCGAATGAACGCTGTGTTGCTACTGCATCCAGCTGACAACTTGCTGGGACTTTCATTTTGTAACTATTTTTGAACCATAGCAAGACGTCTTGATCGAACGTTGAAAAAAACATAGTCAATGTTTGCAGGGTTGCAACTGGTTTTATACTTGACAGAGAGATTTGAGAGTGATACAAATCTTTTTAGCAAACCTCCAAGTCAAAAGTCAGTCTCCGCTGACAGACAGATGTGCTAATGATAGTAACATTGGTCTCGAATTGTGCTATCCTGACCTGAACTCTTGTTGTCGCTCATCTTTTGCTTCTGTTTTCTCTCTCTCTTATTCTTAAAATGTATTTTTATCTCTCCCCCCCCTCTGATGTAAGCAAAGCCACACATCCTCTTTTCCCTTTTTATTCCTGCAGCAACAAACACACAGAGAAAAACTTTGATGGGGACCAGCTACAGTCGCATTACACACTTCCTCCAAACCACTCTGCTCTCAACTCCACTTTGCTGCACTTCGTTTCACTCCAAAAGCCTGCATGTCAACAAGGGGGGTGGTGTAGACAGTGGGTGGCTGCGCCAAAGTTGTAATGCACATGGGAACCCAAGGCCCCCTGTGGTAGATTTTATTTGTTGCATGAGCACTTAGCATTCATTATTTAATCAGATACAAGACCTCTGATTACATCAAGAGTTAAAATCAAATACAACTGCTTGTTGGGGTTACTAGTCCCTGACTGTCTCTAACGCCTTTTCTCATACATCCGAGTAGGTGATGTTTTAGGGGATGTTTATCAGGTTAGGGGAGCCTTTTTAAGAGGATGCAGCAGACAGCTTACATGTAGCAATTGTGGCTGCTCTTTTGGCAGTCAGTCAGCTGCTTATCCAGCCATAATAAAGAGAGAGAGGGAGAGAGAGGGAGAGAGAGAGAGAGAGAGAGAGAGAGAGAGAGAGAGAGAGAGAGAGAGAGAGAGAGAAGTAGTTCTGGAAATGGAAATGGCTTCAGTCCCCAGCCTTTAAGCTGCTTTAGAGGATTGCTGGGTATTTTTTCTCTCCCTCCCTCTAAAGCAGACAGCTGATATCGGCTCTGAACCAGAACAGGAGAGGGCAGGGCAGAAGCCCTAGCTTTCACTGCGCAGCTGCAGCCACAGGGCAGGGAAGGGCCAAGCTGCTTTGTCTTGCCTTTATAATTCACTCTTGGGAGACACATGACAGCAGAGACTGCTGCCAGGAAGCTCCTGCTGCTCCCTGCTGGGGAATTGATGCCACAAGTGGGCATCTGTCCCCATCTGACCACAGACACCCTGGCCAGGTCAAGCTACATATTTAACCAGGTGAGGAGCAGGTGTGTTCCAAAAATGTGTTTTGTGACATCACAAAATTGTTACATGCATGAAAGTTTTAATCTCATGGAGAGCAGGACAGTAACGGTTTTCTGCTCTGATGAGTTTCTGAAACTGGGTTCAGATCAGGGTTGTGTCTGCACAGTAAAATATTCAAAACATTTCTATACCCTGTCCAAGGTTGGGACTGCAGTTCAAGTGCAGATTCATTTGAAAAGTATCCAATAGTGACTGACATTAAAACAGACTCAATGTTCACCATGAAGTTTAATGCAATATTTTTTTTTTGAGTCTGTGCAATTGCTATTTGCATAATGAGGAAAATGCATTTAGAAACTTAGAAACTTAGAAAGTAGAGGCCATACATTTGAAAATTGTCTATAAAAACATATTACATATTAAAACACAATGGTTTGATGGTCCCTTAATGCAGTAAATTGAGATTAATAATTCAAAAAAGATCAGCAAAAATACTCTTAATTCAAGGCCAAAAAAAATTAATTATTTTGAGATTTAAAAAAAGTTACTATTTCGTTAGACTTATGACCTTAGACTACACAGAAAACAATAGAACATGCATCCATGCACACATTATCTTACACACTTCACATTGGCAACATACATACTGTACATACATACATACATACATACTAAAACCTACCTTCTGACACTATATAACTTCCTTTTAACAAACTGTTTATTATCTTAAACAGGATCTTTAGACCGTATGGATCAATGCTATCCAATGTATTTAGCCTATAGCACCTACGAGCGGAGAATTGAGTTTATCGCAGTTTTAAAGCTGCAATTCTGTAAGACTACACGAGATGGTGCTATTTACGCAAATACGACATCGCCGGACATTCGCGAACGACACCGGAGAAACCCGAGGCGAACCCCGGAAGCTCCGTCGTTACTGGTCACTACCAGCCCGTTGTTAGAGCGATGTGTTGCCGCTGCTGCGGGCTCGGCTGCGCCGGAGCTGTAGTTTCGCTTACACGGGACCTCAGCATGTATTAAGGAGACGTCCCTAACAAAAGAAATTAGGATTATTGAGGTATGTACTTAAGCAATAACTCTGAAGGCTCTGCTTTTGCGCTCGTCGCTCGCACATAGTGTTAGCATGCTAGCTGTTAGCTTCTGTTTGTGGCTAACTAGTTAGCAAGCGTGATTTACCTTCCAGTCTGGATCCATGTGAAGTGTCAGGCTGCTGTGCCCGGTTTGTATGGGTGTGTGGGTGGATGTGTGGTTGTTTGTGTGTTTGTTGATAGTGCTCCGTTTCAGTCACGACCTCAACTGTTACCGTTGCAGCAGCGATGTGAATACGGGCTCTAATCTCAGTCACACCTCCCCAACTAATCTGATGAGGTGCGTCGATGTGTGGTCTGTCTGTTTGAAGCAAAATACTACCTGTATGGATTAAAGGTTTGACAGGCTTTAAAGTTATGTTATCCTCTTTTGCTATTAAAAATGTGAATGTCTTAGTTACATTTCATTGTAGTGTCCTAACTCAGACTAGGACACGTTTCTGAAGGTGTTAGCATCATTATTGATGGTGTTTTTAAGTATAGCTGTGTTGTTTCTGCATGCAGGTCAGTATGATCACTTTAGTCTGGTGGTTTGGACAGTTAATTAGCTCCATTGAGGTGGTCAGAAACACTCAGGACATGATTGATTTGCCACCTCAGTGTAGAAAGAAAAATCTGTGATTACTCAACAGACTTTTAGCAGAAAATACTTGCAGTGTCACCACACTGTTATGAATAGCCATCATCATGGGTGTGCGTTTCCTGGGAGTAAAAAAGGGAACACTTCCAAACCCGTGGACATCGGACAGACTCATTCATCTGGAGAGGAAGCAAACATTGTATGACATATGGCAATGTCTGAAAACTGATCATATAAACACTCACCTGTTTTTTAGTAAAGTTTATTGAATTTATTTTATTTATGGTTATTTTGGGAGCTGTAGTTTGTGGTATTGCATTTTATTGGGTTTCATAATGTTGCGCATAGTCTTAGTTTGAACAAAACCAAAAAAAAGTACTGTGCAACTGTCATCTGTTTACTCCACCTAAGTAGGTGGAGCTTGGTGTATAATAAACTAATGCTGTGTGTTTCCATAGTAAATATTAGTTTAAATAAACACTTTGTGTGCATGTGCGTGTCTTTCAGGTGTCAGTCTGCCCACCAGTCCACGTATGTACTTTTTCCTGAATGCTGGTCCAGGACGTGCACGCCACAGCATGTTACTATTGTGAAGAGAGAACATATTAGGTAAGTTGCCCCACAGTTTTCTCAGTTTGCATGTCTTCTGCTTGCCGGAGAACAGTATGTAACAAGGGTAAACAGGGGAAAAAAGCAGCTCATGCTAAAACTGGAAGAGTGGCATTCCTCATTTTGCCTTTCACTAGTGTGAAGAAGGTTTTCTAGGAAGTACTGAGTTGTTACCTATAACTAAACCATGAACATTTACTTAAAGTCATTTGCAACCTGGCTGAATGATCTCAATCCAAAGTCTTGCTGGTATCTTTCTTAAAGAAAAACCTGCATCACTGAATGCTTCTCAATACATTTAAAAAGGGAAATGATCGGAATGAAAGAGAATGAAGTCTCAAGCTGTCGTCAATCAACGGAAATGGAAATCAAGCTTTCAGCTGTAGGAACTTGAGTGTGGACATTTTTATAAAGCATTGTTAAAAGAATAGAATACTAGAGCAACTAGTGTATTAAGTTTTGAAGTGGGAAATCCAGCGCCCTAGTACTTTATACAGAGGTGTTAGTTGGTGGTGGGTATCGTAGGTTGAAAGTTTTTACAGAATAGTCCATACAAATAACAAGTCAGCATGTATTAGTTGTGTTTATAATGGTATTAGCCCAGATTTATGTGTGTTTTATTTTTGGTTCCTACTGTTTTCAGTTGGAATGACATTAGGTAGCCCTTAAGCTATGTTGCACTTTTGAAATGTCACAGTGGGCCATTATATCACTCAATAAATCGACAAAACACTTCTTCCGCAATATATTTGGCCTCAGCCCTTGTTTCACTAAATAATGTTTTACAGTAAACATCGCAAGCGCTTTCTGTGACGTACTATGTGCTGGCTCTGCAAAATGATGAGAGCAGGGTGACACTGAGGTCACTGCTCGTTACGTTTGTCAGAGAGAAGAGAAGGAGAGGGATAAGGTGAGGGTGACTCTTGAGTTGTGCCCTCTGACGGGGAAGGGCAGACAGCTGGATAAGCAGCTGTTGTGTATTTAATGGACCTCTCTTTCATTGACCACAGAATAATCAATACGCCCTAAACTGGCCAGGAGCATTTTCTGCCCTCTTAAGGATGATGCTGGTTGTCTTTGTATAGCAGAAAAAACAGCATGCACTTCAACACTGCTGATATGTGGTAAACAACTCTATTTAGAAATGAACACGCTGTTAAAAGTCATATTGACAGATGCATCCCATGGCAGGTACTTATAAAGCTTTTAAAGATAGCCCTGCTGATTAGCCCTTCGTGTCATCTTCATTTTTCATCAGCTCTTCTGGCTCCAGCTGGTGTTGGTTTTACAGTATGAGTTTACTGATTGCAGGCTGGGAAATATTGAAAACAAGGTTCAAACACTGAAGATGTTTTCTATTTACTGCCTAATGCTGTAGTAGTTGATGACTCAAAGCGAATGAAAGAGCCTGATCCATCAGTAACTACCATTTTCTGAGTCGGCTCTTTCAATTCATGATAGCCAGTATCTGGGCTTTTTTGTATCATTTATTTAGGCCTACTATATTTTATTTTCTAGCCTCAGTTGCTTTGATGTGTGAAATGGAGCTATCATCAAAGTCGGTGCTTTTTTCCAGCCTTGATCTTTGTGATGCAGAAGAAAGAGTTTTCTTTTAAGACAGTTCAGCTGTGCCCACATCATGTTATGTCGTCATTAATTGAAACTGTGGAAGCTGTTTATTTTGTTCACTTTTGTTAGGTTATTAGGATGTTGCTGACATACATACACTATAACTCATCTATGATTTCATTCTGTCAAGAGGGCTGTAATTAAAGGCTTCAGCACACCCATGCAGGTGTTCTCAATTACGTGACTAATTAAACCTTTAATTAGGTGGAAATGGGTGGAGCTCAACTTACAATGTAAGTTGCCCCAATAAATAAGTAAAAACACTTTATTCTTAGGACAAAAGTCAGAACACAGAATCCTTTATTTTACAGTTTTAGAAACTAAGTTTTAAAAATGTATTTTAGTGTGCATTTAACTTTTCTGGGAGACAATTATTGAAAAGCACAGTGATAACGAAGATACTATATGTACAGGAGAATGTTTAGTGAAATGCAAGTCTTGATGATAACTATAAAATCATCACACTTACATTTCAAATAGTCTCTAAATGGGTAACTATACTACTATTCTACTTTAAGTGGTGATGCGCTTATATATTTCACCTTGGGACTTAGTCGTGCAATTTGGTCGTATCATTCCCACTTTCCGCATGATTCACTAAAATTGAACTAAAAAAAAAAAAAGAATAATGCCAATATAACATTTTTGTTAAATTGTTTGTTTTGCAAGATTGTCACTTTTCAAAACAGTGGGTCATTCATGTGTAAAATAAACTTTAAAAATACTCCAGTACTAAACTGAGAACACACAAAAAGATTCCCATCACCCCCTCTAAGATAAGGATGCATATTGATTCCCGTGTGTTCTGTACAGTTGAACCTCTCATGCCATTGGGACACACTCAATCCACCAGGCTCAAGTTTGCCCGTCGCTTTGACTCATCCATGACCCTTACAAGTTTGGTCAGCATAAAGTCAAAGACCTTTTTATTTAGTCTTTTTTCACAGATGCACACAGATACACATGGCCCAGATGCACTTAAAATAAGTAAAATTACTATAAAAGACCTGATGCATTTGTTAGGAGGTGACCTTCTGTATTTTCTATGGTTTTATCCTCACCTCTGAAATGTGCATTTGTTTTATAAATGTCTGAATTTAGATCAGAGTCACATAGCATTTTGCAGTGTTTTGCAGCCTCTTAGAAAGCCAGTAGCAGAAATTAAAGAAACATTCAATTATACTTTCCGGGAGAACTTTCATTGTTGTGTCACCAGCTGTGACAAGCCCATAACTAATTCAGTTAAAGTGCTGCTCCAGAATTAATGTGTTGTATGATTAAAATCTGGTCCTAAAGCCAGTAGTTTGCATAAACCTGCTGTGTCTTACTGTCTTAGCTCATAAAAACATTTTTATAGTGAGGAGTAGGAGACACATAAATTATACTGTAATATAAGGTACATTTTTATTACAGAATTAAATTATTACTGACTATCAATTTTCATAAAGTCACTGTTTGCCCCAAACTGGACCCCTCTAACTGGAGTGTATTTGTTCCTGTCAGGAAGACGTCTTTGCTAGTTTTGGGGTTTCAGCTTCTGCATGACAAAAACCTCTCATCCCTGTTTGTTTTTCCATTTAGCAAGCACTTTAAATAACACCCACTGACATGGAAAGTCTTTGGATGCAAGCAGAAACTAACAACAGTGTGGTGTTTGGAAACCCGCCTGGCTGGCTAGTCAGCTAAAGGCTGACCGCTTAGCTCGGCACCACCCGTCTCACTGGAAATGTGTCATCTAAAGGACAGCAAAAGGAAGCTGAGATTTACCTCAAAGCATTAAACCAGTCTACCAGGACACCACATCGACAAATGCAACAAGTCAGTTGTGGCTTAATAAAATCTAACTAGTGACCGGTGAGGTGTAAAGCATGTTAAACAAGATTCCTCTATGAAAGGTTTTTCTTTCAGCTGTGTCACTCACTTTTATTTCATGAACGGAGAGCCTGCATACGTACGTGTGGCTGGTTGTCAAAGACAGTGTCATAACAGTCTATAGCGATTAGGCACCCGACGCCTGTAAAGCAGGTTTGTAATTTCTTTCCTCTATTAGAAAAATGTATTCTTCAGTAGTCAGAGGGGAATGTTGCAGCAATGTTGATAGCATCTACATTTAGGCATTTTTTGGTTTAAAATGCACAATATCCTATGGAGTCAAATACACTTCTATGAACATCATCTGTAGCCACCCAAATATTCCTGTCATAAAGCATAAAAACTTTTACTTCAACTACTCTTGGTAAAGAAAGTTGTTATCATTAATCTGGGTCTATTATTATTAATTATTTTGTTTGCTTTGTGACAGTGGACTCCAGCAGAGGTAACTGGGTGTGCAGGTTATTATTAGCCTGTATGCCTTGCATGCTTTCCAGCTGCAGGATCAGTTTCCTAAAGGGATCAGAGCTGCCATTGATTTATCTTAACATACCGGCAATCTCCTGGGCCGGTCCTGACTGTTCTCTTGTGACCTTGACATGAACACAGAGGGAAGAAACTCCCATGACTCGTGTCTCTTGTAATAAAAGCTGCATGGCTCAAAGGGCACTGAAGAGTTGAGTCCAAGGTTGACCCACCCTTGTTCATACAGTCTGTTTCTCCCACTAGTCGCATTGTGGGAAGTTGGCTAGTAAGTTGTCTGTCTGAAACTTTGGTTTTAGCCAGATTGCTATAAAATATGTAGCCATGTTTAGGGCCATTATGCGACGCTTCTTGATGATAAAGGTGACCCCTATAGAATGCTGCTTCACATTTGTGTATTTTTCTGTACAGACACACTTGTAAACAAACTGTTTGACAAATTGACAATTTCATACTGTGGAAAAGAGACAGCAGTTCTAAATGTAATCTTATGTCCCCTCTCTCTAGGACAGGATGCAGTCTTCAAACCACCGACTGCGAGAAATGGAGCAGCACCACCCGCTGCTGTCGGCAGGGTCAGATGTGGAGACAGGGAGCCTAGCGGCCGGAGTGATGGTCGGTGGTCCCCACGCCGGTCACGCAGCGGGGAACCGCACACTGTGGTTCATTCAGGACAGTTGCGGGATGGTGTGTGCCAGCATCACCTGGTTCCTGGTGCTGTACGCTGAATTTGTGGTGAACTTTGTCATGCTGCTGCCCAGCAAGAACTTCTGGTACTCGCTGCTGAACGGCGCCGCCTTCAACTCCCTGGCTGTCCTCGCACTGGCCTCACATATGCGCACCATGCTGACTGACCCGGTAAGGACGAACAGTAGGAGGGAGAAAGCAGGGTTTGAAAGTGAAGAAGAGGAACAGAAAATATGGGTAGAATCAGTGTGTAAGACTTTTTTGTGTTTACTTTACAAATCAATTCTGTTGTCGTCTGTTGCAAAAGGACAGCATAAATTTGAGCTCCTCAAAAATGCTTAGATACAAATCTAATGATGAAGTGCTCACAAGCTTTACTGAGTCAGGATCAGGACTTATATTATAGAAGACATTTTGACAGTTATATCACGAGCAGGAAGGACTGTCAGGGTTAGACACAGGCCCTTGTGGAAGCAAACATAGGAGGTGTAAACAAACAGTGCATGCTTTGAATACAGACACACGGCGCTGTTTGACCCTGCCGGCTCCGCCGTTTACACAGACGCCGTTTCGCCTCTGTTACTACCTCCAATGCCGGCTCAGAGGCAGAACGTCTTCGCCCCACCATTCCGCCTCCGTGCGTTTTACATAGAAGAAGGAAGGTAACAGAGGCGTAATAATCCGGTCTTGAACTGGAAGTGTAAAAAGGACTACTCAGAAACTCAATGATGTAATCTGGTACTGTGTTGGTTAGTGTGTTTGTATGTGTGTATGCGGAGGGGGGTCTGGGGGTAAATGTTGTGACAAAATGTATTTTCTGAAACATCCAAACCACAAAGTGTTTTATATATCAAATATTCCCAGGGAGTAAAACACAGGAACAAGGTCGGGAACTTTGCATTTGCACTACATCTGAAATAGAGCCCAAGTGATACTGGATTTTTTAGAGGTGGTTTAGAATTTGATGCTGTTTTGGTATCGATATATTGTATTATTTTTGTCTTAGCTTGTGTTCAATCGATTAGTGAGTGCTTGCCCTAAATAAATAGACATTACAAGGCTAAGGATGATTCACCCTCTGCAGGGTGAAGTATGTTATCACTCCATTACAATAGTGTCCCAAACTTGCTCTCCATTACGGCTCTAATCTGAACAACTGTGTGGCTGTGTTAGTTTGCTGAACTGCTGCTGCTGTGTGTGATTGAGCAGTCAACGATACCACAAGGTTTATTCTGCACTTTGTTTCTGACACTCTGAGACTACTCTCAGTGATTTCAGTCAATTCATGCTTCAGGGAGGTGTAGGTCAAATATGATCAGTGCTGCTGCAGCGTTGACTCATTCTTACTCCGAGAAACCTGATGACTGATGACAGCTCCACTCTCGCTCTCTAGCCCACAACAGCCCGGCCGTAACAGTTGCTCCATTTAACAGCCCAAAATAGTGCACAGACGGCTGTGCTGTAGTGTGTCAAGCTGGGGTTTCTTCCAAACTTTAAAGGTCTTGAGTTATTTGAGGATTTCACAGTAAGTGGTACACCTGGTGTGATTCACTCAGGTAATGGCTTTATAGTAGGCTCACAGACCTAAGAGATTTTCGTTAATGAAAACGTTCCATATCCTACATCTTGTCAGGCTTAAAGTGTGTTTCCTTAAAAGTCAAAATCATCCATCCAGTATTAGCTAACCGCCCCAGAGGAATAATTTTTGGAACAGCGTGTACAGGTTGTGGGTATTTTTAGGCCCTGCACAATTTCAGTAATGGTGAAAACAATTGTTTGCTGCACACACAGATTGAAGTCTCTAAACTATAACGGCATGATTTTATTTAAGCATCTGTAACTGACAGTACTTATCTTCCATCACCTCAGGGTGCAGTTCCCAAGGGCAACGCAACCAAGGAGTACATGGAGAGCTTACAGCTGAAGCCTGGTGAGGTCATCTACAAGTGTCCCAAGTGCTGCAGCATCAAGCCTGAGAGGGCGCACCACTGCAGGTCAGTCCAAGTGTTTCGGACGATTTTACACAGAATACCCCTCTATGCCCCAATAAAACCCTTTCGAGAGCATCTGTATATGTATTTCTGTGCAATCAGGGGCTGTGGAGTTGACGTGTGTCGTGCTTTAACATGTTCTCTCTCCTGCCTGCAGTATTTGTAAAAGATGCATCCGAAAGATGGATCACCACTGTCCCTGGGTCAATAACTGTGTGGGAGAGAAGAATCAGAGGTTCTTTGTTCTTTTCACTGTAAGTACACACAAGTTCTCATGATGTGATCTGTTTAGTTCACAAGGGTGTAGTGGTTTAGAATCGATATTTACATAGAGTTATTCCTCCAGTGTATATTATAATAAATGAATAAACAAGTTCACATTGTTCACATTGCCTCATCTCTTTTTAAAAAAGTATTTCTCTCTACTCTCCTGTACTTTTTTCATTGATGCGTATTTAATGTCAAAATGATCTAAGTGACATTATTTTCCAAAAGAGGGGGAAACTAAAAAGCTGATTTCAAACCTCTTTGAAAAATGTCCCACTAGTATTTCATCCAGCTGACGCTCACAGCTCAGCAGTCAAGTGGTGCACAGCAGACACAAGCCTACATGAAATGTACTCACAACGCCGTTTATGACTCTCAGGGCGACATCAGCACTTTTTATGGCTTCATGTGCTGACTGGGACTTTTTTTGATGACAGAAACATAAAGCTGTTATAAATGGCCGATCTGTACAAGGACACCTATGTGATGAAATTTAGTTTACTGGTCTTACAGACTGCCATAAATGGAGACACAGCAACATATATGGTCTATTTTTTGTTTTTATGTTTTTATAAATGTGAAATGAGCCGACATTAAGCGAGTATCTGCAAACCAACCTTCTCCCTGTCACTCATTCTTCCCTCCTTTTCTGTTCTTCCTCTTTCAGATGTACATAGCCATGATTTCAGCCCACGCCCTGGCCCTCAGTGGAATGCACTTCTTCAGCTGTATTAAAGTCCAGTGGAACGGTAAGACCTCTCTGTCTCGCAGCATCGACTGGAGCGTGTGTTTGAGTCAAAAAGACAAACCCAGCATGTCAGAGAGATTTAGTTTGTGAGTCAGAAATACAACTATTTATGCAAGGCAGTGAAACTGCTGAGAGAGTCGAAGAGACAGGCAAACAGAGTGGAAGAAAAGAAAGGGGCTGTTATCCTGCTGTAAGAACAGCTGCTCTGCACAGGTCATTGAAGTTGTGCAGCACAGTCATCACAGAGCTGCCACTGATCGTTTCCCGCTCCCTTGTGGGTCGCTGAAGAAATGAGCCAGACAATGAAAATAAGACTTTATTCTTAGAACTCCAGTTTCTGCCGCTTAATACGATATGACACTCAAACAAATTGGTTAAAATTTCCTTGCTAAGTCTAACATGCTCACTGGTATTCCACACTACTGACAGGTGGAAAATGGCATGTCAGGCTTACACATGGGCTGATCTTTTTCTATGATCTTTTACAGCTTGTTAGAACAGTTTGAGAGAGGATCGTAATGTGTGCACAATCAGTCTTACATATAGGTCACGTCAAGTGAAGACAGATGGAAGCATCTACACATCAACTTTCTCAACTTCATTAGACTCCAAAAGGATACCAGGGTTTCCCCACACATAGACTTTACTTGGGGGGCGGCCAAGTATATTTGGCAACCCATTTCAGCAAATTTTTGTATCCATCCAAGAGAATGACGCCACCCACAATCGATTAAATAGTGGCACTGGGCAATCTAGCCCCTCCCCTCCCTGTTCAGTCTGATATCGCGGGGAGGTTTCACCTACTGAAAGTCACACATGCTCTGCAAAGAAAAGGAGGATTCTTCTTCTCTGTGTTTAATGGCGGATCGCATACCGCCACCTACTGTGTCGGAATGTGTAGGCTTGTTGATGAGTATTGAAAGCAATTATTATTGGATAAAATTGTATTATCAGAAAAATAAATAATAATATAGTATTCCCATTATCGGCCGGTAATTAATCAGACCGATATATATCGTGCATCCCTGATTTCTAATCTGTCCTCTTCAAAATACATTGTTAATTTAGTCGATGTTTCGATTGACATTTCAGTTTTTCCGTGCAAAATAAAAACTCTTCCTCTCTTCCTGTGACCAGAGTGCAGCGACTTCTCTCCAGGGGTATCCGTGCTGCTGCTGATCTTCCTCTGTCTTGAAGCCATCCTCTTCCTCACTTTCACAGCTGTAATGTTTGGTACGCAGATCCACTCCATCTGCAATGACGAGACGGTGAGTATCCATTGTTATCCCTACGCTTTGTTGTTGTGTGAGTTTGTGTGGCAGAAGAGGGTCACCGTATAAAGAGGACATCTAGGAAAAAGATGACAAAGGAGATTAGTCTTAAATAACTGCTTTTGGCTCTTTATATTATATAATATGTAATTTGTTTCCTCAGATGATGATACAAGGTTTAAGGGTTTTTTCCCTTTTGATGTCTTTATCTTTCCATGCTAATGAGCCAAAGTGATAGACAGGTTAATGAGGAATCCTTTGATTTACAGACGGCTTTGAATTTCTTTCAGGAGATTGAACGTCTTAAAAATGAGAAGCCCACGTGGGAGCGTCGCATGAGATGGGACGGGATGAAATCTGTGTTCGGGGGTCCGCCCTCCCTGCTGTGGTGCAATCCATTCACAGGCCTGCGTCTGCGGCGCCTGATGCTGTTGACCCACGGTCGCCGCGGCGGCTCTGAGTTTTCTGTCTGAGAGGAGATCAGACTGATTCAGCTAACCAACACTTGAACGCCTCTAAAGCGAGATTCCTTGTCTGTCAGGGAGCTGAGATGGACCTCTGCTCCCTGAGGCTGTCCTTCATGTGTGGGTGACACGCAGTCAGGCTGCTCCAGTGGGACCACAGTGCATCACCACGTCACTGAAAGTTTGTATTCTCACTCCCACGTGCTGATGGAGACCCAACACCTTTGGTCTGCACAATTACAAGTGGAATATTGTTTTTAACATGAGCAGCTTTTTGGTTTCTGTGTGTGTTTTTAGGTAAAGCATGCAGTTCGTGACTCGAGTGAGTCTTTTATTCCTTGTGAGACCGTCCAAGGTGCCGTTTGAGTTCAACTCATGCACCTTCAGTACGCGGCTACAGCAGTTCCTTTTGTTTGCTGCGCACATGAGATTCAAGATTATTGATTGAAGTCTCAGCGACATCTTTGATTATCACTGGACCCAGACAATTGGAGCTAAGTGGGCGAACGCTTGAAACTGTTGGACCCGGCGAGGGAATCACTGTCAAGGACATGCACTACTTATGTGGCACTTGAGGAAAAAGTCTAGATATTGAAGACAGTGGACTTCAGAAATGGAACATTGCTGCCTTGATTTGCATGTATAACAGCTCAATCAGTCGATATCTCAGCCAGAAAACAAGCTTTTCACGTGTTCAAGTGAATCAACAGGCAACTGTGAACACAAGCCTCATTCTTATTCATTAAGACTGAGTGGCTTTTCCTATTTGCTCATCTCCTTTGTCATGCTTTCGCTTCCTCGGGCTGAAATCGTTGATTCTTTAGGCTCCTCAGGCCAGTAGAAATACATTTTCCTTTTTATAAATAACTGCCGAAGCTTCTTAATCTTTCATCCCAGTGACACTCCTCAACAGCTGACCATAATGACTTACTGGACATGACTACTGTTGTTCTGAATCTTTATTTGGGAAAAAAAAATATCACAGTTTTGTTTTACTTGTTAAGTATATGTCCATAAATTTGCTATTCCACCACTCCTACATGCTGCTCCACATCTCATTCTGTGCAAGTGATCTGTGACCCCAAAACCACAGATATGCCTCCCTGTGTTTTCATATCAAAGCGATTCAGGTAGAACAAGTTTGCCTGCTGAAAAGACTGAATGTTACTTAGTTAGAATTTACTAACACAGCTCTTCCCTATGTGGGAAAACTGCAGGCTACTTCTGTGTTTAGTAGGAATCCACATTTAAGAACAGTTTGATGACAGCATTTAAACTCTGAAAAAACAACCTTACAAACCCCCAAGATGGAGCCCGGCCTCAGACCTGGCGGCTTTGCATGCTCCTCGGCCAACATGTGGTGCCAGCAAAGAGAATTTAAAAGTTAGCACAACCTCCTTTAGCTCGCTGTGAGCTCATTCTGATCTTCAGAGTCAGGCTCCATTGTGCAGCCGGCGGTAGAATTACAAAGGAACTGCTCGGCTGAAAGAGGCTGAGCTACCAGGCTCATTACACAAGCTTTAATACTGAACCAAGTCTCGGGGAGCTCAGCGGATGCTTGTGAGGCCTTTCCTACTTCACTCCAGAAATGTCACGCCTGTAACATCTATTGGCAGGACAGTAGCAGATTTCTATCCAGTGTTATTAGAGCACTAATCCATGCCTTTAAAATCATTCTGTCAAGTGAATTTCTCAGCTTTTGTCATTATTGCCATATTTATGAAAGTGTTTTATCATCGTGTGACAACTTGTCCCCTATTTTGACATAATCAACGGGCCTGTTTGCACTGGATGGATGCAGCTTTTTTAATCTAGATTTTAGGATAAGAAGTAAAGCCTGACTGAGGTTGGTGTTTTCAAAGTATTGTGAAATCTAGATTCTCAAAGCCTCCATTTTTATTGCGTTTTTGACAAGATACTGCTGTTTGTTCTCACCTGTGGTTGTCATGAAAAGGAACTCAAACTCCACTGTTTACACAAGATAATCATATCTGATGCTTTATGGCTATAATGTTTTAAAAAACATGCTGTCGTTAGAATGTAAAACACATCTATTGTGGGACTAAGGGACTCAGCACTGAAAGTTAAGTGATATCAGGGGATTTTTTTTTTAACGCTGGCCTCTCATGTCTCATTTTATTCTGCAGGACTGCATCACCTCAGCAGCCGTTATCACTTTGTTATTCGAACAATGTCACATTTTTTCTTCATTCAATGGTCCTTTACTTTTACATGCTCGAGTATATTTTAATTTAGGAGGTGACAAAATGAAAAGGAGTACATTTTAGCCAAACCACAAACAGGATGTCCATAAAAATCATAAAAAAGCTGTTTTATTTATACATGTGCAAGAAGATACACAATGTGCTGTAATCAAGAAACAGTATTAAAGCAGGTACTGGTGGAAAATTACATCTGAAGCCAGTGTGAGAGTTGAAATAACACAAAATGTACTAATACACTGAAACACTAAACTTTTAGTTGTATGTGTAGGAAGTAGCAGAACATCAGTTTTGGATTGACAGATATTTCTGTGTTGAGTGGATATAATATTCAGTGGTGACTGGTGTTATTTGTGCAATAAGTTGGACTTCGTTTATGTATACAAGTATTACACAATAGGATATTCATGACCAAACCTAGATGCTGTAATTCTAATGTCTTAAATTTTTACAGGGTATGTAGATCGACATTCACGCTCAGCAATAGAATCAAATAACAATGAATTTAAAGAGTTATACCCAAATTGTATTTCCATCACTTTCTGATGTATTACCTAAGTAAGTACAGTCGCCATGGGGAGAGGATTGTTTGACAACTATGTAAGACAATGCAACACTACTCTGTCAAAGGCTGTTCTCACACTCGTCATATGTTAGAGATAAAGGCAGAAAATGTAGGACAAAGAACATTTTGTGATGTATAGTACCGATTCTGAACATGATGGCTATCTGATCAAAGAGTTACCATTAACATCTCCATGAACAGTTGGTAAAGGTTTAGTTTTTGCTCTCCTGAGAGATAGTTTCTTTAAGGAGAAAGGCCATCAGATTTATAACAAAGTATAAAGGTTACTATTAACAGTATATAAATGGAATGTTTTATTCAAGTTTTTTTAATTGTGTCATAATATAAAAATGTCTTATATCATTAATGTCAATCTTTTACATAATAAACTTGATTAAATTAAAAATCACTTGTCTATCATCTGCTATTACTTTTCTCGACTCCTGTGTTTTTGGTCCCCCCGTGTGTGTCAGACTGACATCAAATACTGCTAAAAGCGGACATCAGAATAAATGGCAGGTTGGAGAATGTGTCTGTTTGGTTGAATGAGCTTAAAATGTCTGTTACTTACTTGAAATTTAGATACAAGATAAAGCGGACATTAACTGAAATTGGGTCAATATGTTGTAAGGAAATGGGATTCAGTATTCAAGAAGTAAAAGATTTTGCAGCCCAAATATAATGCAGGCGTCCTAAGCAAATCAGTAACAAAATAAATATTTACGTGTGGCTTGGAGTTATATGGCAACTGGATGGGTTTTTTTTTTAAATGACAGCCCACTAACAAAATGCAAACAAACAGACAATGGAAGATGTACATGAAAGGTCTATGATAATGTTAACAAAAGCAACAGTGTCAACACTGGGAACAGAGGGAAACTCTGTTTATGCCAGTACATCAATGTCCGTGTAAGCAGAGTTCGCTGTGATAACACATTTTTTAATTAATAACCTTCTCAGATGTGTGTCATAATATGAATAGCTTTAACGTCATGGGAAACGCAGACATATTTCAATTAAAAGAGGTTTTGTTACAGCGACGGCGCTGGTAAAATATTCTCAGTAGTCCAGTGGGCGGCAGTATAACGTTTCCTGCTGCTGTGAGATCTGCAAATCAGGGCACAAAAGAAGAAGTTGTCTTGTATTCCCTCTAAATTTACTTTCAGGCAACACTGTTTACACAACTGCGCGCTTAACATGACTATTAAGATACAGTCTATGGTTTTAACACGTCTTAGTCGTGTATAACCAAAGCTTTTGAACGACGTTACGACAGTCAAGGTGACAACACCAAACTGGAGCACTGGCGGAGGTGGAGCGCTGCCTGAAGACTAAACTTGGGGAATAAAAACCCGGTTCTTTCAGCCTTTCCCCGTCTTCACAATATTAACTCGATCCTCCTGCTTCCGTTGTCATGTTGTGAATATGGCGGCAAAGGAAACTGTAAACAACCTCCAAAATGAAAATGAGTCTATCGTCAACCGTTGGTTGGTGGATTATTATTATTGTTGTTTTCTAGATATGTTTAAAAAGGACCAATACAACGACTTCTGTGCCATTAGAGGCGTAGTTGAAAGTAAGTAACAAACTAAGCTAACTTACTACCTTCTACTTTCGCTCTTCGACCGCAATTTCACGTTTACTCATTGTGTCCCACCAACTTTGCCTTCAGCGTGCTGTTTTTGTTAACTACATGTCAATTGTGCTAAAATGTCTCAATGGCCAGTTTTGAGTCATGTTTAATGCTAGTCTCCGATAGAACTAATTATTCCAATACATGTAGCTAGCTAAAGTTAGCCTTAGCTTCGTTCACGACTGCGCCTGCGTGGACAGTTCTACAAGTTCCCATAGGAACTCTGGGAGAGGTAGGACGGCTCTCGTTAACCAGGTGATTCTCAAAAGCAGCCTGTTATTTTAAACATATTCCTAGAAGTTTGCTCTTTTGCAAAGCCGGAAAAAAAAGTTTAAAAACTGCCCAAATAAAGCAAAAATCCTGTGAGGAAGTTTTGGTTTGTGTTGATTTTGGTGCCACCTGTGGGCAAAGCCGTACCTCTCATCTCTTAGCTGATTTTGTCCTGTACATGTTTAGGTGGGGGTTTTTAACTAACCAGCAAAATACTCTACTTTGTTGAGCCAGCTTTTATTTACTTGCCCTCTGTACAGATAAGGACACGTTTATAAATGTTTCTGTTGCAGATATCTTGGTCCGTCCTGTGCAGACCACTGATGTCATGCCAACAAAGATCCGAGTCTTGCAGTTTCTCTCCCGGGTAAATGAAGGTGAAAAACTTGGTAAGATAAACATTATTTTATTACATTGCAGATCACCTTAACCGTGTCAACACTGTGTATTGTTGGGGATTTAATTAAGCTGCATCTGTGTTTAAAATTGTTTAGCAGTGAACAGTTAAAAGCATTGAAGAGAGAAGCCAAAATGCAGATCTGTAATATTTACTTTACTAGCAAATAAAATACTTTAATAAAATGTGTGTGTGTTATAATTTGCAGTTGATTAAATATATTAAGGTAATGTCACAATTAGATAAAGTTCCAGTATGTCATGAAAATGCTAGATAATATTCTCATTGATTTTAAGTTGTTTCATGCTAAATATGAAAACAGATTTGGTGACAAATAAGATATTTCTTCTTAGCACCACAACCACCACAACACTGCATTAGTATACATATTTAAAACATATGTCTGGTCACTTAATTCCCCAAATGGATTTAATTTCCTGATATAGAAAGCTGTGAAGTGTGGCATTACAAAACAACTGTAAATCCAAATGTCAATGCTTTTGCCTAAATGAGTTGAGCATCCAATCCAAGTAGCATGTTGTGACCCAAACTTTGTCTTTACCTACAGACATGTCATTTGACTCTGACCAGTCAGTGACTCCTCTCGAATCAGCTTTAACCATCCTGGAAAATATGAATGATGAAAACATAATTTCACCGGATGATTTCCAGAAGATCAGCACTTCACTAAAAGATATGGTAAGTGTTTTTTTTTAATTCATTTTTTAAAATCTTCTGTTAAATATTTTAATGCTTACTACTGTACATCTGCTAGACTTGCTTAACTGTGCTTTATGTCACAAAGTTTACTCAGATTAAACTTAAGGAAACGTTTTTTATTTCTGTCTTCAGATCGTGGGGATCCTGATTAAGAACAACGAGTTTGACCAGGCAAAAGGTGTGCTGACCAAACACTTTCCCAAACCAATGGTTGGCAAGGTAAGTCCAGAAACTAAAACAGCATGTTCACTCAATAACTCCCTCTGTTACAGCATCCACATGGTCATTGCTCATACTGTCAGTGTGTTGTTATAGAAAAGTTGCAGTGTGAGCAAAGATGTCCATGTGAGGGTATCACAAGAACACCATGTATCATGCTGTTTACCTTGTGATCTTTCCAAAGTAAACAACAAATGTTCCAATTGGACTTTCTAGATTACATTTCATCACCTGCGTTTTATGTTATTTGTCTTTTTAAGTGGGGCAAAAGATGGAGTACTGTTAAAATGGAGTTGGTTGGGTTGACATTACATTTTATATTGGCTGATGATCAAACAGCAGCAGGTGTTGGAGCTGCTGAGCTTAACTGTAATTGCCTTCACAGCTTTATCTGTTGGTAGAGTCATACCACATCCTTTTTGCAGATGTAGCTACTACAAGCCACGTGAAATGTTGTGTTGTGAAAAGTCTGCGTTGTTAACAATGCTTTGTTTAAAAAGCAGGGTCCTTTTTTGTTTTTTGGTCTGAGCACCCACATAGCATGATGTTAAATATTTGTTGTAGTTGATGTAACAAGAACATATGTTGTTGTTGTTGCTCTCTTTGTCTGTCTCTATCCTGCATCTCCCTCTATCCCACTCTCCTCGGCCTATCCAGTAGTGGCAGATGTCTGTTCAACATGAGCCTGGTTCTGCTTGAGGTTTTAAAAGGA
Organism: Semicossyphus pulcher; assembly: GCF_022749685.1. Taxonomy (NCBI): domain Eukaryota; kingdom Metazoa; phylum Chordata; class Actinopteri; order Labriformes; family Labridae; genus Semicossyphus; species Semicossyphus pulcher. The sequence goes on from NW_027211603.1 coordinate 22,634,789, forward strand.
AGTTTTTCTGCTGCTGTTGCACAAATGTTGCTAAGTGCTGCTCATGGTGGATTCATGTTGGGTCTCTCTCTAAATAATATAAAGTACGGTCTAGACCTGCTCTTTTTTCAAAGTGTCTTGAGATAACTTTGGTTATGATTTGGCGCTATACAAATGAAATTTGATTGACAAATGCATACTGGAGGACAGCAGCCTTCTGAGTAGCACACCTCTTGAGCATTCATTGGTTGTTAAACTGCCTGCTGGCCTGCCTGGATTTAGTCTGCTTTACTTAGCTGTGATGGTCAGTGTGTCTCGGTTAAGGGCTGTTGGAGGGACACACTGGTGGAAAAACACGTAGAGCAGTTGTCGAGGGCAGACTCCATTGCAGCAGGGGAGTTGGTGGGAACTAGCCTACAGAAGAGCTGCTGTAGCTGGCTGGCTGGCTCCAGTCATGTCCCCCTCAATCACCCAAACAGGGTGGATTGATCTTTATTGTGGGTCCTCCACAAAACCTTCCTCTGTTGCAGCACCTTCCTGTAGTCATTCCTCCTCCAGGAGCCATCTTCTTTACTTCTATGTCTAAGCAATGTGAATTGACATCTGCACTTATGTATGCTACTTATGTGTATTTATTCCACCCCAAGACATTAAATTATGATGCAAATAATTATGCTTCAGCCTGATAGTGAATTTAAGCAGTTTTGACTTAATTTTTGATCTTTACATGTGTGTACTGCGTTGTGTGTTTCTTATCCCTGAATGTTTGTGTTTTCTGCAGAAAGCTATATTCATGGGCCTCATCAGACAGAAGAGTAAAACGCATGAAGTCATCGAGAAAATCAACTTCCAACAGTTCAAGGAGGAGATGTTGGCCTTTTGCCAGGGGCTCTGCCCGTTCAGCGTTCCCTTTCTCCACCAGGTATCTTACTGTCTATTAAGCACAAATTAAACTTTCATATTCTTTTAACGCTCCTTTTTTGTTTTTGAAAATGGGCCTTAATTATTGCTAATAAATATTTGAAAGTGATTTTTGTGACATTTGTTCAGGGAGTCCACAGATACTGTTGATTTGTTGAAGTACATGTCCTTATACATATTTTGTATGTCTTTGTTACAGGCAGCAAAACGGCTCGTTGATGAAAGGAAGGCAAAGGAAGACGACAGGACAGCTGGGACTGTTGAGCAGGACGAACCTGGACCGTCCTGTCATCTGCCAGTAAACATCATCCACTTTGTACCATGGTAGGCTCTGGCTCCCTCGTTCATTTAAAACAAGCTTATAGTTACTGTGAAAACACCAAAGCGCAGTATGCTTCTGTTAAAAACAGCAGCTCAGAATACAAACGGGTTGATGCAATTGCCTCTCCATCCCTTCTGAAATACTTTTCAGAACTTTTAAAAAAAAATGTTTTACATGAATGTTATTGCTTTTATCGGCAGAAGAATTTGGCCTTCCCTTTTTTGGGGAGGCTAACAGTATAGGCAAAGCTTGTATAGTTACCCTTAATGTAGGAATATCTGCCATTTAATCAGCCTTTAAAATTCACCTTCTGAAGGGATGTGCACACGCATCAGCATTTTTAGAACACAGCCAATATTAACACCTGCTCTCTAAATTGACCTGTGGTTGGCCTAAGACTCTTGCACAGCCTCGCTTCTATAGAGCCTGAAAATAGAACCAAGAGGATGCGCAGAAGTCTAGTTGTCTCTCTGAGGACACAAAAGAACCTGCCTACCCTGGTTTTAATTTATGAACATCATACAGTATGTCACACTCTTTAATCATTGGCGTACTAACAGCAGTGGCAGAAGGGACCCTTTGCAGTTTGACAATCCCACACAGAAATGACCTTTTGCTTTCTTCCTCCAAATCTTGAAATCATGTGGGAACCTTTCTATTGTAATATGTTGACTGGCAATCCCTCTTATTCTCTGGTATGACTTCCCTGTTCAGTTTATGTTCCTGGTCTCTTATCTTATGTTCCAGTAAACACACAATTATCCTGAGGACCAGGCTGGAGGCGGCCTACAACGCTTTGTCTGCAGGTTCAGATGAGCGAACATTCGCTCAGCTGGAGGAAGAAGTGGAGCGAGAGGAACAGACAAGAAAGGACTCTCTTTCCTTACACCCCTCATTTACTCGAAAGAAGAGCACCAGTCAAGACTCGGAGCAGAATCAAGAATTTCAGAGGGACTCGGGCAGCCCCATGGAGGCTTCCCCAGCGGACGAACCGACTCAGACGGACCCTGTTCCTCAAACACAGGCAGGTTCTCTCTCAAAGACACCTGTAGTGCTGAGAAGCAGGCGGCCGCCTTACAGTCTGGCACGGCTTGTTGTCGAGCCGGACAGCCAGGGGAGCTTGCAGAGCACAGCTTCTCAAGAGCCGCAGGCTGAATTAAGAACAGAAGAGCCGCCCCCGTCTCCGGCTAAAGCCAGTAACAAAAATAACACCAGGTAACTAATTTTTTTCATGAAGTTTGCGGTCGCTCTGATCAACCATATTCTTTGAAAATGTCTTTGCTTGGGGTTTTCAGTTTCACAAATTAAACAAATGTAATATACAGGAAAATCAATAAATGTTGCGCTGTATTCTCGCTGCCCAAAGCTGCTCTATCTCCATCACACTAGTTTGTTCCTAAGCAGCCTCACAATAAGATGATGGTTTTGACTGTAGTGGTGGGATTGAGATGTATTAAAGCAGGCAGGCAGTGTCTTTGAACTGCTTTAACCTGAAGGCTGAGGGCCTGTATGAGCACGCGACAAGCTTACAGACTTTTAAGTACAAGGTGTAACAGAGTATTCAGAGGAATGTTTGATAACACGAACTAATAGATCATCACTTTCACATGACCAAAAATATTTTTCACACCTGTCTTCATGTAGCACGTGTCACTCTGAGGTTTTCTAAGGCCTGTTTTGCTCAGTGAGTGTACAGTGCTAACACTGTTGTTTTGTCATGCAGAGCCTCGACTAGGTTGGCAGAGTTGTCAGTAGACAAAGAGGAGGAACCCGCTCGCAAACGCCAAAACAAGTCAAACAGTTCACGCAAAAGGTAAAGTCAAAATGTACAAACTGAAAATGAAAATGTTTTCTTTATTTTTTGCCACCAGCTATCTGTGCAGTTGCTTTTACTTCTCTTAGTAATCTTCAAAAGGTTGCTGGGCGATGTAATTTCTGGTACGCAATATTACAATTGTAATAAAGTTTTTTTGTGAACTCACTTTAAGGCAGATTAAAACTATGCAACTTAAAGCAGTTGGGATTCTACTTTATGGGATCTGTAGGCATCATTTTGTCTTTAAAGTACACATTGTGCTGTTACCTTGATAGTTGAACACTTTGTGTAATTTGACAAATAGCAAATAATGTTTTTGGTTAAAAGTATCCACTGTCATCATTAGATCCACCAGGTCAAAAAGGATGTCTTCAGACTCTGATGAAGACACACAGGAATCACCATCACGCTTTGAAACGCCTCGTAAACCTGCCAGGGATCCTCTCAGCAAGCAAGTCCAAATACAACAATCAGTTGATTTCAATATACTGCATTGGCTTATGATTTGGTCATTTGATAAACTCTTGTGTTTTATTCAGGGATCAAGGGAATGAAAGTGAACACGTGATCACAGACTCCTCATTGGACAGCTCCCCCAGTCTGTTTCCTCTTCATCCCGCCCCACGAACAAGCTCCACCCCTCAGCAGGGAGACGGCGCTCCTTACCGTAAAAAATGGTTAGTAGAGTTTAAACCAGCAGCTTTATGTTTCCTAACCTGATTTGAAAGAATTCTAGCTTAACATGCAAAAATGTAATATTTTTTATGAATGGGAAAGTTCACTCGGGCCCAAAACCAATCTCCACCCTACAGCCTGAGCACTGAACACTCACGGACTTCGAGGTGTGAGAACTATCATGGTGTCACATGTTGCCTGGAAACCAGATGGGTCATTAAATCTAATAGGAAAAAATGTTTTTGTGTGTCTTACAGGGTTAAAATCTGTTAACAAACTATCAAAAGTAAGAAAGGCATTATTGTTAATCATTTGCGATTATTTAATTGTCACTTACAGACTAAATGTATTTGCGTTTCCCATCATGTCCATGCGTTTTTTACATATTTTTTATTTATTTAAACTTTATTGAATACTATTTCAATGTACAAACATTTGTTACATTTAGTGGGGGGCTGGACAATCACGTTTGTATACGTCACCAAGTTTACTATGAACTCTGGGTAATTCCTCAGGCAAAGTCTGCAGAATTGCAAACTTATGGAAAGTCTGTATGAAGGGCTCAGAAAGCCTGCAAGAGAGCCTTCGTGCGCTTAACGATTTGACAGTGGCAGTGACAGCCTTAGCGGGAACATGCCTCAAAGTCAGTGAATGTGGACATCGAGATTGGGCCTGGACGATGATGACTTATTTTAACCTTCATTTGGATTAATGTACCTTGTCAGTGTCAGGATGTTGACATGTATTTTTTTGTTCATTGTGATGATTAAACAAACAAGTCTTGAAAGCTTCTGTGAGGAGATTTTAGCTGGTTATGAAACAGATGGAAAGTAAAATCGATGCCTCTGTGACGTACAAAAGCAAAGGAGGCCATCAGCAAGAAGACTGACTTCTATACAGTTAGTTTTAATGCCCGTTACCGGTGTCGGACGAGGCAATTAACAGCAAGCTGCCAAAAACAGCCTTTTTAAAAAACATTTTCTGTGGCAAAAATGATAAGCTGACTGTTAAGTGGATAGCAGGATAAAATTTTGATGCGCATATTTAAAAAACAGCTAAAAATTAATATAGATTATAGAGTGCCAAGCATTAAAAGAAACTCTGCTCTTGTTCACAGGAAACAGCTTTACAATAATGCCAAGGAGAGTAAGGATACATGGAGCGACGAGGAGACTTATTTCAACTCCAGAAAGAAAAGTGGTAATATTTCATCAAATATATGCTTCTCATAATCCTTTGTACATCTGACAGTGAAAACTATGGAAGCCCTAAGTGGACATGCATCCATACATTTTATTTACTCTGTTTTCCCATGATAAGTTATTTCTGTTCATTTTCTCGAGATCTCGACTTATTTATCACGTTATCTCGAGATAACGATGTGGCACCGCCATCAGATGATTATCACTCATATCGCCAGAGTTTTAAAAGCACAAAACAAACATAGAAACAAGTTTAACTTACCTCATTGGTGTGGGCAATGGCAGCATGGCATGTCCTGGTCTGTAATATCGCAGTGACCAGCCTGTTGTTTGTTTTCTAGATCGCCTTAAATTATCCCGTTATCACAAGAAAACTAGCTTAATTATCTCGAGATAATGGGCCAAATTAATTAGGGATGCACGATAGGGATTAGGGATCAGCACCATATTGCTATCTGCAGATTATGGCTTGAAAATTTCATATCATATTTTCCGCCGATATAAGAACACTTTAATAATGCCTAAATGCTTGATGATTCCGTAAAAACGCTTGACGTAATGCCACATTAACTTGGCGCGAGTGTGCACCATGCCTCTTCCATCAAGCGTGAAGAATGGTGCAAGATGTCTGCGGTATGGCAGTTTTTCAAAGTTTCCAAATTGGACAGCAAGGTTGTGCTCAGCATCGGTCATGCAAAGAGGGGCCAAATCTCATTAACACTACTTATTGAATTGCCCATCTAAAGAATCTGCCAGTGGGCTGCTACAATAAGAGCAGGCATGATATCAATTCCACTACAGAGGAGACTTGATTTTTTCTGCAATTAGGTGGAAAAAAACACGTGCCTAATATATCAGTATCGAAATCGGCAAAAAGGGTTGGAAAATATCGGCATAGGATATCGGATATCGGCAAAATATCCAATATCGTGCATCCTTAAAATGAATACGTTATAATGAGAAAACTAGATAGATATTTAGGCATCCAGTAGCTTACAACACATATGACATTACACATCTGTCACCCAAATCCCCATCCCCCCCAACCTGTTAGGCCCATAAGAAAATAATAAAGGTAAAAGACAAAACTATAATAAAGGCACCGTTGTTTTCCCGAGATAACAAGGAAAAAATAAGTTGAGATCTCCAGAAAACAACTTTAACAAATTAACTCGTTATCACAGGAAAAAAAGCTAAGTCATCCCAAGATAAGGTGATCCATAACTCGAGATCTCGACCAGAAACACCTCGTTATCAGGGGAAAACGGAGTAAATACATTTTATGGTCGCATGTCTGCTAAGGGCTTCCATAGAAAACCCTGTACATGCATTAATATAATATTTGTGTTTCCCAAAGTATCAAAAGATGAAAGCACCATTTCAAATTCCGGCCAGAGAAGGAAGGCAAGTATAACGACGACTTACGTTTTTAACTCTATAAATTGAGTTCGCAAAACTCAAAAATCAAAACTGTTTGATTTATTACACACTGAAAGTATTTATGAAAACGTACATTCACCGTGTAAATAGAGTAAAAAGGAAAGGAACACGGATAAAGCTACTTAAAGTCATAAAGGCATTGATGCTTTTTAACTTTAAGAAGTTTGCTGGTTCCACCCACTGATGAAAGCACCACACTAGCAGATATCTCAATTTAGTCAGTTAAACTTTTATGCATGCTGCAACAAAGCTAAAAATAAAAGTATTTGTCTGTTTTGGGCTGTTGTGTCACAGTAGCAGAGAGCGCACTAACCGCATGTTGCTTTGTTTTGTTGCAGAAGTGGAGTGAGACTGAAACACAGATGTTAAGAGAAGGTGTTGAAAAATTCGGAGAGGGCAACTGGAGTAAGATAAAGGCTTATTATTCCTTTAAGGATAGAACAAACGTCCAGCTGAAGGACAGATGGAGAACAATGAAGAAGTCGAACCTGGTTTAAAGTGAAAGAAAGATATTCATGTTGAGGTCCATTATGCCATCTTGTTTTGTTTGTATCATATTTTTTCAGTCCTCAACACTTTGTAGTGTAATAAATGTGTATAGTTTAATTGGCAATATTGTCTCATTTTTGTAGTCAAATCTGCAATGGTGTCTGATGAGCATTTTAATGCAGCCCCTATATAAAGTAGAAAACTCAAATATAATCAAAACCAACATGGATTTATTTCAGACGACATACAAAAGAATTCCGAACAGAAGAGCATTCCCCTCCTTAATTTTGACAACAATTGAGTCAGAGTTAAGAAGGAGCCTCAGGGACAAATAAATCCTGCGAATGGCAGATCTGAATCCCAAGGTGAGTCATGAGAGGCGACTTCATTGTAGTCCACAAACCCTTGTAAATATGGGCCAGTTGTAACATCTGCTATTAAGATGCCATGGAACCAGGCGGTTGGATCCAACCATCTCACTGTTACAGGGGAACGGCTGTTGTTGGTACTGGACTTGAATTTGACTAAGAGAGATTTGACAGTCCAGTTTTTGATGCATCTTTATGTTAATGTGTCTTCATTCCTGATGAACTCTCCGACATCGGCCTGGTGGAACACTACAATGGACATGGGGTCCACTCGCCGACACTCCTGGGTGTTCTTGGCTGCTACTCCAAAACCCTGACAAGCAAAAAACACAGGACTGGTTCAAAAATGTCTGTACACGGACATAAAAATGTTTCTTCTATGATCTCAGGTTAAAGGCAAATTACTGGACACATTCTATCACTGTTGTATGGCACTGAGGGAACAAAACTGGAAGTCACAATAAATCACGACATCTCAGGCCATCCCACATGAATTTCATGATTCAGTGGCTCAAGCAGGAATACAAGCGCCTGACTTAGCACTGTCTTCAACTACATGAGCAACACAGTATCATAGTTACAAAACTTACCAGGGGCACATCAGCCATGGAATAGACCACAACACCCTGGTACTGCTGAGTGTTCTCAGTGATCCTCCCGAGCCCAGATTTCAGCACATGGTTCCCGTAGAGGAAAGACTGTTCTGCTCCAGGTTTCACCCACACTTTAAACTGAAGACAGAGAGCTTCACATTAGTCAAACATTATACTACACAGTGCATCACTGCTGTGACAGATCACTTTTAGTCCTCAATATACATATGGCCATTTAACAACTGGCATCAACAGCAGGGTCAAATCATTGGCACCGTATAAGTACAGTGGTATTGTCAGTGGGTGCTAGTAGATCAACAGTGGAATACTGCTAAGAATAAACATACAACACGGGATAACTTTACAGTCTGATGGAGGCTCTAATGACAAGGACTGCTCTAAAGTGAAGGGATGGTGAAGAAGGCTAACATATTTGGAAGCGAAAATACAAATATTAATGAAATGCATCAATAATCACCTTTGCATAAGGTGCCAGGAAATCCAGAGCTGTGATGTGCAGTCGGAACTTAATTGTCTTTGTAAACTTTCCAAAGCATGTCCCCACTGACACGAGCTTGTCCCGGGAAATGTTTGTGGCCAACTTCAGAATTTTCTCACTGTGAACAGAAAACCATGATGAATAACATCATTGTGTTAAAGTATTGCTAGATTCCACAATATTTGTTTTCATGTAGCCTGTATTACCTCATGTAGTACACACGGTCATTGTGTAGCCTGAAACAGTAGGTACCGTCGGGTCGGTCTACGAGAAGTTTGATATTTTCCCCGATGCTGTTGTGGGAGAAAATGCATGGGTCACACATATAGGCTAACATGGATGCTAACACTTCTGGTATTATTAGAATCTTAGATGTAATAAAATGTCCTCTAAGTTCACTTACTATTTCGAAAGCTTCTCAAACATCGTTTTCGTCTCCTCGTCTGTTAGTGGCCTCATTTTGAGTACCTAGTACTAAGTTATTTTCCTGTGAATTGCTGTATCTACTGTGTAAACGTGACAACGTGGGTCAACACGGAAGTGCGTAAATCCCTGTAACGGAAGTCTACTGACGTAATCAACGATCTCAGTTCCTGGTAGGTTTTTTTTTTACATTCTTTAGCTTTCAGTCGATCGTACGCCTTTACTCCGGCAAACCGGCCGTCATTCGGTAAGTTTATTCACTTTAAATTGTAATAACTCTTCAAAATGGGTCTACTTGTTGACTGGTCAACAGTTATGCGAACATACATAGGTCTTTAATGTCCATTTTGTTGAACATTGAAGTCACACTTTCGAAAACGGGCTCAGTTAGCCTGGTTAGCTAGCTGTCAGTGGCTGTTGCTATTGGCGAGCTAGTGAACGTTAGCTTGTGAGCTAACTCTGTCAGTGCTAACGCTAGCTCGCTGCAGGCAGCGACTCCACTCTACCAACGCGATTCAATTTAGATCAATTGTACAACACTGGGATATCATCAGCAACTGCATTGAATTGCACGCAGCTTTGAATTGAGCTCGGACTTGCCGTGTTAAGAGAAGACTCTGTGCCGCAGCCCTGCGAAGTTACATAACGTTAATTTGTTTGTAAATACCGATTACGTGCGTGTAATCCGAGATCAGGGGCAGAGTAAGTAATCCTTTAAAGATTTCAACAGTCATTAAGATCAACACTAAGTACCTCTGCGCTCATTATTAGCCATTTGACAACATGATTCAGCTGTATGAAGTGCACAGTAACAGTTCAATGTCAGAGATGTGTAATGTCAGCTGGAGGTAGAAGTTAGGAAATCGACTCTGTCAGCGAGCTCTTTGCATTTGGCAGATAATTTGATCCTCCTGTCACCTCCCGTCACTCAGCAATAATGGCTGGGTTAAAATGTCTAATCGTCTTTTTCTGATGCTGCAAAGGAATCTAAACACAACAAAAGCATTTCATTCACTAATGTTGCAAAACTAGAAAGTATAAGATCCTGCTGCTTTGCTCTGAAATTTCCAATTCAAATTCACGTAGTCCTTCTTGCCTCCAAACCTCAACATTTCTTCTTTTCTTAGTTTCGTTACATTTCATTAAAATAAGCCTCATCATCAATCCGAATTAAGACATCCCATACTCCTGAAAGAATTTATTCTCCCACATGATTTGGGATATGTAACAGTCGGGCAACAAACAATGTTAGGAATAAAGAAGCTGACTTTGCAGTGGTTTTGTCAGAATATGCTCAAGATTTCTTTACTACTTTTTCCTTTAAATCTTCTTAGTGAAACAGGCCTCTGGATATCAGCTTAAGGGAGATATTAATGAAAAAGAATATGTTTTTAGAGCAGCAGTGCTAATAACATCACCAATAACACTGAAACCTTGTCTAATCAACAACCATGAAAGCCCAAGGTTATAGTCAAATACTTTGTCACAAGAGATTGAATGTGAAAAAAAACAAGTTTTACATAATTTGTTTTATTTCTTGTCTTTGCCTTGATGTCTTTACAGTTTTTACTATCTTTGTGATCTTATTTATTGTTGCCTATGTGTGTAAAGCACTTTGAGAAGCTTGTGTTGAAGAAGATATACTATAGAGAATGTATAGGGAAACTTTACTGGGCATATTGATCACTTGAACAACATGCGTATGCTCAGAGTTCTACATTGTAACGCTAAATACATGGTGATTTATATGGTGGATTTTTACCATAACATTCCTTATTGCACAAATATTTGCATTTGTACAGCTCATTTCTTTAGGTTTTCATTTTTATGTTGTACAGTTTACCCTTTCTCTGAAATATATATGCAGGTAATATGTGTATCAGTATTTAACGTGAATATAAAAACATTTTCTCATAAGGGCTGCTCTATGTATGCAAATGTTGGCAAAGTGTGACCTCATTATCTTTGGGTGTTGACGGGACACTAGGCACCAAACAAAAAACTCAATCAACCACATAATACTACTCTTAATTTCAAAAAATTGCCAATAGGTTTCATTAAACGACTCCTTTTCTGGAAAATAAGAGCAGTGCCCTTTGAAAAGTTAATGAATATATGGTTGCTTGACAAGAAAAACATAATTTTTGACAAAATTAATCTGCCGTTGTAAGCTAAAACCTGTGTTTTTTTTTTCTTGTTAAACTTCCACATGTTGCAGGAGTCTGCTGCCCTGTGTCGGGAGAACTTTTCTTGTGCCAACGGTTAACCCAGGATAAACCAGTGGTGTGTGTCTGTCGTCAGTTTCCTGTTCGTGTCTGTGGCTCTGGTAACTCTGAACAGGAAGACGGACGTAGAGAGACGTCTGAACTAAGAGAGGAAACTGCTGTGGCTTCTTCGTCAGCCTCAGAATGACTGAGTTCTGGGTTTGTTTCAGCTGCTGCATTGCAGAGCAGCCACAACCAGTGAGTATGACATTCAACTGAAAGAGAAATTGGTTGGCTTGGATTTGAAGCGGAAATTGGCTTGAAATATGTTTTAGATAGAATGTAGGTTAATAAACAGAGCAGTATCCTCTGGTGTAAAGGAGTACGCTGGCCCATATAGCCTATGTTCAGTTTAACCTGAGCTGTGAATATTCACTGCATTCTTAAAAAACATTGTGGTTCAATCATGCTTGACAAAATACACATTACATCCTCTTTTTATTATACATTTAAAAAGCAGCAGGGCCTCAGGCTCACCACATCCCCCTGTCTGACACGGCACTTACTTAGATTCAATAAGGTTCATTATAGAGGCAGCAAACAACCAGCTATTGTGCCAGTTTGTCTACTAGCAGATAACATAAAAGAAATCATGAATGTCGACCTGTTTTTATTGTAGCTCCTCAGCACAGATATCTGTAGATAAGCAGGAGAGAGGAAAGAAGGCTCTGTAACGGCTTGTGTTTACCTTTTCCTCATTCGTTCTGATAACGTTTATTACCTGAGACATATTTAGGATAATAAGATCGTTGATCTTAACAAAAGTTTCTTGTACTCGCTTACAGAAACGGCGGCGACGGATTGATCGCTCCATGATCGGCGAGCCAACAAACTTTGTTCACACCACACATGTAGGCTCGGGGGACATGGGCCTGGGATTGGCATCAGTAGGTTTTTTTGGTCCTCTTTACAGAATATTCACACATTATATATACAATCTATAATGTATAACATTTCCACCTTGATGTTTGTAGGTGGACCTTGTCCAGGCCCAGATGAAATCTAAAGGGGGCTACGTGCATGGAGGGTCTGAAGGTTCTCAGTTGTAACAAGGTGAGAAATATTTGTTCACGCCTTTCTGTGTGGAACTGATATTTAGCATAGTAGTTTCACTACTCCAAAGCCATGCAGACACGGCTCAGACATGCATGTTTGAGGTTTCTTTGAGGGGAATTTTAATAAGCCGCAGATTTTATGTGTAAACTTTAAAGTCAGAATATCAATATCAAAACATTCTTGATAAACACTGCCAGCCAAAAGGCATTTGTTATCAAAGCTTTAGGGGAAATCTATGAGTTGCTGACTTGACTCCACTCATGCTGGCTCATAACCAATGGTGACAAACCATGCTTACATACAACAGCAAGCCTGTCTTGCCAGCTCATACAGCATTCGTGTTGTGCTGTACATAGTGTGTGTTTTATCAGGGGAATCCTCTCCATGAAGTAATGAAAGTCTTATTTCCTGTTGATGAGCTTTGTTCTGAGGATAAGCACATCCTTTTTTATTGTGACAGCGACTCAGTTGTCACTTCATTTGTTATATGAGTTTTGTTGTTTTCAACACTGGACTGGTTGGACAGTGTCTTTGCTTTCTACTGGCCTCTGGCAGCTGTTTAACTGTTAAGGCTACACCCTTCCTTGTGTTTTCACTTTCACTGTATGTTTACGTATTTCACTTTTTACTTTTGGGCCCATCATTCTGTGGTTGCTCAACAGAGCCAAGATAGATTCACTGGCCAGAGTCGTTACTTTGCCTGTTCACTCTAAAAATGTGAACTCTAACCAAAAGGGCTCTGATTGGATGGTTAAATTGTGTAATTTAGACTTGGCTCACCCCCACCCCATCTGTAGCAGTCTAGATCCTAACTTCTGTTCCACTTTTCTCCTCGCAGCCCTTCACAGTCTTGTGGAAACTACTGTTGTTCATATGAGGAACCATTTTCAAAAAGCAGTGCTGTCTGTAACGGACGCAGGACCAAAAGATGAAACTACTGCTTTTCCATAATGTTGTATATATTTTTATTTTCCATTCCTTTTTTTTAATGAAAGCACTGCTATCCATTTGCTGCCATACTGTTGCACTGTAAAGAGTAGATAAGAGGGTTTAGAAAGCTCATAAATCTCAGCCACGTATGCTTGTGTGTATGCATGAGGAAAATAAGTTTCAAAAATATTTGCTGTTGTAGCCCATTTGGATGCCTGTATTTATTATCTGTTTGTAAAACGGACCTCATGGTGGCTGGGCCACGCTGGAGATTTTTGGAACATTCAGTTTCCTTCTTTATTCTCAGAGGTTTATCAGAGGACAGGTAGAGGTAGCGAGGCATAGCGCGACATGTTCATTGTTTTATTCTGAGAAATGCTCACCATTCTCTGAGTTGCTTTCAGGGTTAAAGATTGCTGTCTTGTTATAAACTTGAATGAGTAGAGTACACTGGACCATGCATTGTACACTCACACTTGCTTAGAATTCCGCATTGATTTATTTCAACTTTTTTTTATACTCGTTTAGATCGAACCATATAGAATTTTAATAAACTATGAACTTCCTAATCTGCCTTCTGAATTTATGTTCTTTGTTTTACTAGCGTCGATTGGCAGCTTGATGCTGCACATACTGAGCTTAGTCAATACATCTTTTTTTTCTTTTTCTACATGTGTTTTGTTTTTTTCACGACTTGCGTACCAACATTAAACCCAAGAATTAAACTTGGAAGTAACCAAATCACCGCTGCAAACACTGCTACAGACGTGGGTCAGGTTTGATGCAGTTGGTAGCATTCTCAAACCTTTAGTTCACCTTCTGTTTGCCCATCAGTCATTGCTGTCCCCTGCACAGTTTAGGTCGCACACTGTGTCAGGACTTTGTAGAGTTCGTCTTTGACATAAAACCATCTTTCAGTTAAGATTTGGCTGATAAACGCACAATTTAGGCCGAGGTGATTGTATCCCTCCGGAGGTCGTAGTAGTAGTTTCATGTTCTGTTGAAAACTCAATTAGATGCTGTTAACAGCTTTCAGACGTTTGTGACCCACCTTTTGTAGCAGTGTTTGTAACCTTGTTGTCAAAGCATGTTCTCATGTGACGTAAAGATTTAGTCAAAAAGTACAAAGTGTAATAATGAACCCCCCTTAGAGATGTAATTACAGTTTGTCTGTTATCCGCCTTTTCAAGAATATCTAACTTTACTAAACAAGTGCAGCTCTTATTGCCTGATTACACAGATTGTGAGTAGTGTTAGTGATCACTTATTGTTCTCACCTTTTATTGACGTCTGGTGCACTTTCATTCCCAGTATTTTCATATGCAGTCCAAAATTCTGAATGCAGCTAAATTGGAAAAACCTTTGTCTAATATTGAAGATAATGTACGAATAATATTAAATGCATGGGATCTATAGTGACCATTCTACTCGTCGATACTAATACTATTATCAAAGGTGTAGAGCCAACCAGCAGGCCTGGATCTATTAATACATGTGATTCTGTGTTCTCATTATACGTCATTTGATATTCCATTCCAAAGCAGAAAGTGATTGTATGATTAGTCAACCAAATTGGTATTAAATTGTGTGAATGTCATCCTATTAAAGATTCATGAATGAAATCTTTGGTGTTTGTATCAGGCAGTGTAAAATACCAAACCGCTACATTGTAATTCCTTCTCATTTTCAGCCTTAAAGCTGCCGGTAACTCCTTTCCCAACATTCACTCACAGATTAAATCATGTGATTCATCAGGCTTTAATGTTGTCACAGAGCTCACGTGTTCCTCTTTAAATGTTTCTGTAGTATTTCCTGTGTAAAAAGAGATCCACATACAGTACGTGTAGTTTGTTTTATCTCCAGCACTGGGTTAAACGCTGTCGTTCCTGCAGACAAAACGGGATTGCCGTAAAATATGTGACCAGCAGGCTGTGCTAGTGGACTGGTTGAATGTGACTTTAAAAAATGTTTCCTCCTGACATAGGACTTATTTTAATGATGAAAATGTAAATAGAAAACATAAAAGTAATGGATCCATGCTTTATATGTATTTGGGATCATACATATTTTTGGTTACTTTCTGTATAAGAGTTCTGGGAAGGTGTTGGAGCTGTGTTCTGTTGTTGTTGTTTTTTTTCTCAGGAACTGCCTGTTATGTAGTTCCCACTTTAAGGGAAATTCATCTGTCTTTTTTCTGCATTTTTCAGAATAAAAAATAAGAAATAAATGTTCAATGTTGATATTTGACCCGCTGTGTGTTCATGTTTTCTCTTCAGACCTAAACCTGTCACCTGTTGGTGAGAGAGGAGGTGGTTGTGCTATTTCAAGAGGGTAAAATTTCAGCTCCAAAAATACAAAATAATTCTTTAGTAATCTGTGGTGGAACATGTGCACAAATCCTTCAATCATCTGTGAAGGTTCTCAGTCATCACGGTCATGGTAATACGAAGTTTAATCCAAAAGGCAACTGGACTTGGTTGAAGTTCTTGAGGACGTTTCAGCTCTCATCCAAAAGACTTCTTCAGTTCTAAACTGTCTGGTGGACGGAGCTAGAAATAAGCCTCTGTAGGTCATTAGTATGCTAATAGATGTGTAAACAAGGGAGAGTTGTTAACCTGGGGTGTTGACCTAATAGCACAGAGAGTCGTTAGCACCCTCTTGTGTTGGTGGGTCGTTGGGCTCACATGATCCTGAGTGTATGATCCACACACAATACAGTTTTGAATTCTCTGCCCAGACAGCTGAAATCACACTCAGGAGAAACGTCTTCAAGAACCTCAACCCAGTTTTAAGCTTCGTAATTTCTCTCTCTTCTCACGCAATCATGTAAAGCCACACACAAGTAAAAACCCTGCATTCAAAGTGCTACTTACAGTAGAAACAATTGAACCTATTTGAATTGATAGAACCATTTTAACCTAGAGGACGTTCAGCTAGTTTAAAGTACCTATGTTAAGTTGTGTAGCTTTGGGAGATGAAACGAGAAATAAAGTAATGCGACACAAATCAGTGTTTCAGTTTTAACTTGTTTCTGTGAAATTACAGCAAATTTGACCTCTTTGGGCCTTGAGCGGTTTGGAGGGGGAGTGTCGCTGTCAAAGACATCTGAGATGTGGGAAACGAGTCGCATTGTTTCGTACGGACATCAAAATTCTTAGGAAGCATCTGTTTAATCTTGACAATGTGTTTTATTTATTGTGGTGGAGTTAAAAGTAGAGTATATACCTCGTAAAAGTAGTGTTGTTGAAGCAGAAAGCAACAACAAATAATAGAAATAACCTCAATTCTGAGCTTAAATTAATATTACTCTATCAGATTAATGCTCCTATATTCTTCACCACTGTAAACCTTAGCAGGTAATATCAGGTCTTTCTCATAAGAAATGAAGTCAGCAGGAACACCACAGGTTAAATGACCTGCTGCTGAGCAGATGGATGTGTGCTGACGCAGTGGAGTGTCATTGTGACTCTGAGAAGGAGCAGAGCAATAATGAGGCTTCGTTTTAAACACACTTCTGCTACCGTGACGAGTTAAAATACGTGCAGTGAGAGAGGCCTGGAAGTACAAACACAAATACCTGGAATGAAAATATATGTTTTGTAGTTTTAGACAGTTATCAGTCAAGTAGTTCCATAAGCATTTCCTCATATATATATATTTTTTTGTGGTAACATTTCAGTACATCATTAACTGAAACTGGAAATGTGAGTTATATCGATTATATTGCACTTCTTAAGCTCTACTCATGTTTCCTTACACTGTCACATGGGAGGATAACTGATTATAAGTAGGGAGGCAATCAGGACAAATAATATTTAATCTAATTACTTCTCTCCCGGTTTGTGAACTCTGCTGCTTAGGGTCTGTGCTTTGTGTTGAAATTATATTCCAGAAACAGACATAACCAATAGGTTTTACAAAATTACACACAATAAATTGCACAAATTGTTGCTTTAAAAAACTAAAACATATACAAAACTGTCATAAGTACCCTATTCTGAGAAATTGTTTCCCCAGTATCAAATACATATACGGACAAAAAAGCAATAACTAATCCTGCACAAAGCGAAATCAGATCTGTTTACTCTGCAGGCTGTGGTGTGAGCTTGGTGTCACTTCAGTGAGTCTGAGGCACTGAACCACAGTGAACCAAAGTGATGATGACAGAGGGAAAGCTTGGCTTGGAACAGGATCTTCATCTCAGCACGCTCAGCACAGAGGATGACCTGCCGGACTGACTGACGGAGCAATAATCTCCGTCCGCTCCCCCTGCTCTTGTTTCTGTTTGCTGGGGTCAGCTGAGCGAGACAGACAGCAGGGCGGAAAACGGCTGAAGAGGAAAAAACTGCTTTTCATCAAATATGGGCAGCTACAGCATCAGTGTTTGCTGATGTGTGGACCAGTCAGAGAGCTCCTTGATGTAGTTTGGACCTAACAGGTCGCTGTAGTTGTCCGTGTGCAGAGAGTAGGGGTAATCATCCACGGCACCTGAGGAGCAGAAACAACATGGGTTCTTATTTTTCTGTTCCTTTACAACTGGCATGAACATTTCTTTTGTGTCTTGATGCGGTATTGTCATATTGTCGTACAGGGCCAGTGGTCCCACAGTGTGTGTGTCCTCCATCCTTTCTGCTCCCCAGTCTGGTTCCAGAGGTCAGTGTTGTTTAAGTGGTCCATCAACTAAAGGATGAAGAATACTTTCAGTCAGTAAGACAGACATCTATAGATCCCAAACTGCTTAACAGGAACATGCAACTGATCTCTAAGATTATTAGGATGCTATCTTAACAGGAAGCTTTTCCTTCTTCGGGGTGTCAGTTATTCTGCCAGTGAGAAATGCAATGCAATGTCGTACCTTAAACACAGCCTCATTTTGCTCCTGGTCATCTGGTTTGACGTCCCACGTCCCTTCATAACAACAAAAACAATCACACTTACAGTCCCTGGCCACAAATGCAGCTGTAAGAAGCACACCAAAATAATTGACAACAAGCATCTCACCATGTGTTTGGGTGTTGTTAAATGTGTCTTGGGCAGGGGGCTCAACCTTCTGTAGTGTGTTTGACATGGCTCTCGCTGTTGTGGGTTGCCAAGTGTGTGTGCTGTGTGTATCATCGCCAGAACTCGCCTGTCTTCCTCTGGGTCTGCTGAACACCCTCAGCCCTGAAAGAGAATGGAGAACAGTGCGGTCACGTGAGATCTGTCTGACAGTGTGTCCGAATATGTTTACCTCTCTACATGTTTACCTCTCCTGCGCCTGTGTGTGTGAGCGCTGGGCAGCATCCTGTACACTCTGTAGGCGTTGCTGCCTCTCTTCCTGCTGTGCTCCTGCAGCTCACAGATGTCCGGCAGAGAATTCAAAGCACAGCGGAAGTTGGCCTTCCATGTCTTTGGATCTGGTTTGTCTTTGCCTGGACGATACCGTCCTGAAGTGATCAAGTGTATAAACAAGCATGAGTATATTTATGTGTATTAATGTTTTCCCCTTTTTTCTGTAGCCCAGTTTTCTTAGCTGGAAAGCCTGGCCCGACTTTTGCTATTTGACTTATTAGTTCAGGAAAATGCGATTTGAAAGCATTTGAATAAAAAAGTTGATATTGTGTTAAAGTGTAGCAAAGTGCCAAAAATACCAATTAAATTATTAGGTGGAACAACCGACTGCTGTGGTTTAGAGTGTGGTAAGACGCATGTTTCACCTTTCGCCACATCTACCAATGATGTTACCATGTCCTGGTTTGCACCTGTGCATCGGTGCAACGAGGTCAGAATTTGAACCAGGAGGGGGCAGCAAAATCAAGATTTTCAGTGCAGTGAATGTTTAAATCAAGCATATTTCCAAAAAATGTAGTTTTTTATATGTTGCCCAGTGAGTGTGCAGATTTAAAAAGCTCTGTACTTTACCTACCTGTCCACCATCACATCTCTGCAATTAGGACGGGAAAAAATGTATATACTTCTTATCAGCATCAGCATATATGTGTTAAAAAATATCATCCATCCACTATCTATACTGCTTATTCTGTTCAGGGTCACATGGGGCATGAGGCCTTTCCCAGCGGTCATTGGGCTCCTACATTCAAACAAGGATTTGAACCAGGAACCTTCTAGCTGTGTAGGGACAGCACTAACCATGTGAGCACCACCGCGCAGTATACAGTATACAAATATTAGCATGTCAGATATTTGGCAAAAAAAATCAAGATTTTTTTTTTCTACAGTGAAGTGAGTTAACCCCGTGTGCTGAGTCTACTCTCATTCTCATATTTATGTGCATCATATGTAGCGCCACAGTGTGATTTGGATCTCAGCCGGGCCTCTGTGTATAATTGCAGCCTCAGTGATAAAGTCAGCAGACGAGGCCTAAGAAGAAACGGGGCACACTATGTAGCGTAGGAAGAATATTACATTATGACTCAAAGAGCCCTCACAGGATTGTATCAAAGACTCTCTGACATTTGATGGCATCATTGATGGTCCAGTTGTGTTCATTATATATTATCATTACTATGATCTGGTTTTGCTTTGCTTTAAAATCTCTTAACTTTTGAGTACGTATCTGTTTTTCTATATTCAACAGCTGAATATGTTTTTTCCCGTCATGTTGTGAAGAGCCGTCCGGTTGTACTTTGACAGCAATACGATCCCCCTGAACATTCACAGCCAGTGAACTGGAGCGTTCCCATGAGGTGATGCAGTCACCAAGCATGACTTTCCCAAGACTGGGTTGATGGGATTGTGTGTGTGTGTGTGTGTGTGTGTGTGTGTGTGTGTGCTACTTAACTCAACTCAGAATATATAAGATTACAAACAAAGCAGATGTATCTGGTTACAAGATGATGAAAGCAGTAAAAACTAGTGGACTATATTGATCTTTGCATTACACTGTATGAGTCAGAACTAAGTGTATATGTTTAATATTTGTGAACTCTTGACATACTGTAATCTCCTGTACTTGGTTTTGAGTTGTACAAGTCTTATGAACACTGCAGGTTAAAACAAGGTCAGGTGAATTAGGAAGGTAAATACCACATGACAGACTATCTCTCCCCACGTCTGTTGCTCTGAATGTGGTCCTGCATTGAGCTGTCATTGCAGAGAGGAGCATGATCCAGACTGAGGTCCCTCAAGTCTGTCCATGTGTTCCAGAGATCATTTATACAACATGTTGATTTAGCATTCACTGTTGTCATTGATGGTTGCTGGCTTTTGTAACCACTCAGCTGTAAACTGGGAATGTGGTCAATCTAGAAAAACATGGACTGACAAAACTGTCATGGCTGCTCTTCACTGGAAATACTGCGAAGCAGGACACAGTTAATGGGATAAAAATGGCATAAAACCCAGTACAACGGGGTACATTATCACTTTAAATAACATTTAGAAAATGTACTTCTACCTCCTACAATTATTATTTTCCTATTCATTAAGTCAACCAATAAATCTGAGTTGACCCAGCCCTTGTTGGACCAGAACTAGTGGTAGGCATTTTTACCTCCAGGCAGACAGCACATAAAAGCATGAAGTGAAAGATTAATGCCAAATATGAAGTTGGGCAACGATCTGGCATATAAACTTTCAAGAGGCATCAAAGAGTTTGTCACTTATCTACATTTTTGTTTGGAAAATCTCTTCTGCTGTAGTTGAAACGTGTAACTTTAACGTGTAATTGTTTGCCATTACTGTTATAGTTTTATTTTGAAATTACATACTAAAAAAAGAGTTACTCAAGTGTCTGTTTTTCTCTACATTGAAGGTTGTTTAATGAATTTGGCACTTTGATTTATTTGACATAATACTAAAAATAAAATTATGATATTTTAACCAAATGTCCCAACCCTGTAGTGCTGTGCCTCAGTCCAGCAGGCCACTGTTATACCTACAGATTGTATACACTTTTTCCTCTGTGATTTTACTCACTCTGCATCAAAGTGTAACACGTGTAAATGTAAGAAAGTAACACAAGCAAAGTGCCAAATATTAATAGAACAATATCAGTTTAGATACAAAATACATTTAAAAATCTTAATAGACCCTCCAGCTGAACCAATCACATTTGTATGTACATGTATGTCGGCCTCCTACCAGTGTGCATGGCCCAGCTCCTGAAGAGTGTCGCATCTCGGTCAATACTCCAGCCATGACGAGCTGCGTGTTTCCACGGGATCTGGAAGACCCGTGCTGACTGTTGAGCAAAATACCATTTAACACGTTACATCATTGCCAACATGTGTGTTCACCTGTATGTGTATGGGATGAGGATTGGATGGAGGGGTCTACCTGGTCCAGCCAGCTGACTCCTGGATACCTCCCAGACTGAATCTGCTCCTCCAGCCACGGCCTCAGCCTCTGCCTGCCCTGCTGCTGCTGCATGCTGCAGTCCAAGCTCCAGGTGTGCACAAAGGTGTTCAGCACAGATGCTTCACAGGAGTGTTAGAAATAAGGGTAAATTTCCCAGGAGCTCAGATTCAATACAGAGGTTCCTCCTCCGCTGCGTTCTCCCAATCAAAGAGGTCACAGTTGTGACAATCCTCCTCATCACTGCCTCCTCCAATTACAGGAAATACAGTAAGTGCCGAATGTTTTCTCCATGTGTGATACTGAGCTGGAGTTAGATAAAGTAGTACAGAGTTGTGAAGCTCCTGTGCAGGACGGTAATGCTTTTCCTGCTAACTACAGACTGTGTTTGGAAAGATTGTAGATTCACCACAATGAGTATATTGTGTAAAAATGTGCTGCATTTAGTCCTGAGCCAACTACCTGTGGTAGTCAGTGCTAAAATATTTTGGTGGTCAGGGCATGTCACTTTCAATAAGACCACCAGGTGGAAGCAGAGGTACATGGCAGATGAGCTGCTTTGCATGTTGCGACCTGCCTTTTTTTCAGTATTCCTCCCCGCAGCACGTCCTGCCCTCACAGCCAGTTTCAACAGAAAAATGAAGAAGGACATTTTTTATAGTCTGAGATCTTACACAAGTTCCTGTGTTCTGTCTGTTTTGGTGTTGTATTTAAATAAGGCTGTTTGGTGCTAAAGCTGGGGAACTATATGAAATAAGAGTCATCTTTGGTTCAGCTTATTCATATAACAAAAGAGAATTCCAACTTAATGGGAATTGTTTCTTGTGTTTTAAACACTGAATTAAACACTCAGCCATCTCAACTATAATAATCCACAGGCCACAACTTTTCTTTGAACTCTTTTCCGTAGAAAAAATGTCCCATAACAGCAGCATGTTGCAATTATCTGAATCTCATGTATTTCTTTAGACTTTTATTGTCCAATAAGTTCCTATGAGTTTTGTCTGCAGGCTGTGTTGAGCCGACGAAAGCTGACGTATTTCTGTGGAAGAGCACCAGAATTTCCAGAGAAGAGTTATGAGGAAGTAATTACACAAGTCGGGATGGCAACAGCCCGGCCACAGCTGATTGGCTCATTTCAGAAGAAGTATTTCTTCAGTTCTCATGTATTTTTCTTCAGTATTAAAGACCAAATATGGTACAGAGATGGCTCCTCTGTTTACTCATATATTAGTCCTGCTTACACATATGGTCAAACTTGATGTCAGAGTTTTGTCTCAGTTTTATACATGTAAGGAACATTTTGCATGAGCTTTGTTGATTATATGTGGAAGACAGAAGCTGATTGTCACTGTTTGTTTAATCTTCTGTAACATGCACACATTTAAAACTGCATCCTGTTTATGACAGGAATATCACATTAAGTGTTTTTTATACAAACTTGAAGAAAGTTTAACATCACAGCACTTATGTACAGCAGTTATATACAGTTGCAAAGTGTTCATAAATAAAACAAATAAAAAGTCTTTACGGTGCAAAGGTGTGAATGTGATGGTTTGAATCATGGCAGCAAACAAATAACATCCAACAACCTTTAAAACAGTAACTTCAATGTCTGATTATAACTGTTATGGAGCTTTTGATCATCATTGTCTTTTTCATCAGATGCTGTTCACATTCACAGTGTCATCAAGCCCCTCTCTCTCATCGTTCATATTTACCAGCAATGCTTACAATTCAAAGACACACAGACAACACTCACAGAAGTGCATTGGGGTAGACAGTAGCTCAGTTTGTAGGGACTTGGCGTGGGAACCGGAGGGTGGCTGGTTGAAGTCCTGGTATGGACCAAGTATGGAATTGGAGCTGGTAGCTGGAGAGGTGCCAGTGCACTTCCTGGGCACTGATTAGGTGTCCTTGAACAAGGCTCCGAATCTCCAACTGCTCTGGCCGCATGTCCATATGCAGCTCCCTCACTCTGACATCTCTCCATTAATGCATCCATTAATGCATGTCCGTAGGGTCCTGTTTGTGCATGTGTGTATTTTAGGCCTATATTTGTATAGCATGTTTGTAATAACAGAGTGAAACCTGTACATTGAATCCCCTCTGGGATGAATAAAATATGTCTTCTTCTTCTTCTAAAAATGTAGCTTTATACACATTGGTAGCCGCTGTCGGTGATCACTGGCATGGACTGTTCAGCCGAGACCAAAGACAGAAAAGGTCTCTGGAGCTCAGAAAGACACTGGCCATCCTGGACCATGTTTATGGGACAAGGAACAACTGGATTTAAGATGCCTTGAGGCATCTTGATGAATGTGTCCTCTTTGTCATCACTCTTCTTCTCTGAAAACAAAATGCCTGGCTGCTCGACTACATTCGGAAATGGCTGGTAGTCGTAATCCACTGCAGGAAAGCTTTGTTTGTCTGCAGGCAAGGAGCCGTAGCAGGGGTTTTCATCACATACAGTGACCTGTTCAACAACACCGATCTCTTCGTCGAGTCTGGGCTCAAGGCCACACTGCGCGGTTGTGTTGGTGCCACTAGAGAGGGAGGATGAACCGGAGTCTTCAGCATATGAAAAGCTCCCAGAATCTGCATTGCACGGCTGATAAGACATATCTGTTGACACAAAGGATGAAACTTCTGCTGCTGGTAACATGACAAGTGGACAAGCTGGGGCCTGTTGGTAAGTAGAGGAGACAGTGACCCCCTCACAGGGATGATACACAGAGTCACAGAGCATTTCAGCCTGGACCTCAGAGCTGTCTGTCTGTGTGCAGCCGGGAATGAGGATGGAATACGTTTTATTCATGAAGCAGGACGATCCCGAGCTTGTGTCAGCCATGACATCACAAAGGTCGTTAGGAGCTGTCAAACCGTCTTCTGCGAGTAGGTTTATGTTCAAAGGTGATATCGGGCAGATATTAGCGAAGGCTTTACTAAGAGCATCCTGGACTTCGGCTATAATGTCTACAGGTTCTGTGTTAGCGTAACTGAGACAGGAGGAGCCGGTGCTGATCCCACTGCTTTGCTGAAGGCTCCCACTGCTCGAGTCCCTCAGTGAATCCTTCAACCTAAACACAGAAAAATAAGTGACATCAAACTTCTAATTAAATCTCTTTAAAAGTTTTGTTATTGTTGATGTGCTTGAGAAGTGATGCTAACCACAGTTTGCCGTCATCTGAGAGAGGTTCAACGCAGATGGAGGAGAGGATGGGTGGCATGGGCTTTAGGATCTGCAGCAAAGAGGTTAAAAACTATGAGAACTACAGGATCTAAACATTTCAGTCAAAGGGCTCAACTTAGAAAGTGTCTTTTGCAATGGATTCTACATTAAATATTAAACTTTATGTTTCTGTAAGTTTTTGGAGAGGTTTAAGTTATAATCTCAGATATAATAGTCTTGGTTGGTTACAGTAAAACCCCAGTTTGCTGGTGTTAACAACATGTCCGGCTGAGTAGCTACGGTATCATCAATAAATCATAAGAGCAACAGGTGTATCTCTTGCAGTGCCAGACAAACATACTATGTTTAAATAAAAGAGCAGGTCAACAATTTTCTGCACAAAGCATGAGTAGTTTCCCAACATAAAATACAGGTAGTGTTGAATTACATGCTGCATTGTTTCCCGTAAAACCCTCATGTGTGAATGTGGTGCAGCGGTGACGGACACCGGCATAACACTGAAAATCACCATGCAGAGAAGGGTTTAGAAAATGCAAAAGCCCTGAAAGGGTATTGCAATAAAATGTACTGTTCACGTGCAATAAATTAAATACATGCAACGATTTTACATGTTCACGTCACAGTCGATGCCTCACCTCATGCTCGCTGTGAAGCATATTGAGGAGTTTTGGATTTGGACATTTCAAAACTTTGTCCCACCACTTTGTTTTGAACCTAAAAGCAAAAGCAGAAATCAGTTAACATAAATACAAACATGACACATATAAAAACAACACAAAGGTTTCAATATTAAAGGGAAAGCCTCTTTTTGACTGACCGTAAAGACGGACACTATCTTTTCTCCGCTTGACTTACTTTACATAACAGCCAAATATGGCGCTGCTGATGATGACTGCAGCCACACTGAGGCAAATGATGAGGGCCAAGAACACGGTATTGGAGGACATGGCTGTGAAGAAACAAGCATGAAGTGAGTTTATTTTTGTACAGATGACACACAGAAGAGAGACAGGCAAGACAGAGTGCATCAAGCATCTAAACCCTGTGTTCCCCACAAGCATAAATACGGCAAATTTAGTGAGCAGTGAACAGTGAGCATCTAAAGAAACTGGCTGATGAAAGTGTGGGTGGGCAGGGATGTCCCTAGAGTGCATAAAAAGGGTGTGCCCATAATAGTGGAGCAAGACAGAGGAAGCAGAGAGAGATGAGAGTCCACTTTAGCTAATAGATCCATGAGTTTAAAGGCCTATCAGACACAAAACACGGCAGCAGTTTAAAGCCTCACAATTCTTTTCTGCAATTAATGTTTCACCATCCGAGGTTAGGTCTGTGAATAAGGGCTCTTTTATAACACCATACAGGATTTAAACTGTCCTTCATGAATACTCACTGATATTACAACAAAGCCATATATGTATTATAAATATTAACTGAAGAAATACACAGTATGAAAGTGACAAAAAAGGCTGTAAAGAAGACACTTACGAGTCGTGAATTCATACTCCTCACTACTGTCACTGAACTTCCCACTCCATTCGGTGAAGCTTTTCACGCTGACCACATAAGTAGTGCTCGGCTTTAAGTCTCGACCAAGTATCTCATAGTCGTTTGTTTCACCATCTGTAGTTTGGTCGACAAATTTAGGCTCCTGTCAGGAAGAAAAAAGAACCCAGCAGTCAGTCTATACCTCGAGAACAAATAGCCTCAGTGTTATATACGCAGCCTATGAAATTGCTCCTACCTTGTGTGTGTCTCCTTTTACATGGTAAGTCACTTCAGCTTTCAGGGTCTTACTTAAAATGTACTTCATGTTTTTCAACCACACGACTTGAAAGTTCCCGTTGGACTCATTGACTGAGATGATTGTTGGTGTTTTGGGCTTTACTGTAGAAAAACCAATAAAACAGTATGTTTTATACTCTGCGCCTGTTATCCTGGGGCCGGAGGACTGTATTTCTAGCAAATGCAGATTGACAGATATTCATTTAAAACAAGTTAACTTACTGCTGGCTGTGATGTTAATGACTTTGCAGTCCTCCATTATGTCTCTTTTCCAAACTTTTGCTGTATAATTATCTCCTGAATAAAAAAAATCCTGTTGGGCTGAGCAGCAGCACTGTCCATTGTCGCACTGCTTGAAAATGTAACTGTGGGGCACAAGAAAACATCAAACAAGCTCTAAATATATTAAAAAGAAATGAGTTCTCAGACTAATAAGCTGCAGCTGATTTTAATAGGCTATGATATTTAAAAAAGAACACAGAATCAACACTGGGGGTTTTTTTGTTTTTTTTTTAAACATTATTTTTTGGCTTTATTGGATCGGACAGCTGAAGGGAGACAGGAAATGTGGGGAGAAGAGATTGGCGGATGACATGCACCAAATGATCGACATACCTGGGCTCAATCCTGTGATCAATGCCTTGAGGACTGCAGCCTTGGCCGGGCGCCCCAGGATCAACACTGTTTTAATGGCATGAAACATTGTCAGGATCCACAACCAAACCTAAGCTTAGAAATGTACAGTTTTAAAAGTGTTATTTCCTTGGCTCTGTAATGAAATATATAAAAACAGCTTACCCAATCCCGTTGTGGTTCACTAGAGTCAAACTGTATTCAGTGCAGTTTTGCGCCTCAATGTGGCAAGATAGAAACTTCTCAAAGTCGTTGGTACAGTCAAGATTTCGGCCTGCACGAGACAAACATCACAGAGGAGATTGATTAATATGAGCATGACAAATGGCCTAGATAGATTATTTAAAAGCTACATGTTCGTACCAAGGACAGCTGTTGCATTGTTTCCAAATATCAGCAGGGCAAAAGCGATCCAAACACGAACGGACCTGAAAGCAAACAAAAAGTTATATTTTTACTTTAAACAAAAAAAACCCCGATAATTTAAGTCCTACGATGTCCAGTAATCGAGATTACCTCTTTAACTCCATGCTGAAACGATGTGTTCCCTTCGTGTCCTTCCAAAACAACAATTCAACTCAGATACGACCCACTGTCTGAAAGTGAAGGGAGTCCGCTGCGTGCCTACGTTGTCGCGCTCTTCCTGATATGGAAAGCTCGCTCTTACTGGAAATGTTGCGCCACAAACTGAAGGGAAGGGCGGTTCAATCCCATGACCTCAGAGAGGCTCGAGCACTCTTTTTGGTTTTTTTCACATGAATTTAAAACAATGATCACAACAAAAGGAGGAAGAAATTACCAGGAATTAAATATATGAAAAATCAATAATAATAATTAGTCAGTTGGCTACAGTAAGTTTTGTATCTTTAGACTATTATTTACAATTATTATTATTTCAGTACCCCATGCACATATTGCAGAGACCTGTATGTGTCAGCTGTCTGCTTTATTTTCTGATAGAATTAAAAAACACTTCATAGGAAATATCCGTCTGGTTGTTATTGAAGTTGGCAAATACTGCCCACAGTCATTTCTCATACTCGGAACTGACTCATATTTCTACTTCTCAATATTGTATGCACATGGAAGTAAAATGAAAAGTAGTAACATTTCACAGTGAAATGATTAGTTATACACATTGTACTGTAAACGTCCATAAATGTGTTCATTATTAAAATTTACATCAGCTACACACATTCCGAACTGTAACATGAAATGTATACAATTGCTATATTTGTCTACCTTAAAAAAACACTTAGGCCTACTTCTTGTGAAACGATGTCTAACTCTGCTTGAGAATACCATTATTTTTTCATACAAGAGGTTCCTCTGCAGTACTTTTGAATGCAGTGTCACTCTGATGTCGGCATGGTTGGTTAGTTGACATTTGTCTGACAAATTGGTACATCAGTTCTACAGAAGAGCCCAGGATCAGAAAGTCATGTCACAACCATGACTAAACATCAGCTCTGCTTGACAGCAGGTGGCAGTGGCTTTATTCAGACACAATGTCAGTTAAGATGTCATTGTCTTCTAAGAGCTCGGTCTCGATGACTAGAAGTCATTTGGTCATTATATTTTGGCAGAGGTTTATATTTAGGGTTATTTTGTTTTGAATACCATACATAATCAACCTACCATACAGTACTCTTATGGTACTCAGTACTCAGTACGCTTGATTGGCTCCAGCCCACCTGTGACCCTGAACAGGTTAAGCAGTATGAATGCAGGGATGAAGTGTAGTGAAAAATTATTAATTAGGATAAATTTGTGATGACAAGGGGGAAGCAAGCAAACAACGAATAGACTGAAAAGTGAATTTACACCAAGACTTATGACACTGTAACGCTCACTTATTTCTTTGTTATAAATCTTTATGCACATGACAGATGTGTGATGTCATATGTCTTGTAAGCTACTGGATGCCTAAATTTACCTCGGAATCAATAAAGTATCTGTCTCTCTCTGGCTAACTACTATATATCTGTTCCACACTCTGTCCAGAAGGGGGCAGTAAGGCAGCGGCGAGCTGGCTTCCCAACCGCCAAAAATCAAAACAAAACGAAGAAGAAGTACTTCGTAAATTATTAGTGATTTCAGGCAGCCAAAGACACGTTAGGACATATAAATGGACCTATTTGCTGTGCTTATACCTTTGAACAGTTGGTTTTGTCTTTATTAACAAGTGTTGGTATTGAATATAGAAGTTGCTGCCGTCCTGGTGAAATTAACATGATACTGGACACTTGCGTGAGAAGTTTAGTTTAGCTTGCTAGCTGCTGCTAGCTAACTAAAGTCCAGGCAGAATAAATGTCTGTTAGACCAGCTCTGGTGGAGTGTGTAGTATTGTCTCTGCAAGATGCCTGTGTGTTTTATCCGTGCTGTAAAGGCTGCTTCTCAAGGGTTCAAGAGGAACAGCAGGACACGAAGAGGTAAACACACAAACTACCAACAGAAAAGTATGGTTACTGTAAAAAGTACATGAGAATGAACAGCAATACTTTATTACGTCTCACTGATTAGACCATGTAGATGAAACTAACCAATACAAAAGACTTGAAATGAAAAAAAAAGTATTTATTTGTACTTTGAGATTACTGGGAAAATGTGAACGCTCACTTACAGTGCATAAAAACTCCTTCCCACTTACTTAGACATGTACAAAAATGTCTGACTTCTCTGTCTACCCACCACAGATGCCGATGCCATAAGTGTGGCTACATCTGTCTGAGGGAGGAGGTTGATCACAGATATCGTCTCTCATTCAGGGTGACCCGGGACAAATGCATATTTGCAGTTACTGTGTTTGGAACCAGCTTAAATCCATTCTTTGGCATCCACGCAACAGGTTTACACAGGTGAGCAGGGACAATTGTTTTTTACTCAAGTCATGGTGCAGATCGTGATGGGCCTTATCCACATGCAGCTTTACAGCTGGTTTTAAAACATTATATGTTGCAGGGTTTCCACCAGAAAATTGTTAAACAGATAGTAAGGCACCCAGAGCTATCATGATGAGCTTAGTTTGTGGATGTTGGCCTAAACAACTGCACTTTACGATGGCACGTCTATATCTGGGATTTGCTGTATGAAACTGCACCTCGGCTCTTTGTTTATTTTTTTGAACAGTAATTAATATGTACTTTATTTTTATGTATACCTATGTGATTTAGTTACAGGGGAGATGTTAGAAAACACTGTGGTAAAGCTTATGTATGTCAGAAGGAATACACAAGTGAGCTTCATATCAGCAGTGTAAAGTTCTGCACATTTAAAAAGCTTAATTTGTTAATTGTGTCTTTTTTCTTTGCTGGTTAAGTTGTGTGGATTTCTGTTGTGTCTGTAATGTTGTAGATTGGTGGAGAACGTGGACGGACCAGTTGGAGCATCAACCAGATCCACATTGTTGGTGAAGGCTGTCCAAGACTGTTTCATTGGCAGACATTTTATCTTTGGTATAAAGGTACAACTGCACATATGTATTGGATATATTAATGGGTTATACCAGGTGTGTACCAATACTGATGCTGTCTTTAGTTAACAAATATAATTGTGAAAATTATTGGTCTCAAACTGGGCAATTATTGTGTTATAGTGGCATGTTATCCAGGCAATACACAGGAACAATACATGCACAGTAATCTACTAAGGCTGAACAAACAAAGAAAAGATCGATGACTACAGATCGACTTCAAAAATAAGTGGAAATCCAAAGAAAAAGAAACAAATTCAACGTTCAGATGAAGCAAACAGTCTAAAAAGGAATGGTTAGGTCTTTGAATAAGGGCTAAGTTGTGAATTCATACTCCTCACTACTGTCACTGAACTTCCCACTCCATTCGGTGAAGCTTTTCACGCTGACCACATAAGTAGTGCTCGGCTTTAAGTCTCGACCAAGTATCTCATAGTCGTTTGTTTCACCATCTGTAGTTTGGTCGACAAATTTAGGCTCCTGTCAGGAAGAAAAAAGAACCCAGCAGTCAGTCTATACCTCGAGAACAAATAGCCTCAGTGTTATATACGCAGCCTATGAAATTGCTCCTACCTTGTGTGTGTCTCCTTTTACATGGTAAGTCACTTCAGCTTTCAGGGTCTTACTTAAAATGTCCTTCATGTTTTTCAACCACACGACTTGAAAGTTCCCATTGGACTCATTGACTGAGATGATTGTTGGTGTTTTGGGCTTTACTGTAGAAAAACCAATAAAACAGTATGTTTTATACTCTGCGCCTGTTATCCTGGGGCCGGAGGACTGTATTTCTAGCAAATGCAGATTGACAGATATTCATTTAAAACAAGTTAACTTACTGCTGGCTGTGATGTCAATGACTTTGCAGTCCTCCATTATGTCTCTTTTCCAAACTTTTGCTGTATAATCATCTCCTGAATAAAAAACATCCAGTTGGGCTGAGCAGCAGCACTGTCCATTGTCGCACTGCTTGAAAATGTAACTGTGGGGCACAAGAAAACATCAAACAAGCTCTAAATATATTAAATAGAAATGAGTTCTCAGACTAATAAGCTGCAGCTGATTTTAATGGGCTATGATATTTAAAAAAGAACACAGAATCAACACTGGGGGTTTTTTTTTTTTTTTTTTAAACATTATTTTTTGGCTTTATTGGATCGGACAGCTGAAGGGAGACAGGAAATGTGGGGAGAAGAGATTGGCGGATGACATGCACCAAATGATCGACATACCTGGGCTCAATCCTGTGATCAATGCCTTGAGGACTGCAGCCTTGGCCGGGCGCCCCAGGATCAACACTGTTTTAATGGCATGAAACATTGTCAGGATCCACAACCAAACCTAAGCTTAGAAATGTACAGTTTTAAAAGTGTTATTTCCTTGGCTCTGTAATGAAATATATAAAAACAGCTTACCCAATCCCGTTGTGGTTCACTAGAGTCAAACTGTATTCAGTGCAGTTTTGCGCCTCAATGTGGCAAGATAGAAACTTCTCAAAGTCGTTGGTACAGTCAAGATTTCGGCCTGCACGAGACAAACATCACAGAGGAGATTGATTAATATGAGCATGACAAATTGCCTAGATAGATTATTTAAAAGCTACATGTTCGTACCAAGGACAGCTGTTGCATTGTTTCCAAATATCAGCAGGGCAAAAGCGATCCAAACACGAACGGACCTGAAAGCAAACAAAAAGTTATATTTTTACTTTAAACAAAAAAACCCCCGATAATTTAAGTCCTACGATGTCCAGTAATCGAGATTACCTCTTTAACTCCATGCTGAAACGATGTGTTCCCTTCGTGTCCTTCCAAAACAACAATTCAACTCAGATACGACCCACTGTGTGAAAGTGAAGGGAGACCGCTGCGTACCTACGTTGTCGCGCTCTTCCTGATATGGAAAGCTCGCTCTTACTGGAAATGTTGCGCCACAAACTGAAGGGAAGGGCGGTTCAATCCCATGACCTCAGAGAGGCTCGAGCACTCTTTTTGGTTTTTTTCACACGAATTTAAAACAATGATCACAACAAAAGGAGGAAGAAATTACCAGGAATT
The DNA here is from genome assembly GCF_022749685.1 of Semicossyphus pulcher. Lineage (NCBI taxonomy): Eukaryota > Metazoa > Chordata > Actinopteri > Labriformes > Labridae > Semicossyphus > Semicossyphus pulcher. The sequence goes on from NW_027211603.1 coordinate 22,667,195, forward strand.
AAATATATGAAAAATCAATAATAATAATTAGTCAGTTGGCTACAGTAAGTTTTGTATCTTTAGACTATTATTTACAATTATTATTATTTCAGTACCCCATGCACATATTGCAGAGACCTGTATGTGTCAGCTGTCTGCTTTATTTTCTTATAGAATTAAAAAACACTTCATAGGAAATATCCGTCTGGTTGTTATTGAAGTTGGCAAATACTGCCCACAGTCATTTCTCATACTCGGAACTGACTCATATTTCTACTTCTCAATATTGTATGCACATGGAAGTAAAATGAAAAGTAGTAACATTTCACAGTGAAATGATTAGTTATACACATTGTACTGTAAACGTCCATAAATGTGTTCATTATTAAAATTTACATCAGCTACACACATTCCGAACTGTAACATGAAATGTATACAATTGCTATATTTGTCTACCTTAAAAAAACACTTAGGCCTACTTCTTGTGAAACGATGTCTAACTCTGCTTGAGAATACCATTGTTTTTTCATACAAGAGGTTCCTCTGCAGTACTTTTGAATGCAGTGTCACTCTGATGTCGGCATGGTTGGTTAGTTGACATTTGTCTGACAAATTGGTACATCAGTTCTACAGAAGAGCCCAGGATCAGAAAGTCATGTCACAACCATGACTAAACATCAGCTCTGCTTGACAGCAGGTGGCAGTGGCTTTATTCAGACACAATGTCAGTTAAGATGTCGTGGTCTTCTAAGAGCTCGGTCTCGATGACTAGAAGTCATTTGGTCATTATATTTTGGCAGAGGTTTATATTTAGGGTTATTTTGTTTTGAATACCATACATAATCAACATAATCAACCTACCATACAGTACTCTTATGCTACTCAGTACTCAGTACGCTTGATTGGCTCCAGCCCACCTGTGACCCTGAACAGGTTAAGCAGTATGAATGCAGGGATGAAGTGTAGTGAAAAATTATTAATTAGGATAAATTTGTGATGACAAGGGGGAAGCAAGCAAACAACGAATAGACTGAAAAGTGAATTTACACCAAGACTTATGACACTGTAACGCTCACTTATTTCTTTGTTATAAATCTTTATGCACATGACAGATGTGTGATGTCATATGTCTTGTAAGCTACTGGATGCCTAAATTTACCTCGGAATCAATAAAGTATCTGTCTCTCTCTGGCTAACTACTATCTCTCTGTTCCACACTCTGTCCAGAAGGGGGCAGTAAGGCAGCGGCGAGCTGGCTTCCCAACCGCCAAAAATCAAAACAAAACGAAGAAGAAGTACTTCGTAAATTATTAGTGCTTTCAGGCAGCCAAAGACACGTTAGGACATATAAATGGACCTATTTGCTGTGCTTATACCTTTGAACAGTTGGTTTTGTCTTTATTAACAAGTGTTGGTATTGAATATAGAAGTTGCTGCCGTCCTGGTGAAATTAACATGATACTGGACACTTGCGTGAGAAGTTTAGTTTAGCTTGCTAGCTGCTGCTAGCTAACTAAAGTCCAGGCAGAATAAATGTCTGTTAGACCAGCTCTGGTGGAGTGTGTAGTATTGTCTCTGCAAGATGCCTGTGTGTTTTATCCGTGCTGTAAAGGCTGCTTCTCAAGGGTTCAAGAGGAACAGCAGGACACGAAGAGGTAAACACACAAACTACCAACAGAAAAGTATGGTTACTGTAAAAAGTACATGAGAATGAACAGCAATACTTTATTACGTCTCACTGATTAGACCATGTAGATGAAACTAACCAATACAAAAGACTTGAAATGAAAAAAAAAGTATTTATTTGTACTTTGAGATTACTGGGAAAATGTGAACGCTCACTTACAGTGCATAAAAACTCCTTCCCACTTACTTAGACATGTACAAAAATGTCTGACTTCTCTGTCTACCCACCACAGATGCCGATGCCATAAGTGTGGCTACATCTGTCTGAGGGAGGAGGTTGATCACAGATATCGTCTCTCACTGAGGGTGACCCGGGACAAATGCATATTTGCAGTTACTGTGTTTGGAACCAGCTTAAATCCATTCTTTGGCATCCACGCAACAGGTTTACACAGGTGAGCAGGGACAATTGTTTTTTACTCAAGTCATGGTGCAGATCGTGATGGGCCTTATCCACATGCAGCTTTACAGCTGGTTTTAAAACATTATATGTTGCAGGGTTTCCACCAGAAAATTGTTAAACAGATAGTAAGGCACCCAGAGCTATCATGATGAGCTTAGTTTGTGGATGTTGGCCTAAACAACTGCACTTTACGATGGCACGTCTATATCTGGGATTTGCTGTATGAAACTGCACCTCGGCTCTTTGTTTATTTTTTTGAACAGTAATTAATATGTACTTTATTTTTATGTATACCTATGTGATTTAGTTACAGGGGAGATGTTAGAAAACACTGTGGTAAAGCTTATGTATGTCAGAAGGAATACACAAGTGAGCTTCATATCAGCAGTGTAAAGTTCTGCACATTTAAAAAGCTTAATTTGTTAATTGTGTCTTTTTTCTTTGCTGGTTAAGTTGTGTGGATTTCTGTTGTGTCTGTAATGTTGTAGATTGGTGGAGAACGTGGACGGACCAGTTGGAGCATCAACCAGATCCGCATTGTTGGTGAAGGCTGTCCAAGACTGTTTCATTGGCAGACATTTTATCTTTGGTATAAAGGTACAACTGCACATATGTATTGGATATATTAATGGGTTATACCAGGTGTGTACCAATACTGATGCTGTCTTTAGTTAACAAATATAATTGTGAAAATTATTGGTCTCAAACTGGGCAATTATTGTGTTATAGTGGCATGTTATCCAGGCAATACACAGGAACAATACATGCACAGTAATCTACTAAGGCTGAACAAACAAAGAAAAGATCGATGACTACAGATCGACTTCAAAAATTAAAAGACAAAAATAGCAATATATAAAATGATGATATGTATATAAAGAATATCTGTAGAAAACATAGTTTAAAGAATATACCAGTATACAGTTAACCATAAACATACTAGATAGGAAGATACTACACTGCATGGTTGAACAAACATCCTGAAATCTTCAGAGAACACTGACTTATTGCAACAAAGACATTTTGTATTTTATGCAATCTAAAAGCTTTAAGTAATAATAATATTACTACAACAACTTTAACAATTTTATTTACCCTTTTTTATCTTGTTTTTCGACTGTTGATGTGCCTCACACCAGTTCTCAGTTTTCACTGTCTGTTCCATATTAACTGAGGTCAGTATACTCTGGTATCTGAATAAACATAAAGGGATTTTTCAGTAATTGAAACACGGTTTTCCACATTACAAAGATGTTATAGTCCATACTAGTTGATGCGTTGTCTGCATTGTTGCGAAATGAAAAATCAAGTATGTGGTGATCTAGTATTATTGGCCCGGTGGATTTAAACAGGATGTACATATTTCATTGATATAATTTTGTGTTTCGGATCTTTATCTCAACCATCCCTGGTTCTCTGTGTCCTTCAGGTGACTGAATCAGAGCCGGAGCCTTGGTTACGACAGCCTGTTTCAAATGGCTCTAGCAGCAGAGACACAGTCCAGATAATTGCCAGTCAGATGATTCTTCCCAAAGCTTTGGGCCTAGAAGGCTGCACAGTGGTCAGTTATTATCGAACCCTTCTTCAGAAAGCTGCAGAATACGAGCTGGGATCCACCGATCCCAGCAAAACCTCCAGACCGCCAGAAACATGCCTGCGGCTGCTTCCTCATTACTCTCCAGCCAGCAGCTTCAACAGTGACACAGTTTTTGCCTCGGGTCTTCTTTGCCAATCATTTCGCAGGTAATGAGATTAAAAAGTTACTGATTATTATTGTTTTCTTTCTGATGATCCTCAGAGCATCTCAGTGTAATCGCCTTCATTTTCATGTAACAGTTCTTTGCTTTTGATCCTAGATCACAGCACCCAGACTGCACCCTTACTCCCACTCCTCCATGGCAGCAATCACTGGGACTTGTTACTTCTTCAGCAGAGCAAGAAGAAGGCTGCAGCATCCAGGAAAGTGGAGATGAGTACAGCAGACAGACAGACAAAAACAAAACACCACATCATACACCGAGAGACAGCCTGGATAACTATGAAGTCATAGGGGAGAGAGTGCTGTCACCTCTTGCTTTGCAGTGCCGTTCTTACAATAGTCCGTCTTTTGCCAAATCCCCAAACTCATCTGATGATAAAGCTGTTGGAAACACCCCCTTTCAGGACAAATGGTTCAGTCCCTCCCCATCTGGCCACAACAGTTTCAAGAAGAAGGAACTTTTTACAGGACAACTAAGCCAAACCTTTATATCAGACTCCTTGGCTTGGGAGGATTTTCCTTTCTCTGAAAGTCTTACAGAGTTTCTGGGTGAAGAAAACAAAGATGAAACAGAGCAAAACCAAAATGTGCAAAATCAGAAAGAAACTGCAAGCAACAACCTTGAAGTTGAATCACAGGACAAGAACTTAACAATTGAATCAACATCTGTTTGTCAAAACTACAAACAGATAACAGACAACAACTCACAGGTATGTCTGGGCATCATAGATACACCAGAGCCAAATGGAGCTGACAGACATGATTTATCTGAGGTATGTAAGAACGCTGCTGGATGTGTCAACAAGAGTCAAGCCAGAAACATTTTCTCCCATGAGTGTAACCAGCCGGATGAGAAGGCGTTTTCCGCTTCTTTTGAAAACGAAGACAAGCCGTGTGAAGGGGACACCTACAACTGTTCTGCAGACCTTTTCAGTGGCTCACTCACGATCGATATGAACACAAACACGCTCAACACGCACACAGAAACGATCACAGAAGCTTCCCCGCTGCTTTCCATGCCAAAAAAACAGCACACGAGAAGAGAAATGTTTAATGTCCCACATTTAACACCACACACACAGAAACTGAAAGGTAACAAAAGCATTAAGGGGGACAATTTCATTCCACCATGCACACAAGAGCTTGATTTCGTCCCTCCCTCTCAGTCGACTCCCATTGTGAAATTAGCAGCAGTGACAGCGTCATCTGCCTTATCATACAGAATCTCAACATTTGGTGAATCGCCCAATGAGCTGCCCCGGTGTGGCAGAGAGTCTACAAAAGAAAACTTGGTGTGGGGTACGCCCCCCAGCAGACACAGACACAGAGTTACTTCAAAAAGGAGGTTTTTGAAGCATAAAAAATGTCTGCTGCCTCAGCAACCCCTGAGGGTGCAGAGCAAGGATAACAACACATGGTCACCAGGGCGGTTCAACCACAAAAGTGACTCAAGTTATTGGGATGTGACTGTGTCTGATAATGAACACAATGAGGTACTTTTTGTTCCTCCTACCCCTGCTACCAAAACACCAAGAAGAAGTCAGACTCATGGCAGCAGCAGCAGTTTGGGCTGGACTCGTGATGTGCCGCAGGAAGACAGAGGGAATTGTAAAACAACTCTGTTGGGTCAAACTCCCACATCATCACAGAGACGTCTGGTACAAACAGGACACTGTGACACGGAGACTTTAGATAAGGGGACATTGGATGGATCTAATTGTGACCTTGAGACTTGTGATTGGTCGAGAGATCTGTTCTCCGACTCGCTCTGAGAGTTCTGCTGCAGATGGACTTCCAAAAATATAATGTTTTTTAATGTATTTCAGGCTGTCAACCCAAATAACTGTTGAAAGAGTAAAACTATTACAAAATGGCTACTTACTGCTTTACTTTCTACTAGCAGCACTGTTGCTGGTTCTCCAACTTTTTGCTGCAGGATGTGAAAATGGAGCACATACTGTATATTAAAAACAAGAGACACACAACTGAAAAAGATCTCCATTGACAAACATTTTCAGCAGAATGTGTTATACTACTAAAGATCTCAACTTCAGCTCCTGACCTCACTAATAAAATTAAAAATCCCTGCAGCCAGCTTCCTAAATCTCGAGGAAAGCCTTCCCAGGAGATTGAATTTTCCTACAGCAACAATAATGGGGCAAGTCCTTATTAATGCCCTGGTTTTGGAGTGATAAATTCCATATGTAAAAGTCGGATATGGGTCCGATGTTCGGATGTCAACACACTTTTTAGAGGTTTATTTTAAAAGGAAGAATCTCTTTCTTCTGTCCTCTTTTAAACAAGTCAGGCTTTTATAGGACACATCTCAGAAACTTAAATCCTTTAATCCAATTCACTTTTAATCAGGTGTGTATCTTTTACCTTATGTGTTATTTGGACCACACATTGGGCCCTAATGCAGCAACAGTCTCTTAAATTTCTCTTAAGTCAACACCAGATGCATCAAACGTTCTTAACCATCCCAGTCTGCTCTTACCCAGAAGAGCTGAATGATGAATTGGAGGGGCATGGTTACTTTTTTGTTATTAGCATAGGTAACGCCCCTTAAACAGCAGGTGTATGTTGTGCCATGTGGGCACAAGGAGAAGAAGAAATTCCACCGAAAAAAAGTAGTAAGAAGAAGAAGAACGACAGCAGTCGTGAAATCGTGAAAAAGTACTTTTAAATCAACTTAAAGTAATAATGTCAAAGATTTTCATTTAAATACATGTCACTATCTATTAGCAAATGAGGTAACACAATGGTGATTGAGCCTATGGCAAATCAAGAGTTAGCACCATGACAAAGGGAGTGGATGTCTGGTTAAATTGGGACATGTGCGCCCGCAATTCCCTTGTATCACCAATAGGTGCCACCTAGTAGAACAAAACTGAGAACAGCCTTACCGGTACATCAAACATGCAGCAATGGCAAAATAATTCTGATGATGTGAATGCCGTGTCAGCCGAGGGACGCATGGTTAGTGAAATGAAAGAACGTGGTTTGATAGGAAGATGGAATCTGAAACGGCTCAGCAGCCATTCATCCGCCTCGTAATAGATCTGTGATCTGTGATCTGTAAGGCGGCCAGAGCATCTAACAGCAGCATGAAAGCCATTCAGAAGCAGAAAGCACACAAGCATCCAAGGGTGTTTATAGTCTTAATTGAGATCAATTGACCAATAGTATCTATTCAGCCCAAAAATTAAATAATCCACTCATTATAATTCCTCTAAAAACATACAATAATCTAAATGTAATTATATGAGGCATCATGTACTCACCCTGGCTTCTCCACTGGTTCTGTGGTTTCCTGAATGTTGTGGAATAAAGTGATAGTAAAAGTAATGCTTTCATTAATAGAAAAAAAACACTAACAGTAAATTCTGTTGGCGAAGATGAGGTGTAGACAAAGGTCCCCAGATGGAATTGACAAGGGCATGTAGCCCTGGCAGTACATGGTATGCATCGTAACCTCAAGGCCTCACAGGACACTCTGTCACTCTCGAACGCTCCCTGGTACTTTTTCTGGCAGTCCTTGTGCATCTGTTATGCTGCTACTGTATGTCTTTGCAGGGGGTGTTAATGCGGATATATGGTGATCACAGTGTTGTGCCAGTGAGCTGAGAATAGCAGCCACCAGATATCATGACTACAATGTTCTGGATGTGTGAGTACAAGACAGAGCAAGACCAAGATGATGTTACATGTTTAAAAATGGAACTGGTACAAGAAGCTGGAGTCTTGTGCTGCATGTCTTCCAGAGGCAGGTTTGGTATGTTGTCAGCTGGGTATGGTATGATGTGTGAGCGTATGCCCAAATCCCAATCTCCACACTCAGTGACTGTGAGGCGCGTTCCTGGTAAGTGTGTGATTGCTTAGTGCTGTCCCACTGTCACGAAGTGCGCGAGGGCTCTGATGCAGACTTTTCCACGACAAATTGCACTAGACCTTGCGTGAGTCTGCATATCTGCAGACCTTCCTTTGGTAGTTACCCAGAATTCATAGCCAACTTGGTGACGTATACAAACATGATTGTCCAGCCCCGCTCTAAATGTAAACAAATGTTCGTATATTGAGGTTATATTCAATAAAGTTTGAATCAAAAAACCTAAATGTAAACAAAGCGAGCATGGACGGTGACAGGAACTGCAAATAAATGTATCTGTTAGTGACAACATGTAGTTCTTCACTTTCTGTGAGATGCAAAGGATTAAAAGTAGCATATGCCTTCTGACTTTTGATAGTTTGCTAAAATATGTAAACACTATAATGCAAGACGCACAATTAAATGCTGGAGGTCAGCTTTTTTCTAATTTTTTAGTGGCGCATCTTGTTTCCCGGCTGATGACATGATAGTGTGTTCCTGATTTTTATGCAGTTCGCAGTTCGCAGTTACGCCTGACGTCATTACAGTATGTGAGGGTTCAGTGCTCAGGCTTTATAGGGTGGAGATTGGGATTGGGCCTATAAAGATGTTAGAGCACACTATTTGGTTGATCTGTTGAACTGTTGATCTTATGCCATACTATTGCAGCAGCATGCCAGAAGGGATAGCAGGTTCACTAGGTCAGTCCACCCCTTTGCTTCAGATGCATGGATTTCCGTGAATTTCTTCCTCGTGTCACCAGCATGTTCACATTTGTAATTCTTAGTGAAAATAATCTACAACATTTTCTCAGATGCCAACACAATTTTTTTTTTAATTGTCATTCATTTTCTTTACAATGGGCTTTTTAGCCTCAGCCACTGTTAACTTTTCCAAAAGACTAAAAGTTTAAAAAAGCATAAACTAAAATATTTCAGCATATTTGTAAGCCATTGAGCGACCTAAATATGATGTGACTTTACTAAATAAGTTGTATGTCTGTGGCGTGTCCCCGCAGTGCTTCTGTTGGCAGTGACATGATGTTTAGTCCCCTCTATGTATGTATGTGCAAAGGAAGACCCTGTACCTTGTTGGAATGTACAGTAGTACATCACGTTAGTTATGGCCGTACTCAGGCTGCAGCGGCTAGTGTCATGCAGTCGTTTTGATATTTGGTGAGCGTGTGCCAGAGAATTTCTGGCTTCAGTTGCCTAAAAAATAAAAATAGTAATTAAACCTTGAGGGTCAGTAAGTGTAACACCAAGTGTCAGTTTAGCTCATGCACTTTTGCACTTCAAAGTACAATCTTATTTCTGTTTTATTTGATTTAATTTTAACATAAGCCCCTGGCTTAATGGTGGTGCTTAAGGAAAAACGTCTTTTTTTCATGTAATACCTTTTATTACTTTTGGAATTGACCAATTTAACTCTTTTGTTCAAAAGGTCAAATTACCTTGAGTTGTATCCCTTCCATTGAGGCTTGTGTTCAACATGCAGCCAGTGTCCATCCGTTATAAATATGGCTTTTCCTCGCCTTTCCAGCAGCTTATTCCTTATGTTGTAGCATTGTGATAGTGGGAAACATGGTATCAGAATTAAAAGACATTATCAAAACTCATTTTCACTAATTTTGTGTACCATAACCATGCCAGCAAAATGTTCCAACAACATATCAGGGTCACTGGATCCCCTCACTGCATGTCGAGCATCCAGGCTTTTCCTTTAAGATGTAATTTGTCTGTATATACACAGTCTTTGCACATCATCTGTCCTGAGCAAAGTGCACCTTTTAGACACCAAAAGCTCTATCCTGGCACACCTCAATTGCAGGTTGAATTTCTGATTGTTGTGCATGCACTGGGGGTGACACCAGCAGTTTTGAGACTTAGCTGAAGATCTTGTGATGCGATTTTGTGTGTCTTTGAGACTTCCTTTAGCACATAAGCTCTGCTCTGCTCTAATCAATGGCACCTGATCTGGTACACCTGATTCATGAACTCTTTTGACTTTTAATAAATGTTAGGGTACTTATTTATTTACTTATTTGATTATTAAGATTTCCCTTTCCTCTATATGGTATATGAATATAGCAACAGATGTTTCCAAAAGCTATTGTTGGTTGTGTCAACAGAGACCCTCTTTCCTCTGCTTGCAGCCAGTACAGTACGTGATCTATGTCACCATGCACCCAGGGAATGGAAATAATGAAGGACACTTTCTCTCCAGCACGTCCTACATTGTGTATGTGTGTTATTAGGAAGTGTATCTGCCTTTTTTATTTCTGTGTTTTTCAATATGAGTTTTGCCTGAATTACATATTACAATGTACAGAGAGACTAAAGAGAACAGGAGAAAACGAGGGGTATGACTTAAAGGTCCCCCGGCTGGATTTTAGCTGCAAGTTGTGATTATGTGGTATAGGCCTCTGCCATTAGGCTACCAGGAAGCACTATGGTACATCAACATGATATGAACATGGGGCAGAAACAACTGCAGACAGTATATTGCAATATACTGGTATTCTATTCTGATGCTTATACTGTAAATTATATCATTTCATTTGACACAAAGGTAAAAGTTTAACAGGTTATTTTTGACTTGTAGCCTAGTTCTTCAAGCCATGAGACTTGTTTTTAAATGTCTGTCTATGTGATAATGTCCTGCAGTAGTATTTCCATTGCACAGTTTCCAGAGCTACTGTGTGCTGCTTGAGGTTTGGCTGTGACATTAGAGTACCGTAGAGATTAAGAGGCGTGACAAGCACATGGTGTGGATGGGTGGAGAAATGGCTAAGTTTGGAGTTGTCAACAAAGCGTCAGCTGGAGGGCGGCTCATAGTCGGGACACTGGGAAGGCTTCCCTTTGTAGAATTAAAACAGATAGAAGCTGTGTTTCACTGCATGTTCCTTCTTCAGTGAAAACACAATGGCGTTGGTGAAACTCTGTTTTAGTGCAATGGAAGGGCTCAATTGCAGAGTCAAAATGAAAAAAAAAAAGCTAATAAATGCTTTAATAACTGATCCAGTTTGACCCATGTCCTGTTCTGTCACTTGTAGGTTCAGGCATTCATTTTTTTAAACCCACACTGAACACTACAAACCATTTTGTAACTGACTGTGACCTCTGACCTCCCTGCAGGGGAAAGACAGAAAAATGAAGCTTCACTGACTTCTATGATCCCATCATTTTGTGATGTGAATAGAAATGTTGTCTGGTTGCTGTATTTCTGTAGTCTCAAGTTGGTCCTCTGTGGGCTGGTCTCAGTGCCGCTCCAAAACGGGACATGGAAAGTCTGACGTTGGACGCCAGAACTCCTTATAGGCACCTGTCCTTCCGCGTCACACCAAGCACCCAATATGAAAAGCGTGTGATTTTGATCCGCATGAGACAGTGTGCGTAGATAGTAGACTGACTATATAGCCTCCATGGAGGTTCTTTTGTCCAGTTGACTACAAGCAAGACCTGCTAGGACTCTTCTCTGTGAACACCACAGGATTTGTGGGGACTTATTTTTCCTCTGCCAGGTTAACATGGAGGTAAGAGAATATTTATTTCTATATCATGTACATGCTCGAGCAGTCTGCACAACTGTAACGACTTATGAGTTTGCTTTCACTGATAAGATTCTATAACACAGTTTGATCGTCTTGTATGTCAAGGCGTTTTATTTTTTCCTTCTTTATATATGCTTTCATTTCAATGATGCAGTTTATAAGTATACATTTACTGTCTTGCTGATGTGTTTTAACCAGTAAGAAACCTGTCAATGAATGTCTACATGATTTAAACTTAGCTTTGGTACTTGCACAAAAAGTCAAAGAACAGTAGTAGCATGCATTGTCATGCAAAGTCTAAAAACCTGTTTACACTGTGCAGTCAGAGAAACCTCTTCAACCAACTATCATAATTTAGTTAATTTGAGCTCTTTCAGCACCATTCTTCTGTTAGCCTTTTAAGCAGCAGTAACTGCTATTGACTGAGCTATGTACTTTCCAGGTGGCAACTTGTGTCCAGGAAATTAGCAGCCATGCAGTATCGCTGCTGGCAAGTCTGAACCTCCAAAGAGAACAAGCTCAGTACTGTGACTGTGTGGTCATACAGAGACTGAACCCTGGCCAGCTATACCCTGCACACAGGTGAGCAGTATTAAACAGCAACGAACACACTATCTGTATCTACTGGATAAATATTAGACATTTTTGTTTGTATTGGCTGCTGTATTTCTTAACACGACGTTCATGGTTTAATGCAACATCACATATCTTGATGTTCTTTGCTCGTCCAGGTGTATTCTGTCGGCTTCTAGTCCAGTGTTGGCATCTATCTTGTCCTCATCTGGTGCCCTGGTGGAACTGCAGGATCCATGTCTGTCTGACTCGGTTCTGGCAATTCTTTTGGATTACATTTACACAGGGGCTTTGTCATACACTCAGAGCCAGCAGTATAACAATCTGCTCAGTGCTGCCCGCCACCTGCAGATGGATGAACTGCAGGAGACTCTGAAGGCTTGGCGGCAGACTGAGGTGAACTCTGCAGATAACACAAATGCTTCCACTGAAGATATGAACAATTCTGAGAGTAAAACTGTGAACTGCTTTAGTAAGCATCTTCCATTATCACAAGATTGCAGTGTAAACTCACTGCAGAGAGAGGATCATCAAAATGTATCTAATGAGGCTGCATGCAATGAAATAGACTGCTCTCAAGAAACTTATCTGACACCTCAGGATGTGATGCAAAATGTCCCTTGCACCACTGAAGCTCATGTGGTCTCCAAAGTGGGCAAAGTGGGTTGCTTAAGCAGTGGGTTGCTGAAGGATCAGTGTCATTCAATTGGCACTGAACCACATCAGACTTGGCGGGAGAGCACAGAGGAGGAGCCAGTGAGGATAGTTGAGGACAGGAGAAGCTTGAATCTATGTCACAGTTCTGAGCTGCAAGAGGAAAGGAAGAGCGAATTGGAAAAGACGCAACAACTGTGTTTAGCAGTGGAAAGTAAAGCAGAAGAGGAGCAAAACAGGAAAGAGGAAGACAACATGCAGATTCGTCACTCTTCCCTTCCTCATCTCTCAACCTCCGAGCTGAAGGACAATGTTTGTCCCTTACAGTGCCCCTCCTCATCCTCTTCATCACTTCGTCCTTGTTGTGGGGCAGTGCCTGTCATCCGTCACAGCAGTAGAGCATCTATGCCTTTTTACCATCCAGTATCCCAGGCCTCAGTCAGCTCCAGCTCCCTATCTGGACCCTCTGACAGCATTGTCGAAGGTATTACCATCAATGACCAAAATGTTTGTGAGGCTCAGAACCAGGATCACAATAAGAAAGATCACTTTGGAACACAGAGTTGGGATTACAAGGATAGTTCAGATCAATGTGGACTACAGGATTTATGCTACCAATCCAACAGCACCAACACAGATCAGCTTATAGCACAGAATGATGAACATCGTGGCAATGGATTGTCCCACATTGTAAACCATAAATACAACAATGCTCATTGTCATTCATTTCAGGATGAGAATGACCCAAAAGATCTTTGCGATGATTCAATGCCACAGAATAGGTTTCGCAGCCATTTCACTAGAGGAAAAAGGTATAAAACCGAATTCAGTTTTGAGGTCTTCCCTTCCAAATATCAGCGACTTGATTGTTCTGACTGCCACAATAACTTGAAGGCAACGACAGTGACGGATCAGTCCGTTCATTCACATGATCTAACAGATAAAGTTCCACTTCCTGTACAGGACACAGACACAGAAAGTGCTTCTCACTGTGAATACTTGCATCCTGAGGGAGAAGTGAAAGAGGAACATAGTTACTCAAGTCAGTTTTCAACTGAAGTGGAAAGACAGGACAGTCATCTCTATAAACCTAGGACTGATTGGTACCCAAACTTGCATAGAGCTGAGACAAGCACAAAAGAAGATTCTGACAGCAAAAAAACACCTACGACAGAAAAAAGACACCGTCCGTCTACCCCCAGCGCACTAGAATTAGGTTTGGGTGATGTCACTGGTAGTCACTATGCCTTTGAAAAACAGGCTTCTATAGAGCTTGAAAACTTCTCAAGCCAAATACCTGTGGACAACAACACTTCTGATGCTGCATCAAGTGTTATTAGGCAGTCATACCGTGGACATCTTTATTATCACTGCCTACCACAGAATGACACACACGTATCACATAGAGACCCTGATCACACACACCCCCACCCAGGCTACCCTGATCATTCAGACCAGTCCAGTGATGGCGAGGATGTAGGTACATTCACCAGTCAAGTATCAAGTCCTCTAAGGCAGCACTTTGCTAGAGGGACTACAGAGCAGGTTCTACTGCTAGACATTAGCTCCAAACCTGCCGAGTTGCTAGTGTCCTACAAACACAGATCTGACAGAAGAGAGGACTGGATTAGATATGACCACACGGACACATTTGAAAGTGGATCAGGGAATACTGATAGAGAGCAATGGGATGAAGCCGGAGAGACACAAATTACAGCAGAGAGTTTTGTTGAGGCTGACTCTAAGTCTCTGGTTGGTGAAGCAAATGTTGAAGAGAGAAAACCTGTTGGGAAAGCCCAGAACAGTCCTGGAGTTGAAGTTCTACATAAAGTAAGGACTGTGGAGGCTGGGAACCAGACCACTACCTTGACAGTCTGTTCACCTCCTAGTGTCCCAGAATTTGTTCAAGGCTCTGTGTCATCTACCTTGTCAGTCTGCATACCTTCTTCCCTGTCAGGCAGCATGCCAACAAATATATCAGCTCATCTCTCAACTCCTGTTCACCACCCATTCCAGTGCTATCTGTGCGATCGTTCCTTCAGCCAGCGTGGCTCTCTGAATAGACATGTGCGGAGCCACCTTGGCGTTAGGCCTTTCCCCTGCCCTCGCTGTCCTATGACCTTCTCGCGCCAGTACCGTGTCACAGAGCATATGCGTGTTCACCAGCGCTTTGCCTTTGAGACTGACTTTCAAAAATCTTCAACTTTTGACAGTAAGTAGAGGCCACCATAGTGAAAGTCAGTTAACTGAAGAGGCTTTTTTGCGGTGGATATATGGACGGAATGTTCTTCAATAATTCAAGGAAAATAATCGGGGCATTTTTGGGATAAAGTTCTGAGATAAGTTTCAGAAATCATGGGGATCTACCCCCTCCAAATGGCAGCATTAGGACTTAACATTGAAAATGTGCCAGTTAACCAAGGAACACAGGTTAACTTACAGTGATGAATCCCTTGGACCTATGGAGCCATAACCCATCATTCAGCACAATGCTTGTGTCTTCTTGTTTCAACATTATTGTTTCTGTTAACTCTCATCTATGATTTCAGTGACAGTTTTCTACTAATCAATTTTATGCTATTCGACCAGCACCAAATGGCAAACAGACAAAGTTGTCTGCCTACTGTTGAACATAGAGTAAGCAACCATCTGTTTGAAAGTTTACAATATCATCTTAAAAGTTGGTCAACTTAGATCTGATTCCCCTCAATGGGCAAAAATGAAAGTGCTTCAAGAACTTCAACCAAGTCCAGTTGCCTTTTGGATGAAACTTTGAATTATGATGATCCGCATAACTGAGAACCTTCACAGCCATTTTTCAGGTTTAAGTTGCTCTGTATTATCTGGATTTACCATTTACTTAAAAAACATACATTTAAAAGGTGATCATTTAGATTTTGCTCACAATTGTTTTTTTTAACATTGGATGCAAATTTTTTTGTCAGATTGGCATTTGAATCCATTCCATTCTGTGCCCTAGAGTAGTCATTTGGCATCACGATGTGTCCTTTCAAACAGATAATAACATACAGTTACAAAGGTCTTGTCAAATGTTTCATAGCTGTGACTCATATTCCCTGTTTGGATTCTTTTCAGGATGTCAAACTCTTCAGTTTTATTAAGTTCACAGTTTTAATCAAAAAACAAACTCATAAATGACAATGAATAACACGGTTGGCATTCCTTTATTTATGCATGACATGGTTCACTATTGTTTTTGGCATCTAACATACATTTTTGTTGTTTTTCCAGTTTTCATGACAATCCTTGTAAATATTATAGACTTTAATATGTTTTGAATTACTAAGAAGGCTAGCAACATTTTCTTCCCAAATTAACTGCAAAATACTGATTTTCCTGTGTATTTGATTTGTGTTTGGAAATAACCTTTATCTATAGCTGTTCCTACTCCCCCTGATCCGTATTAGATTTAGGACAGGCATATTCTACTACAGCCTGTTTTCTCTTTGTTTTGGCAAATTGATTCAAGCTCTTGATTTAACGAATAAGTTATGGTGGCCGTTTTCATTAAGAGTAATAATGTGTCGTGACTTGAAAAGCCATGAGATTGTGTACATATTTTTGTTGTCCATGCTAAACATCTCCTGTAAAGGACATAAGGCAGAAACAGATCCCAGCGTTCTGTGTTACACAGAGAGGACAGTTTACCAGAGGTGACGTGTTTATAGTTGGACTTTGCTGACATTCCATTTTTCTCAACTGTCGTTTGCTCTCTCCACAAAATGGTTAAGATATAACATGGCTGTATGCTTCCATTTGGTAATAATGCAGCTCTACCATTAAACAATAAATACAACAAGCACAAGTTTGTAACTTCTGGACTTAAAAGTGTTAAGTCATTGGTTGGTTAATATGGTTGATATTTGCTACTTTTTATAACAAACATTAACTTTGCACTTATGTAAGCACATTGTTCATAGTTGAAGAGTGTTGCATATATTCTGCAACACTTTTTCAAGTTGTTAAGCCTGATTAGACTGAACTACGTTTTTTTTTAAATACAATGTTTGAATTGTTGAAAAAAATGTGCACGGTCTGATAGGTCTGGAATCAAGCTGGTCAAAGGTTATTTGAAGAGCCCCCCTATTGAATTAGAGCTAAAAAAAAAAAAGATTGTAAATATTGTCATGCCGGTAGATGATAACAGCCTCTAAACCAAAAACTCTTTTTTATAAATTGTACATAACTGATCTGTCAAGTATTTTTAAATGTAAACCATTTGTGTTTAATTCTACAAGCGGTAGGCTCATCACTGTTTAAGCCCGCCCTGCACTTGTTTGACTGTTTTTGAGAAATTAAAGTAGCCCGCGTGAGTTTATTTCAACTACCCCAGAAGGCCAATCGTTTCACTCAGACCTTTGTACTGCTTACCTGCACACTGAGAGCATGCAGTAAGTAAGTGGCATATAAGTATATATGAAGTGGTTCTGGTGGCAGTGCTTAAAAGAGGAAATTAAGTGCTCACATGATGGTGAAGGCAGTAAAAGATCACAAATACACCATAAGGAAATACATAGAAGGATACAGTCTGTTATGCAACCACAATACGCTAGTGAGAAGTGGTTAATACTTTCTTTGTATTATATTACTTTTCTCCACTAAATATTTCACAATTTAGACCGTCGTCTTGTGCGTGTTGTTCAGCTGGGGTTTCAGTTGGTGTAGTAGTCATCACTAAAAGGGCCTAAGGAGAAAAAAAGGAAAAGCGCTTAAAGCCAGACTTAACTGATCCTTATTCAGATATTGTCTTAGTTGAAGCTTAGCAGATATTGTGAGACAATCTCTCAGCTCTTAGAACAGTCTGTAATGCGTATGAAAGTGTTTTTATGTCTTTTACCTGGCTCTTTGAGGAACGCAGAGCAGCCCCGGCCATAACTGACATCACAATGAAAATAATTCCACCCAACAAACTGTAGATCAGGAACACCACTTCCACAGATAGTCCCATGGTCTGGAATAAATGCACACATATATATTACTAAAAACATGAAAAAATGATATCGAAGACATTTTTGCATAAGCATACTACCAACTGTGGACCAGATTGAAATGTTTGACACCCTTAGACGATTTTCAGATAATCCTTGTTTTTAACACCGGTGGCAGCTTTCTGTGGCTCACGCTTCTAAGGTGCAAGCTAGCACTTTGGGCATTAGCCAGTGTTAAAGTAATATAGACAATATACAATGTTATCATAGTTGATTTTTTAAATAGGTCTGTTTAATCATTCCATTGAGGTGTTAAGACATAAAACATTTTTATGCTTCATTGGACTTGTTTTATGGTCAGTGCCAGCAACTTACTGACGTAAGCAGACTTAAGTTCTAAACCAGTTTCAGCAAGTGTTGCGCACTGTTGAAGATATATGGTTTAACCATCGCAATTGCGATGTGCGCATGTGCAATTGTCACATGAGGAGGAAGCAGGATGTGCGATAGTCAATCAGATTTCCTGAAACACGTCTGCTACTTCAATGTTGCTTAATGCAAAAATTAGAGAAGCACACACACAGAGCGCACAGAGACCTGACCGCTGCACTTGCAGAGTCTGTGTATCACCTGCCTGTAAACATGCGTGCATTACTGCTGTCGTCATAATGTGTGCAAGATGGTCGAGGCAGATGCTCAGTTACGTAAGGAGCCTTTTCAGAAAGTGTATTCCCGTTATCAGTCCTGTTATTTGTCCCGGTGCTGGTTAATTCTTTGGCAACATAAACAAACCATTGACGGTGTATGTTGCTCCACCTTTACTCTCTCCACCCTTTGTCTTACTACTAGTTAATGCACAACGCTGTCAGTGCTGACCACTGTTCATATCGCAATATACAGTATATCGCAGAAAGAAAACAAAACGCAATGTCAAAGGGCAGGGCTGGTTATATGAATGGCAGTCAACCAGCAGCCATGACTGACCCCAGACTGTGTAATAAAAATAAGTACTGTGCAATAAAATAGTTATTGGAAAAACTATATGATTGTTTTATTTTTAATGTTGTTTTTACTTAATGAAGATTAAACACTTTGGGTGTCTGTAAATGATGATGCAATTTAATAAATCATTGAGGTACAAATTAGTTTTCGCTCATGTTTAACAGTGTTCGAATCCATTTGAGGGTTTTCATTGATACCAACATTTTTTATTAAACCAAGATACAAAAAGTTGTGGTGTGATTATTTGATATGCAATAGGGCCTAATCCTACAAAGACATTTAAAGCTAAAATTTGCTTAAGAATTGTGATCAATACTAGAATGGACACCACCAACACACACATACAAACACACACACAAAAAGAATAATAATCACCTCATAATATGATGACCATTTAACTTCATCCTCCGTGATAGAGTCTGCATGGTATCCATAATATCTGCGGTGTATTATGTCGGGCACAATGTGCAGCACAGTCCAAACTGAGGCCAGTATGGTCACAATACTCAGAGCCAACGATATGGTTACCTACATTTAGACACAAACACACACAGATAAGGGGGAAACAGACAGAAACATACAATCGTTCTTTGGTTTTTTTGGCCTTTATGCCTTTCTTGAGAGACCGCATCGAGGAATATAGGCTCTGTATGTGGGACGTCGGACGATTCTGTATGTGGGATGTGGGAAGATTTGACTGCTAAGCTTAACTGGCACCCCAAAACTTACAATGGTTGCCAATAGTTCACACAGTATACAGACAGCATAGGGCGCCTTGCAAATGGCTATAAATCATTACTTGTTTTTATGTTTTCATTAGTAAATAAAAGGAGGGATTGATAAACAATTGCATTCAAACTTTTAACTTTGTACTTGAATTTTTATTAGGAAAAACTAACATTATTTGCAAGTAATGTTTGAAGACTTACAAATAATGCTGGAGGGGAATAAAATATTTAAACAAGGCTTTATTGTTGCTCAAAAAAAAGTTCTGGAAAGGTTACCAGTATTCCTGCAAAATATTATAACGGAACTTACTGTTTTCTTGGTTGGGTTGTGCTCAGTCAAAATATACAAAATCCCACATATGATGAACTAAAGGGGAAAGAGAAAGAAGTAGTTTCATTATGTATCCCTTTATTTTTTCGGAAAACCACAGTACTGACTTTAGTTAAAACTAGCACCAAAGACAGCAGAACCACAGTCCATAGTGTGTGTTATCTACTGAAGTGTGCTCACAGTACAATCAGCATTCTGTCAATTTTGATTATTTGTGGTTTCTTGGTTTCTAATTTTGATACATAAATATCAAAAATCAAATACATAAGCAACTATGATCCGCTTATTAATAATGCTCTTGTTACCAACCAGGACACCAAGCAGGATGCCAGGCGGGATGGTTGACCATATGTGCGGAGAGTAGATGGAGGTAGTGATCGATATTGAAACGATGAAGAAAGATGAGCCCAAGATCAGCAGGATGATCTGAGAGAAAAATCATAAAAGCATTAGTTGTGACGACCGCAATATATTCCAATTGAACATGGGTGTGTGTGTTTGTGTCTCACGCCAATAATCTTTGGTTGTCCCTTAATGAAGCGCTGTAACGGTTTGGTTCCCCCCACTGTGGTGCCCTGAAGACTTGCAGTATTCCCACTCGCAGAGTAGAGCGCGGCAGACATCTTATCAAACAGACACAGGAAAGACATAGATTAAAGCAGTGGTTCTCAAAGTGGAATCCTATGATCCCTGGGGGTCTGCGAACCACAGCCTGGGGGGCCACTAAATAATTATGATTAATTTACAATAAATTCTATAATTGTGCTGTATCATTTAAAACTGCATGTCAACAGATGATGACTGTGACAATGAAACAAGCATATTATGTCCATTACTCCCACCCACATTAGCTTTGGGCCAGAAACTGATATGATTGTGAGACATCACGTCAATCAGTCATGAATCACTCAACTCACTCAGGTCGCAACGAACCGTTCCTGCGGCTGTTAATTTTCTGAAAGCTTTTAAGATTAATTACTTCAAAAAGTATAAATGCTGTCAAGTTGAGTCCACATGCAATTTGAATAAAATGGCTCTCTGATTTAAAGTGTAACCTATAAGTGGTATTTACATGATTTGAATTGTTTTTCTGTTTATCACTATGAAACGGGTCTGAAGTATTTAGGTTGATAAGTTTTACAATACAAATTGTTCCAATGGCATCTAAGAGTACAAATGGTGGTAAGCATATGCTTAATGAGGGGGTCCTTGGAAGATGTTCTCTCCTGTAATGGTTCCCTGGCCCCAAAAAGTTTGAGAAGCCCTGGATTAGAATATTAATAAAGGCATTCACTTGTATGTAACAATAAAGGGTCACGTTTTGATTCTGATTTAGATCAGATTTTACAAATAAATTGTGGTTATTATTAAATTCTGGGTTTGTATTCTTGTTAAATTTGTCGTGAAAGAAAAAAAAGATTAAGTTACAACAGATTTTAGCTGCAATGCACAATATACTGTCCTATAACAAAAAGGGTATGTGAGATGTTTTTAAAAACATGCATTAAAAAATGACAATAAATCATCTCTCTGTGCACAAGTTTAATGTTTGTTGCTGTACAAATGTATTTTTTTTCTCCATTGAGTTTGGTGCCCTTGCTTTAGTTGCTGATGTACGCCACTTTATGGCTGTAACTTTACAAGGACTCCATGCTCAAGGGAAATGCCTGTTTGTGCAGCTGTAGCATACTTCCCCCTTCTCAAACGTCACTTTTCTGAAGTGTTTATATTGAAATGAAACACTTTATTTTTAAAAGCTTTTGCAGCCTTTTTGTGTGGGCCTGGACACATGAAACCTGAATTGTATAAAAGTGCTAAAAATTCAAACATTTACTGATTCAAGGTTACTTTCAGTAATTAATAAGTAAAACTGAAACGCATGGTTTACAAAAACCTTTTACATTATTTATTAATTATTTATTACTTTATTTTAAGTTAATTTTAATCCACGTTCATTTCTAACAGGCCCATAATCAAATAGGGGGAAAAAACACAAAATTAAACTCGAAACGTAGGTCAAAATTGACCAGACGTTGGAGATAGGCTACAACATTTTTTTTATGCAAAATAAGTAAAAACAACAACAACAACAACAACAACAACAAAACAATTAAAATTGTTGTTTGTGGTGTTAAAAAAAACTTAACGGAGGAACTCATAAAACCTTGAGTATAGCATGCATTACTGGCATAGATACAACTCAAAATCAGTCGCTTTGTACTAGTGTTCACTTGTGATCCATGTTGTGCATCGGAGGGTAAAAACCGTTACTAGTGCTAAAGTCCGTGCAGCAAGCTAACGGCTGAGAAATCTAGTCGTTGATAGCTAGCTGAATATTCACAACTTTTCATTTTAAAAGTGCAGTTTGTTTCAATGTAACTTACAACAATAAAGTAAAAGATACACATTTATCTTAAAACAAGGACAAAATACCGTGGGAAAACGGTCAACTGAAGGCACGGAGTTACACATGTAACATTAGACAGTCCATTACAAGCCGGCTACACTAGAAGAGATTTAAACCTTAAACTGTGTGTCTATACATTAGATATCGCCAACATGTCCGACAGGAAGTGTTGTTTACATGAAGCAAAACTATCAATCCTCAAAAGATGCCACTCATGAGTCTCGAAGAATGACATCTGTTCCTCCTGCCCTCTGCTTTAGCGATATTAAAGAGCTCTGATGAAAAGTTACACGATGTTAATTTGAAATAATTGTCTGCTTATGTCATCCATATATACCTTAGACCAGAGTGTCTTTTAAATTCCTACAAAAGCATTTACAAACGAGAGCTGTTAGAAAAACAAAAGGAGAGCCAGACCTTGTGCAGTCCTGTCGTTCAGTGTTTGCTCCTCTAAATGTTTCACATCACGTTCACATCTGGAGCAGCCTGATGGGCGGTTTGTGAACGATCGGTTCATTTTGAACACAGCCAAAACCCTCTCATTGAGAGCAGGCAATACTTGTTCAATGCCTCCTATTCAAATATTTATTTTTGTGACATGTTTTCTTTTTCAATTTCCCTCTTTATTTATCTTTTTTTTGTAGATAAACTTCCTTGTAAGCCAATGTTGCTATATTTAATAAATAGTTAGGCTACTATCTTACGAATAACTCCTTTGATAAGCCTGGCAGAAACATTCAATGCAATGCAATGAAATAAATAAACCCATAACGCTCTTGTGTCAAAACAAAGGGCCAACAACATGAATTCTGGCTTTAACCGTCCAAAATGGTGGAATCTTAAAAGATAGTCAAACTTCTCTTTACTCCAGCAAAAACACAGGGGAAGGGAGGAGGAAGGATGAGCTATGCGTGTGTGTGTGGGGGGGGGGGGTGGTAGGCTAGCTCCATGCACATGGGGTTGCAAGGGGGTAGAGCTGAAATGGAGAAGTAGATGGAATGTGTTGAAATAGTTTGAGAGAGAGAGGAAAGGAAGGGAGGCAGGTTTCCTGTTGTTGTCCAAAATTGACACACCTGTGTGCTTTAGAGTACCTCCATTGATAGTTGACATCAGTAGGGCAGAGATAAAGGAAAAGGAGTGTGGAAAGAAAGAGGAGAAGGTGGTGAAGGGAGACAGCAGACACAGAAGGAGAAGGGGGTGGGCTTAGGTATTAAATATGAAACAGCTGCTATTTATTAAGCAAGACAGTAATATTAAATGTTCCCCTTCCTCCCTCATGTCCAGAATGCAACACAAAAATTCTTGACCCTGTTCACAGGCATGCTAAAAGGGCCCCGCCTTCATCAAAGGCTGTACATTACACCACTCAGCTGTTCAGATGAGCAGTCTGTGGCGGTGACATTACAAAGGCTAAAATACTTATATGTATTTAAACGTACATAAAATGATACACAAGAATCTAATACAAACATTCATTATGCAGAACAATCATTATAATTATTATGAATGCATTGACAAGTAGGTGATATTTTAATGTTGTCACTGGTCTTCCATGGCTGAGAAATGAAGCCAACACATAAGCGACAAAAACTGCAGTACCTTGTCTGGCCACTTGAGGCTGGCTCTGGACCACTTGGTGTCTGCGCTAACTGTATCTTGCTTGTTTAGCTCATTCAGTGGTTTGAAATATATTGACTTATTTGTGGTCGCCTGTGCATGGGAGACAGCATTTTTCTTTTCCCAGCAGAGGAGACAGCTGGCTGTAGTAATGGGATTGGCTCATTTGAGTTACCCGGTTTGTTTTGTTCGTCTGCTCACTCGCCTACCGATCACGCTAGAGATGTGGGTGAGCAAGCGGCATGTTTCCAATGTTCTACAAGCTCTCTTAGCCTTGTCAGTGTAATAGAGAAACAACTCCAGTCAGCAAACACCTCAAATAGAATCTCATTCTGATGGAAACGCTATATCTATAAATCTTCTAACTACATCTAGAAGGACACAAACCACAACAGAAACTGATTAATTGAATTAGACCTAACCTCACATGCTTATACACAGACACTAAATAACAACACAAATATTTGGATGGTTTCAATGTTGACTTTTGTCTTTTTTAATATATTGTCATATTTTTCAAATGTTTGAAGCTTCTGTGAGGAACTTTTGGTTTGTGTTGATTTTGGTGCCCCCTGTGGACAAAGCCGTACCTCTTCTCTCTTTGCTGATTTTGTCCTGTACATGCTTAAGCGGTAGTTTCTAACAAAAAATCTCATCCTACTTTCTTTGACAGTCATATGTACCGCTCACTTTAAATATTGTTGCTGGAAAATGTAAACAAAGGCAGCGTGTAGTTAATCGCTTCATCAGACACCTACTGTGAGGGCACTCAACCTTTCGGCCCTGTGAGAGTGGTGAAAGAATCAACTCACTGCAATCAGGTGTGTGTGGCACTGATTGGCTTTGATTAAGCCCAGGTGTGGGGAGTCTTCGTATACCCTGAGTCTCCAGTGCCCTGTGCTGACTCATTAGGTTCACCATGTGGCTTCTCTAGTTGTTGGTGTATCTGCAAACGCCAACTCAGAACTTTGTGTTTATTTGTGGTCAATTGCCTGTTTCCCAGGGAATAATTTGGGGTGCTGGAGAGTTTGTGTGGCCTTTTGGGTTATCAAAGGCCTCCCGGGCAGTCTTTGCCTTTAGCTTTGAGTTTTCTGGGTCTCCTGGAAAATTGTGGTTTTGAGTCAGCTGCTTGGCAGCAGTGATTTAGTTAATCATTTAGTGCTTTATTTCATTAAGGAAGCCTGTAGCGGCTCTATACAGTTTCGTTGTCTTTTTCCTCCCCTTTCCAATCTATCGCTACTGCGATGTTGTGGTTATCCCTCTGGGATAACTTTGAGACACCCCTGGGTCTGCATCTGCACCCCCCCCCCCCCCCCCCCTTTCCTGACACCTACCCTCCGCCAGCAGTTTCAGGCATTAAAAATAACTATATGGAAATAATCAACGTTGTTGCTGATGGTCTGGTTTGCTTTTGTAAGTCATATAGAGTAATCAGAATTGATTTCAGTCTGTTTCATAACCAGCAAAAAAACCCTCACAGGAGCTTTAACATGGAGGTATTTTAAATATCACTGCTAAACAAATGTTTGATTATTTTTTACTTTGATGCTTTGGCAAAATTGTTAGTGGAACTTTCAGTTAAATAAATCTTTGGATACTAATTTGAAAAAAGCACAATTGTGACACTACTCAGAGTTAAGTCTTTATGTCTAAGATGAAAGGAGCGAGAAAGGAAACACACACAGCTAAGGTTATCATGTAGCCATCACCTTTGAGTTTATTGAAAAATTGTGTCCATTGTACAGATTTATTCAAACCACCTTGTTCACAATATCTTGCACTGCACACTGCTCAGTAAGCTGCTGCTTAGTGCCTAAAACGCAATGTTTACATGGGACAGCAAACTGGATCAACATCCATGTCAACACAGAGACGGACTGGATAACTGGTCCAGAGCTTAAATGCATCTTTCATAGAAAGAATTAGGAGCTTAACATCCAAAAGATGATTTACACTAACATTTGTAAAGAGCATGGCGTTCATTAAAAGGAGAAATCATCTTACATTTGACTCCCATATTTAATACATACAATCGTACCATTAGGAGATCTTTATGCTCCGAATGGCCACTCTTTATTTGATCTTATACATTTTTTCTAACTGTGAGATAAGGAAGCCAAAGGATTTATTCTCTTTTTCCTGTTTTTTCTTTAAAGGGAAGTTCGTCCCTACAAAGATCTAGTAACCAGACAGCGATCATTACATCCACGTAAATATGCATCTTCACATTACAACAGCATGCATCCTTTGCATCTTCTCCTCTTACACAAATGACACCAAAGGCATGTTAAAATCAACGTTCTAGATCTGATTTAAGGTTAACTCCTTATTAGTTTTTCTTGAGGCAAAGTCAATCACAGTACAGAGTCAGACATATCTATGCTATGCACAAAGAGTATACAACAGTATAACAGATTCAGTCACAATCAATCAGAGGGCTCATTAACAGTATTCTGCTTTGTTTGATTAAACATTCTTTTCAATATGGGACACATTAATATCAGAGAACAAAGATCCTCATAAATTCAGATGTACATCAAGTGAATTACTTAATTTCGTGTCACTTAATTTCATCTTTTCTTGAACCTGTTTTGCTTCCAAAGTTCCAATTTAGCTTTAACATGAACAGAGGAGGTTTAATGTGGGTTGATGGTACTCTCTGTATGTTGCAAGAGGTACAAGTATTGTCGAGCATACAAGAAAATAATTGAACAAAATGACAAACAACATTTGAATCCATCTACTGGCGTTGCTAAAATACTGCATGTTGATTCTCTTGCTTTAGTGGTGCCACCTCTGAGTGCAACAACAGGAGGCAGCTGGTTTAAAAGACATTTACTGTGAAGCATAATATGGCTGCAAGTGCATTTGAATGAGCACCAGTTACAAGGTATTTTAAATATAGTTGAGCTCTCAGAAGATGGGCAGAGCTTAGAAAAGAAAAAAAAATGCTTACTTCATGGTCACAAAAAAATTAATGGACAGTGGTTTCCCCCATTTGAAGTCATACATGTGGTAAAAAATAAACTAGCTTTCATCCCAGAAAAATGCAGTACAGTAAATGATCTAAACGTGAAAACATAAATATTTGAATTTATAACGGATAAAAAATACGCACAAACAAAACTGCATTTAAGCCTCCACTGCAGAACAGATAAGTGCGGAACATATAAGTATACTGATCTGAGCAGTAATAGCACAAAACAGAAAATAAATGACTGTATTTCCTGTAAGGGCGTTACAGTAGTTGCATTGATGAGCATTAGTCATTAGAATACACTGTGAGTGATTAATACACTACATTCTAGCATATCACTGGAGTTAATTTATTTGCACGTATAAAAACAGACAAAAAGAACACAGACTGAAGTTATTTGCATTGTCTTGCATTAATCTTGAGTATTGTCACTACCCTGGTTAGAAGATGTGCCAGAGTCACGTGTTTCACAGTAGCACGGTCAGGAGACCACACACACATTTGGCACAGAAGATGACTGGATACATTATCTGTGCTTTTTTGCGTGTTCTGGATGGTTTAACTGTAATATAATGTAATGTTTAAGTGTTGTGCTTTATCTGCAGCACCTGAGGTCAGAAAATATTACAAAAGCTAGGTACATGTGCCAGGTAAAACTTGAATTAATTGCATGTAACGGATAAAAAAGTTTTATCTCCTAAAAAAGGATAATAAAAAATTAGCAATACAACAGGAGGCTGATTTGAGATTTGAACAGCGGAACTGTGTATGTAATTTATGTCATTGTCATTGTTGTGTAGGCAGCCTATAAGGGCTGCTTATGTAGAGTCTCTGCAGGGTGAAGCAGAATTTCTCCCAAAGTTTTCAGGTGACCTCGAATGTTACATAGGTCAACTGAGGTCAGTTGGTTATTTTAAGATAAAACTATGAAAAATAATTTGTATCAGGCTATACAATAGGGATTTAACCAGATGTTAATAGAAGTACATTTAAGCCAAATTAGTGCGCTGCATAACAGTATGCATTTTTCTATGTGACACTATAAACGAATAGTGGTGTGGGACGAAGGAGAGAAGGGTAACTAGTCACATCAATCTCTTTGGAAGCTAAAAAACACGTAGTCATTATAGACATTATACGAATGTGCATTGTTTATGGAGTACCTTTACTCGTTTTACTGAAGTGTATGTGTTTGTGCATTTGTCTGAATCAGTGTGTTTGTGAGTGTGTGACATGTGAGTCCCTGTGTTCAGACAGAACCATTAGTTGGCCTCGCTCCGAAGCAGCTGCTGAAATTAATTTGATCTTTTTTTTTCTGTTAAAAAAAAGCCTTCTGGCTTTTATAAATCCCATCACAGCAGTTATATTTGCAATGGACCCACATATGTTTTGTGTTGTGTAAGGATTATAATGCGAGACATTCATCACATTCATCTTCTTTGAATCAGTAGAATCAGTAACTCATCTTCAGTGACATGTTTGAGCCTTGGATGAGCCACAGAGCTCCATGGTACATTGTCAGTGTTAGCTTGATGGCTGTTTCCCACAGAATCCTTCGGTTAGTTTTTGATTCTAAAATAATCTTTAGTCTTAATCTGGGCAGCCAGATTCACAGTGAATCATAAAACCACTGACCACAGCATCATGCCTGACTGCGATATGGAGACAAGCTGCGTCCTCAGTGCTGCATTTGATCGGGTTTCCTCAGCTTGTCTCAAGTGGCTGTGGATTGTCTTCCTGGTTGGGGCCATCAGGAAGTTGCTCGCTCCAATAGTTGCATTGGCCAAAGGTGTCAGCGCAGGGGAGGCCTGCTCCATCATCTCGAGCCAGGACCGGGAAAACATGGTCCACCACCTCACACAGGCCACCGAAGCTGAGAAAGAGACACGCAGGCATTTAATGACTTTAACTGCAAAAATTCAGACAAAGTTAAACATCTGCATTAGTGAGAAAGATAACATGGATCCAAATCAAGGGAAACAAAGAGTAGTGCTTACGAGGAGATATTGGTTTTGGCGTGCTCCTGTATCAGCTCCCCCTTGGGATTGACAGTGAAAATCCTGTTCAGAGGAACACCCACCTCCTTATAGGAATATACATCCTGAGATCACACACACACAAACAATTAGCATCACCACCAAAAGCAAGTGGTATCCCATAAAAAAAAACAAGTTTGTGTCTGTCCCATGCAGTGGTCTCACCGTAGCTCTGTTGCCAAAAGCAGCGTAGAAAGGTTCAGTGTTTGGGTAGAAAAGGTGCTTTATGTCTGTGAGACACTCGATCTTAAACTTCTCTGGTTTCTTCTCAATCACCTCCCTACAAAACATGACAACAAACACATTTAACACATCCACTGGGAAAGACGCTCTTGCAATAGGGTGTGGAAAGGGATTCATGAGCTAAGAGATGCTAAAAACTGAGTAAAATGAAAGCAAGAAAATAGCCTAGAAAATATTTGCATATAACAAACAGACATTGATAAGTGTCAATCTGTACAAGCTATTCCTAACAATTAAGACAAACTGTAATTTCCGTCACAGCTGCTTCTGTTCAATATGATCATTTATAATTACCAAAATACAGTTACTATTATTTACCACTGTTTAATGCATTCAGTTTGTTTTTTATGACTATATAAAGTGGTGTTTGTCTGACCTGTGCAGGGCAGAGAAAAGGCTGCTGGGGCTGAGCAGCACAGGGCCCATTGGCAGCATGGTTCCTCTCTCGTTGACCCAGTGCAAGTAGCCGCGCGTCATGTCAGCCATACCAATGGCCCTCGCCGAACAATACATGAATTTATATCCATTCCTGTGACAGAGAGAGAGCTTTTACATAGCCATACACACTGGTTTGAAGAAAGCATTACAGTCATGACCAAACATTACACATATTTCAGAATTTGATTTCAGCAAATAAAATAAAAAGTGATATTTGTTATATTAAAGCTGATATTATCTTCTTTAAAACTGTAGTCTGAACAAATTGTGCAGATTGTACGGAGCACTCACTGGCTGACTTTGTGGTAGAGACGTGCGATACCCTGGTGTGTCCAGTCTTTACCCAGTGTGGGAAGGATGTGACCCAGTGTGTCTGACCTAGAGGCACATCACACAATCAGTACAGGTACAGTTCATCAAAGTAAGTGAACCAACACCAAATGGAAAGCCTGACACGTAGTGGTGAAAATCTGAACTGCACTCTATCATAGTTTTTCCTCCCAGTGCAATTTTATCTGGCTTTAATTTGGCTAACAACAAACATTCACAAGACTGTCTTGCTTTCCTTTACCTGGTGATTGTTCCGTCTATATCTGAGATGACTATCTTGTCATCCCAGTTCCAAAGATAGATAGTACCGTGGCAGCGGCAGGTGCCCTGATACTGCGTGGTCACGCTGAACACCACCTCATTAGGACCCTCCTTTAGCTGCAGACTGGCCTGTCAACACACATGCAATAACGCAAAAATGTATAATATAGCAAAGTGTAGTGCAGAACTTGTAACTGGATAATTAAGCTGCAACATCACACGTTCCAGGGAAAAGTATTAGAATATCAATTGTCCTCTTTGACTGCTGACCTGAGAATAGCATACTTCTATAAGATGCAGTAAGTGATGCCAAATATTAGCTTAGCTCTTAGCTTTTATGCAGTAAAAAAGAATCTAATTCACAGATTCGCTGTTTCAACTTTTAGAGAGATTTATAGCCTGAAACTAGCAGAAGGGAATATTTTGTATTAAAGTTTGTTCTACAAGCAGATATTCTGCTTTGCCAACTTTCTCGCTGCTTCATAGTGAACCATATGTGATAATATGTGCTATATGTAGGAGTCAGAGCAGAGCTTGAAAGCTGTCATAAATTCTTACAGATGTGTGTAACCTAATTACAGTCAATAAAACCAGCTGTAACAGTACACACCAGTTGCTCTGAAGTAAGCCGGAGAGTCTTCTTATAACAGATGCTGCCAGAGCTCATGGGGGGATCAGACAGGCAGGACCCTGACGCCTGATTGGACGATCTGTGATCCTCGTCACTAGAGGAGGACTCATCCTTCATCCTGAAGAATCAAAGACAACCAATTAGGTATACGAGGAAAACACTGTTGAGAAAAACATGGTAGATAATTGTTTATCTGAACTCACCTGTTCACTGAGGGCATAGTGATTGAGCTCTCTCCTCTCTCACCTCCTGCCTCAGACACTGATTCCTGCAGTGCACAAGGTCAGAGGTCACTTAAACGACTGAAACATTTCTGTACGTGTTGATCCTTTCTGATGCTCCTCACTGAGTAGTAAATATAATGAAGGCTAAAGTAACTAATAATGTGTGCATCTGTGTACTTACTGATTTGGAGTCGCTGTTCCTGCTCCTCCAAGAGAACCACCAGCGTCCTCCTTTCTTTGGCATCTTGTCCTTCATGATGTTCTCCACTGAGGCCTGGAGACAACCGTGCACATACAACTCAAAACTGACTGATAATGTAACTCAAAACTGGCAAAAATAAACTCAAAACAAAGCGAGGCAGAAATTAAAGAAAAGATAGTATAACATAAAAACATTTAAACTCACACTGAATTCCAATAAAATCACCAAAATAAAAGCAGTTACAGATGAAAGTTCAATGGGATGCAAAGTAAAACCTCATGAATACTGGGACATGCAAGGCATAAGAGGCAGATAGCCAGATTAACAGAGAGACAGAGACGTGCCAGGTGTACAACACGTAAGCAAAGCAGTAAAACATCGTACAGGCTGGGGAGGGCTGGAGCCAAACAGACCAGGGAGGCAGTATGAGAAGAGGCCAAAAGCAGAAAACACGTAACTCAAACACCAACACTTAGAACAAACAAACATCGAATGGATGATGGCAGAAAAAATTTAAATTATAGGGAAAAAATAAGGACGGGGATAAAGACATTATTAAGGTGTTAGGAAAACACATTTCACTGTGGTATAAGACTTCGTAGCTTTCACGTGTGGATTCATAAACAGCCAATTTCAGTAACTGAGTATCTATGACATTGCTGCAAATTACAATATATTTACTTTATAATACGAATTGAAATGGGTGAGTATTGATTACGAGAGTCAGAAACAAATGTGAGAACAAATGATCTGGTTTCATTTAAATTAGAGAAGATGTTTGCAAATGATAAACACCAGAGTGAAACATCAGATTAAAGAGAATTAACTGCAAAATGCAGGGAGTGCACAAGAGAGAGCGATGCAGGGAGTGGCAGAACACTAACAGACACCAAACATCACCTAACAAATATAACAACATAAACTAAAATAAGTTCAAAACCACATTAAGTTATTTGAATTTTTTTTTTTCTTTCCTGCTGCTTAGACTGCACTGACATACCATATTTTGCCATTGTGCAGCACTAGTGGAGTGTATAAAGGTACATTATATCAATTATACTACATAACTATTGTCTACTTTATACAAGATAAATATAATCAATTTACTCCACTGCTTTTATCTTTCAGTTCCTATGCACTTTGCAGATTTAAAGTTGTACATACAGAACAACTTATCCATTTAAAACATTATGGTGTGTTTTATAGACTAAACTAACCCACAGTATGTCATGTATAACAACATGAAAATGGTGTTACAGAGTAATGCATTACTAATAATTGTCTAATAAAATATAAAATAATATAAAACTCAGATTGTAATTTCTTTTGCAATAATGAGTAGTTTAACTTTTGACACTTTTAAGCACATTTTGCTGGTAGTACTGGCTAGTTAAACAAAACTAATCAGAGGATTTCTTCTGCCACTGAAAACATAAAACATACAGTAAACTAGTAACAACGAGAGCATTTATTTGTGTGTCTTTGTGGTGGTCTTACCTGCGGCAGTGGTTTCTGATAGACCTGCATGGCCAACATGACAGGAGCGGCTGTGCTCCAGTTGTAGTACCTACAACAGATGACAGAGGGCGCTATTAGCACAGACTTTTATCTGTAAGACACAACTGACATTTGATTTTCAAGAGTCATAACAACAGCGAAGCTTATTTGCTTTCTTGTCGTGCATTAGATTAGAGGATCAGAGACGGGTATCGATCTTCTCATCTAGATTTAGGCACGATTTAGGAACTATTCCTCTGAAGGCCATTGTTGTTAATGTGGCATAAAACCAACCAACTTATAGGGATTTAGTGGAGATTTGAAGTTCTTAAATTAAAGTACTTAAATTACTATAACATTGTGTAGTAATACATACTTGTTTCCTATCTTGACCACCAAGTTCGGGTCATCGATTATAGAAGGGTTCTCAGAGAACTGCTGGTAGGACACTGCCCTTTCCTGGAACTGCTCTGTGACATGAAACACACACACGTTACATAGAGAGACAAGAACACACACAGGGTGACAGACAAATGCTTTAAGAAGCACTAAAGGTAAAATTGTTTAATTATAACAAAGATATGACATGCAATTTTATATAAAGTTAAAATACTGTATAAATAAATATAAACTATATACATTTAAAAGCTTTGTAACCTTTTAATTATTTTGTCCTTTCCTTACCTCTTGTGATCTCTGTGTTGTCAGTGAGTCCTCCGCACAAAGAGATTGCAACATGAGGCAGGTCACCCATTTGATCTGACAAACTGTCTACACCGCTGTCCATCCCACTGCTGCCCACTGACTGCGGGGACTGGTTAGCGCTCCGCACTCCCATCATCAACATCTCTGAGTCCATCTTCATGGAGCTGCTGCCTCCGTCACTAACAAGAGAGAGACAGAATGACACTGTCACAGACAGGAACATCTGTTGTAAAGGTGTCGGTCAGTTTGATACTTTTGTCGTCAAATACTAGACTACTACACTGTTATTATGTGCCCTAAAAAATCAGTCATTTTTAAGTGTTCTGAAAAGCAGCTAATGTGTTAATGTTTACAGATGCCAACTACGGGCACTTCATTATTTAGAAAGTCTTTAAAACTATTATGAATCCTCCTGAGGACGTCCATGATGGCCTTAAGAAGGTGGATTACACTACATGAAAGCTGTCTACACAGTTTGGGTGCGGTATGGGGTGGAGTGTGCTTTGTACAAGCGCTTGAAGGCATGCACATACATGTTCTGCACATTTATATGTTCCTTACTTTACCTTTTAGGGAAGTAGAGAGCGGCAACTTCAGGCTCCAGCTCTGTAATGTCATCCAGGTAAATGCCATCAGCACCCAGATGTTGGCTTCGTTTTTCTAAGAGGAGACAACCACGCAGACATAAATCAGTCTGTAGCAAACAAAGACGGCATTATCACAGTATACAGACACTTTGAAGAAAAGCTTCCACTTCCAAGAAAAGCCATGGATGATTTGAGATAAGAACTGATACCTTTCTTCTTGGATGGAGAATCTGTTCTTCTAATTGGGCTTCCTCTGTTACCACCTTCTTCAAGATGATCGAGGAGCATTCTGGGAGACATTGATCCGGCTGTTAGATGCTCGATCTCTGCACACGAGGGCCCAACACTTTCCACTGCTCGCCCTAAAAAAATAAAAGTAAATTTAAGATGAAAAAAAGAAAACTCATGGGTCACCAAGATACACAAGAGGTTAACTTTAGATATCCTCCTTGGATTCTTAAATTCTACACTCAATACTTTATTAACTCCAATAAGGCTGTTAATTTATGTTGTTAATTAAAGACACATGTAGAGAACACTTTAATAAATTAATAAATTGTCCTCAATGTGACTACCTTGCTCTCCTCCAACCCTGTCTCCAGCCTTAGTGTCCTTGTCCCCACTGTGAGCAGAGCTCTCCCCTTGCTGGGGAGCATAGAGAGTGATGGAGGGGGGTCCAGAGTCATTAATGGCTCTGAAGTGAGTGCTGGCAGACACGGGGATGGAGACTGCTGTGGCAGAGTCCTGCTTCTGGTGGGAGGTCAGGAAGGCAGGCTGTAAAGAAAAAGGGAGACGGGTTAAACCTTTTTAAATGACTGATGATTTATTTTTCTTATATGTTCATGAAACTTGAATAAAATATGTATCGACTACCTGGGCAGCTTGTGGCAGCTCCCCCCAGGTCCACAGCATCTCAGGGTTGTCTTTGTTCTGATTGTTTAGTTCTGAGTCACTCTTCGGTGTTGATGACCGTGAGTCGTCAGGGCTGCTGAGAAAGTGGCACGAACATGATTTAGATCAGCTGGTACTCCATACTTAGTCAAATTTAGTACCTTAAATATTCACTAAAAACCTCAAAATACTACAATTAGAGTGGAAAATAAAAGGCATCAAAAACATTAAATCAGAAAGCATAAATTATATTGTGAATTTGTACTTGTCCTCCGTAGGTGCATTTTTCAGTGATTCAGAGAGGCTAAAATTGATGGTGATACCTAGCAGGGGAAGAGAAGTGAGAGGTCTGCTGAGGACAAGAGATGGACAGACCACAGGGTGGAGGGATGGAGAGAGTCTCCTGAATCACTTTACTACAGAAAGATAAGAAGACAAAGAGAGGTTGGAGGAGGAGAGTGAGAGACAGAGAATCAGATTATTAAGTAATCATCGTGAGCACAGGATATTTAAGATTTGTTAGATATCAATTACAATATGAACAGAATTTAAAATTAGAATAGATAGAGATTAGGAAGAGTTTACTAGACAGTTAAGATTATCATATAGTATATACTGTTTAAGTGTGTTTAGTGTCCAAATCATACCTCTGTGAGCGGATCCAATCAGTAGTGGGGCGTGTGTGCATGCTGGCTGTGGACCCCTGATCACCATACATAGCTCTGATGACAAACACACACATGCAGGAAGATGTCAGTCATATAAACACATTGTTTCACAACCTGTGCAAACACTAACAAACTAAACATATTATGTTCCTGTGAATCTAAATAATGTAAAAAAGGGGTCTAATAACGCTCATAAAAACATTTGTTCGTTCAAATCCTTTGAAACACCAAAGATCTGTTTATCTCAACCTTAGTTTACAAACCAGTTTTAAGACATTTGGAGCTTGTTTGACTGTAACCACATGTCAAAAACCAGCCTTAAACCAAGGTACAGTATCAAGCATAACATGAAGCTGACCCACATTCTTTAACGTCTCTAGGGGTTTAAGGAATTTTCCCACAATGCCATGTGGCAAACTTCTGAAAAAGGCTCTGAACCCCTGCTGGAAGCATGCACTGTGAGCCATTATTTCAAAGAGACAGAGTGCGCTGTGGGAAGAGGACAAATTCCTGGAGAGAGGCCTGAAAACTAGTTTTCAAAGGATTTCACACACACACACACACACACACACACACACACACACACACACGCACACACACACACACACACACACAATTTGAACAAACCACACACACACAGTTTCTTAATTACATAAAAGCACAAATCCTAACTAAGCTAATAATCAATAAGTATGCAACTGCTATACTATATACTAACTTTTGGTAGCTGAAAAAGTAAGCTAAAGCTAAGACTACCGGGATCGTCATTGTAACAATATATGGTTATGAACATTGGTAATGGACCCAAAGAAGACACTAGATGATGATTGAGGGGACATGAATGTTCACTAATTCATGCATAAAAAGCAGTGAGACAGTTTCTTGGCTTAACACAATTAGAGGAATCATTGGCATTGGTTCACCTTATTCACAAACAGCAGTGTCTGACGAAGGTTGTTTACCACAGACTGACTGACATCTAATAACCCCACTCTCTCTCTCTCTCTCTCTCTCTCTCTCTCTCTCTCTCTTTCAGTCTCTCTCACACATTCATACACATGCACACACACACACACACACACACACACACACACACACACACACACACACACACACACATATATTAAACAGGCTGAGGCTCATTCCTGAAAGCTAAAAACGTTCAAATTGACCTACAAAATTAAGCAATCAATCATGAACACACACCTGCTGCTGTCGCCCTCTTTCTCCTCATCTGAGCTCAAGTCAATAGTAAACATGTCCTCCTCATCGGAGAACTCTTCCCCGCTCTCCTCTCTCCTCCCTCCTCCTCCTCCTGCCTCTGGCCGGGCCTTTCTTCTCCTCTTCCTCCTCTTCTTGTTCATCCCGTTATCACTTTGCTGCAGTCCCAGGCTCTGGACAGGAAGTGAGCCGCAGGGGATTGCGTCTATGGGATGAGAGATAGTAGCACAAAAACAGTTTCAAAAAAGTACACACACCTTTTCATAAACTCAATGATATAATTTTTTAAACAGAGCCTACCGTGGTGACGAGAACTGCCCCGGCCCAGCTGGGACTCCATTAACTGCTCTCCCACTGACATGATGGGTGAGGTGGCAAGGTAGGCCGGGACTACTTCCTGTCAATGGAGAAACATGACACAATCAAGTAAGGTCATTAATATGATCAGAAATAATTACTTTTTACTACTAAAGCTGGAAAAAAAAACAGTATTTTATTAAACATATTTGAATTTTGAAGAGAAGTTGTGTGTAAGCGAGTGTGAACATGAAGTGGGCTAGCAGCAGGAGTCTACAGCCATGCACTTTGAGGCAGAAAAGATACAGCAGTGCTTTGAGCTAAATGCTAATGTCATCATGCTCACAATGAATAGGCAAACAGATGACTAGCAGGCGTCGTGTTTACAAAATGTAGCATTTGAGTTTAGTCTCTTACAATGCTAAAATTACTAATTAGTAAGTCCCAATGAAGCTGATGGGAATGCTTTATGCTTAGCACGAACAGTATTTGTTTGTAAAGCAAAGAGTTACACATTCAAATATTTCCCTGATGTTTGTGCTAGATGCAGGGTTAGCAACATATTCTGATTTGGGAACATGAATGTTTGCATCATATTTCATGGCAAACAATTGAATGATTATTTTGATTGAAGCAATCCATGTAGGCCTATGTTGTTGAGAAGTTCAGTCTGGACCAAATCCATCCCTGAAACTAGCACAATGCTAGCTTTTTTACATAAAAATATATATGTGTCTGTGAGCTATACCACAAAAACCCAGCGGAGCAGAAGCTTCACTGATGAGACAGAAACGCTTTTCCTCCGTATGTGTGTTTGTGTGCTTAATCGAGTGGGAATTAGGGTTTGAGCTCAGATTAGCAAAACCACACAGTTCTGCCTGTCACAGTCTCCCTACAATGACTTTGCCAGAAAGAGATATACTGCAGACAGAGAGAGAAAGATAAAGAGATGATCTGAGCAGTGCACCGCACGTGTCTTAACACAGTCCAACAGAGCCCCATTCATTTTATTGGCAGAGAAAATGGGACAGTGTTTACTATGCCAGGTCACAGCTCCTCTAGTCGGGCCTCTAGTCTCCCTGGAAACATCCATGCCAAAACCCATTTTTATTCAATCAAATGCTGCATTAAATTTAGTTGACATACAGTTTCTCTGTAAGCGAGATGTGTTATTTCAGTGCATGAGATTTCTGTAAAAACTACATGCATCAAAGAAATATGTGACTTGTCGAAAAGATTTTAAGACAGCATCCCTTAGATTGGTCATATTCAATTAAAAAAGTGGTGATACAGCAAATTGAAGAGATAAACATTAGAGCAATTACATTTATGTTTTTACCTGTCAGGAATTCAACAGAACCACAGCAAGATAAATTACACCATGTTTGTTGTTATTCTATCAGTTATTCTTCTAGCCTGAGGATTAACTTCTGCTGAAACATTCTGGGAACATGCTGGGTACATCTGCAGAAACACAAGCCTCAACATGTCCTAAAATTTAATTTTACATCCAGAGTAACGACGCAGGGGAGGGTACAGGGAGTCGGTTAGGGAGGCACAGAAGACTGGGCTCGCTGCAAAATAGTTCCTTCAAAATGTTGTCAATCTTTTTTTACAACTAGATCAGTCAGGCTGTTACAGGAAGGCAGAAAAAAACACTTATGGAGAAGAAAAAATGTAAAGACTGAACAGGTCATTCTTTGGAAATCCTTCCCTACCAAATCTGGCAGTGTTTCAGTCTTGTTTATCTCTGTATAAAACAAACTGTGCTGTGCTACTGTGCAGTATTTGTTGTACATGTTATCTGTCATGTTTGTCCTCGTCCTCCTTCACTGTGTCTGTCTCTCTTGTCGGCCTTTCTGTCACAGATAAGTGACAGCCAGTTTCTGTTTGCAGTCTGTGTTCACCCGACTGTAGATGAAGATGAATTTGGCAGAGCTATAAATAGCCCTGTGGTGGTTTTCCACTCTGCAGAGGGAGAGTTAGGTCAAGGAGAGGATTTGAAACACGGCCCAGACACTGTGACGGGAATCAGCGAATAATTCTCAGCATTTTTGTTTGAATTTGAAAAACCTTCAAGGGGATTTTTCCCCAATACAATATTCTTCCCTCTGTCAAGAACCCCTGTGATCTTTTTAATTACTAGTAATGGGAAGTTTCAAAATCTCTGAATCATGAAAGCAGAATAAGACCAATGTAATCCTTCAGATTAGGAATTAGACCTCTAAATTTAGGATATTTCCCTCTTAATTCCAAACAGGGAAACACAGCCAACTCGCCTCCCTCTAACCCCCCTTCCTCCCCCACCACCAACCCGCCAACTTCCCATGACACCTTGCCTATCACTTTACAGAATCAGTTGACAAAACAAAAGGAAATGTTCCTGGGTCAGATTTGTTTCTGCTATATTTACATTTGGCCTGGACAAACTGCCATGTAAGACGATAGTAGACTAGTATAAGAAGATATTTAGCCGGGACTTTCATAGTGTCTTCAAAAGTTACATACAATTCTAGTTTGGCAGACAACTTGTACTTCAGCAGATTGGATGTTTGTTACTTTCTTCTAGTACTACCATTTCACACAACACCAATGTACTATTCATATCAACATGACATTGGCACAATGTCACCGGACTCCAGAATAAAGCTGTGGGATTAGAGATTCCAGCTCTACACTGCTCTTCATCATATAAGTTTTATATGCTGGGTAACATCGTGCCTGCATAGTGTCCCTCTTCTCTCCTTTCTGCTCTGCATTTTGCTTGATGCATATCTCATAACACATACTGTAACTCACATGGAGGATGCTTTACTCAAAGAGCCTCATGATACTGCAAGCGCATACATATTCAGTTTGAGCATCCTGTCTGAGGACTTAACCCTGAGCTCCAGTACTTCTACCAGCAGTGCAGGTCACATGCACGTGAATAAATCAGGAGATGAGAAGAGCTGGTTTGCATGAGAGAAACAATAACCAATGCATAGAAAGGCAGCATTTAAGATGTATATAAGAAAAAAAGATTTCCTCTTCCACAATCACGTGTTAAAAAAACGGACTGACCAGTATCTGTTTCTACTCTCTGCGTCTCCTGATGGTTGATTTCCAGGAAGCTCAAGTCATGCTGGCATACAGGATGCCACACAGGGACAGACTCTTCTGTCCCTTCTTGTTACTCAGCTAATATTTCAGCTGATGTAATCAGGTCTATTTGCTCTGTACAAAGAAAATATCGTGTCAGCAGACTGACGTCAGATTTGTCATTTAACTTGTAAGGTCATCCATCCCTTTGCAAGGATTATTTTCCTAATATGATGCTTGTCTCACTAAACTGCATTGCTTGCTGTTGCTATTATTTAATTGGGACAGGACACATGCTTTACACCTATTCAAATGATGTAAAAATGTTCTTGACATAATATGTGTTGGTTTCTGGCCAGCCTTCACACTTTTACTGCTTGATGATAACAGCCAATTTGCTGTTAACAGATTTTAAAGCCTCCTCCAGCAGCTGTCTGGCAGATCGTAGTCTCATGTTGCATGTCGGACTACAGGAGAGGAGGGGCACGTTTCTCCTCCTCTGGGCTTGTCTTGGCAGGAAAACTATTAAAATCGCAATGACATGTATTCGCAGTATGTACAGAAATCCATGAAGATTATCACAATTCAACAGGGAAAGAATTGAATCAGTTCCAGTGAATTTAGTTCAAGCAATGCCTGTATTTAACTTCCTCCTTACATGACCTTTTTGTCAGTAAGTCACGTTCTTTCCTATATATATATGAGTGTGTTTACAAACTCTGAGTGACGACTCTGTCAATCATTACTCACCAGAGTATTCTCAGTCTCTTTGACGAAGAAGGCCTCGCCATTCTCCCCCAGCTTCATGTGCAAACTCACCGGCTCCCCATTAATCTCGATGTCCACCTGCAGGATGGAAAAAAGAGTTTTAACATGTTTCAAAAACTCATTAGCAAGTGGAAAATTACCTGAAACTTGGGTGTTTTTGTGGACAGTATATACAGCATACTGTGTACAGGTCTTAGTTTTGCTACAAGTGAATGTGTCATTAACTGCAACCACTCTGAATGCAGGGCTTTTATTGTGAAAGTGTTTTTTCTAAAGTAAAATCCTGAGTATTTCTGCCATCACTGATTAAAACTTCTGGAGCTTTAGGAGCTTTCTTTGCCTTTGATTTTCTGCTGTTGTCAGAATAAAAGTGTGAGCAACAGCCTGTGAGCTCTCAAATTACCTGCACACAAACTATAGGGATTAAAGAGCAATAAAAAGAGTGAACGCATGAGGAAGGGGACACCCTATAATCTCACCACTTTCTCCCTGGAACGCAGCACGCCCATCTTGCCGAAGCGGACGTGGAAGGGGGAGCACTGCAGGGAGCCATCGGGCTGCCGCACCACGATGACATCTATACATCCAGACAGTGTTGCAGGGTTGAGTCCCCTGTACAGCTCCTTGACCTGCACGAACACCTGACCCGCCAACTGACCCACATAGTTCATGGTCTGTAACTGGAGACACACAGGAGAGGAGAGACGGAGGGAAAGAGAGAGTTGTTCATTACTTTTCAAAGACATCTCTTACTTATTATCTTTCTCTTTTGGTCCATTAAATAAGATTTTATTTACATTTCAGGCTTTTAATGTAGCTGAGCATCGCACTCTGGAGGACGTGACCTTTAATGCATCTGCTGGGGGTCAGGGGTTTGTTAAAATGCATGGCTGCATTGCCATCCTGCCAAATTAAAATATCTTATCTTATCCAAATGTGACTTTTTTTCCGTCTGATTAGAAATTAAAAGTGCCTTTTCCTCTCTGTAAAGCAAATCCCCCCCATCAGGGATGAGAGTAATCATATGGTGCTGTGCCAGTCCCTCTGATCCACAGACTCTAATGCTCTCTGTCTAGAATGCCAAACATGACTCCAGAGAGGGAAAGAGACAGGGAAATGCTTTCAGTGGGCTGCAGGATGGGTGGTTGTTGAAACTTTGTACAGAGAGAATATGTATTTAGAAGAAATACTTGTTAATGGATAAATTGATAAGTCATGCTTTTATGAATTCAAAGAAAGGTAGACAATTAGACTACTTCTGGTTTCTTTGTTATTTTATGTTGGACTACTTAATGACCCCTACAGCCATGTCATGCAAGCCACTGCAGCTACGACATCAGCGAAAAATCTTATCTATACACATTTCTAATCGGACACATTAGGGAGAGACAATGACAGGCGAGGAGTTTGAGGAGAGAAAGGAAGAAGCAGATAATAGGACACACACACACGAGATGACTGTTCTTCCTGTGTAACAAAATGTCCTCAAAAGTCTCCACCTGTTTGTGCTGACTCATTTTCTGGCATCCTCACACACACACATTGTTACACCCTGCCTAACAGATGGCTCAATTTTTTCGCCGACCATGTAATAACCTCATAATGACGAAGATGACTTCTTAACATCCATCCCCTCCTGCGAGTCACATATTATGGCCCTTCTGCTGTAATTACCTGACATCAGACCCATGTGACACTTGTTCTGACCGGCCCGGTTATTGTGTATAGCTGCACAACGACAGCGCTGTTATGGATATAAATGATTCAGCTGTGTCCAGACTGGGCCTCATGGTACCTCTGCTTAAATAACACCACACAAATATGTCACATGTAAACTAACAGTGGTGCCTCTTGAATGTGCTGGACTTCTCTCTCTTGTCTTGTAGTCAGTTAATCCAAATCACAAGAGATACTTTAGGTAAGTGATATCTAGACATGATGACACTTTTCTATTTTGGTTTCTATGGACAATTCATTTATATTTCCAATTTCTACTACAGAATAAAGTTTGTAATCTTAAAATGTTCACGGTGAAAGTCTGTCTGGCTTGTTTGACCTGTGGATTGTTCAGGGAAACCAGGACGTTTCTGTTTCTTGGTCATTGACTTAAACTGACCCTTTAACCTGTAAGTGTGACTTATTGTTCAAGACTCAGAAGTGTGACTGTTTGACAATTATTATATAATTGTCTCACTTGCCCTTTTATTTTATTTGTATCACTAAAACACACATGCTCATGCACTCATTCTCCACATACAGATCTGATATCACTGTCAACATAGGCCACGTGCAAACAGACAGGACCATTCACACACACACACACACACACACACACACACACACACACACACACACACAACCAAAGCCTTGCCCACTTTTCCAAGAAGTCTGTGTTTCACAGCCAATCACTAAGCTTCTACATTATGTAATATGACCAATCATGAGACAACTCTTTGGATCATTATTCAGTGTCATTCAATGCAAATGCTCTCAAACTGTTTTACTACAGAAACAACACAATACTAAAGGAACCTCGCCTTGAGTCAACATCACTTAGCTAGACTCATAGTGTTTAATAAATAACTTCATATAGGCTTCTTTTTTTGAATTAAGTGAATATATACTCCAGTTTGAGTGTTACTGCAGCACACACAGTGAGAGCAAACATAAACAGAGAGTCAGACAGAGGTGAGAGAGAGGCTGAGGGATTAACAGACAGATGATGATGAGAAGGATTATCCAATTATGTTTAATGTGACTACAGCAGCAGTCTGACACTCTGGGATTACTGACTGATACATCTATAAGGCATAAATGGACAGATAGAAATCATTGTATTAAAATAGCTCACGCTGTAAAAAATAACCTCATAAAGGGTCAATGTATTTTTATAGCCTATGACCTTATCATTTATAAATAAGCACATGAATAGAAATAAATTAGCTTTTTGTTTACATGAAAGTGTCTCTGTTAAAGCTGGATAACACATAAGAAGAGAATAAAACAAATGTATTATGAAATAAAATAAAACGAGGTTGACATTTTGCTCGTAGTATCATGTGTAGCCTGTGAGGCGACATGTAAACATCTGCACACGGGGTGAGGCTCTGCAGTCTGCACCGCAGCTCTGCCTTCATTCAAACAGCCGCACACTACAACACGCAAAACAAACGCGAAGGTAAACATTCAAGCCTTTATGTCAAGTGAATATTGAAAAAATTGTGCATTTAGGAGAGGTATTTCTTATCTCTAAAGGTAGGTATCTGTGGAGTACAATTCAGAAATCCTACTTACATTATTTATTAACGTCGCTTTACGCTCCGGGATATTTCTTCCATCCAAATCTTTACACCAAACGTCCTCAGTACAGTTTTATTCCGCTAC
Source organism: Semicossyphus pulcher (assembly GCF_022749685.1). Lineage (NCBI taxonomy): Eukaryota > Metazoa > Chordata > Actinopteri > Labriformes > Labridae > Semicossyphus > Semicossyphus pulcher. Next base: position 22,711,145 of record NW_027211603.1, read on the forward strand.
GTGTCAATCCTCAAGTCAAACATTGTCGTGAAGCTTTCCTCACATCCGATCTTGGATCTTCTGCTCAAGGGTGATTGCTATATAAACCGCAGTTAAACTATTCCTCCCACCACCACCGGACTGCGGAAATAGAGACACGCGATTGGCTGAGCGGGCCCTGACGTCACACAATGTTTACTGAAATTTTCCCTCTTACAGCGAGTTTAATTTATGATTATGTTGTTGTGGTTTTACTTTGACCTATGTAAGGCTTTTTCTGTCTAGTGCTCTATGTAAAACATTGTAAGCTAGCTAATGGCTTCATTAAATGATAAATGAATCCATGATACTAATAAAATCATATGTAAACCTCTATAGAAGAGGTACTTTTTACATGATATGACCACTGTGTTTATTTTTTTAATCAAATAGGACACTTATCTGGGTTAATTGTTTAAGTTATAATGAATCAGGAAGATCCTGATTTCTGCTAATTATGGACAGTTTGACCTCTGACCTTCTGGAAAATCTGCCGGGCATCAAAGCAATAATTAATTATTGACAACATATTGATGTCTACAACTGTGTTACTGAAATAAGCTGTATTACAAAGTATTGTTTAAAAAAGATACTTGATCATTCTTAAAATGAAAAATGACTTTTACTGCAGGTCTGGGCCTATTTTTTAGTCCTATCTGAAACTTTTCACTCTTTAATAATGACTTGCCTGAACAGGCAAAGGTTTTACACTATAATTTTCTTATGATTAACTTATGACTGATTGTCTAAGCATGATAAAGGAGGGCTTATTTTAAAAGGGCACCTGATTTATTTATCTCTGATGCTGGAAGGATAATTTAAAGCTGCAAGTTGAAGCAGCTTCTCTAATGTATCGTTTTAGCAGTGTTTGCCTTGTTGTGTCCTGAGCTGAAAGTTAAGTAAATTAAAATATCCTACAGAGTTACTATCAAATGTGTAATTCAAAGAGGATGAAAAAATGTCTTTATAATAATTTGTTTATCTTGTTTGAGGTCACCAATCCACAGTGCTGTCACTTATCAAACAGGACCACATAAAAAGTGCAGTCTATAATATCTATTCTTCTATATGTAAGCACTTAGTGCTTAGTTGTCGTACAACAAGTAACAGTCAGATAATTGAGGTTTAGTGAAGTTTATTGCTGCATAGCTGAAGTTTTATTACGCCTCTCATTCCCATTAATGTTAATGCTTTGAAATTCCAGTTCTCTTTTTGACCTGCAGTTAAAAAACACCATACTTAGTTCATAGTAGCAGTTCCCATATTGGCTATTTGATAAAAATCACATACAAAACAGCCAGTGTTGGGGCATCCATTTCTTCCTGTGTGAGAGAAGAGCAGCAGTAATAAGTATCTTGTTCATATTCCCAAGAAACACAACAGTAATATGTGGAGCTGAGCAGACAAGAATAGCAGTGACATTCAGGAGGCTCGAAGGCATCTGTTTTTGTGCCATGCACCGACTGTGTCTCCGTTTTCAAAATGTAAATCCACCCACCTGCCCTGACACTCGAGGACAGACCAAGACATTGCTGTGTGCTCTTTCATTCCCAAATGGCAGACTTTACTTTGGCAAAGTAAAAATTTCAATTTGTTTTCTAAAAGAAAACATAGCATATGCAAATTAAACTCATCGAACTGTTTTTATGTAGAAACACCATCAACTGAAACCCTGCAACTGCAACACTGTAAATTATCTTTGAGGAATAATGTGGCCTTCCAGGAAGTTTCAGGAAATCTACAAACATGTGAAAGCTGAGCAGTCAGGAAAGTACAGCTACTCTGACAACAATTTAAGGAAACAGTTGCCATTTACAAACATTTTCACTGTCGTGCCTGTATGACTACAGGGAGCAGCTAGTTTGCTTAGCTTAGCTTACAGAATGCAAACAGGGATTGATAGCTAGCTTGGCATAGTCTGAGTACCATAATCTTCCTACCACCACCTCTAAAGCTCACCTTTTAACAACGTATGTCTCATTTGTTCATCAGTACTTGCAACAATTTGTGTCCTTATGCGTGGTCACGTGCAGGGCTATTTCTTAGCTGGGAGCAGTGACTTTCAAACGTCCTGTCTTTACTGTGAGGTTGCCGGGTAATAAGCTAAGCTAACTGCTAGCTTGCTTAAATTTAGATTGACAAGTTTGATAAAATAGCTAATGGCATTTCAGCAACAGAAAAAAACATCCTTAGACCCGCTCAAATAAATTCATATAATAATTATTATACCCATTAAAAAACTAGGATAGCTGCTATCAAATTTAAGTATGAACAAAAAAATATTTCCACCACCCACTGGCTGAAGATGATCAAATTTACTCAGAGTTTCCTAACTGTTACATGTCCCTTACCTCTGTAATCAGATTATAGTAAGGTTATGTAAGGTGATATTGCCTGACCTCAGAGTCACGTCTGGACACAGAGTTCCCACTTTAGAGAAACAAACACAAAAGTTTGTCTCCCCACAGAGCCTCCGCTCACTGGGTCTCATGGCTTTTGTTGTTGCTCAATGTTTCTAAGAACCAGACCCCCCAGTTACACTCTTATCCAACTGTTCCTGCCTCTTTAGAAAGTGGTAATACAACACAGCAACACCCACAAGCACATTAGGTTTTCTTAACATGTGAGAGCTGACAGTAGTAAAAAACGTCTATAGAGGAACGATACCCTACAGAGAGAGAATGGGTGTGCGTTGCACGGAACTTTAGTCACATGTCAAACATTCTGCTGTCAGTCGATGTATATACACATATTTGTATAACTGTTGAACATGTGATTACTCATTTGTCATTGTTGCTGACCGACCGACACACACACACACACACACACACACACACACACACACACACTATCAGCACTAGGCAGCGGGAGAGGGAACAAGGAAACACGTGTGAGGTTTTTCTAAGAACTGAGTCATTCAGCAGGGAGCAACAAGTAGCCAACGAGGGAGGGAGGAGCAGGAGGGGAGAGGGGAGTGACAGACAGAGGGAATATGGAGATTGGAGAGTAGGCAAGAGAGAGAATTTGCAGAATGTTAAAGTTTGTGTTGAGTTTGTTTACTCCACTGTGCAGGGTGACATTAGGTCAGGTGGATTTAGGCTGTGGTTCACAAATGATGTCAAGTAAACAAAGTTATATCTATATTTAAAGTGTACAATTTCATTAAACCGTGGGTAATACTATAAATGGACATATTTAATTATATTTATCTTCTATCCTTTTTAAAATATATTGCTTTTAATTACCAGTTCAAGAAATAGTTCTTCATTTCTGAAGTGAATCTACTGTAACGTTTCTGTTGCAAATATGGAGCTTCCCTCGGCAGCTTTCAGTTAGCTCATAGCTTAGCTTGCCATAAAGAGAAAAAGAAACAGGCATAAAGAGAAAAAGAAACCTGTTAGCCTGGTTCAGACTAACAATAACAAATTCCCCACACCAGCACCTCTAATGATCACTTAATGACACTTAATATCTTGTTTAATCTGTACTAGCACCAAAGTAAGCTAACTGTTTCCACTTCCGCAGGCTTTAGGCTAAGCTAAGCTAACATGCTGCGGCTAGATAACAAACAGAAAGAAGAGTTGTGTCAATTTTCTCAATTTAGGGCTATTTTTCAATGCATCACACTGGCTGCATATTTAAATTCAACAGGGGCTTCACTGAATTAAACTGAAGCTAATTTAAGAGTGAAGGAAATGAAACTGTAAACACAGGCTTGACTTTGTGTGTAATTTCAGGAATTTCATTCATTTCAGCACATGTGCGGCCATGTGCTTTGTTTGTTTATGTGGGTGGGTTAATGTTTGCTCTCTGCATGCATGAGCTGTATGTTGTGAATGTGGCTGTTTACGGTTTGTGTGAGTGCTGGCTGTTAACAGTGCTCTCTATCGCTCCAGCTATCAGCCTGCAGCGTCACGTGAAAGAGAGCCAGAGATAGAGAGAGAGAGGAAGACGATGGAGCTGGGGAACCCTGATCTCTCCCAGGAACCCTCTCGGAGGTCAAGAATACATTCATTTCATCACCACAGCAACGAGGGTGTTTTAGGGGGATGGGCTACGTGAGCCAATCAGAGGGCTGCATTAACCACACAGCGTAAGTGAACTATTCAACCCGCCCCTCGGTCCTAACAGACATGCTGCTGTTGCACGGCTTTAGAAAAATCTGATCAGTTAGGTTTCCAGGCCTAGACATGACTCAAACTTTCATGCTGCTGCCACCAATCCTAGTTTGACCTAAACAACCAAACGAGACATAAGCTGGGACAAATATCTGCATCATGATTTAAACCTCAGAATAACAGTGTTATAAAAAAGGACATTCTTCACCAACAGAGACAAAAGCACATGCTGTCTTTGTTGGCATAGAGTGACTTAATGGAGTAGAGGACAGAAGTTACAAATCCTCTTATATCATGTTCAGTAGCTGTTAGATTACAATGTTTATTAGCATCATAAGTGAGTCATAATTATGTGTATACAGTATACTGACATGGTGCTATCTTTTGGCAAGATACAACAGTCTTTATTTTGGTGTCTTGGAGGATGTGCTCGTTTCAACTGGAGGCTGTGGACTCGAAAGGTTTCTATGCGTTTACAAGCTTCATTCTAATGATGTGTTTCATTTACTGGACTTTACTTGTGTTGTTAATTTTATATACTGTATATATTTTATCTAAGTAACAGCTCTGTATGGCAGCATGAAGGCTTAAAGAAACGTTTTCAAATGTAAAGTCTAAAATGCTTTTTTATGTTTGTATTAACAGTCTTTAAAACATTTTGAGACTATAAATGCTTTAATGATTACAATGAACCCGCTAACATATGACAGATAGTAGGGGAGACAAATAATGGCAGCCATGAACTTCAGCTAAAGATAAACCTCAGTCAGATATGATCTAAAGGAGGAAGAGGGAATGTGGAGGTGCTGCCTAGTGGGACTATTATGTAATAGGTCCACTAACTGTGGTGTAATATGCCTTTATAAGTACCTGTGTGGGCTTGAGGTTGTGCGTGGAAATATGAGCTGTTGATCTAGCACATGGCTATACTGCACACAGGCAAAAGCTCACATGCTCTCTGCGCAGAGCCAGCATCCACACTGAGAATTGGTACACGGTTGTACAACTAAAGGTCAGGATGACCATGTTATCTGATCACACTGTTTTGAAGGACACATGATCTCTTCTGATTGGTCAAGTGGTCTTTACTTCCTCACATTTATCCTTCCCTCATGTCTCTTTACATCTCCAATGATTGTGTTTGTTGATTAACCCTTCCCGGTTCCCTTTTACTATCATTCTTGCCTTTTAACTCTTTCAGTTTTATGTGTCATTAAGTTGTGTGCGTGTTCATCATTGTACCCCCACTGTCCACTTTTCTGTGTGAATGTGAAAGGCCACAATGAGCAGCAAGCTTGATGTTGAACATATAAACCAAACAGGAGGTTAACTGCCAACAGTGTTGATAATTGTTTCAATTATTTTTAGCAGAAAGAAAAGCTGATTTCAGGTCATCTTACATACGAATTTGCTGCTTTTTACAAACAGCTTTATGATTCTGTTTGGGTTTTAGACTGTTGTTTGGACATAAAAAGACATTAAAAGACGTCACCTTGTTCTTTCAGAAATTGCCATGTTATAAGCTTTAAACTGACAAATGAAAAATAAAAAGAATTTTAGCATTATTACCAAGGACCAGCTGTAATTGGGGCTGTAATCTTCACTGTGACTGCTGAAGCCTCCCTCTACATCCTCCACATGGGTCATGTCTTCATGTCGCATGGTTCACAGTCCTGAGCTGCTATGCAAACTCTTGTTGTGAAGAGTTCAGAACATAGCAGGATAATCTGAAGGAGTCCTTCTGAGTGGTCCAGGCAGAAATCTTCTGGAGGAATTAGTAGAATTAACGCTGGAGACAGGAGCTGGTCAGTCCCCGGAGACGTTTGAGGTGTAAAAATCTGTGTATTGGTTCTTTCGTCGTCAACTTGCTTCAAAATCTCGTGTTGTAGTTCAACTGTTAAGAATATGTCTTGATAGATGCAGAGTGCAGTTTGAATGACAATCCTACACTGACGTCTTTCTTCGTCATGGTGCAAAAGCTCTTCTAGGTGGTTCTAGTTAAGTCCTTGGACTCTTAAACCAGTGAGGCCGTTTGAGTGAGTAACCGGTGCAACATGCAGCGAATGTTTTAGACTAAATTTATCAGGTTCTGGGAATGGACTACTTGGAGGAAATCTGAGAGGGTCCAGAGTGGCTGGACTGATCTTTTGACACTGCAGTCTACGCACACACACAAACACACAGTCCACTAAACATACACACTCTGTGGCTTAATGCAAATGAATGACATATAACAGAAACACTAAAATGACTTATCAGTGACGTTTTTTCTGGTATAGTGTCCTGAGAAAAGTTAAACTTCTAGGTACTATTAAATAACTTCTGAAATCAGCTTGCGTCACACACACAAACACACACAGACACACTGATCCTCCACGTGGACACGGAGCATCTGAGGGCAGCAGTGTGTCCTGTCATCGAGGGGTAATGTTTGCCACTGGACTCTCTCCCTCTGTAATACTTATGCTAACAGCCATTTGGACTTTGGAGGCTCTGCTAGCAGTGTCAAATATCTCCTGAACACTGGCACAGGTACTGCAGGACACAGCTTTGTCTTATGAGGACAAGGTCCTCCTTTCAACCTGTGACAGACAGGCTTTGTTTTTATGTTGCGGCCTAAAGCAGTTCTGGCATTGTAGGAATTTCACATCTTTTATGTTGTTGTTATGTAAGTCACAGAGCATGATAAACACTTGGCAGTTGGGTAAAAAGTGGAGAGTGATCTGCTAATTATTTTTGAAACATAAAGAGACAAACAAACACAAAAGAACTTAAAATGTCTGTACATTTATACAATTCAAAGCTTACAAAAGTGTAAATAGTGAAAAACTCCAACATACAGAGGACTTTAGTTACAATTAAAACTGTCATACAAACTGTGGCGCATAAAAAGTAACAAATGTCCTACACCCGAACAGAATGATCTTTCTTGTTCACACAGTTAATAAGTACTTTTTTACAAAATGCAAACCTGACTATATATATTCAAAATGTTTAATGCTATGTAAAAAAAAGTATCATGAAAAACAAACATTTGTTGCCAAAAATCGGCTACTATTGCACACAAATGATTGTGTCTAACATTTAAAGCTTCTCATTGTGTGCACATACAAGGAAGCATGCAAAACCCTGTTACACTGCAATAAAAACCCCAACACAGCTAAACATGCAAAGACATATGAGGGGATACAAAAGCAGCACATGCAAATACGAGTCGAGTGAACTTCCTCAAAGTGAAAGGATGCATTGATTTTTCTTCCTCCTTTAAATAAACTGGGAATACAACATACTCTTTGTTTCTATTTGGGGTGAACCACACTACTCTACACTTTTTATTTTTTATTTCAGGGAAAACATTTCAATTAGGTCGTAAAAATGACTCTTTTTTTTACCGTAAATATTATATAAAGTGTGGTTTATTAACCACATTAAATATACAAATCAACATTTCTCTGGCAAAGAAAGATTCCTGAACAATACCAAATATTGTTTTCTTCAAAACAATCTTTTCCTTACTGATGTAATAACCACGAAACAATAAAGGCCACATAAAAACAAAGATATTTTTAAAAATGATTTCCTCTTGTTCCTTGGCCAAACACATTCATGTTTTCAGAGATCATGACCTTTAAGAGACGAAGCTGTCTGTCATGAGATTAGCAGCCAAGAACTGGACCTCACCTCCAAATCCTATTTTCATGTGTGAGTATGAGCGTATTATTGAAAGGCCATGATCAATGTTCTATGTTCCATTCACGTCTTCTCCAGTGGATCTCACAGCTTGATCCGTCACCTCTCAGGCTTGGCCTTCAATGGAAGCATGCTGAGCAAGATATGGCAGGCATCCCCCTCCCAGGAAATGTTTTCGTGCTCCTCCTGGAGCATCCAGCGGCGATCCTGCCAGATAAGATATATAATACGTCCAGAGAGTTCTTGGTCTACCCCAGAGGGAGACCCTCCAACATCCAAAGGGGTTACCAGGAGCGTCTTGGTGTTGTCTAATGTCTCCTGTCATGCTGTGATAAACACTAATACGTAGTTCATGGCAGTCAAAGTGATCTCAATCCGGACTGAGACGCTTTGTATCCCATTGTTTACATGCGTTTCAGTCAAATATGTTTTCCAGTCAGGAAGAAGAGCGGTCGGTCCTCCTTGGCGTTGGCAGTCTGGAACTCGTCACTGAGCCTGAACCTCCACTCCTCCTCGAGCTCCAGCCTTCCTACCGTCTGCCTCAAGGAGCTACGATCTGCCCCGATGACACACAGAGTCGCACCTACAGGCAGGTAGACAGGAGAAGAGGGACGCAGTCTTTAACTATGATGTGAAAATCAAACTCTTGGACTTGGTGATGATTTGTCAATTAGTATTTATGCTTTGCTGCTTTTAATATGATAATGCTTTGTTGAGCACATTTAGGTATTCTGAATGAAATCTATATATTTTTGGTCTATATTTGGCCTTTCGGTATATTTACCTTTGAGGAAGGTGAACTTCTTGAGGAACCCAGGAGTCACAAAGGAGTCGGCGAAACAGAGCAGAAGGCCACTGAAGAGCAGCCCTGTGGTGCTGATGTTGACAGAGTGAGGTCTGGAACTCACAAAACACACCGTCACCTGCAGGAGGCAAAAGGAGTGTGACTTTTATTCACGAGCATATGAACCTATACTTCACAAAGAGGCTGTCTTATGTGTGTTCACCTCTTTCTGTGTGTATCAAATGTGTGTGTGTGTGTGTGTGTGCCTGTGTGTGCCGTGTACCTCGGTTCCCAGGTTGACATAACAGTCCACAGACAGCACAGGATGAGTGTAGTTCTTGGTGCTGAGGGGAAACAGCTTCTGGCTGGTGTGTTGGAGGTATTTCTCCAGGAGGAGCTGAGCTGGTGTGGCCAAGAAAAGGTGCTTGCTGTCTGGAGCACAGACGTACTGTGAGGGCCCCACTGAGGTGGGAACATCTGTCATCTGGAGAAAGTTCAAGCTATTTTTAATAACAATAGACTTTTGTAACTAAAACATCATTCATTAACTCTTACACAAATACAAAGACTCATTCCATGTGATGAATGGAATGAGGGTGAAAGCATTTACCTTGGTCTTGATGATGAATGTCCTGTATCCTCCGATGGCGATCTGCTTCTTCATGACACTGAAGGTGTTAAAGCGGCAGACCAGCAGACCAGCACTGTGCAGCCTCAGGGTGAAGTCCACATCATGACAGGTGAAGCGGTTCTGGTCGTACTGGACATTCTGACTCCGGTCCACATTGAGGAGGAGGAAGTCATGAAGGTGACCTCTGGAGAAGGGCTCCCTTTTTGGATTACCTGAACAGTTAAACAAAGTTACGTCATTGAATGAGACTGTGCGTGTGATTACACTCTGGGGTGACGTTACAATTGTTAATGGTAATTTTGACCCCGGGAGGAAAATATATATGTATGATTTATAAAGACTGAAGTGATGTCAAAATAGTGAACTTATTAAAGTTTCTGACATCATGACCCCTGACCTGTGAGTCCACGACTACTCCACTTCCTGATCCCGCATAGTCCATAGTTTGCCAGGTCTGGAAAGGCCTCCATGTGCTGTAACACCTGCTTCAGTGACACAGCGTGTTCCACTGAACCACTAACGACAGCAAAAAGCAGCTATGTTAAAAACAACTCTTACTTCTGATAAAAGCAACATCTATGTTGTCCTACACACTTATTGTATATAAATAAAGTGTTTGTATGTACCTGCGTGAGTCGAGATCCACTGTGTTCCACATAACACAGGAGTCATCAGCCAGGATGATGAAAGGCCAGACGTCACCGGCTGGACCTCCTCCTTCCAAACGCCGACTACGCTCCAGCTCCAAGTTATGATATGAAAGCTCTTTAATCAGGAAGTGAGCAGCGCCTGAAGGAGAATGATAATCGGTTTATTTATGTGCAGTTTCAGGAGCAGTTTCTCTAATTTGTGCTGTATTTTTGGAGTTATCTGGCACTATAGTTTCCTTCGGGATTAATAAAGATCTTATCTTATCTTATCTGGTGGATTATGAAAAAAAAACCAGTTGATGCTGATATTCCAGTTATGTAAACATGCTTGGAGAAAAGAGGGAATCCCCACAATCTAACAGCAGCAGAAGTAATGACATACCTATCCCAGCTCCATTGAAGACAGTGGGCAGTACCAGCATGATGTGGTTGGGCCAGTACTTCTTATACACAGCCATCTCGTACTCTTTCACCACCAGGATGTGTAGATGTGAGGCTCCGTCCATAGCATGGTACAAGTTAAAGAGACCATGTTCATGACGACCTGTGGTTGGAGTAAATATTGGACTCTTGATGCAGTCTGGGCTCTGGGGAAAGGGAAAAAACACTTTCAAGTAGAACTCATCACATAGTGACGTATATATCTAATATCTAACATATATTTACACAATAAAAAACAACCTTGAAGAGGCAGACACTGCAATAATAATTTCTGAAGAACTGTTGATTTCTAATGACAGATTTTGTGTCATGACCTGTGGGCAAGAGAGGAATAACAAAAAAAAAGACCCCCAGGGGTCTCCAAAAATACAGGATGGAGAAAGATGTTTTTGGTCAGAGAGGTTTTAAGTGTTGTGCACATATTACAAATTACAATAAAGAGGAACTTGGCAACAGTGATCCATGACCACATTTTTGTAAATGGTCTAACCTGCAGCACCACCTAGTGGAGTTCAGGGGTGTTGCACTGTGCAAATCACTACTTACATGCAAATGTGTTGAGGTATGTATGTGTCTGTACTAAAAAAGACTGATCACATTTATAATCAGTACATTCATACTTATGATAATTTTTATTACTTTGCAATGTTTAGTAGACTCAATTAGTGATGTAATTACAATGTGTGTTTTTACAACTACAGGAACACTAACTGTCAGCGTATAATGGATGTGTTTGTTACCTCTAGTACACTCCACCTGAAGTGTTTGATAGTCAAAGAGCACTGTTTCATTTGGAGGGCTGACATTTCTTTCACTCGTCACCAAAAGCTCAGACTCACTCTGCTCTAGCATAAAACTTACCCGATCCTGCTATATTTTATTTTTTTATTAAGCTGGAAAAAAGAAAGCTTGCATTTGAGATTCTGTAGTTCAGGTTTCAGTGTGGGGGGACTCACCCAGTCAGAGGTGAGAGGCAGTCTCATGCTCTCCAGCTGGCCTCCTGGTTGGCTGAAGCTGAAGTAGTGCTCTTTAGACTTTGGGATGATGAAGTAGAGCTGGATCTCTTCCCCGAGCAGTAGATGAGTGAATGTGAAGGCATGGAGTGTTGACTCATACATCTAAATACATAATAGACAACATCATCAGTTACATTTCAAAAGCAGTGCGTGACAGTCATTGATGTGATTGTGTTTGTTGTGTTCTGCTGACCTGGTATCTGGGGTTGAAGCCCAGGTACTGATGACACTGTTCACAGTGGTGGTAGGTGTTGTAGGCTGCATATTTAGACAGTTTGATCCTAGACGTCCGCCTACGAAGGTACACGTCCTCCTGACGCAAGGGGTTTCCTTGAAGAGACAACAGGAGCAAAGGCAGATTAGGACAATAGCACAACATACATGTGACTTCAGAGCAGCACACATAAAGATACATGTTGTGTGAATGTAGTTAAGGCTGTGTGTTAATATATTGATAAGTATGCGTGTGCCTACCCTCAGCACTGGGTTTATATTCAGGGCAATAGACAGAGCTGATGTCATCGTATTTGGGGTCATGGATGGTGTAGTCAAAAGGCATCGTCTTCATGATGTCCGGGCTGGGCCAGCGAGCATTGGATGGGTGGTACTGCACTCCCTCAGCCTGGGCACCTAAACACATTACAAATGTATGCATTACACATGAGTTTATAGCACTGAGAATATTGATAATTAATATCTTTACTGGGATATCCTGACAGAAAGTGCAACAGGAGAAAATGTGGAAAATTAATTAATGTGTTCAGCCCAGTTTCCATGTTTTGCATATTTTAGGTGAGCAATGGAGGAAACAATGTAAATATACTCACAATAGTTGATGTCTTCTTCATCATAGATGTCTACCTCCATCAGCCTGATCAGCATCCGAGACAAAATACCCAGGAAGTGCAGATATGCTCCTGTCTTACCCACCTGACCGTGGAAAGAACAAAGAGAAGAATCTATTAAAATACACAGCAAATGATGAGCTTGAATCGGAATCAAGGAAATAAACAAACAGACGGTACCTGTGGGGGTCCGCTGAGCAGCAGCCTGCGAGGGTGAAAGTTGTCACTTCGTCCTTCAGTGCGATTGCTGCTGTCCATGTGGTAGGAGCGAGGGACGGTCCACTGACGATAGTACAGGGACTGTTCTGTGCACGTCATCATCTTACTCAGCAAGGGCCTGCACAAGAAAGACATGGTTCATAATTTAATTTCACTGAGTGAGACTTGCAGCGTCTGATCTAGGCAGGATGCACTGAGGAAAAGGTCTTACTGTGTTGTGTGTTTATATTTATGTCAAATCTTTGAAAATGCAATGCAAGTCTTCTACAAATTTTGAATTTACTTATTTCAGCAGAAAAAAAAAACGTGTCAGTTTTACCTGAAGCTGCTTGCCCATGCGACAGACATGTGTGGCAGGAATGAAGTACATCGTGGCAGCCCGCTGCTGTCGCTGGCTGTGATAATATCGTAGAGGGCACGAGGGAGGAGCACAGAAGGAGGGCGACTCACTCCCCGCGCCCAGGAGCAGCTCAGATGAGGAGAGGAGGCTCGAGGGGACAAGGAGCCTGAGGAGGTGGATTTGGAGTGTTGGCGGCGAGACTGGGCAGGGGGATGCGGTTGTGGTGGAGGATGAGGTGTTTGAGTGTAAGGTTGGGAGGTCGTTTGAGATAACGGCTGATTTTGACTCTGAATTTGGGGATGTGGCTGCAGCTGGGACACATGCTGGGGCTGGGAGTAACTCTGCACATGAGGCTGGATTTGGTGTTGCAGTGCTGGCTGAGGATAAGAAAACGTTTGAGATGCAGGCTGTGGTTGAGTCTGTGAGGGTGAGGGAGATTTTATGGAGTCTACGGTCCCTCTTTGGACATTTGGAGAGGTGGTGCTTTGTGCAGGGAAGGGATCTGCAGCTCCACTGTCTGGGCATGACTGAAGCTGCTGGCTGGATGACAGCGGGGAGTCCCCTACAAATAGAAGGAGGAAAAAGAGAGTTGAAAAAAAACAATTAATTAACTACCAGTTCAGTGGATATAATGATTCGAACAGCAAGTGAACTTTTCACGTTTTAAAATCTTGAAGAATAGTTCATGTGCATCTCAACTCACCGTTCTCCTGTCCCTCCTCCTCCTCATTGTCAGTACTGCTGAGTTTCTCAGCGTCACTCTCCAGCTGGTCACTTCCTGGTCCGGGGTTGTGTGGGGGTCGTGACTCTGCCTTCACCAGATAAGCAGCCAGTCCAAGCTCTTGTTCGAGTGTTGTTCTTTGAAGGTAGGAGCAGCTTATCACTCTGAGATCACAGTACTTCAGTGACCTGTGGGCACAACACATTTACTGTTTACACTGAAGAAAACATGTATCTAGCTTCAGTGAAGTTACAGAAAGAACCTTAAAGAAACTATGTTATCCTTTTGAATTTGATGTTGCTACACATCAGAACTGTTTTTTTTGTGAAACCCAGAGTCAACGGACGCTTTACTAGTTTCACTGTCTGTAACGCAGCTTTACATAGCGACTGCTGCAGAAGTGTGCCTGTATGTACCAGGGTTGAGCCTCAGACAGCCCCAGACTGATTAATCTCCTACCTGTTGTAATGATGGCAAAATATTATTTACTGTACATTTAAATGTTTTGGTCACACAAAAGGTGGAATTGTTGTCATTATCACTTGAAAGTTTGAGCGCGACAGCCCTTATAATACTGTGCTGCAGTTACCACCAACTCTGTGCAGACGGTAACATTCTCACTCTAACTGCGCAGTGCTGTTTTTTGCAATGAAGTCTATTTGCATAGAAAGGTGCCTAATTTGCCACGAATGTATTAGGGATTAGAGGATTAAAAACAAAGGTTCAGAGAGTTTTCAGTGTGTGTACCTCGGCAAAGATTCTCCCAGTGGCTCAGCACCTGACAGGATCAGGATGCAGGGAAGAGCCTCCAGCTCCAGGTAGGTCCGAGGAACCCAGTCGGCGTCCTGAATCTTCAGCCACTTCTGCATTACACACACAAGATCAGGAAACACACAGCTGTTACACTTACTTATACTGATCTACTTGTGACCTCATCGATCTATAAAATGATTTATCCTCATATACTGTATATAAGAAGTTGAAGTAGCCTCTTGGTTTCGAAAGTGAAGCCAATGCGGACGTGCTTCTAACTGCATTTTTTCTAATGGCCAGTAGGTGGTGCCTCCACTGGTTGCAAAAAGAAGTCTGATTGTTTGAAGCTTGATCATTTATTACCTCAGTAAACATTCTTACAATGAGTTCTCGTGCTCTCAACCGCTAGCTTCACTGCATCCACTTCCAGTCTATGTTTATCCTGTATTTCATGACAGTATAAACTACTTCCCTACCTTGATCTGATCAGTGAAGCTCTGTCCAATATTCAGAGTTTGGTTTGGATTCCCCATTATGATTTCAAAACTCTCCTCCAGACCCAGCTGCCTCCTCACTCTGGACAGCCGTCTTTGGGCCCATGATGCCAGAGCCGGAGAGGGGATCCGCAGCAAGACCATGTGACCGTGGTGGGCGGGACATTGTTGGGCAGCAGTGAGCAGTGATTGTACAATCTCCAGGGTCTCCACAGAGGTGTGTTTGTGGAGATTGTGGGAGCCGCTGATTCTGCCGGACGCAGCCATCAGAGCTACGCAGTAGTGTTGGATCAAAACTGTAGTCCGGATCACAGCACTGTGCAGCTTCGGGAACCTTAAAGAGGGAGAGAGATACGGACTAAGAACTTCTTGCTCAACCGTTTGTGGAGGCCTACAAAGAAATAAAACTTGTACATGTTTGTGCTACCTCTCCTCCAGGGCAGCTACCATGCTTTCAAAGGAAGAATCACAACGCATCAGAGGCAGGCTGCTCCCTGAACGCGTCGACTCTAAAAGCTCTGACACACCGAAGTATCGTGTCCTCTCATGGTACAGGTCCACATCCTACACACAAATAGAACACAAACATACACAATATTATATCTTTCATATGTGCAACTGTTGTATAAAATACAGAGCGTGCATTGCATGCAGAGTTTGATCTTACATTACTGAACGCAGAGGGCCAGTGGATCTCATTGTAGGGGCTGATGCGGGTGTACTGTGTCTGCAGAGCGAAGGGGAAGGAGGTGACGTGGAGAATTAGGATGTTTGGAGCATCTCTGACCTGCCTGGAGTTTAACAGCTGGTCCACCAGACCCAAACTACCGTCAGAGCTACTGCAGGATGCACTGTATGAGAGAAAGAGACACAGGCGGGGAATCAAAGAAGGAGAAACACACATTTGTTGTTGCATTGATGGAAGAACAAAAAAGGAGCACAGCAATCATTCTGCATCACTTCTGATGTGTTTTCTTGCTCGCACACACACCTGTTAATGTCTCGGTGGGCATGGTCATGGACCAGGATGTAGAGTGTGTAGGAGTTGCTGTGTGCTTCCTGGATGAGGCTGTCAATTCGTTGCTGAGCGCTCTGATCCATCTTCACCACATAACGCTCAGCCTCCCGTTGAGACAGACACTCCTGGTCTAAACCCCCGAGCTCCTGAAGGACACCTGAGTGACACAGACAAAGAGGAAGAAGGTGGTATTTAAAACAACATGCAAACACATAAAATATATACACATAAAAATCATGTTATAGGCGAACAAAATGATTCTTCTTGTTGCTCTCTCTTAAAGAAAATAATAAACAAAAACAGCTGCTGAAAAACTAACTTACCAGAGCTCCAGAGGTGGAGGACGGTCTGCTGAAATGTGACCTCGGAGGGCGGGACCAGGATGAGGAAGCTGACTCTGTCAAAAGAGCCGAGGTCCAGGTTCTGTGTACTGGAGTCTGCTATGGCACAAACGTGGGACAGCAGCTTTCTGGCCACTGCAAGTTGGATGGGACGAACCTCGCGCCAATCCACAGAGTATTCTACACATATAGGAGCATAAATTCATATCATCAGAGATCATTTTTTACACATGTATATTATGAGTGATCTGGTCTCAACTTTGCACTTTTGATGGAAAAAAGGAGGACGGGACGTGACACAACATGCAGATGTAATCTCTAAATATTCCCCATGTTCTACAGAAAGTCTAATGGATCTGAGTAAAGAGTTAAATCAGCAAGCAGTCTAAGAAAAAGTAACTTATCAGGGCGCAATAAGGGGTTTTAAACTTAACTTAGGGAAAAAAGTTAAGCTTAAAACTATGAAAAAGTTTGAATTACAGCTGAGGGAATACCTGTTATCAAAATAACACCATCCTGTGTCTCACCTGAACAGGTGTCTTTGGGACTTGGAGCACCCTCTTTGGGGCCCGGTGAGTCTTTTGAACCCTGTGTGTCTTTGGGACTGTGTGTGGTTTTCAGACTCCTCTCTTCAGATGACTCCTGACTACTGGACATGGGAGATGGCTCATTGCTGTCAATGGTGGCGCTGTCCAGCAGGGAATCCATATCACCATCTGGAAAACAAAAAGGTAAACCCTAAGTTGGTGAATAACGACTTAAAGAAACATTAATGTGCAGCTAGCAACCTGCAACTGCACCTAGCGCATGTAAAAGAAGGTATGAACACACCTTGTCCGAGGGAGTTGCAGTAGTGGATGAGCTCCTGAGCGACGCCGGTGGAGAGCTGGTGGTTGATTTCTTTCAGACCCTCATTTGGAGACCACATACTCTCTGCCAAGGCACGGCACTGGTGTTTACCTGCAACAAACACACAAAATACATTTACAATTTAAACTTGCTCCATGCTTTTTGTTTAATTCTATACAAGACAACTTTAACACATGCAAATAATAACAACAAAACCCTCACCTGTGACTATCACACAGGACTGTGTTTCCTGTCCCGGCGTCGTTACAATAATGACCACATAGTTTGTGTTTTCAAGCCGTCGATCCATTAACTTGCTGAACGTTTGCTGGATGCCTTGAGCCAAAGATCCAATATGCTCCCCGACCACCACCACGCTCTCTCCACAGGACGACGCAGCCAACTGGGCCAGCCAAGGAAGCTGGCTGGGGGTCAGGGGTTGTTGGCTGTGGGGAGGTAAAGAAAGATGCTGGGGGAGCCCAGGCAGGGTGGACAGGGTCTGGGGGACAAAAAATGAAGCTTATAAAAAGGGAGAAATAGTAAAAGGTCTTCAAAGATCGTAAAGCCTCCTTAATGCACAGCACTCCACATTTTATTGTAAATATGATCGCTTATTTGCATTGTTATATTTCTGTCCTATACACTGCTTTCTCAATTTTAAAACAGAACAATAGGACACTTGTCAGGCTTCTTGCCTCACCTCTATGCCATAGTGCCTCCCTTGGGTGGCAGTTGTCTGAGGCTGCTGGTACTGTCTGATCTCGCTGAGGTGGGACTCCCTCCATGACCTCATGAATATTTGCTCCAAGTCCTCTATCAGGGGCACCTGGTCTGGGCCTGGGATGGATATAAGGGAAAGACAAAGAAACAGTAAGCGTGGTGAAGGAGAGTATGGAAACTGATTTTAGTTTGGGTGCTAAAGTCAGCCGACTCAAGCTTTGTTGAACTTTGTTATCCTGTCTGCCTCCTTGTGGCCATCATGAGAAACAGCAATGACATCATGACAGAAAATGTTCTGTTTCAGGCCTACTGTGTGTGATTAAATAATGGTTTTGCGCTGACCTAGCTGAACAAGGTAGTAGACTGTGAGTAGAATCTGCATCTCGGTCGACAACGGCTGAATGGGTGATGGTCCGTAGTGCTGGTAGACCCTGGGGAGTGTCTGGGAGCTCAGATAACAACTCTGGAGCAGAGAACTGACCAGGACTTCACTGACATTGCCAGTCAGCTGAGGGAGCGGGCCATGACCTGTGTCAATGAGAGGTGCAAAGCAAAAAGGATGAGCACAGTGAGGTGGCAGAGAATACATTTGGGCACAAACATTATAGATATTAAGCTGATGCCCTCCTCCTACTTTCCACATCTTGAAACTTCCTCCACTGAGATACTAAAACTCAAAATACTCAAAATGTATGGGAAGGTCCCTCTGGACAAATGAAATTGAATAAATGGATGGAAAAGGAGGAGGCTTTTACTGACGGCTTGATGGAAAAATAGTTCATGAAATCATGTCACAAGACAACGGATTGATTTGTCAGAAGTAGATCGTGCAAACAAATAACGACATCTTTGTATATGTCAGTCTTTGTAAGGCTGTCATATGCCTATTTTATGATATGAAAAGGACACATACATTTTATAATGAGGTATATTAGATTAGACTTTACTGTGACAGGTGTATGATGTTTGTTTCAGATGCCATGCAAAGGTCATACGCTGCAACAAACCCAAATAGAGCCCAGTCGTTGCAAAGGATCCAGTGGTGGGTAAATCAAGTTCCGTCTACTCCTCATGGTAGGATTATAAATGTGTAATGGGTGTGGAAGGGCAGATAGGTGATGAATAAGAGGTTAAATCAGAAAGAAAATAAAACTACGAAGTACACCAGTAAGATATAGGAAGTGGTTGAGGGCATAGAGGTTGAAGAGGGAAGGTGGATGACTTGACAGGTGATACAAAGGGCTGAAAAGGGCAGAGGGGAGGGGATGAGGGCAGGGCAAACAGGCTGAGAAACAGCCTCGGGTGTTGGCTGACCTCTAACCTGAGAGGAAGAGCAAACTAAAAGACCATCTGTTGTGAGGTTACTAAAAACGTCACCTGTTCACCTGCTTGAGAAGGGCTGGAAAAATCATCACCAAACACCAGCCAGACAATAATTACTCGACTCTGTCACAAGTATAATCTTTAGGTTTACTGCAGGTGTCACAGTATGTGCTGCACATGAAAGCATACTCTATCATTACAAATCACACATATAGTTATGAATCTGACCTTTAAAGATGACAGGTTGCAGTCTGCAGGTGTGCAGCAGCTGATCAGGGATCGTTACAGACAGCCCTGGGGGAGAAAGTGGGGTTAAGGACCCCTGCAACGAACTCAGCGGGGCTGCAGTCTCTGGAGAAACAACAAGATACATTTACACACAGAAACACTTCAAGCAAGGTCTCCAACCACATTATTTATGTCTATTTTTCTCTGTATATCTCTTGTCTTCTTTGTACCTGATCTGACTCCGTTAGTTATTGCAGAGGACACAGGTAAAGTTGATAAGGTGGATGAAGAGGGCGGTGTCTTCACAGCGCTCTCTGGCAGACTGTTGGCAGATGACTCAGGCGACCAGCCCTTGTGCCTCTTTTTTGGTGGTCCATTATTTGCATGGGGCACTGCAGAATAAAAAATCACATATAAGTCAAAGGTTTGTAGTTTAGATTTCACAGTATGTTCACAATAATGTAGTAACACCTTCATATTTTTTGAGGAAGATTTTTCACTTATTTCTACAATTCAGTCTTTCCTGTTCATCAGGGGAGTCATTTTTATTTTATTAATAACCCGCAAATCAACCAAACATGCAATAAATTATGTTTTAGCATGGATAGTAGGCTAATACAAAACAGCTGTATTTTAGTGATACATTAACCTCTCTCTTTCTCCTCTCAACTCTCTGTTGAAATGCAGTCACAGGGAGACACATAAAAGGTCCACTTGTTAAAAGGGCCATGAAAAAAACAACATCTACAGGAAGGAAGCGTTTCATTCAGCGAGAGGCAGGGAAAAGGACGAGACAGAGAGGGGATTTTACAACCCCGGTTAATAAAGGTGACAGACAGAGGAAGAGGGAGGGAGAGAGACAGAAAGACAAAGGACAACCCTCAACACACAATGCAGCTGGATGGCTCCTGTAGCAGGGGTGTTATAACACACACACACACACACACACACACACACACACACACACACACACACAGGCTGCTGGTTGTAGGAGCTCTCCCTTTCAGAGGTGTGAAAAAATCCAGGGGAGGGGTTTTAAACAACAGGCACAAACTGACAATGTTTACATCCACACAAGCAGCCAGATAAAGCGGACGACTCAGTTTAAAGCAGGTTTAAAATATATAATATATAGTGCACCATCTGTACCTGTGGCTGAGGGTCTCCCAGGTCCAGACTGATTTAAAGGTGGCTGGGTGATGGAGGAGGGGACAGCATGGTTGCCATTTGTTAGCGAGTGGGGCACTTCAGCTATTTGTGGAAGACCAGTCGGGTCCACATGTGGTCCTGCCGTTTACAGATAAATGGACAAAAATGTATTAATGACATTAATAACTGTGACTTTTCATGAGGCATTTTTCTGTGTTCACTACGTACTGCCTTCTCTCTAGGTTAGTTTAAATTCTGTCAATAGCTTTCATTAATGTTCAGGGCTCTTGAGATTAAACTTGAGTCTGCAGTCAGTTTGAGAATACAAACAAATAACTCAATCAACTTGGCTTCTGGTGTCTATATTTCTGCGTACTTGTGGTCTGTTACCTGTGTAGCTGCCAGGTGTGTGTGGTGGGTGGGTCAGTGTGATGTTTGGTGGCTGTTCATCCGATGTCACATGACCCTCTAAGAGGCTGGACCCGATACGTCTCATCCTGCTATCTGAAACAGACAGAGACACACAACCTGAGAAATTGCATATATCCACCTAAACTAATACAACCCACAGTAGCTGGGTGATAACAGTGACTTATTTGTTGTGAGAGAGAAAAAAGCAGTTCAGAGAAACGAACTTACGAACTGGTTAACGCATGTTACTTACTCCGATTAAGCACCTGTTAAAAAAAGTTATCCAAACTCTGAGACACTTTTCCTCACCTATTCTACAGACAATGATGCTGCACTAGGTTTAACTCACTACCTACAGTAACATTTTACTACCCATTCATCAATAGCAAAACATTTCAAGACGATTACATCAAGAGATCACCTGACAGGTATATTATGTCATATAGATAGATATGGTTAGATAGCACAATATATCGCCAGTGTCACTCTCCGGTCTTACAGGCCTTTTCACCTGGTTGTGTCCTTCCAGACTGTTTGAATTTGACAGGTCACCTCAAGGCTATGACCTTTGTGTGCACTCCAGTCTCACCTTTCACCTGCCCTTAAGGCTTCACTACCTGTCCATCTGGTCTGACCTGTACTTGCCCATAGCTTCCCGGTCAATACATTGTACTCTAAACATTATATAAACCCTGATTATGTTTTACTTCACTTGTTGTACTTTGATCATATCGAATTCAAAAATAGACACATCTACATTAGTGTGCAGAACAACATCGTTATATTTCAGATCATGACAGTGAGGCCAGAAAGGCAGGGCACGATTGACACCTCTGACTCTAGCGTTCATGCATGTAGTAAACCCTCTTTTAGTACATCAGCTAATCCAGACAGTCCTCTGAAAGTAGAAATGTTTTCATGTTTCATCCCTATTCTAATTGCAGTGCATGTAACGCATGTTACTTACTCCGGTTAAGCACCTAACCCTAAAAAAAAGGTATCCAAACTCAGTGAGACACTTTTTCTCCTATGCCACGGACAATGCTGCTGCACCAGGGTTAACTCTAAGGCTCTGCTTTAGTGTCACAATTACTATCATTAGGGATGCACCAATACAACATTTTCAGTCCAAATACCAGTATTAAATTAATAAGCTGTATGCCCTACAGTATGGAAGAGACTAGTATCAGTAAGTAAGTAACTCAGTAAGACAACTAGATTAGTAACAACAGAAAAAGCCTTACTAGCTAAGCCCTATTATTCTCGATTACACTAGAATGTTATTTATCGTTCTACTCTACACGGCTAAGCTATCAGTGGGAACAGCACTGCTTTTAGAGTATATATGAGAAACTGAAGTAATTTGAAATGACTGTGAAAAACCCCTAATACAGCCAATGATAAGGTCATCCTGTTTCCATGAGCTGTCCAGGTGGTACATCTCCAGGAAAAACTGAGCAAACAGTTTTGTGTGGCCAGCTTGGTTTGTACTGTGAAGGTCCACCACAGTAAAAAAAAATAGGTCCCACACATATTTGAATACATGTTTACAAAAGCACATTGCTCTGTAAACACATCTGAATTCACTACCATTGGTTGCATACATGTACATCAAGCTGGACTTCAGGAAAAATCTTTAAAAAATCAGCTCATACCACATTAAAGTGTATCCATCCCTTACCGTGTCCCCGCCAGAAGATGGGAGCTCCTTTGACCAGCAGACCCTGGTTGTTTCGGTACAGATGGTACTTCAAGTGCTTCTGTTTCTTGGGCTGGGTGCTGAGCTTCAGGTTAATGTGGTTGGAGAACTCGGTGAAATAGCGAAAGCCTTTCTCTCCACAGCCCATACAGTTCCCTGAGAAACCTGACACACGCAGAAAATAGATGATTACAACAGGCTGTGTTTCTGTGCTTCTAAATCTCACACAAAATTGTTGCAATGATGTAACATTGTATGCATCGTCATCATCTTTAAAACAATAGTTCAATATTAGTATATCATGGTACAAGTATTTTTTTAATCTGGAGAGAGCTAGGTGTGGTGTTTCTCTTTCTCTCCTGCCTCGTTGCTAAGCTAGGCTTAACATGTCCCAAGTCATTTATATTTAACACAAGACTGATTGTTTCATCTCAATGTTGGAAAGAGTCCGAAAAGTTTTGAAGAGTTGTTCTCTGATTATTTTTTCCTGTCTCATTGAGTCTGCTGACTCACCCAGCAGTGCGTTGTGGCCTCGTTCGTCTGGCAGGAAGCGGCGGTCCACGGCACATACCAGCAGTGTCTCAGGGAGGGAGGGGGACTTCACCCCAACCAACATGAAGCCAGTGGGCACATCAAAGGGATCTGATGCCAGCGAGGACAGACGCAGGTCCCTGCCTGCCTGACAGAAGCCTGTGGGCAGAAAAATAAAGTACATTTATTTTCAAAGTCTGTCTTCTTCATTTAAACCCACAGTACACATAAATAAGAAGTGAGCACAGATTGCATTGAAGATGTGGAGTGTAGTGTAATACAGGGAAACTACAACTCCAGCTAGGTGTGTGTTTGAAAAGAAAACAGACTTTATTGTGGTGAAAAATCTTTGTTTTATGAGCTTATATATGTGCATATGTGTTTGTATACAAACCATCTGTGGTGCATGATCCCTCAGGTGGGGGCTTCATCTGATAGGGTATTGGAGGGCTGTTAGACTCTGAGCCTTCTTCATCATCCTCATCATCATTCTCTGTACGGCCTGTTGGGGACAAAAACATTCCAACACACAATCATAATGGTGGACATGCAGATGGGAGAGAGATCTCAGGATTCAAATTTGAGTAAAGGAACTCTTTTGCTGAACCCCACACCTTCTCCCTTACATCCATAAAACTCACCATCATGAGCCAATGGCTGCTCGGTCTCCAGGTAGAGCTGTGAGAAGACAGGTCGAGGCACGACAGTGTTGGACCTCAGAGACGCCTCAATGGAGTTATGGAGAACCTCCTCAAAGCGCGTGGTCCGCAGCTGGCCCGCATAAGAGTTCCCCATTGGTGTCCTGAAAAACGCAGCATGTGTTGGACAATGAAAAGATATTTTCCATCTGATTTTTATGATTTAACAGTTAAACCCAGATTTGTTTGACTTTTAAAGCATTGAAAGTCTTGCTTTGCTGATTTAAGATAGTGAAAACAGAGATTCATCTTCCTCAATTATAGTGTAAAATATAGCCTCAAAGTACTGTCAGTTTCAGCCTCAGATGGACCAAGAAAGCTGAAGTTATCTAAATATTACATGACTAGCAGGGTCCTTTGAAACTCTTGTGTTTATATGTGTTGAAAGTATGCAACAATGAGAACAAATGTGCTGCTTAGTACTGCCAGGTCACCCACACGCTTATAAACGCATCATTTATATAATGATGAACAGGCACAAACACTGAAATCCTGAAACAATCTGCTCACACAGAAACACACACAGGCCCACACACTGAACAGTAGTTTCTGTGGATGGCATCTGTCCAGACAGCATGCCATTAAATCAGCAGCTCTGACAGAGTCAGGGCACCCTGACCTAGACTCTCCTCCCAGCTCTGTTTTTCTACTTTCCCTCTCCAAGCATCTCTCTCTCTCTCTGGATTGCTCTCTGGCTCTCCTCTCTCCTCTGCTCTCCAACAGATGAGAACTGCTCCAAGAAGGCAGTAATTCTTTCACATACTGTTTCCAAATGTGCGCTGAAAAATGTTGTTATAGCTGTCAAAGTTTACACAACCCCACAAAGAGAGCCTCTTGTATCCTTTTTCTTATGTCTCTAAGTTATAGCGCGAAAGGAAACATATGATGTTTTTCTAAAATATCCTAATGAGAGTCATTGCTCTCACATAAAAGGGATGCTCAACAAATGTGTCACGACACTCACTATGGTGACGGGGCATAGGAAAGATTTTGATCAGAGCCAGAGATGTGTTCCACGGCAAACAAACTTGGTCAGTCAGTCAGGAAATAACAAGGTTTGATGGTAAACACGATCCTAATCCCCCTCCTCTAAACCTCTCCATATGCTGGCTGCTACACACACGTGACTGAGTGAGAAACCTGGAATTACTGTCCCATGCTTCATTGACCAGTCAGCAACCTGCAGGTCGGATTAATGAAAAGACTAGCCTGTCAGATTACAGACTTTAAGCTGTTTGTGTCTTATGCTTCAGGTTAGCAGAGCAACAGCTTCCTGTTAGAGTGAGGGTTACAAAACCATGTGTCCGGAAACGATCAGCCAGGCCAAGTCAAACAACAACAGCAATAAGGCAGAGACAATAAGACTTTAAAAAAAAAATAAAGGCACAGTGATAGATAAATAAAAAACAAAGCTTCCTTTGTCCTTAAAGCTCCTGTGAGGAGTTTTTTGCTGGTTATGAAACCGACTGAAATTAATTCTGATTTCTCTAAATGAGCTACAAAAGCAAACCAGACCATCAGCAACAAGATTGATAATTTCTATATAGTTATTTTTAATGCCTGAAACTGCTGGCGGGGGGTAGGTCTCAGACGAAGTCATTAACTACACGCTGCCTTTGTTTACATTTTACAGGGCAAACACTTAAAGTGAGTGATACGACTGTTAAAGAAAGCAGGATTAGATTTTGTATTAAAAACCACCACTTTAGCATGTTCAGGACAAAAAAAGAGAGAAGAGGTATGGCTTCTTCCACAGGGGGCGCCAAATTAAACACAAACCAAAAGTTCCTCACAGGAGCTTTAAAGGGACATACTCTAGCTATGCAATCATTTTATTATTCTAATGTGTTTTTGAATCACATTGGTAAAGTTTGATTAGTTTTAAAAATTGTATACATGTTTTAATTTAATTATATTTCAGAGCCTCTTCTTCCTCCTGAAACCAACAAGTTGTTTTGCCATTCAAAGGTCAGACCTTAGCCACGATTGGCTGGCCGTATTTGGAGTGACCACGTAGCCCCTCCCCCACATGTGCGATCCCACGTGGGGGAGCGGCCGCACTGTCACTCCAAAGTTGTAGAAAACACGGCTGCTCTACAAACGATTATTCGGCCTTACATGTACGAGCCAGAATCGCCAGGAGGTAACAGAATGGTAAGCTCAAATCTACAACGACTTGAGTACAAGCTAGTGCAAGAAGGCAGCCTGAGGTGAATGACGATTGGTCGATTTCAGCGAAAGCAAGGTTCTACATAGAAACCTGCAGCTGTTCTGAACGGACCATTTCAGAGGCGACCTTTTTAAAAATGTCATTCTGTAAAACACGGAAAATCTGCGGG
Source organism: Semicossyphus pulcher (assembly GCF_022749685.1). Taxonomy (NCBI): domain Eukaryota; kingdom Metazoa; phylum Chordata; class Actinopteri; order Labriformes; family Labridae; genus Semicossyphus; species Semicossyphus pulcher. The sequence continues at coordinate 22,737,171 of NW_027211603.1, forward strand.
AATTTCACTGTGAACAATAAACACCCCAAAATGTGAAACCCATGCAAAACATGAGAATATCCATTTTGAAGATATGGCCCCTTTAAGGTGATGCATTGTTTTACAGACTCATGCATTACATCTCTTAACAGCAAAAACATGATTATTTTCAGCTTAATTTGAAACTTCTCTGTGCAGCCTGGGTCACGATGCTCTAGTAGGAAACATCTTAACAGGAACAAATGGAGCATAAAAAACCTTGTCTTAAAACACCGAAAACGATTATTGAGGCTTTCTAATGTGCTCCACGTTTGTGTGACTACAGTGGCCAAAAATACAACTAATATTATAAAAACTTAACGACAGGATTCTGTATAATGACACAGCCTGTGCTGCTTGTATAAACTTAATAAAATAACGAGGTGTTGACAGTTGTTGTAAAAAGTATCTGTGGTAACCCTCTGTTGTGAAACACAATATTATATAAGAGATAAACACAACCCGATCTTAGTACCTAAAATTCTAATAGCAATTTTGCGTAGCCAAATTATAGCTTGCATATTTCCCATGAAGATATATTAGACTTTTGATAATAATAATAATTGTGGAATACTTCTCTGATCCTTTGGGAGCCAGCTTTTAAATCTGCTTTTATATGTGCCGGAAAAAATCCGGCCCGAGCTTCAGATTTTGCCAGCTGCTGTATTTGAGATTTTCCCAACATCTGCTCGTTATAAAAAAAAGTTCCACACGAGGATGTTAACAGTCCAACCCCACTCTCCTCTTAAAATTCATGTTTGAGATGAAAACACACAAAAACACACTCTCTCCTTCTCTCTCACTCACACACACACAGCCACCTTCTGCTTCCACACTTTCATATGTAAAGAAGCAGTGCAGACTTTTAAAGCCTTGCACCACTTTGTAGAATGACAGAGGATGGAGGACAAAAAGCCCTGTCATAACACAGCCGGCGCTGACAGGAAGTAATCACACCTTCTACCAAAGAGCACCCTGATCTTTTTTTACAACCAGAGAGAGAGGAGACAGGGAGGGACACAGGCAGAGAGGAGATGAAAGCAGAGAGGTGCACTCCAACTTTTATTGAATCCTAACCAACATCCCAAACTTCTGACCAACTGGTGATCAAATAAACCAGTATTGTGAGTCTAAATCTGAAGAATTCAAAGCTATTATGTTCTTACTGCAGGGTCACTATTGCTTTACTGTCAAGAGGTGGTTCTAAAAAAAAAGAGGCTCTTTTGGGGGATTTTGTTGAATATTATTGTGAGTGCTTGGTAGAATTTCTGCGTAATATTAAACTGAATCAATATAAAATGACAGATATTTTGCAGGTAATGCATGATGCAGGATACAGTCGTATCTCTAACATAATGTCGACCAATGTGCCTTAAAGTCTAAGCACTGCAAAGAAAGGAACCCAGTGCTGTGATGAGCATTGTTCAGTCAAAATTTGCATGATAATCTCCAGCTGCTCATCTGCTCTCGCCTTGTTATGAAGACTCCAAAGTTCAACATGAGGAATATCTCTTCCAACTGCACACAACCTGAGGTGACTTACACAAGCAGAGCTGACAGACATTAGCAGAATGTAAAACTTGTAATGAAGCTTTGTTGATCGTTTCTCCTCCCATCTCCCCCTCCTTCCTCTCTCCCTCGCGTGGAAGTGGGAGATCCTTTCATCTCCCCCCCCATCCTCTTGTTCTATGTCTCTGTCTTTCTTTCACCCCGGGGAGGGAGACACTATTGTGGAGTTTTATGACCCCTTGGACCCCCTTCCCACCATCACCAACCTAACACTGTAGTTAGGATCCCTTTGAGCCCCATGCAGTCCACATATTATACTACCACACCAAAGCTTTACTCGTATTTTAACACTTTAAGGTGTTCTTACAAAAAGTAGGTTTTCAAGATAATGCTGTAAAAGGAATAAAGCTGATCTACAAACACAAGAACCGGAAGGACATCAATCTTTTTCCAATAATTTGAGCAATTCTGGACATGATGAGGTAGAATACGAAAGAATAATTAAAGTAAAGAAGAGATTGTTAGATAAACTGCTCTACACATTTTCTTCTACCCATTATGTCCTGCTCAGCTCCTTGCTAATGTATGCAAACCCACATACACACTCACTGCTCTGAGGGCATGGATGTATTTGTTTCAGGGATGTCTCATGACCCAAAGGTCAAAGGTGAGTCCATAACAATGTTTAAGTAAGACTTTGATGTGGCCTATACTTCTCATACACACGCACAAAAACTTTTGTGGGAGCACACACAGGCACATGCATACGCACCCTCACACACGCTCTCCCATGGGCTCAGGCTCAGTGGACACAAAGGGCTTGTCTTCAGGGGTGAAAGGTCATCGTGGGAGAGGTCAGATAAGAACCCCAGGCTCTTTCTCTGCTGGGCAGGCCCACATACCAGTTGTACACACACACACACACACACACACACACACACACACACAGAAGCAGCATCCCTGCTATTCTTTCTTTCAGTTCAGTTTGACAAGAACGGTTGCAGTCCACCCTGCAACACCATCAATAGCTGATCATATTACACACACAAACACACACACACACACACACACACACACACACACACACACACACACACACACACACACACACACACACACACACACACACAGACATGCTCAGTTAAGAGAATGCATGCGTACAAATATGTTGCACGATATCCTACAAAAACACACAACTGAAACTGTTCTTTAGTTGTGATTTGTGTGTGTGTGTGAGAGAGAGAGAGAGAAGGCAGGGAATGTGGAGCAGTGTCAGCTGGTCGGTGCAGCATCTCTTTCAGCCCTGAACAGTAGAATTAAGACAAAAACGTCCAGCTCTGCAGATGCTCTGTGATCACTGACCCACAGCCACACATATGCAAAGGGATGTCAGCTGTACACACACGCACTGACACACACACACTCTCAGATGGGCTCATCACTGACCACTGACCCACATCAAACGCTCTCATTCACAGCTTGCTCAACGGACACTGGATCAATGACCCGCCAGCCAACTGGCCAACTGCTCAGGGAAACCCCTCAGTCAGGACATCCAGCTATACATTCACACGTACTCATGACCTGACAGCTCTACCAAAACAAAACACTTCTGACTGCAGTCCTGCAGGCATCCTCACACTTTATGAACAATAACTGTTTTAACCTATAAGTGTGTATACATTTGCCATCTTTACACAATGAATCCAGCCTGCTTTAACAACACATGGAAAACATTGTCAACTGTGAGCTGTGGTGATACAATACAGGGTTGTGTGGCTGTCTTCTCAGTGTGTGTATAGACTGTGCAGCATACTGTCTTGAGATGATGTAAAGAAATGGCACTACAAAGCTCCCACTCCTTGAATGTTCAGGGTCTGCTCTGCCTGTTGGTTTGCTATCATGCTGCACGTCCTTGAGCAGTCTTCTTTTCGTCTGCTCTCCCCCTCTCTTGCATAATTCCTGGAGAACTTGTGTTGTCTACAAGCATACAAATACGGCTGGAAGCGTAGCATATACTGTGGGTTTTAAACATTTAATCTGCAGGAGGTTCCAGAAACTTAAAGTGGATCATGAGCTAAGAGGTCCCCATCATCTAGAGTTATATGAAAGTGTTATTGTCATTAAAAAGGCATTTAAACCTTATATCAGCCATGAGACATGAAATGTTAACACACGCAACTTATGATCTAATGTTATGAGCAGCATGAGGAGTGGAAACAGAAATACATGCACATGCATTATAAACAAACTGTAGCAACTATATCGACAGAACAATATTTAATGTGACAGCCAAAATCAACAGGGCCAAAACAACTTGCTATGGCTGAAGGGACCTAGTAGAGAAATGTACAAAAAATATCTAATTGTAAAAAATACAATGAACCCAGTTTATCTATTCAAACACTGAATTAACTGTGATTTTTTCTGTTAAGCAAGGAATTAATTTAAGAGCTGTAATATGACTCCAGGCCTCAGGCCTGTTTACAATTCTTTTAACAAAATAACAGACAATGCGCAGTGAAAGATACCAGGTAGACTACAGAATAAAATGGAGGAAACATCGACTCAGACCGATTAAATTCCCACATTGTAGTCTGTTACCCGTTCTCAACTAGTTAAAGTGTACCATAGTTTTTTTTCAGGGTGTAGCCATGAAAAAAACGGGGGTGCATTTTTTCTTGGGTAAAACGGGTCTGACCATAACACGGAAAACTGCCCTTTAAAGCCTTCAGACTATAACTACAAGATAAACAAAGTGTTAAAAGCAATATTAACCAATGTTTTACAGCAAAACACAACATTTCTTCTAAAAAGTCACAGCTCCATTGTTAATTCGTCTTCTCAAACATTGTTAGCAGGGATTATCTCCTGTTTCCCCAACAGCATCAGCAACAACTGCGCACACAGTAAAGGTCTGTTTCTCATCACCAACAAACCAGACAAGGTAACGTGCTCTACCTGTTCAAAATACTGCGACAAAATAAAAAATGCGAAGACAACCGCTTAAAGGACTCACCTTTTACTGCCCAGCGGGAGCAGCCCGGTAACTATTCCTCATGAAAAGCCTGCAAGTTGATCCTGTGTGCTGTCACCATGTCTCCAGCGCGAGACCTCCGGCGGGACTGTGTGTCGCGCGTGTCATCACCTCTGATCCTCAGCGACGAAAGGTCCCTCCCCTCTTCTTAACTAAAATGGTATGGTCCGCGGCTGTCTTTCTTTTTACCTTTTACCGCTTTTTAATAAAATAAAAACATATTTTTAAAGGTAAAGTAATATCGTATCGTAACTAATTGACGTAATGTCAAGTATTGCTTCCTTATTATAATGAACAGAACAGGCAGCAATAGAAAGGTGAAAAAAAGTCATTTTAAACCGTAAAACTTTAAGGATATAGCAGGTATAAATGCTCAAGACGTATAGTTAAACAAGCTAACTCTAAAAAACAGATAGCCTAGCCTAATACCTTTCATTGCGTGTTCTAAGGTGTTTTCTCAACCTTTCTCCCTTGTCTGGACACACACTTCTTTCCTGGTAAGCATTTAATGGCCTCACGTGAACCACACTATAGCATGTGGTCGATATGCCCCAACTTTCTTGTTAATAGTAGCACAATTTAGCACGAAGCGGAAAGCCCTATAAACTAAGTTAAATTTGCATTTGTTTTTCTTAGATTTTTTTGTATTAAAACTTAATATGAGAATGAAATTAAGTAGATAAAGGAATTATTTTACAGATTATATTTAGCAGATTAATTCAAAAAATATTTTTTCTTAAAATGTAAGAAATGCCAGTCACAGAGGGACTAAAGCAAGCCAACTCGTACCTTTAGCCCTTCCTAAATGTTTACATTTTCCCCTACAATCTGTTCAAAACAGCACCCTCGATTCAGGCAAGGAAATAGTCCAGTGATAAAGAGTTACTTGTATAACAAAACGATCTCTGAGATTGTTGCAAAAAGTATTTTAAAAAACGTAATAACTGAAATAGTACTATTAACTCTTGGAGCTCTATCGGTTAATTGAAGTAAATATAATTGACGCCACTCATCCAGCCATACATGCGTATCTGTCGCCCTCTACTGGAGAAAAACTGGAGGAACAGGAGAGTAGAGGGAAAGCTTATTATCATCGTGCTGATCAGTTTGTGATATATCGTTCATTTTAAACCAATCCTTCTGGTTGAGAGTGGTGTTAAATTACTTTTTATTATTATTCATTTTAAGGTCAAATTGATCATAATAAATCTATTTATTTTTAAATGGGCAATATTTTGTCATGAATAATTTAAATCTATTTTTTAATTCACATACATCTTATAGTAAATCTTTAATTTACTTGATGACAAGTCCATTTTATCCCTTCCCAGACTGCAAAACTAGTTCTGCCGAGAGTGAAAAAGAAAATGTGTGACCAGAGTACATGGCAGTCTCAGTGGAAGGACCCCAACTTAATACTGCAACGCAAATGTTAATATCTCATTCAGCACCTCCCCTCTTCTCTCCCAGGTAATCTGTAAAGCTGATGGGACAAGACCCCCCAACACCCCCTGTGCCAAATGTCCCTGAAGCCACAGTTGACAAACAAATAGACAGGTGAGTATGTGCAGAGTATTATAGCACTACTACCCAAGTTAGTCATCTCATGTTAGTAGAAATGGGGTGATAACTGGTTTTATGTTCACCTCACATCACAGACTGTTGTACATTTACAACAAGATGCTGTGTGGATGCACAAATTTAAATTCTTCAATATATTCTAAATTGTGAGTCCACATATACACATATACTTCACCTCCTTTTCTCTGCCACATTAGTCTTTGTCCAACCTTACACCATATCATTGTGTTGAAAGACAACTTCAGGTCGTGGATCAGTGATTTTTTTTAGACGTGAGGAAACCCTGAATCTTTTTTCAGTTCATGATCTTAACTTTGTTTTTAAGTTTGACCGCTCAGATATGTGAAAATCCCAGAAATTGGAAATCATAAATATATAACTACATAACAGAATTTTGATCATACTCACTATCAAACACATTTTCTCTAATTAAAAGACAAATCAAGCAGAAATTAAATTAATCTCATGATTGATTAATTGATTTATTAGTTAAGACTTAGATAACTTTTATTCCGGTGTGATATTTACATCATGAAATGTAGAGGATGTTTATAAAAGGCACGGCCATTATCCACTGTGGTCCTCCCTCCTAATTACAGCTTACATTTTGTCACTGCGAGTCTCATACTTCATCCTTTCCGCTGGCCCGGCTGGGCAGTGCCAATCTGTACAGTGGCACAGCCACGCCACGCCAACACAACATCCCCTGATGGGAGAACAGGTGTTGGACAGGGTCCAGTGGAGCAGAGCCGAGCGGGCTGCCATGATATATCAGCTGAACCGGCCAGCACCGACTCCTCTGGCCCGAGGGAGGGGGACCCGGCCATTTATTAAGTGTGTGTGTGCGAGTGTGAGTGTGAGTGTGTGTGTGCAGAGGTTCTGTGAGGGCAGCAGCAGTACGACAGAGAGCCCCGACAAAACTGATAGGGACCCAGAGAGCCAACAGGGAGGCAGGCTAATCTGGGAAATCCCTAAACAAGAACTATACATTTTAGCTCGCAGCAATTCTCAATTTGACTTCCCACAAAGGCTACACTGTTTCCACGTTCTGGACCATGATATGAGCCAGAGAGCAAACTTAATGCTTTGGCCTTTTTATACTTTATATTAATCACCTCTGTCTTACACAAGTCTTTAAGACAAACTTTAAATCATCAATGAACATGTTTTTTGCTGCTAATTTTCTTCTCCTCGCGTTGCTCCTCAACCTGTTTCCTAATATTCGGGTGGCCTTAAAACAGGTCCTCACGACCACTTCTTTTTCCTGACTCAGACATTAAGAAACTGCTTTATTGGGATTTTGAGATCAGTTTCTCGGGTCCCTTTACTGCTAATTTTACAGCCACAATGACACTGGGTATGATGATTTGCTCAGTCGCTGTGGAGCCATATTGGCCGAGGCGAGGCTTGTAGTTCCTGTTAATGGGCTGAATATAATATTTTATGTGCCGTTGCTATAGCCACGCTGCTTAACTTGCGATGTAAAAATAGTCAGGCCCATTCATTTTAGTATAAATACTTCACTTCGCTTCAAGACACAGACTGAGCTGTATGTAAAACGTGTCTGTTTGAATGTGCCCCGGCAGAGGGAGAAGGTATGGCTACTTTACACATAATGACGGCCCGGGTCGTTTCCCTGAGAATAATGGTGGTTTCGCTGTAAAGCATATCACTCTCATTAGGTTTTTACACACTGGAGATGCACTTATCTGGACACACACACATGCATTCACACACAGAGTGCACCCACACACAAACACACACACATATTCATCTCCAAAGTCATTAAATCCCTTTGAAAAGAGGCCTCATTTGAGAGAAGCAATAAAATTTTTAATCATTTTATTACCAAAAGAGTATTTAACAAGTGGGTAATGAAACGCCAAAGGCAGGTTAGCTGAGTTTAACCTTCATAGAGGAAGCCATGTATCACATGCTGCCCCGAGGCATGGTGGGACAGAAATGTCATCCTCCATTATCCACCATACCTGAAGTGTGGCGTTGCGCGGCTGGCAGGCAGGCGTCTCGCTCTGCGAGGCCAGGCTGACGAGAAATTAGGGGGAATTCAATTAATGGACGTTTTTTACGCACCAGGGAGAGGGCACATCTGCACACACACACCTTAATGTGTGGAGCACGCACATCTTAACAAATGTAACACACTTCTGCATGCACACACGCGTACCTCTAAGCGTATCCTACACATCTCAAACTGTGAGGGGGCTTCTGACGGGACAGGAGAGCAGGAGGAACACATGCTCTCTTTGCTGTTTCTCTTTTTTATACCTCTTCTTCTAAACTTTCTGTCTCCTCATTGCCTCTGCTGAATCTCCCTCTCTCTGCTGCTCTCTCTCCCTGAGGTGATAGCAGAGCGGGGTCGCTCCACTTCTTTCCCTCGGCAGGTCAATTAAGGAGAAAATGAGGCGGAGGGGGACACTCTCAGTCTGTCACCATAAAAGAGCCATACCTTTCTACATACCTGCCTGCCAATTGCTCATATAATATACCGTTAAACTGCCCTGCAGTGTTAGTGCAGGTCTGACTGGGCGTGCATGTGATGAGCGGAGAAAGAGCGAGTCTAGGAGAAAAGCAAAGGGGGGGTGAATCATATATGTACAAGTTATAGAAAAAAAGGTGTTTCCAGAAAAGCAATCTAGAAGTCCTTAAGGGAGGGAAATACACCAAATACAGGCCCATACATTACACCTTTCAATTTCTCTGACACACAGGAATAATTTATGGCTGATAACAAAAATACTCTTTTTTTCAATAACAAGCTTCTGTGGTACTTAGAGGGACTGGCCCCCAAAGTTAATTGAAAAGTGTCCGGGCTCTCATTTGCATAAGAAACACATTTAAAGGTGAAAAATTATAAATAAATATGCGGCCACCTGTGAAATATGGCTTTTGGCCTGCTGGTCATTTATAACTTTGCCTTTAATTACGTGACAGGCTGGGCTTCTGCAGCTGTAATGAGAGGCTGGAGTGATGGAGAGGAGTGTGTGAGAGACAGAGGGCTATAGGTCATTCAGCGTGCGAACAGACAAACATGCAGGCGGACGCACACAGATGGACGGACACGCACACACAGGTAGAGACATACTGTGAATGTACGGACACGTATATAAAAGATAGACAGACACACACATGGATTTAAACACACACACATAAGTGGACAGATATCCAGATGATCATGCACACAAACATGACCAGTTAAAATATTCAAAAGCACGCACATTTTCCTATAAAACAAAAAAAATCAATGCATCTGATTTTGAATCAAATTCCTTATTGTAGCGTAACTCTTTCTTTTGTACAGTGTAGATGTCATTCTGTCCATCTCAGCATAAAGCACCTGCACCTCTACTCCAAAGCGCTCTGCCTGGATGTTCAGACAAGCGGGGCTTCAACATAACTTCCAATCAAAGTAAAACATGTGTAATTTGACCCGTAATAATGTGAGAGAAGGGGCGCTGGTTTAGTTCAGTTGGTGGAGCAGGCGCCCCATGTACAGAGGCTGCAGTCCTCGACGAACTGATCGCAGGTTCGACTCCTGATCCATTTGGTGCATGTCAAGGACTTCCCCCGCCCTCTACTCCCCACATTTCCTGTCTCTCTTCAGCTGTCCTATGTTATAAAGGCAAAAACTCAAAAAACATCATCTTTGAAACAAAATAAAACTGTAGGAGTAGTTTATTGTGGATATAGTGTCCTTAATATTGTCTCACTGGGCGTTGGTTTAGCTCAGCAGTTGAAACGGCGGTATAGTACTTGATGCTGCGGCCCCGGGTTCGACTCCCACCCTCGGCCCTTTGCAGCGTGTCAGTCCCCATTCTCTCTTCCTGTTTCCAACAATATCCGCTGTCCTCTCTATAAATAAAGGCATAAAAGGCCCAAAAAATAAAACATATTGTCATCACACATTTTTACCTTTGTTTCTTGCTCAACATTAACTTTAAGCTCAGTCCAGCAAAAGGTTAAACAGCTGATCGCAAAGTAAAAAATCTTTAGAGAAAAACGTCTCAATCCCTTCCTCTCCTCATGTGGAGAAAGATGTTCCCCTGGTTTAGTGCTTATTATACAGATTTTATGATTGAAATATTATATCGTATTTATGTTAGAGCATCATTTTGAAAGACATTCTGATTATTGGCTTCCCTTACTGGTTTAATTCATTTTAATATTTTACTAATTCACCTGCTTTTACGAGCTCGCAAGAAAACATCAAACTGCTCCGGATGTGTTGCTTTTGTAGACACCCGCACTTTTTCAGTCAGACAGCCAGGTGTGTGAAATCGCAGACATTTTGTCGATTAAAGTGTCACACAGACAGGTCATGACAAAAGTCAGGTGGAGAGGCAGACAGGTAGGCATAAAAGAACATCACATGAATAGTTAGACAAAAGACTGGGTGCTGGATTTGCGGAGTGTGGCACCTCTGTCTCAGTGTCTCCTCCCTCCCTCCCTCCCTCCCTCCCTCTCTTTTATGCATAAAGAAAACAGCTTGCATTGCCCTGCAGGTACTACCAGAGCGCTGCGCCGCCACGCACCGTTTTCACTTTCACCTTCACACCTTCTCCGCGGTCACTTCCCGGTAGAGCTTGCGTCGCAGCAGCGGCACTTCCCGGGGTGCTCTCTCTCTCTCTCTCTCTCTCTCTCTCTCTCTCTCCTCATCTCCTTTTTTAACCCTTTTCTCCATCTCTGAATAGCAGTAAGGAGGGAAGGAAAAAGAAGGAGGGATGGGGGGAGGCACAGGCATGCCCCGGCCCAGCGCACTAAGTCCTATTATAAGTAGAAGAAGGCGATATTTCACCATTTCACCCCCCAGAAATATTACAAGATAGACAAGCAAGCGGGGGCTAATCCCTGGGATGAAATTAGCAGCAGAGGGGTTAGCGGCAGGATGGAGGGATGATAGAAAGGGGGGAGGGGTTGGGGTGGGTAGCTGAGCCCAGCTAGAGGCAACGCGTCCACAGGGATAATTACAAGATGCTCCGGGGATCTGTCTGTCTGTCTGCGGGCTGTGCTGGGCCGGCCTTCATTTTTGATGGCTCTATTTTCAACAAGCGGGACTACTTCTCCCCCTCGCTCTGTGTGTGTGTGTGTGTGTCGCCCTTTCTTTCTATGTCTCCAGTGCTTCAGATACATAGTAAAAGCTATTAAAATTGAAATTGTTTTAGGGGCAGTGAGCGAACGGGGGGAGGAAAGCGACACACTCAACCCCCCTGACAGACTGTTTAATAACGGGTGGACTATGAGTGTGTGTGTGTGTGTGGCAGAGGGAGCCTATGACAAGACTGAAAGGCCTGGGCTGATTTCTCGCTGCGCTAGCACTCATATGACTTTTACTGAAAAACTTAAATTTGGATTTTTGTCTTCTTTATAAGGTTTAAAGTTTAGAGTCTCTAGCATGATCTCTTCTTCTTCTTCTCTTTCTAATAAATATGTTGATAAACCGTAGTTCCTGTTTGTGGCCGGCCCACCCAGACACAGCACGAGAGCCTCTTCCTCTTTTTATCCCCAAAATATAACAACTATAAATGAACCAAATTTAACTTAAAGTTGCTGCAGAAACTATAAAAGACCACAGTGTTATTTTAATCTCTCTACATCACAGGTATAAGTGAGTCTCCCTCCCTCCCTCCCTCCCTCTCCCTCCCTCTGGTCAGTGGTGGGAGGTGAGCGTGGCAGCAGAAAGCTTTGACCAGCACACTGACCCCTCTCTAGGGAAACAATGACTTTGAGAGGGCTGGAACACACACACACGCACACACACACACACACACACACACACACACACACACACACACCAAATGAAGAATGGAATGGGCAAACTCATTCATCACTTTAACAAATATAACAGGCTATTGTAGGAGCTCGCAAAATAGAAGACAAAAGCTAAAGCAGTTGCACTTAGGCCGGTGGCTGCATTCACGCAGCCACACACGGAATATTGACCCTCCGCGTGGAACACAGAACACACACACACACACACACACACACACACACACACACACACACACACACACACACACACACACACACACACACACGCAGCTTAGTGCATTATGCACATTTTACAGTGATTAAACTCTTCTTTCACACTTTTATCTTAAAGTAGAAGTATTAAATATCAGCTCTTTTAAAGCAAACGTGAATCATTTGAATGTAGACAACATTTTTCTTGGTTGCTCTACAAAATAACCAGTTAAAAACATATAAATTAGGAGACTTTTCCTGTAGATAAACGTGAATGTAACCACAGAATACCAAATTCAGTGTCTTCATATCTTAGCCTTCTTCTTTATTCTTCCAGCTGCACTATGTCCCCACCATTCAGTGCATAAGAACATGTTTTATCCAGAGTAATAATGTATTAAATTCTCCTTATTTATATTGTGTGCATGTAATCGAACGTCACTGTCATGTCTCAGTGTATCCTTCACCTTGTTGCTGAGTCTAAAAATGTGTGTCTTTCTTGAAACCACCATCTGAGAGTCAAAGCCCTGAGCCGACTGTCCTTCTGAGACCTGTAGATGGCGCTCTATACCAGGAAATCACCCCGGACTTTGATGGAATGTGGACCGCAGCGCAGAATAAATGTATGTGTGCCTCTGTGCATCTGTGTGTGTGTGAGAGAGAGAGAGCGAGCGGGAGGAATAGAAAAATAGAGCAAGAAAAATGGAAAGTGTGTGTGTGTGTGTTAGAGAGGGACAGAAAGAGAGAGAAATAGGCAGAGAGAGGGAGAGAGAGGGAGAGGTGTACAGTACCTGATGTTACAGAATAGTCTAATGACCGTCCTTCTTTGTCTTTGAGCCGGCAGACAGAGTCATCCAGCACATTCAGCACCAGAATAGCTACAGAACAACCACGCATAAAGTGAAGTTATAAACAAAAAAGAGCACACTAGATCATCGAGACAGGCAGAGTCGGGATGACATTTTCCTTCTGATAACCGCGACCTCTCACATAATTCACAAATTCATTCAAATGCTCGGCCTGGAAGCTGCTGCGTGTTCAATTAGGTTTGAAAGGGATTGTTTTGCTGCTAAACTTCTTTTAAGTCTGTGGAGGGAAATGGAACAAGATGGAAGACACAAAACAGGCTTCACATGAAGTCATTGTAAGAAAAACACACAGAAATTAAGAGTTAAAATTAAAGTTACAGGTTATAGATTTAAGAAGAGGGGTGTTTGATATTTTCCCAAGAATGAAAATGACTTTATTTGATCGAAACCACATCATCATGTCATCTCCATTATGCTGATTTCCTCCTCTCGGTAATTACAGTGTAATTAGACAGTAATGAAATATAAAGCATGGTGAATTATGAGTTGTTCTATAGGAGCAGGAATGTAAGGAATAACACAGGGACAGGTGGTGTGTTTGTCTTGTGGTGTCGCTCCATCTACCTGTGTGATTAGTAAATTCAGTCAAGGTCAGGTGAGTAATTGGCCCAGTGGTAGCGAGCAGCTGTGTCACATTTTGTTACATTGCAATTACACTGTAATTACAGGGATAAAGAAAGCAGTAGAATGAATGGTGTTTCAGTCATTTTAAAATAATGTGATGATTAGAGCGATTTAATTCTTTGTCATATCAAGTCCCTGAAATACACATTTAATTACAGTGATTGTTCATTTATTAAAGACGTATCACAAGCGGTTTCCTCTTTATAAAAACGCACATATTGTGATTTCAAACTATGTCCTGACTGCCACCATCTCATCCTCTGATCCTCCGAGTCACACACATGTCATATTGTTTTAATCCAGCTTGTGAATGAAGACTTTTCAGGGTCTTTATTTTATTGTGTCAGTGGCGATGACATTCATGTGACTGAGTCTAAAAATAGAATAACAGATGTGACCAAATAACGTGCACAGAGCTGCGATCGCAGCAGCGACCTGCACGATGCAGAAGCATGCATATACAGTGTGTAGAAAAATGCACCAAATTAAACAATGATGAACATTTAAAAAAAAGGAGACGCCACATTTTCTGCTGCCACATTTTTACTACTAACATAAATATGCAGAGATATTAAAATAAACAAAGTTAATCACTGCAAATGTTATTCAAAAGTCAATCTGTTTATGTGTTTGTATTTTTTAGCTGACATGGTCTGTAGTGAGTCTCATTCAGATCAGATGATTAGATGTGAGGCTGATACTCCGTGCACACGTCGTGGCTGCATCTCAATCAAACTGACTTTTTTAAAATTCCTCAACATTTGGTTTGAATAAAATAAACATATGCGGGAATTATAAATGATAGATATTTCATCTTTTAAGAATTTAGTCACTGATTAAAAATTGCAGAACACTTTTGCACCATATGTTGCCTCATTGCCGACAGTACAGTGATAATTTAATAGTAGCTGCAGATGCATGATCACATATGTCCTCCCCCTGCGCTGATTATTGAAAAGGTGCCCTTGACAGTGACTCAGCCTTTCTCTATTGATGCTTTCTGTCCTCGTTTAATTTCACTTTTGTGAGATTTATCCTTCTCGCTGTAGCAGTTTAGAAGCAGGAGGAGGAGGTGAGATTTCAGACATGCTTGTTTTCATAAATGGTGTGATTAAAAGTGTGCTAACAGGGGCGATATCACCGCTCTGCTCCCAGTAATTATCGAGAAACAAATCAGACCCTCCTTACATTGTTCATTGTACTCTATATATTGACAATATTCCACACAGCTGCGATTATTTCTCTGCTGTTGTGTGTGTCCACTGAACTCTTACATCATTTTGCATTTTAATCTTTCATTCATATAGAGTAACTTATTTCACTTGCTGCCTTCAGGGAGGTCAGAGGGAAAGGTTAACTTTAAAATAGCACCCATGGGAAACAGTGAGGGTCCAGCCTCTTGCTCAAGGACACTACAGCAGGGAAACAGCTCTTTAAAAAGGAGACATGGATGAACCACTGTATCTGCAAAGCGGCATCCCAGCTGACCACATTTCAACACTTTGGTGGCATATTTGTAAAAAGCTGTAACAAGGTATTTTAAAAGCAATGCTGCTTAAATGTACATCGTTAGCTAATGATGCTTTTCAGTCAATGAATCGTGTCTCTGAGCAGACCGGCTGTATATGTGCTGAAGTTGGTGCAAACCCTTCTGCACCAGACTGTGAAACTGTGTGTATTTAAGGTGTCATAAAGGTGTTTATGTCATTCATTAAAAATGATAATAATTTATCTTTTATTCTTAATTCACCAAAATACAAACAGAAAACTGTATATTTTAATTTCCTTCATCTTTTTTATAAACCGTTCAAATTAGCTTTGACTTGACCATCATCACCTTCATACCCCTTCAAGGTGTCTCTCACATATAAGGACGCAAATACACACACACACACACACACACACACACACACCCGCACACACACACACTGCTGGCTCTTTAGCAGTCACCATTTTACTGTTCAGCATGTCCCACTCAGCAGTGTATGAAAATAAAGAAGGCGCCCTTGACAAAGACGCTCCGATGATGTGAGTCCGCTTTCCTTTTTCTTTCAAGTTTTCTGATTAAATTCTTGGTTGGACGCTGAAACCTCGAGGCTGCTCGCAGACAGACGTCATCACACGTGGACACGAGTCACATCTTTGTTTTAAACATTTCAATATAAACTGAAAGCAACTAATTTATTTTCAATATAGATTAAATGTACAATATTAACTCAAAAAATTCCTTTATAATGATTATTATTATTCCTATTACTTTTATTATTATTCTACAATCTTACAAATGATATCGTGTCTAATAAGTATTCAATAACACACAAGATATTAAACTGCTAATACTTCAAATTGTAGTGATTATTTTTTATTATTATTAGACACATTTTTTTTTTTACATTAATTTGTTTTGCTTTGTTTGAGATTTTTATCTTCTTGAATTTGTATTTAGAAGTAATTTCATGAGTTTTATTATAGATTAAGATTTTTCTTCTTGTTTCTTCTTGTTACTTAGAATGACCTTAAACAGTCTGGCAATAATTGTTATATATTTATTTATAACTTGTTTGTTATTTCTGACACGTCTTGAGAAAAGCAGAATATGCATCTGCACTCAGCCGCTCTCTCTCTCTCTGCCTCTGTGTCTGAACGCTCTGACTTTGTTGTGTGCGTAATACTTCCTAACGGTTACATCTAATGAATTGACCAGCCTCGGGGAGGTATATATAAACCTATTAGCTTTAATAAAGTCTGAAGGTATAAAATTACTCTCTGAGGTATTTCACTCTACACTTAGTACTCTCTCCAACATAATAATTCCCGCTTCTCTTCCCAGCACATTGTCCTGGCCGTTGATTGCATTCTGGGGTCTGTGTGCACAATTATTTTCAATTTAACCGCTTAGAGGACAGTGGAGAGGAAGAGAGAGGGAGAGGTGTGTTGTCTCCTTACTTTGAGATGTACCTAACCTCAGAGTCAACGAGGAAATGGAGAGGTATAAAGAGAGGGAAGAAGAGACATTAAATAAATGGATGGAAATGGAGATAAACAGAGAACTTAGAGGGACTGATGAGGAGAGAAGATGAAAAAAAGAGACACAAAACGAGTGTAAAGGACATTGACTCCCCCTCAGACCGCAGAGTGTATGTGTATGTGCGCTCATTTGGCTGCCTCCTAATCCCTGATTCAATTTCCATCCTTTAAACATGACGAATTACATTCCTGTCCTCAACTAATGCTTTTAACACATCCCTATAAGAGGCCTTAATCAGGTGAGATGGGCCCCAATGCTGCCGGCCGTACGCACACACCTACACGCACACACACACGGGCTGATTAGCCTAGCCGCGGTGCTAGCCACCCTGGATAAGCCACCAGGTGGATAATGTGCTGCTTTAGCGCCTTAATTACGCCATAATCTGTTCAGCGCCTCAACCCCCTGCACAGAAGGACAGAGAGAGGAGGGGGGCGGGGGTGGTGGGAGGTGAGGGGGACTGAAAGACGGGACAAGAGAGACGCGGGGTGGAGGGAGAGAGGGAGCGGAGTTGGAGGAAGGAGAGGGAAAGGAGCCTGGAGGCACCCTGCTTCTTGACCCACGCCTCCTTCCTCCTCCTCCTTCCTACATCTCATCTCTGAACTATCTCTGATCCTGCTGTGTTCTACCTGCACCTTTTTTCCTTCCTTTGTGTCCTCCTTTATCTCCTCCTATACATCCCTTCTTCCTAAAGTACTACATAAAACCCCCAGACACACTTCCTTCACCCGTTTTGTTGCCTAAAATGCCTGTAAGTCTCTGGCCTGTCTCTCTCTCTCCTTCCTGTGCGTCTTGTACTGTATTTCACTTCACCCTCCTTCTCTCTTTCTTTTCACCCCCCCCCACCTCCCCTCTCCTCCCCTGGCCGTTCTCCCCCCATCCACCTCTCTCCTCTAGCTGCGGTGTGTCTCAGTATCTCCGGCCCTCCTGTACCCTGTACCTGTCACTGTGCGCAGCCCTTTGACAAATCACGTGAAGGGCAGACTGAGTTTTGTAGGACGAGACAAAGCTTAAACATATGGCTGCCGTGTCCCCAGGTGCTCCGCTGTGTGCTGTAGCAAGTCCCTGCGAGTCCTTAGATATAACATTAGCTACCTGTCTGTCTACTAAGGTCTGTTCCCTGTGTTCGTCTGTCTGAGTATTTCTAAATGTCTTTTGGAGATGTAAAATCTGATCATAAGGCCTGAAACTTCAACTTCATTTTGTGGCTGACTCATCAAATAAACCAGTTTCACAGAAGTATGAAAAGATAAAAAAGACACATCACAGGGTTAAAACCCTGCAGCCATTGATGTGAATTGTGTGTTCTAAGATAAAGTAAGAGCAGTTTACCCAAATGCTCCATGGTTTTTAAACTACTGGACTGATGGGATTATATTTTTAATTCATTGTTGAAGCTTTAGGAAATGTTCTGATATAATGTTTGATTATTTATCACTTTTTTAAAACCAATCAAAACCTGAACTTTAGTTGCGTTCTTGACGCATATACAGCTCAGCTACAGACCACTCCAAATGCTCCTTAAATCACCGTCTCTCTCTCTGTTACGCTCTGTCATGAGCAGCCCAATCCAGATGTGAACCCCACTGAAAACCTCCTGAATGTGATCAAGAGAAAGATGGATGATCAGCAGCCATGCTGCTTGAAAGAGTGGCCTAACGTAGCCAAACAGCAATGTGACAGACTTGTGGAGAGCATGGATGCATGCTGTGATTAAAAACCAGGTTATTCCACCACATATTGATTTGTGAACTATTCCTTAGTTCAACATTAGTATTCTGTTGTTTAAAAACGAACATGAACTTGTTTTCTTTGTATTATTTGAGATCTGAAAAACATATTTTTTGCATCTTCTTGTTATCTAACCAGTCGTCATGTCTCTGCAAATAAAAGACCTGAATGAGAAGACTTTATTTGGACGTAGGGAGAAATGTTGAGAATAAAACAAATACACATATTTACACAAACCTATAAATAATAGAGCCAGAGAAAAACATAATTTTAGAGGTCTCTTATTTTTTCTGGAGCTGTAAAGTCTTTTAGGGAAAGTGAGCATGACTTGTTAGTTTTGGCCAAATGTTTGCATCAGCTTTGCACATTTTGAAATATAAAAGCACAAAGATACATTAAGGAATATTATGCTTAAAAAACCAAGGGCCTCAAACACAACCTAGAGGCAGCAGGTTTAACCTACACAGATTGAATGCAAAAATGTGAACACACTTCTTTGACTTACTGAACAAGGAAACAATTTTGTTGGAGTCCATGAAGTATTTATTCCATGTCGTTTCATCAAAACTTCTGTTGAATTTCCTCTTCAAGTTGATACCTCAAAAGTTTGTAAGAAACATCTCTGACTGAGAATACACTCATGTCTAATTGTTTTCATGCAGGCAGGCATTCATGCAGGTTACTGTTCCTTCTGAAGTGCTCACACACTCACAAGCAAACCTCATCATTTTTCCAGTAATGAAGATGAAGTGAGATATGAGTGTTTTCTCACTGCGCTCGATGCCCCATTTAATGCTTATTAACCACCGAAGCTCAATTTGTGTCATGTTTTTAATTCCTCCGAGTTTTTCTTTCTTTTATAATATCAGTCAACACGGGAGAAGAAATATCCTTCGTTCACTCGACACTTGATGCTTTATATAATAACAAAGATGGTTCATATTTTTTCGTGTAATGTGAAAGGGGTCACAAGGTCACAAAGGTCTGTATATAGACAGACAGACAGACAGACAGACAGACAGACAGACAGACAGATAGGAGGTAAAGTTGTGCATCAGGAGAAAGAGCGGCTGGGAGAGAAAGACCACGTCCTACAAACTTTTTACCGTTCTTTCCTTTTTCGAACTTTTCATGTATTTGCTGTCTTGCAGAATAATTTTGGGCTCTGCTCGTCTCCGGGGCGATGGCCTCAGGGGCAGCCGGGCCCCCATGGGGGACAGGTGTCAGGCAGGTGTGTACGCGTGTGTGTGGGTGTGTGTGAGAATGTGTGTGTCAGTGAGTAATGGCGCTATCAACTGGCCTCCACGATCCATCATGCGCGTCCCTGGCCTAGCACCTCTAGGGCCACAGCACACATGCACACACGCACATTTAAATGAGCATGCACACATACACACTCACACACTCATATATGCACATTAATACACGCCTACACAAGCAGGTGTACTTAAGCATGAAAAGATGGAGAGAAACAATCAGCATTAGCAGCCATTATTTCTTTCTGCTCTGCAAAAACATGCAGAATAAACATTGAATTCACAGATAACAGTCTCACTTAGAGTGGCGTTAGGAAAGAGGAAGTGGAGGGAAAGTTTCAAACTGTTTTCGGAAAGTGTTGTGGTTTTGTGTCACACACACAGCTGCAGAAAAAACTGCCTGTCCATCACTTCAAGAGGTCTTCTTGATTTCTATCAGCCATTGTTTGTGGTCACTTGCTGCTTCAAAGTCTTGAAACTTAATCAAACAATAATTGCAAATGTTTTACTGTTCGGCTTGTTTGAGTATGAAACAGGCCCTTTAATATTCTCACTACCCTACATCACCCTCCACTTCCTGCTATTTTCTCCCACTTTTTCGTCCCTTTTGTTTCCCTTCTTCCCTCTTTGTCCGGCCACTTCGCCCGTCGTCTTCCTTCATGTAGAAGAAAATGTTTCTGAACAAATCGCACTGTTCAGTTATTATCTCAACGGGGGAGGATGGTATTATAATTAACAAAACAATAAAAGTTTATTAATGAACATTAAAATGCAAAATAGCAGGAAGAGACGACGGAGGGGGCCATCAATCAAAAAGAAGTGACTCCCCCGCTTTTTTGAGCCTTAATTAGCCGTCCGCTCATTAATGGGATGAGTGTGTTTGTGTGTGTGGGTGCAGGGGAGGTTACAAAAGGACTTTAATTGATCAGTGGTCTGAAATGGGCTATCAGCAAGTTAGAGACAAAAAAAGTAATTTATAGAACGGTGTCAGTTTTATTTCCACACCAACTAATTATGAATACCAGGAGGGCAGCTTTTACTTGGTTGAAGGAGTCGTCCAATCAGTTCACGGCAGGGCGAACAATAACCTGCAGTTGTGTTAGACTGCAAGCAACAGAGCCAGAACAGAGGCTCTGCAGTGCGCTAGTAGTTAAACTTCAGTTAGTAGCCCCTTTTACACTGCCAGTTCAAGGCAGGATATTACGCTTCTGTTGCGCCGCGTCTTCTATGTAAAACGCACAGAGGCGTAACAGTGGGGCGAAGTGTTCCACCTCTGAGCCGGCATCAGAGAGCCGAAACAACGTCAGTGTAAACGGAGTAACAGCGGTGTGTGTATATGTGAAGCACGTGCTGTTGGTTCACACCTTGCACATGTTTTGCTTCCGAACACCAGAAGACAATGTGAAAACACACACTGGTTGTGTGGTTCAATGTAAAATAGCAAAGGCAGTGTAACGGCGGAGCTCCGTTACGGCGCTGTCAATGTTTAGAGTCGCAAATATTGGAACTGCCTGAATCTAGTCCATTATATTATAAAAGCAGGTTTCTTGTCTTGCTTTATGTCTTGCAAAAACCCTTTACAGTTAATCCATGTCTTTCTTTTGTTAAGCTGCTGTTAAATCCTGTATTTTTATCAACAGTCCATTAGTTTCTCTGCATGTGGTAAAGTGGTGGATATGATGTACAACACTGGGTGTGTTCAGCCTTAACAGAATCGTTTACGTACTGCTTACATTTTGAATGTTCCTCTGATGAATAATTATGTTGATTATAAATCATTTCATTTTTGACTTTTGATTTGTACCCATGTGGAAATACATGTATTGCTACTTCAAAGGAATTCTTTCAGCATTTTGTTTTTTTGCTTTCTTGTGTTAGATTTCAGGATTTATATCACTCCACTGGCATGGCTAACTAAGCTGGACCTGTTCTATCCAAAGGGAACAAAATCAGCTTACCAGCACCTCTTAAAACTCCACTGCGCGTGGATGCATCACTTTCCAGCTGTGCCGACGTTTTGTTCCGTCTTCAGCACGGCTTCATTCCCCAGTAGTTGATTTTTAAGAAGCGGAAGGTTTGATGGCTCGATATGGTGATGCAACGGTCCGGTCACGGTGAGTCTGCACAGGATGTTTTATTCTGAAAAGTAGATAAAAAAGAAATGCATAAAAAAGGATGTATTACCAGTAACAAGACTTTGGATATTTAAACAGATAAAGTCAATTGTTAATTAGGCCTAATAAACGCACAATAAAGAACGTATCCTAATTTTAAAAATGCTTCTAAAAACTATTATTAGAAACTCATAAGACGTTGAACTTATGAACTGTTAACATGTGCTTGTATGTGTCTCATAATGTAACAATAAACTTGGTAATGATGCCAATACTAACACCTGTGCCTTATTAACACATAATAAGCATCATATTAGGACCAATAATGGCCGTCCCACCTATGAACTCACACTTACTAGAGGGAACTTTATATAAAGCATGACTTTTGTGCGGACCTGCAGTGGGACTGTTCTGCATCATGAATCATTGCTCTCTGATATTTGATTAACAGCAGTCAAAACAAAGAACCTGCAGGCAGAGAGCGGTGTGACATGTGCAGAATATCACAAGCCTGTCATGCACTATAAGACACCAGGTTGCCCTGAAGAAGCTATATTTAACTGTACACTTTGAACCAATCAAAAGTTGCCTCCTTTTTTCCCTCTATACCTCGCGCACACACACATCCACACATTATCGCACCCACACAGACACACGTGATCACATATACAGCCCAGCTCCATTTATAATAGTTGGCATGACCCTGCGCCCCCTCTCAGGGAGGAACTAAGAGAGTTCAAATCGTGGCCTAATTACACCCCGCTCCGCTTCGCTCCCTCCGCCCTGTGCTCTCAGAAAGTAGAGCGCACGGCTGCAGATTCAGACTTTACTCCCCTGCTTCTGTCACACACAAACATGCACATAATCATACACACACACACGCTACTGTTCCTTTGCTTCTCTCCCACAAAGCGTTGTATGGCACGCTATATCAATTATACACACACACACACAAACCGATCTCCCAGCACATTTGCTGGGTCAACCTACATTTTCTCTTAGTGAGATCTCGTCACTGTACTTGGAGTTTTTAAAGTGTACATTTAAATGCTAAGAAAAGGGCCAAAAAAGCTAAAGAAATGTGAAGACCTCGTCATGAGTGACCTCATCATGGGATGGAGGCCTGATGTTGGTCTGATCGTAGCCTAAGAATCCTTCACATAAGTTCACAGACAAAAAAGGAAAACACAACTGAACGGCTACTTTACATGCTAAAAGTTTCTTGCAGGGATTTCGATTAATGAACACTTGTACAAACCAATAATTACGTCATCTCTTACTATGAGAAACTGGCTTGTTGATCAGCACAAACAGACATCAAAAATACTGCAACTGACATCCATCCATCCATCCATCCATCCATTATCTATACTGCTTATCCTGTTCAAGGTCGCAGGGGCTGGAGCCTATCCCTGCTGTCATTGGGCGAGAGGAGGGTTACACCCTGGACTGAGCCAGTCAATAACAGGGCTGACACAATGACTGTATATATAGATGGACAACGCGTCTCCATCTGCTCCCATTGTACGAAACTGATGCCAAAATAGCCCCTGTGATAGGCGCTGCCATCTTGCGATGGTGACGTCATTTAGAGCCAGAGTCTGCGCAGTAGAGATCGGCGAGTGAAGCGGCCGTAGCCACTTCCGCTAACCCAAACACACATTTAACTTACCGAAAAAACAGCAAAGATCCCGCACACCGGTGTGTTTAACAGCAGAACAGCTTCTCTGTGTTGGTCTGAGGTTAACGTTCACAGGTATGTAAACTTCAATGACTGTAGTGATTGTTTTAGTTACGTCTCCTCTCATCGTTCATCCTCCAATCTGCTAATCAGGAACAGATCGGCTGCAGGAGACGTATTTATCAACAGAGCTGTCAATCATCATTTTGACATCTATAATGACAGAAACCATGTTTCAGAAATATTTATTTGACGTGTATTTTGATTTTATAGTTTGACTCATGTCCCATCTGTTAACATGGAGGAGGCGGGCTTTATGACCTATACTCCAGCCAGTCAGCAGGAGGCGATAGAGAGGGTTTGGCTTCACTTTTAGGGAGCTGTCATGTCGTCCCTCTTTATATACAGTCTATGGGCTGACACACAGAGACGGACAACCTTTCACGCTCACATTCACACCTACGGGCAATTTTACAGTCACCAATGAACCTAACGAGCATGTCTTTGGACTGTGGGAGGAAGCCAGAGTACCCGGAGGGAGCAATTGCACATATTTTGGTTAAAAAATCCTCACAGTTCTTTTAATATTATAAAAAAAAATTTTATCAAAGTGTTCTGAAATAATTTAACTTTAGTTTTAAGAGTTTTGCACTTAAAGCATTCAGGCCCCAGAGACCTCCACTTCTTCCTGACGGCCTCCAGTTTCCAAGAAAGAAAAGAAATCCGGGGCTCTGACTCATGTTCTTAACCATCAAAATGTAGTTTAAGAAAGGAGAAAAACTGAATCACTGGAGGCGTAAAACGTTCCAGACCTCTCAATGTCACAGCTTTCAAGACACAAAGCTTTGGTTTAGATCGCCTGACTGCTTTTGAGGATCGGAAAATGTTACATGTGAAAAAATGTGACTGCAGAAGTTTAATTTTTAATTCTTATCAATCATGCTGAAACGCGCACACACACACACACACACACACACACAGGTAATCCCTGTCAGTGTGCGAGGAGAGCAGCCTCGATGAAAGGCAGCAGGAGTAAATGGGACGCTTGTGTTTGATAACTGTATTCCTTCTTCTTGTATTTGTGCCATATGCTCACTCCTCCTCCCCTCCAGGTTGTTCAGTGACATTCTGCACTTCTTTCCACGTGTCTCAAGATTCAAACAAACACTACTGTAAACTAAACGGAGGGGAAATGAGAGGAATAGAAACCAAAGCAGCGACTGAGATATTTTCCAAGTACGAATAGTGCAGGCGTGTGTGTTTGTGTGTGTGTTGGTGGCTGTGAGGTCTCGCTAAAGAGACGGAGAGAGATTTGAATTGGCCCACTGGAGTCGCAGCAACTCGACGGCTCTATTCTATTTTTGCCTTTTTTCTCTGGCCAGACCCACAGGCTTTTCCCACAGAGCTGCCACAATACATACAGCAGCACCTCCTCTATACATGTGCGTGTGTGTGTGGCTGTGCACGTGCAGGCCCGTGTGTGCATGTGCACGACTTTGACCCGTCCTTGAGAAGAGGTGGCTTCCACTGAAACAGCCGGGAGAGAGAGAAGAGAGAGAGAGAGAGAGAAAGACCAAAAAAAAAGGGGGGAAAAGAAAGAAGAAAGTTGAGTAACACTTAAATTTTCACTTACTGGTTTCATTTACTGATAAACATGTCGTCTCAGACACCCAGCAGGCAGGGAACGTTCCCATAACATCGGCTAACATTACCTTACGTTTTAAGAATGTTTATAATTTCACATAAAGTTCCTGTAACGTCAAAACTTAAACTAAGACGTAACATTTTAACTGCAACATTCTGAAGATATTTTCAGGATGTTATTGAGGTCTGGGATGTCAGAACGCTTGTCTGCTCGATGTTACATAAAAACAAAGGTAGAACGTGCTTACCGCAACATGCTGAGGATCTTTTCAGGATGTTGGTACGGCCTGAACTATCAGAACGTGATTTATAAAAAATTCCTGAAATGTGATTTGTTAACAAAAGAACATTCTCACTGCAACTTTCTGAAGATGTTTCCAGAGAACGTTCTCCTTCTATTAAAAGGAACATTGTGGGAACCAAATAAAAACGTCACGCTCAAAACATTACCAGAACATCGCACGTAACTTTCTCAGAACGTTCTTAGAACAAAACATTTCCATCTGCACAGGTGAGCACACTCAGAAGATAAACATGCACGGTAAAGGATCTTAACACTGAAAAGAGCAATGTGGCTTGCTCAAACTATAACCAGTAACATAGTAACTACTACAAATATGAGAGTACAAACCAGACTGTTCCTACAAAGAATTTGTGACATCACTGTCTATAAAAGAATCATAAAATAATCTATCAATACAAATGACTCAAGTTAAGATCTTTGTGCGGGGTGTCCCGAGTCTGCTCAGATATTTCTACAGACAAAAAACATCTTTGATTTTTGAGAAACATTAAAATCGTATGACCTTTAATTGTCTTCTTTCCAGTGCATTATATTGTATTGCTGACGGCCTTCATTGAATGGAGGATCATTATCAAGTGCCCATTTGGTGGCATAATGTGACAATAAATAATTCTGGTTATAGTCCCAACTCTGTATTTTTTCAGCAAGCTCCAGGAGATGTGGTTTGGTGATTCTTTTAACCGTTATCCACTTTAATTTGACTCATTTTTAGAAGCTCTTACAGGGTTTATCGCACTTTTACACTTTGAAAACTACCATTATTGTTCTGTAAATGTTGGCTAACACTCAGAAAGAGAAAAATACTTTGTTCTGTTAAATAAAAAAGGCATTAAATTAACCAAATTGAATTAAAACTTTGGACCTCAGCTAAATAAGTCTAAGGGAAAGATAAGGAAAAAGGCCTGCTCACCTCTCTTTGTGTCTCTCTTGAACTATCTGTTGACACTTGTAAGCTTTGTCAGATTTCTCCTCTCAGTGAAGAGTTAATAAGAGCCAGCAGTGTAATATGTCCCTGTCTCATTTCACCGCTGTGCACTGCTTGACTACATGGTAATGCAATTGTTTCATGGAGTCATGCTTGCAAGCACATACATACTGTAAATACAAAGGCCTGTACACACACGCACACACACACACAGTCATACACAAACACACAGTCACAGCAGTCTGTTTGATGAAAATGTGACAGGACAGACAAATGTGATTTGATTCTCTTTACAAGCCTGCCTGTGACGACAAACGCCAACTCTGACTGCAAGCCGAGCTGATGATATGGCACATCACTCTGTGTGTGTGTGTGTGTGTGTGTGTGTGTGTGCGTGTGTGCGCTCTGTGTTGACATCTTACTTCAAGGAGCATAGACAGAGAGATTGAGATTAATGAATGGATGAGGAACAGAGGAGGGGAAGAGGGGGTGAAGTGAGGTAAGGGGAGAAGGAGCAGGAGGGATGGAGGAAAAGAGAGAAAGAGGGAGAGAGAGGTCAGGAGGAGAGGAGATAACGAGAGAGAGAGAAATAAAGGAGAAGAGCTGGAAAGGGCTGAAGAGAAATAGAGCGGCAAAAGCTGATAAGTCCTACGCAGTCTTAAGAGTTTGTGTACATGCGTGCGTGTCTGTGCGTACAGTTTGCTCTGCTCCTGTTTATATCTCATTGTATGTACTTGCGCGCGTGTGCTTTAAAATGTGATAACCTACGAACAGGTCAGTTCTCCTAAACGACAGCACGGTGAATTAATACTTTTTTAAGTGACTTCAATTACCTTTAACAGGATAAATCAATAACTGCAATTATTCACACTGGACATAAACAGCCCTCTGCAGGCAGTCAACGTTAAATGTTTGTGTGTAGATGTGCATGTGTGTGCATGTCTGTTTCAGCACTGACACACACACACACACACATGTATTTGTGTGTGTAAATGGACTCTTTGGTAATTTGGCATCCATTATAAATGCGCCGCAAATGTCTTTTTAAGCTGTTGGGGGTAATTACTGTTTGTATGAGTGTTTCAACCCCCAGTGGTAGCATGTGTGGTATGCTTCTGCGTGTGTGTGTGTGTGTGTGTGCCCATGCTCTTTCCCTAAGGGATTTATTCCTCCTGTTGAAAATCAACTGTCTATCTCTCGAGAAGCCTGCCAATATTTCAGTCTGCTGTGTAATTAATTATTTATTTAATACACAGTGTGTGTACGTGAGTGTGTGTGTGTGTATACGTCTAGAGCAGGAAGCTCTCATCCCATTCAGGTATTGATGTGCTTCAACCTTGATGCAAACCTTTCTCACACTACACACACGCAGACACACACACACACACACACACACACACCTGCTGTATACATGACTGGAGCAAAGCAAGGTGTAATGGAACTTCATTGGGAAGTGGTGCAGAGAATAGATCATTCATTACTTGTCCAGAGGTCACAACACAGGCAAGCACACACACACACACACACACACACACACACACACACACACACACACACCTGGCTGCAGATGGCTGCTGGCATACATCGTGTCCACTTTCATTCTGAATCATGGCAGAGATGCTCTTCTGTTGAACTGCTGGTCTGAGGGCTGAATTTCCAGCTCTGCCACCTGTTGTAGTTGTGCTATCTGTGCTCCTGTATGACATGTTTAAGTGATGGTAAAGATGCTACACATTTATGGTTTCATTTTTAACGGTGGGTTGAGAAAAGTTACTCTCTCTTCATCCTTATTGGTTGCTGATGTTCTGTGAATTAATTTAAATCATGCAGAAATGTGAGCAGAACAAACCCATCAATAAACCTTGTGGCCGATTTAACATTATTTCATTTGAGTTGACAGAAAATGTTCATTTTTTCCACCGTTTGTTGAACAAATCATTCCTGGCTGAGAATACTGACTGTGTTTGATCATTTGAAATGAAGGCAGAGCATGTGTGCTAAAATAGCCACTTAAATATGTATTACATGATTAAACAGAGAAAAGTTAGTCTGTCTAGAGTAGCAGTGTTTTGTGTTTGCTTGTTTTGTGTGTGCGCGCGTGTGTGTGTGTGTGTGTGTGTGTGTGTGTGTGTGTGTGTGTGTGTGTGTGTGTGTTCGGCGGAAGCAAATGTAGCCCCGAATGTGACGTCTGCTCAAAAAAGGACATCTCTCATCTCATCTGCCATAAAAGTGACATGCGTATGTGTGTGTGTGTGTGTGTGTGTGTGTGTGTGTGCGTGCATGCAGTGCCAGTCAGGGCGAGGCCCTGCATCACACTGCTGATGACCTGTCTAGTCCAGTCAGACCCCAGTGTGTGTGTGTGTGTGTGATGAGGGGGGTGGGAAAGAGTCTTAAAATGTCACTTGGCAGTCCTCCCTGCAGCTGCATCTTTGACCTGACGGTAGCCTCAACACACACACACACACACACACACACACACACATGCTCGACACACACAGAGTGAGAGAGAGAGAGAGAGAGAGAGAGAGAATAAATAACAAGCAGCACATAATTCACTGGGTTCTGCAATGCTGCAGAACCCGACTTTCAGCGGTCTTTGCCATTTTGGGCAGTGTGTGTTTAGGCTGCTCTTGTGCAAATAAAAGAAAAACAATACTATTTTTTGCAAAGACGAAGACTTCCCGAATCCGGTGATGCCACATGTAACATTGTTTACTAATGCAGTGCGCATGTGCAGACCGAAAGAAGGCGAGGGAGGGAGACAGCGGATGTTTATGTCCTGGCGTAGTAGAAGAGATTAAACGCATTATCTATGAGTCTGTGCTGGTTCCCTCTGTAATCTTACAGTGAGTAGTTTGGTGTTGTGTTAACAGTCAGTGTTATGTGATGACCTGTGTTTTGGCAGGTCATGTTACATTATTGACGCAGCTTTTAAAGTCACAGTATTGACGTTGTAAGGGTAGTAGTGGGCTAATTGATCAACCACTTGCTTAATGCTGACAACGTTAAGAACATATTGGAACTCCATTACAAGGAGGCTCTGAACACACACACACGCACACACTTACGCACAGATACCTACCTGAAGCAAGGCTCAGATTACAGGGCTGATTTAACCACGACCACCCCACAGAATACTTGTTTTTGGTTCCCATTGTTAAAAACATGTTTTAATCACACTATAAAAGTACTGATGCCCTAAACATCACTGGAGAAGAACAGAGAAACTTCAACTTCTCGCTTCACTTCTCTGAGATGTTAGTACAACTAAAAGGCACACCGTGTCTTGGTGTGCTATCAGTTCCCTCTCTGCTCATCTTTGCCCCCCTCCTCTCTCTCTCTCTCTCTCTGCCAGCCATAATGGCAGTGCCAGGCAGGTGATGGTGATGCCAAGCTGGAATGACACGCACACACACACAAGCATAGACAAACGTATCCCTGCGGACGCTCTTAATTAGACTCCACCCGTCCCCCACGGTCCCCGTGGCAGCCGAGACAAAGGGAGGCTCACTCGTTTGGACGTGCGAGTGTGTCTGTGTGTGTGTACTGTGTGTTTGTGTCTGAGGGGCCTATCTTTAGCAGATGCTCATACCTCTCCCATCTCTCTGTGTGCGGAGCAGTGGTGCTATCATTAAAGTGTCATTGAGAAGTGGCACCACTTAATTTTAGCTGCTCTCACTGGGGGCACTGAGGGAGACGCTGGAGACTGAGCAGGGAGGGAGGGAGAGGGGAGAGAGGGAGGGAGAAGAAATGGAGACAGAGAGGGAAGCTGGTAGAAAGATACAAAGGTTAGATGGGAGGGATTAGGAGAGAAAAAGCATGTAGGTTTAAGAGGAAGAGCAAAAGCACCTTGATAAGAAAACTTAGTGCAGCCACAGGCTCAGAAACACTGATGTGTTGCTTACCTCGATCAGATGTGTACAAACATCATGTACTCTGGCCTGTGGCTTCGCACTGCATCTTGGCACCATCGTAATGTTTAATCTCAACATTCAAAAATGTTTAAACCTGCTGAATAAAAATATATACACCTTGTTTGAAGCAACTGTATAGACTGTGACGTCACCTATTGGTTTGAGAGCTGTAGTTTTGAAGCCTCAAGTTGCCAAGTCGCCATGTTGGTTTTTTGGAGCTAAAAGTTGCTATATTTGGACGAGAAGGTTCTGCTGGAGAGAAGCGAGGGGTTGGTTTCTGCCAAGTTATTACAGCTTAACAGTCTACCTCTGTAGCTATTTCATTAGCCTGTGAATGAGCCAGTGAACAATCACACAGAAGGAGACTGAGATTGATTTATACAAATATTTAACCTCAGTAAAGATAAATTATCTCTAGAGACCAAAACCATTTTTTCTACCAGGCTGCGAACATGCTTAATTTGACTGTTAGGTGTTTATGTATGGGGCCTATTTTGGGGGGTATCTCAGAGGGAGTTTGCAATCCTGCTAGCTACCGGTGCTGTAGCTAGCGGGATTGCAGCCTACATGGCGATCATGACGGTGCATGTCCGTGATGAAGCGTCAGCAACAATCAAGTTAGTTTTACTCACTTAAAACAGCAACCTGGAAACTGTTTAATGAGGAGGTGTGACGTTACCACAGATAGATTATAATAAAAAAATACCGTAACACAATAACATACCTCTCTCTGCATTATACTGGTATATTGGTCGCACCGGTGTATAGGACGCAGCCCACTTTTTAGAAAAAAAAAAAAAGATTAAAACTGCATCTTATACACTGAATTTTACGGTATGCAATTTGAACAATGCTGAATTATACCTACAAAATCTTATAAGCTCAGGAAGTTTGGCGAGTCTCACCTTAATGTGACTATAACTGGTTGGTACATTAGCACAAATAAGGTGGACTAAGATCTTGTTTCCACAGTAAGTGGGAATGAGTAAAAATTGCAGTTAGCATGGGACTGTAATATACCTCTCTCAGCAACTTCCCAAACAACTGTTGAGTTACATGAGACACACACACACACACACACACGCACACACACACACACAGACACACATACACATACACACAGCATCCTGGTGGCGTCGGGCTCAGTAATGGATCCATGTCTCAGGGACGACAGGTGAGAAGCAGCACTTCCTATAGAGAACCCAAAATAACCAAGTGGTCGAGTGTTTGGGAGAGAGAGCAGACAGACAGACAGACAGACATACATGCAGACAGACAGAGATACTGTTGAACGATAGATAAGTTAGCATACTTTAATGTGTAAGAGACTGTCAAAAATATTATATTGTCCATGCATGTTACATTTTAATAGGCTCTGACTTTTCTCATTGATTTCCTGACCTTGAACTCGGCGTCCCCTCTCGTTCCCTCCCTCCTCCCATCAGTCTGTCTGCCCGATGTGTCAGTAAAATGTTCGCACGTTGTCGTTGTCCTCAGAAGCAGGTATAGACTTGTTAATCCTGCCCCATCCTCTGCTAACTGCTATTTACATTTTGTCTGGGAGGCTGATGTGTTTTCATAAGGCAGTTGCCAACACATACAGAACATTCGTCCACAGTCTCTGAGAACTGTTACTTTTACTGGAGGGACTTTTAAAACTTTTTTTGACTCCCTTTTACCACATTAATTCTCTTTCTCACCTCTCCAGCCTGCCATCACTTCCTCCCTCCATCCCCACTCAAGGTCTTTCAGTTTTTAAAGCTGGAGAGTTTTCTGAAGTTGGACAGCTTAGAGCTCAGCTTCAGAAGTCCCACTAAGCTGCTCAATCTGTTTTATTATTAATTACTGTTCTATATGTTTTATATACTGCACATTTGTTGGAGATATAATTGCATTGCTAGCATGTACCCTTGGTGCAAAAAAAACGTCCTCCTTTTCCAACAGTGCTGTAAAAAATATCTGCAGTACAAGATGGGAATGATGATATCAAGTGAAAATGTGATCTCTGGACCTTTGGTGCAATTATCAGCGCTTGTCAAAATAGACAAGAGAGTCGAGGGGGGTCACAGCTAGCACAGGCAACTTCAACACCACAGAAGTCATCCAACTTTTGTTATGTTTTAGTCTAGCATCCACTCTCCCACTCAGAGGTTTTAGAGACCCTACAACCTTGTTTCAAAACTTTGCTCTGTTTAGGACCAGCTTTTTTTTTTGCACTAGCAGCACCTATTTTCCATACAAAATCAATGTAGTTAAGCGTTTTCAGTGCAAAAAAAACGCCTTCAGCGTCAGCCACGCTCTTCAATGTCACTTCTCCCTCATCGACCAATCAAAATCCAGAAGGGGCGGGACCTGTGATATCAACTTTGTCAACAACAATGGTGGAGGAGAAGCTAATCCTTTAGTTTTTTTGTAAAGCTTAGCTTTTTCGCGGCCACAATTTCCAGGTGTAGAGCAGCTGCTAATGCCGGGACACGATTCCTTTACATTGTTTTTATGGGTTTTGTATATGAATAAAAGCAAATATTAAGCATACAGAGAAATTTAAAACAGACTTAACGGTCACTACTGAGGGAAGCGGACGTGCCACCAGACAACTGTCGTATCCTAGCAACAGTAAGCACCGGTGAGAAGTGCTCTGAATTTGAGGTCTTGGATGCTGCCAGCACAAAAAAACGCTGTTAGTGGACACAGGCCCTTACACTTGTGTGTGGCTATAACACCTTTGGAAATGATGTCACCCAAATCAGCCAGGTGTAACTCACCTTGATGTCATGGAGCAGCCCTTATTTTGTGCTAGAGAAACAGGGCCTGCTTGCTTTGGAACTTAGGCACATGAACATTTTTGGAAGCCCTCATGAGACAGACATGTGTCATCAGAATGAGGCTGCATCCTAATGCTAACACACTGATCAAATTAAGTTTAGAACTACCTTGGTTTAGATAGCATTTGTGCTGGCCTGGGTCTCGATTTCGTTCTGTCTAATTTGAGGCATCACAGCTCAGGGAGGTGTTGACAGCAATGACAGGGCACAAAGGAACAACTGAGGTGGACCAAGAGCTTGTTGTTTGTCTGCTTCAAAAACATTTTCAGCACAAAAACACGAGCATTTGTGATAAAGGTCAGAATTACTGTACAGAATTTTAAATACACTTCATGTGTCTCAGTCCTCTGACCAGAACGTCCTTCTGTCTTACTTTGACACGCTCTTCCCACAGTCTCCTCTCTCACCTCTCCTTGCAGACACCCACTGCTCCCTCCACCCTCGTCCTCTCCTTGTTTGACACTCACTGTCATACAGTTTTGGCATCAGCTCCTCTAACGCCTCCCACATGTCTCCCTACCTTCTCCCGCCTATTAAAACGCCATATACTCCTTTACTCACTTTACATCTGTGTCCTTCTCCCTTTTTTAAACCGTCTGCATGCTGTGTCTCTGTCTCGTCTCGTAACATGCTGCGTACTTGATATGTCGTCTGACTCCAAAGTCCTTATATTAATCTTTGTGTGTTGTTGGCTGGAGTCTGATTGTACCGCTGGGATCCTTTTTTAACCCTCTCTGGTGTCTGTCGAGGACATTTTTATTTTATACACTGGGGGCTTTTTTTAGGTGGGTTTGTATTAAAATATATTTAATTAAATGCAACATATACTAGCATACCATAAGATTTTATGTACTGTTTTAATAAATTGTTCATTTTAATTTTTCCCAACTAGTGAATGTAATTTTAAGAGGTTTAATTGGAGCTGCTTGAGACCATGAGGTTGCAAGACATGGTAATTCAAATCTGACAAAGTAATGATGAATTAATAAATATTTTGAAAATAAAATGCTAAGCTGGTTTGCTGGTAATGCTAAATTAAACTGGTGGTATTGACCATCCCATATTTTTTCAGGTTTGTTTATATAGTACATTTCATACACAGAGCTTACTTTCTTTAGAACAGCGTCAAGACAGGAGATAGAACCCTCACTTATGGTACGCATAAAACTTAGTAACATGACTGTGAAATGAATGATGTCTGAACACACAGGCATCAACAAACACACTGTAAGATAACTTAACTATAAGCAAGGCATATTAGCTCAATTCCTTAACAATATCTGAACATTTAAATCCGCCCCAGTGCATGCTGGGAAGATTCTGGAAGTACTCTGGGAGGCTACAATACGGTAATTTTTAAAGAAATATAAAAATGACTGAAAGAGGATATAATACTTCACAATTACATAACAATTATTTGCAGTGTAATAAGAGCAAATTGAAACTACAGTACAATAAGAATGAAGTGCAGGTTCTTTCAAAGGCTCATGAATACAGAAATGTTTTTAAGCTGGATTTATAAATGTCAATGCTTCTGTTAGTTACAAGCAGCGTTGTGGCTTAAAGCGGCGTCACCATGTTTAGTTAGGACTCCGGGCTGTACCAGCTGACCTGAGTCAACAGATCCAAGGTTCCTGTTTGGTTCATACATTTTAAACATGGGATGTACACGGAAAGAGAGGACAGGTGAACTTGTAAGAAAAAGAAAAGAACAAGATAAAGGCTTTGCAGAGCTGCAGAGTCGGGTGTTCAAACTATGAGTAATTCTTAACATTACAAAGAGTCAGACTATAAATTAAGCATAGTAAGATAAAATGTCTTTGTGTGACAGTGATGACATCATGGAAGTGTAAAGTAATGAGTCTTCTGCTGGATTTGTGCATTCGGATCACTAATTAATGGTCCAACGTGTGTCCACAGAGCTAAGCAGCATTTAATCACAGAGGGTGATTTGTCATGACTGCAACATCTGTCTCTTACAAGTTTTTCTGTGTGTGTGTGTGTGTGTGTGCTTGTCAGGGTCAGAGGGCTTGTGTTTGATCGTATTAGGCTCACATATGAAATGGAACAAGACATTGTATGAGAAAAGAAGACAAAAAAAAGTGATGTGAGAAAAATGAAAGGATGATAGTTGAACACGACAGAAGTGAGGAGAGAAGACAAAACGAGGGGAAAGAGAGGGGACGATAAGATGAGAAGTGAGGAACAGAGAATGGAGAAGGAGGCGAGGGGAGGTGAGGACGGAGACGAGCGGGGACCTGAAGAAGGGATGAGAGGGGAGAGGATGAGGAGGAAAAAAGGAGTGAGGCCCTCTTCATTTATTGCTCCAGTGGAGAAGAACGTGGAGCTCTCTAATGGCGCTGCCGTGGTAATAACAATAAAAAGCAGGCGAACAAGAGGGAAAGAGAGACGCAGAAAGAGAGACAAAAAGAAAGAGGTGAGGACAGAGGGGGAAACGTAAAGCATGATTGTTTTCTTTCTGCATTTCCATATTTTCCCATCTCGCTCCCCCCTTTCTTTCTTTCTTTCTGTGCAGCTTTCTCTCTCTCTCTCTCACACACACAAGCACACACTTCCCTCCATCCTCTGTTCTGTCTCGCTGTTGGCGCTGTGTGTCCTTGCTCTATGCTTTGTTAGGCAGGGCAGTGCCACCGCTGTAGCTGCTGTGTCAGGGCTTTCTATTGGTGGTGATTAATGTATGGAGATGGACTGATCGTCACCAGCCACCAACAATATTCTCACCGGGGGCTCAGAGGAGGCGCTCACAGGGGGGGAAGGGGGAGGGGGAGGCAGCCTGCACGCGGGAGTCAGCAGCACTGACACATACATGCACACTGGATTTGGACACATATCTGACACACAGATAAGCTTAAAAGCATTTTGTTAAAAGTTTTTTTCTCTTAACTTTCTAATCATCTGAGAATTACAGGATGAAGATCGTGTAATTTTAAGAAGCTGCGATGAGGCACCAACGTGGAAAGCAACACTTTCTCCAACACATCCTTACATGACAAATGTCTCCTTTGGGGACCAATGGGCAGAAAAATCACTACTCTTGTGATAAAAATAATATCAGCCTCTACTAAATATGTGTTAATAGCAACATAATTTGACTCCTTGGACGTTATCAGGCCAGAGCTGGCCTCATTACATCAGATCTTTATGAATGAATCTGGAAACCTGTGCGGAGCTGAACAACAGAACTTGTAAAAATAAGACGGAGAGCTGAAAGCAGTTGTTATTTAATGAGTGTAATTAACGTGTAAAATGTGTGCGATATATGAGGAACAAATGGCGCACCAGCTTGGCATTTCTGCCCACACCGCATATGTGTGCGTTGTGATGAGGCCACCGAGACAGTAGATAAATTAGCTTTCGGAAGGAAATGAAAGTGCTAGATATACTGGATTGCCCTGTGAGAGTTCATGAAGTAAGTAGTGACTAACACACACACACGTACACACACACTCCAAACCGTCCCTCCCTTCCTTCTTATCCACCGTCCCATCCATCAGGCCATCTCAGGGAGCTGCCCGCGGTTCCACTGGCTGGTTTAATTGTTAATGCTAATTGCTATTTATTGGCTCAGATGCAAATGATAGGCTGGCCAAAGTGAAATTTTATGAGGAGTGAACTCCCCCTCTCACACAAATTGAAAAAGTGAAACAAGAGGAAGAGGGAAATGAGGCGAGGAGAGAAGAGCTTAATGGCGGCTCTTTAATGGCAGAGAGCAAAAATTAAGACTGATTTAAGACGCAGAGCTAAATCCCCCCCAAAATCCACAGTGATCCCCTCTCAGGGAGACACTCGTTTGGCACGAGAGGAGAGGAGGAGAGAGGAGAGGAAAGAATGTAAAATTGAGGAAGCTTTTTGAATGTATTATTTGGATTTTTAATAAGATGCAAGAGTTAAATAAGTTTGTACTTTTTGAGCCGAATCGCCGAAACGCATTTAAGCGGAAATAAACTGAGGACATTTCCATGAGATGTGTCCGGACACATACACACATACATAGACCCCACTTCCCACTTGATATCTGACACAGAGGAATAATTGTATTAGAGGAGAGCATATGGAGAATGACACTGGGCTGAGGTCAAACTTAGCCAGCGGCAGCCTCTCGCTGGCTCCCTATACACCGAGCGTGCACTCGAACATCATCCACTTTCTAATACACTCTAAAAGGCAAAGCAGTATTTGCACAGCACATTATCTTAATGTAAGCCTCACTGTGTGTGTGTGTGTGTGTGTGTTCATGCACAGGACAAGCTTTGTGACACAACAGTGTCCTCTTTTTAGGCTCGCTCATTTGTTTTCCATCCATCCATCCCGTATCCTCCCTCCTCTCCATCCCTCGCTCCATCACTCCGTCTGATTGAAGCGTCTTCCCTCCATCCTCAAGGTGTGATCGCCCCGCCAATTAAAGACCAATCCAATCGCATCTGAGCTTCTGTGTGTTCATGTGCGCTGTGTGTGCGTCTGCATGTATACACTTATATGTATGAGAATGCATGTGTGTGTGTGTGCGTGTGTGTGTGTGAGATGTGAGATCTGGGAGGTTAATGCAGTTAGGGTTATTTCACAGTCCATTAAGAAGCTTATGTTGACCTCGTGACCCCAAAGCCAACAACACAGAATCCATTATCATGACAATAGGACTGTGTGCGCACGCATGTGTATACGCATGTGTGTGTGTGTGTGTGCTCCATTTGACATGGTGTAGAAAACCTAAGTTAGCATGAATGAGAGAGATGGTCAGAGAGGGAGACAGATGCAGACACCACTATGACAGGCAGAGAGAATAACTTCCTGCTGTCTCTCTCTGTTGTCATTACAGAAGCTATAATATAGTGTGGTGTGTGGAGTCATTTGTATCATTACAGTTTACAGCGTGCAGGACGAAGGACAATCAGTGGCCATGCAAAAAGGAACACAAGATGCTGACGCCAGCCTTTTTGTTTTGGTGGTGGAGAATTTGATTCAATTACGTAGAGAGCAAAACCTAGTCGACGCCGTACGTGCTGCCGTGTGTGTGTGTGTGTGTGTGTGTGTGTGTGTGTGTGTGTGTGCGGTTGACAGATTAAGCCATCACAGGGAAAAGAAGTTCGTCAGCTGTGAAGGCAACCTGAGTCACTGCTACAAAAAAATGTCAGTATGTGTGTTTTCTGTCGATCTTTGTAATTACAGATTGATTCATTTTCTGGTATTATTATTAGTTAAATTTTTCTTTTTCTAAAAATACATATTCTACAATTTATAAATAAAGAAATTCATGAAAAAATATATATATAATTCGTAACCTCCATTTATTTGTATGCTGCTTTTTAAGTATGGCATATTATGCAGGATAAAGTGTAAAAAAACAAACATTTCAGTCTTTGCACTTCAGATAAGTTAACATTACCTCACCTATCTTAAATAATATCATATTATTAACACCAAAAACAAGCAGCCATCACTTTTTGGACGTCAACATTGAATTTAAAAAGAGCAGAATCTAAGTATGATAAATATACACATATTTAGTTAAACACTTTTGCAGTGCAAACACTCGAACAATCATAAAAACAAGTGTTAAAGATAAAAATTGTGCAAAATTGTCCAATGTGTTTGTCATTACTAGAAAATATGACACAATATCGTCAGTAAATCCTCCTCTCTCTTTCTCTCCATTCCTCTCCTCTAATTCATTTAACTCAATCTCTCGCTCTCTTTCTCATCTGTTTATCCACTTATTTCCCTAACACTTGGCGGCTAACCCTGACCCTCACCTTGCCCCTCTCTATCCACACCTCTAGGATGGTTATTGATCCACACACACGCACACCCTCTCCCTCTCTCTCTCTCACACACACACGCACACACACATACAGAGGCCTCGCCGCTGTGTCCATGGCTAATGGGACAAACAGGGCCCGTCTGGCTCTGGGTGGGTTACAGTTTGGAGGCCTATAAATAAACTAACAATACCTGAGGGGAAAGCAAGATTGAATTTATTACATTTTTGGTCACGGCTGGAAAGATTTTGTATTTGTGAAGATTCACAGACAAGTCGTGACATGCCGCCTCACACTGCTAAAAGTGTACGGGGTAACGTTAGCTCTCGTTTAATAGGGAACACCACAAAGGGCCACCAACAAAGTTTATAAGGTATAACAACAATAACTGCCTGACGGCTACCCTCTCCCTTCCCCTCAGTACCCCTGAGATATTTGGGGGTCAAGTGTACTTATCATGTGTGTGCTGAAATTAGTCAGTTATACTGTGCGATAGTTATGTCCCCTGAAATTGATCTCTGCGGCCATGTCTTAACGTCCCACACAATATGTTTGCCTGTTCAGGGACAAACTGATGGATGGGAGGGGGGCAGAGCCCTGGGGAACCCTGCTTTAATCAACAAAACACAGACACACACACACACACACACCAACATTTTAAGCAATAACAACTCAGGACAGAACGGTGCAATGTGCATGAGTGTGTTTTGAATCAGAAACTTTGAATAATGTTGTTGATCCCTCAGCAGCCACGTTCGCACAAAATCAGAGGCATATAAAAGTCTCCACATTCTTGCACACGTTCTCCTTATGTGTTCTCCTTGGAAGAACCTCTGGGAACCATGATTCCATGCAGTGTGAAAGTCAGGGACAGGAAGAGACAAAAGATGGCAGCATGGGAGCAGGAGAGAGAGATAGTTTAAAGGTTACAGGAACAGAACTACAGGAAGCCTGTGGTGACATATTTGGATCTTGTGTTTAAAAAGGTTTGAGATCTTGCAAACTAGGTGGAATAAATTCACTTTTTTAATTATAATTAAAAAAATGTAAAGTTTAATGAATTGTCATTTTTTAAATGCAATTATTTGGGATTATATGTTTATAATATTACTTTTATTTTACCTAACATTCTTATTTTTTCCCTGCAAATTTCTTGCCATTTAAAGTGTCTTCTTTGCATTTATATAATATTAAAGCTTCATGTTTCCTCTTGATTAATGAATCAAGACAATCAATCTCAAGGACAAATGAAGGCGATGGTCTCAAACCACTTCACCTCAGCTTGCAATTGTTTTTAATTGTAATTTTCTGTATCTCGACATCACTGCACATGAGGGAAACCTCAATGATTTTCAAGGCTTTAATAAAGGTTTGAATGAATGAATGAAATGTGTTATTTTAACAGACAATATAAAAACTGTGATGATCATCATGTGTAGTACTTTCAACATTCATTTACCGACCCAAAGCGTTCAGGAAAATGTATCACATACTGTCATCAGTTCACACTCTGCATTAATCCTTCCCTTAGTTTAACTTAATATACATAATTGAGTTTCAGCTGTACATTAAGCTGTGATTAAATTTATATTTGAAACATTTGTCTTTGGTCTCGTGCAGTTTCACCTCTCTGCGCCTCAGTGTGTCTGTGTGTGTGTGTGTGTACAGGCCTGTGTATGCACACACTAACTCTGTTTTAATGACTCTGGAAGCTGTTTATCAGTGAAGGGTATACAATGCTCCGCTGTCAGTACTGTCCAAAAACACACTGGGACAAAGAACACACACACGCACACACACTCACACACACATATAGACGCCGCCGCTCTCTAAATTGTCCTTCACACGGCTCTCCCTGTATATTGACTGTGTGTCTTTTTTCTCAGGCTGACGTTATTGTCAAATTGTTTCTCAAACGGGACACAATTGAAAAGGCGGACAGTTGTTCAATGGCTCCAGTTTTACCATTGATTACCAATAGCTGCGTCTATTCGTCTGTCGGCTGCACGAGCGGAGAGAAGCTCTGCTCTGCACTCGTCCCACCACTGCTCTCTTTTTATTTACACACACACACAGGTAGATGTTTGTGTCTGTGTATGTGCACACACACATCGCCTTTCATTTAAATATTGCCCCCGTCCCAGCGCATTCTATTACCTGATAGAGTATGATACCCACAGATCAATTGAAGCCAAGGAGACACCACACACACAGACGCACACACACGCACAGCAGACTGTGTGTAGCCTACAGGCAGATGGTATCTGCAGTAGACGCTTGTTATTCTCAACAACTCTGATATGGAGATCATTAGCACAAGGAAAACGGTGAAATACGTTGGAAACACCTGAAGCGTGTAGACGAGATAAAACTTTTGGCTTTAGGAATCAGCATATTAAAGCAGCCGCGTGTGTGATTCTTCTGTTTAATATGTTTCTGTTAAATCACTGAACACACATGCCGCAGCTAAAAAGCACAGATATGGAGATTATCAGGCAGGAGGAACATTTTAAGTGAAAACAGAGATGCAGTATACAAGATGTTATTCAAAATGTACATTTTCAGCACAAATAAAAAGATACAATTCCCCACATAGAATACTTCTCATGATGTTTCCCATGCGACACTTAAAAATATTAACACTTCTACATCATGTTGCTATTTTATATATCAGTGAAATGTTTCTGTCAATGTCAGGACACTTTATAGCAAATATATTATAAATATTATAACAGCAAATGATTCAGATGTGCTGGGATGACCTTAGAGGAGGTCGGTATAATATAGCATTGATGTACAATATGATTGTGAAAGTGCAGGGTCAGTTAGTTTTAAGTTCTATTGGTGAGCAAGTATTGAAAGGCTTTATATCATGAGATGATGTTTTAATTGACCGAATATCAAATATGTCTCAGTTTGAAGAAAAATGCTTTGCTTGCACGTCTGCAAAGTGGTGAGTAAAGAGTTTGCAAGTTTGTTTGTTAAATGATATCAATTAGCTTAAAATGTTTTTTTATACAGTTCCAGAAAAAATTAAGATTTGTGCAAAGAGAGGCCTAACGTCACCCAACAGCAATGTGAAAGACTGGTGGAGGTGGAGGGCATGCCAAGATGCATGAAAGCTGTGACTAAAAGTCACCAGATGTTGATCTGTGAACTCTACCTAAGTTAAACTTTAGTATTCTGTTGTTTAACAACGAACATGAACTTGTTTTCTTTGCATTATTCGAGGTCTGAAAACATCTTTTCTGCGTGTTTTTGTTACATTATAACCAGTCGTCATTTTCTGCAAATAAAAGACCTGAATGAGAAGATTTGATTTGGAAGTTTGATCGTGAGAAATGTTGTTTACAATAAAACAAAAGTTCATTTACACAAACACAAACCGATAAATAGAAGAACCAGAGAAGAACTTTTTTTTGTAGTGGCCACTTGCTGGACGAGCAGCGTAAAGAAAAGAAAAGAAAAAACAATAAAAAGAAGAATGAATGAAAAGAGATGTGCAGAGAAGATGAGGAGGAGGGACATTATTTTTCTCCTTCTCTGTCCCTTTCTCCTTGGTGGCACTTTCCAACAGTAAATAAATTAGACTAAGGGAGTGAGTGTGTTTGTGTGTGTGTGCGCAGGAGAGAGACAGAGCGAGGGAGATAGCACCAGATACCTTACAAGGCCCATCTTGTGTGTGTGTGTATGTTAGTACTTGAACAGAGGCCCTCGCTGCTCTCCTCTGTTCCTCCCTCCTGCTCCTCCTGTTTGTGAGTGTGTGAGGAGCAGACAGTATCTGAGGGAGCGTGCGGTGCTAGATTGATGTGTACCGCCGGTGTGGCCGTTTCTGCTGAGAACGGCCACACTCCTCTGCCTAATGATGCCACATCCATCCTGCAGCGCTACACGAGTAGGTGCGTGTGTGTGTGTGTGTGTGTGTCCACGCAGCGTCTATCCTGGGGGCTACAACGCAGCACCTTACACAGCCTCTGATCACTCTTTATTTGGCACTGAGCATGTGTGTGTCCATATGTGTGTGCGAGTGTGAGAGTGAAGGGTCCTATGTGCCCATTAATATTAAATATAGATACCCTTGTCAGTGAATTACATCCTCTGATCCCATATCCTCCTCTCAGGGAGGAGAGGTGAGCAGGGAGGAGACACTGGAGGTGAGAGAAGGGAGAGATGGAGTGAGGAGGGGAGAGGAGGAGGACAGGAGGTGAACTGGGCAGAGAGAGGACGGTATGAAGGAGGTGAAGAATGGTTTAGGCATGGGAGGAGAGGGGGAGAAGGAAGGTAGAGGAGAAGTAGGAAAGAGCTTGATGAGGAGATGAGGAGTTTACAAAGGGAGGAGAGGAGTTAGACAGCAGGGAAAGGAAGGATAGGAAAGGACAGGAAGGAAACCAAAGGAAAGGAAAAGACAGGACAGGAAAGGAAAGAGAGGTAGAGAGGATTATGGGAGTTAAAAGTGGCCCGAAAAAGTTAAAAAAGACCACGAAAGGGAAGGTAAAAGAAGAAGAGATAAGGGAGGAAAAGAAGTATTTTGATGAAGTTTGACGACAGAAGAACAGCACGAAGCTACAGATTAGAAGAGAAGGAAGAGGATGCAAAGGTAAAGATAAGTTAGGGGGGGGGACGGGAGAAAAGAGGGACTACAGAGGGGACTAAGGGGTTTAGGGATGGATGGATGGAGGGAAGAGGGGGCAGCTGATTGATTGTGCAGAGTGTTGGAGACTTGAGGAAAGAGGGATGAGGAGAGGGGGAAAGGGAAAAGAAAACAGAGGAGTGAATTCATCACTCTGAGAGAGGGGAAAACATTGGCATGCAAAGACAGAGAAAGGAGAGGTAGAAAGAGAGAGGTAAAGTGGAGGAACAGAGTGGAAAGTG
This sequence comes from Semicossyphus pulcher, assembly GCF_022749685.1. Taxonomy (NCBI): domain Eukaryota; kingdom Metazoa; phylum Chordata; class Actinopteri; order Labriformes; family Labridae; genus Semicossyphus; species Semicossyphus pulcher. The sequence goes on from NW_027211603.1 coordinate 22,780,859, forward strand.
GAATGAAAGAGAAATAAAGCAGACTGATAGCGATGAAGAAAGACATCAGCAGACAGAGAGATTAGTTGGATGAAGACGTAAGAGAAGGAAGACGTGATTGAGTGATGACGGATGGAGGAAAAACAACGGCGCGAACGGCGGCAGCTTTGACCTGTCATCTGTCTGTAATGAAGGAGAGGAGGGAGGAAGAGAGGAAAGGAGGAGTGACAGTTTGATTTTCCTAGCCGGGGCGTTCATTCCCATATTCCCTGGCAAGCTCTCACCTGATGGAAAGATGGCAGAAAATCAATAGTCCATGTGCGTAATGGAGTAATGACTCTGAGTGTATGTGTGTGTGTGTGTGGATAATGATAAGTGTGTGTGTATCTGCCCGATCCCTAAGCAATCACACACAGCTTAAGCCAGTCCCAAGGGGTGGGGGCCACTTTAACTAACAACTTCATTACTGCAGCCACACACACACACGCACACACACCAAACCATACCCCAACACAAACACTGTTGATCACAGACTAGAGACTTTTTACTTTCTACAAATATAAAGTTTTAAAAGTGACTTATTAACCTTTCTTTTTGAAAGGATCACGCATTTTACACTGAAAATCCACTCCCCTACAACAATTAGGGATTCACAGTTAATGTCGCACCTTTGTTGTTGTTGCTGCCATGGACTGCTTGATACTGATGGAGCCTACAGAGTGATATAGATATACAAAAACTTTATTGATACAAATAAAGGCATTCAAACAATCAGATTTTCTTAAAGGGCCACACACACAGTCCAGGTGTATCAGCAGGGAGTCCCTTTGTGTGTGTGTGTGTTTATCCTAACAGCTCTCAAAGTGTTTCCACTCTCTGCCAAGTTGTTCTGAGGCTGTGAAAACATTCCCAGTTCTGGGAATGCAAGGCCCAGACACACACACAGACACACACGCAGAGATGCACCTCAATCAACCAATTAGGTCATCAAGGGGATCTCTCATCACAAAAACAGGCTCTCTGCCATGTCCAAATGATGTGCTGCTGACGTACAAACACACACACACACATCACAGTGATCCTCGTCTGGCTCCGAACTCCAGAGAACCACAGAACACACACACACACACAGACTTTCACACACAGTTACATACACACACTGTCCCCCCTGGAAACACGAGCACAAACACACACATGGCCCCCTACTCATTATGGGTCCACTGATCAAAAAGAATGATGCTCCCTGTAACTATCTACCAGAGGAGGATGGAGAGAAGAGAGGAATTTGGACAAAAGGCGGCCCGTTGCGGCTCGGCGGCGGCACAGACCGGCAGCTCACGGCGGCAGCCCCCTCTGTTTACTAGCGGCTAATTAATTCGCCACATATGCTGAGAACATCTGTCGCTAGTGACCTGCCGGGAGAGCAGAGGACGCACTGCTGCGACGGCCCGCTCCCCCCCACTCTCATTAGCACACACACATACAGTTTCATACACACACACACACACACACACACAGACAGACATGGATGTATGTTTGCAATTGTGTGTTGGGACACAAATTGCTTCACATACATGTAACTATGTTGAGACACGATCACAAACTTTGATCTGTCGTCACTCAGGACTTTTACCTGCCAGGTATTAGAGATGCAAAGAAGTGAACAATCCAAGATACTCAGACGTACAGTGCGCTCATTTGCTACAGTTTAGGGGCAATTGAACATAATATTTATGTTGACTAAAAATGCGAAAATACTTCCATATATACTGTTTTACTTTAAGAGGAGTAACTTTATAATTACCGCATATTTGATAAGAGGTTTTGGGGGAGAGATCAGCAGCTCAGCAAGCTCAAAAACAGCTTTTTTCCTGATATTTATCTCAACTGCATAAAGTTCCTGAGAAGAATAAACAAACAAGACAAAACTTTTTAATCTAGAAAAAAATTAAAGTTGACTAAACAATGTAATATTAATATTCTGCATAGGTGTTCCTCAAGGTGTAGTCAGTTGAAGGGCAGCCAACTTTCAAAGTTGTCAAAAATCTATCGATGAGGGGCTGACGTTCGTGTAAAGACAGACTCAAGGACTTCCACGATGCTTCTAAATTTCACCAGCTTAATTCACAATGTCGAATAAAAAGTGTTCATAAATACAAATCACTCTGAAATAATTTAATCAAACACAAACAAGCTTAAGCATTTGATAAATGTAAGTGTATGTTTGAGTGTGTATTTGAAGAGTTGTAGCCGCACACACATTGATTACAGAGCACATACAATCATTAAGTATTTGTGTGTGTAATATCTGCTGTATTGCAGTGCACTTTAAGAACACACACACATAAAGCAGATACTAATCAACACCACAGTCGGTGAAATAAAAGACGGACAGCTCTAAACAGGAAATTATAATACAAACTATCATGTGTAAGGCTGTGGTATTCATACCTAATTAATAAAAGTGTCGTATTACTGCAGGTGTCATCACTGCATGTTTCTGTATTTCAGCACCTCTACGGTGTTGAATCAAAGTTCCAGCCTATTCCACACTTTTATCTGCCTCTCTCTGTCCTTCATGCCGCGCTGTGCTGAAGCCAAACTTGGCGAAATAAAAAAAAAGAAAAGAAAAAAAGTGAAGCCCTGCGAGTGTGCAAACCGCAGCACCAGCAGAAAAACTCCCACCAGCCAATCAGATTCATTAACCTCCACTATCCCACAATCCCCCCAGGGGGACATACAGAGACAAAGACAAACTCTCTCTCCCCCCTTGTGTCCTGCTTGTCCCCCTCTTCCCTCCGCCCATACACCATAACACCCACCCAGTCCTCCCCACCCTGCCTCACATGCGAGCAACAACCTGGTTTAAACACAGGAAACTAAAGTACAGGTTAAATTATTGCTACAAAATATAAAAGATTAAGAGTTTGAGAAGTTTCCACACTATTAAAGGACTGGAATCAAATAAATAAGAGTGGAGGTGCAGCGCTTGTGGCATTTAGATTGAAGCTACCAATGTCTGATCTTTATTATTGCTATATAAAAATAATGGAATTTCATGATTTACATTTAAAGTTGGTCTGCAGGTCATTTAGGTTAATCTAGTGAGAAGTATATTAAAGCATCAACATGTTCCCTGTGTTCTCCTCACCTTCAGCTCTACCGAAGGCCTCTAATGCAGCCAGCCACTCAATTAACCATCAAGTCAACTCTTGCCATAACTCAGTCAACCAACCCCTGAACAAGTCAACAAGTCAGCCGCTCGGCGAAGCAGCCGACCGAGCATCCAGTCAGTCACAGAGCCACGCAGCCGGTGAGCCCCCCCACCTGTCCCTGCTAATTTGGTGAGGAATCAATTAAGGGTGTGTTTGCTGAGTTCTCCTTGCCTTCAGCTCATCTGCTCCTCTCTAATGCAATTGTCCTGTGTGCTGCGTGCAGAGCGGCATAATAAAGTGATAAGGCTAATCAGGTTGGCTGCTCCTCTCCTCTCCCCATACGCACACTACACTTATTCTATTAGATGTGTAATGAGATTCTGCACTCCATCAACACGATGCCGCTATGTGTGTGTGTGTGCATGAGGGAAAGTGTGTGTGTTAAAGTATGAAAGTGTGTGTGTGTTTGAGCGAGAGAGCTTCTGTTCTTGCAGAGGAAATTTGCTCCATTTACATTCTATCATTAGCTTGAAACAAATGTGCCCTTGAGCTTAGCGCCCCTGTCTCTCTCGGCTGCAAACACTTTACTTTGGCAGGCGATCATAGTAACACGCGCGTGCACGAGCAGGCGCACGCACACACCAGCTCCTGAGTGAGACACTTCAGCGTATAATCGAATACAGAAATGCACAAACACACACTTAAACGAAACTAACAGCACAAAGTATGACTCAAATGACTGGTAATGCCGCGCGTGTCGGTGTGAGATCATTAGCTCGGGAATCATCTTACTTTTCATTATGTTAACACGCACGCACGCAAACACACACACACACTTCAATCCATCCACTCATCCCTTCATTTATCCATCTATCTAACAGCCACATCTTACCTATCACACACACACACACACACACACACTCACGCCTTCCAGACAAGTAGAGAGAGTGATGGTGGAGTAGATGTAGAGGACACGGGGCTCTATGATGTGTAGAACAGTTCTGGTCAATGGGCCAGATAATGAGTTGCCATAAACAGCAGCAGTCTTCCACTGTCCAGCTCAGCTCATTACCGTAGCTAGCATATGTAATCAGTGTGTTGCTGGGGCGTGTCTTAATGTACTCCACTCTGCTGTTTCTCAAAGACAGGCCCGGGCCCACAGGGTGGGTCACGGGAAGGTAAGAAAGGATCAGTGGATCATCCTCGGGAAACAGCGGTGATTGGTATTCAAAGCTGAGAACACAGGCCGAGAACAAGACTCCCATTTCCTTTGGATGCTATTTAGACTAAATAAGCTACTAAAGAGAGCATTATGTGGGGAAAATACTCCATTTTAGTCGCTCAATATGTGTTATTTCTGTAAGAATGGAAGCAAGTTGAAGTCAATATGGCTGCAATCTCGTGCAATATAAGAACAAGCTTATATATTCCTTCTTTTGTGATTGACTTCATTTACATAAATCAGAGGGAAGACAAAACAACAGAGGGTTTGCAGTATATGGGTATTTGGGAGGCCAGAAAGCTGTCACAGAGACATAATTAGAAAACACACACACACACACTCACACACACCCTCACACACACACACATACAAACACAATATCAAGCTGTGCACATCCTCATTAACTCCTCGAGTATGATAAAACACGATTCCCTCTCATCCCACCCAAGATTCCATAAAGAGGAGATAGTATTTCAAGCCGCCGACACTAAATCTCTAATTATAACTTTATTTGAAGAAAACAAGGGAGCACTTAATAAGCAAATGAGAGTGATAATAACTCGGAATATGGATTGGACCTAACAGACTAGATTATAGGGGTGAACCCCCGCTGAGAGGGAAAGAGAGAGTTGTAAATAATGTGACAGAATGAGTAAATTATGAGGCTAAATACTCAAAGCTGTAATTATGGCTTTCTTTGAAAAGACAGAGATGAGTGGGTGTGAGGATGAGCGGATAAAAGGAAGTTAACTGCCTTCTTCATGCGCCGTCATTCACACACAACAGACAGACACTCGTTCTGCATCTCCGTCTGCCTCTTGTTCTCTCTGGGTCCGAGTTTTGTTCCACCTTATTTTAAAAAGAGAAAGTTTGTTCTAATGTGAAGATGAAGAAGCAGAAGTTTCTCCTGGTTTGTTTAAGCTGTTAATTTTAGTCTGACGGGAGGACTACTCAGCCAGTGAAAACAGTGTTAAAACAGGTGCAGAAGGGTTTAGTTCGGCTCTTTAGGAGCTTTGTTGAGGCTACAGAAACCTGATGGTGTCATCAGGGTTGACTGTGGTTGTGAAGTTAGAAAAACACGAAAGAAAGAGGCTGAAAATATACAATATATATTATAGGATATGTAGGATCCAGTGTTTTTTCCAAACATAGTAGGGATTAAAAGTTAGGACTTCCTTTATTTATCCATCTTATGCAATATTAATAAATACACATTTATAGCTTAAAATAATACAGTATTGATGACAAACTATGTTAAAGTGTTAGAGAATCATTACTTCATCAATACTCTTGCAAACCTGCCTTGGTTAAGTTCATGTAGAGATCAGGGTTTAAAATGACTAAGTTAGTTGACAAAGTTAGGTGACATTCAATGACATGGTTACAATAATAAGCATTTGGTGAGGAAACATGGTTAAAAGACACTAACACTGACTGTTGATGCAAACAGGGGAGGGTCAGAGGCCTATTTTGTTGAAGTCTGATGTTTGGTTCTTTTATATTGTGACTGGACTTCCTCCTTAGCTCGTCATAATACCTGGGGCTTTTAGAAGACTTTGCCATTTCAATGCGCACATATATATTATAAGCTTTTGCTAACTGATTATGCCATTTTTCTTGAGTTACTAAGTTTGAGAGTGTATCTAGATTTCACAGCATAAGATAGGAGATGACACTTTAATAACTTTTGATGCTTGTTTTAATATTCAAAAGAACAGGCAATGGCTGTCCTAAAGGAAAAGGATGACACGCGGAGATTTCCAATTTTTCAACATGCAAAAGTATGAATAAGGTCCTGTGTCCACAAACGTTTTTTCTGAGCCGGCAGCGCCTATTTTCTTCACAAAACCAATGCAGTTCAGTGTTTTCAGCGCTCGGCGTCCTCAGCGCAAAAACGTCCTCGATGCCAGCAGTTTTTTATCGCTGTGCTCACAGCGCTCTCAGGTGAAAATAGTTAAACTTTTGGAACACCACCACGCTCGTCAATGTTACTTCTCCTTCAACGACCAATCAAAATCAAGAAGGGGCGGGACAATTGCAAAGGAGAAGTTTATCTAGCGTTTTTACGAGGGTACAATTTTCAGGTGTAGAGCTGCTTCTAATGTCAGGACACGATTCTTTTACATTGTTTTTACGTTTTCTTTGTTACATATCCATGAATAAAAGCAAATATTAAGCCTACAGAGCAATTTAAAACAGACTTAACAGTCACTACCGAGGGAAGCGGAAGTGCTGCCAGACAAGTTTTGTAAGCGCTGGTGAGAAGCGCTCTGAAATTGAGGTTGTGGGCGCTGCCAACCGAAAAAAAATAAACCTGTTCTCGGACACAGGCCCTAAGTACGAGCATCAAAATGATAGCACAACCTACAATTAGGAAAGTGGTGTGATGTGAAATGGCCCTATAGGTGTGCATTGTACACTGCAGGTCGAAACATTGCACTACTAAAAACTTGTGAGCTTGGAAGTTTTGGAAGGTTCAGTGTGGACGGCCTATTGTTCCCTCTTGTTGCTGTGATTTGTCCTGTATATGCACCCACTTTGGGTTGCATGTGTGCATCATACATCTATTTTTCAGGTTTTTTAACCATTGTTAAAAACGCACGGGGCGTTTAAAGGAAAAGTGTTCTTTGATTTGACAGCCTGACAAAAAGGCAAAAACCTACAACCCACAACATCATTAAATAATGTCATGAGTCCAAACCCACTGAGCTTCAGAAAGAATATCAATTCTGTCTAATCTTGTGGTACAAGTCATTGCTTTGTACAGTATTTATGAATCAGTGGTACTGTTATGACTTCTCAACCCCAATTTAACACGCGATCCCAGCTCTCTGTCTCTTTTTTTTGCTTCCTCTCTGTAACCCATTCTGTTCCTCTCCGTCTTCGTCTGTTTCCACACCGTTCCCAAATCTCTTTAGATTTGTCTGCAGCTACACGATCTGAAATTGACTTGTAAAGAGGAGACAAGTATTCACAGAGGGTTTAGCCATTCAAGGTTGATTTCATTTTATCGCTATCAGGCCTGTCTGTCTGTTTGCATGTTAAAGATATGAGCCGAGCGTGCACACGTGTGGGTGTGTGCGTGAGTGTGTGCTACTCGCCGCTTTGTGTCTCTGCCATTCAGCCAGCTGTACATATGTCACACAATCTCCCTTTCTATACATGGTTATATTTGACATATGCTTAACGGGGGCTGGGGGGATCGCTCGCAGCGCTGTGTGCTCATGTAGGTGTGTGTGTGTGTGTGTCCCTGAGCAGCAGTCTGTGCTCCTGTACCAAACCAATGAAGTTGTCTGAGAGTGACAGCTTCATTATCTTGTATGAAAGTGGGACAAATGGAGGCTTGTCTCTCTATCACTCTGCGTGTAAGTATGGAGAAACAAAAACCCTAACACACACACACACACACGCACACGCACAGGGGGACACGCATCTACTTCTGCAGCCTTATTCTTACTTTTATTTCTTCCCTAAATTCTCTCCTCCTATCGCTCTCTCTCATTCTTTCTCCTGATGAGCATGCGTGTGTGTGTGTGTATGTGTTGGCAGCTGGGACCAGTAAGTGATGACTGTGTCTAAATGTTGATCACTGGGAGATGCTCTGTTGTTCTGAAATGAGGTGGTAGGGGAGATGTGTGTGTGTGCGTGCTTAGGGGGGTCGCTGGCAGATGTCAAACAGTTGAAGCCTCACACAGACGTGCTGACAACTCTCTTAGTAACCGGGCACCTTAGGGGGGCGAGACAGGTGTGTGTGTGAGAGAGACGGGGAAACAGACGTGACCTACCCCCCCCCAACTCCATCCCATCTGCATCCTGACATCTGACAGGGGGCATCACACCAGGCCAATCCACCCATCCATGTGTGTGCGGTGCTTCATATCCAATAGGAAGGTAATAGTATGTAAATGACCTCACATATGTCATCTATGAGATGACTGGGATGGACACACACACTTTTCCCCCTCCCTCTATTAAACACACACACTCTATGCCCTCAGGGTTGGGGGGGTCTCGGCCCCTGTCTGATTTCTTTGGGTCAGTTTCTCACACTTCTGACAGGGTCACACACCTCTCCTCTCATTATTAACCTGCAGAGAAACGCCACAAAGCCAAGCCACTGAGAACGTATAAAGGTGTGTGTGAGTGATTTAGAGAGAGACGAGGTGTGTGTGTGTGTGTGTGTGTGTGTGTGTGTGTGTGTGTGTGTAAAGGAGATTGAGAGAGATGGAGAAGCTGAAGTGTGTGTAGGAGTGTATAGAGAGACAGGTAGAGGGACTCTCTGCGTTATGTGTGTGTGTGTGTGTGTGTCCTCGGGGCATTACCTATCACATTAGCGGAATGACAGACTGCCCGGCCTCCTCTCTCATTTCCTGTCAATCAAGCGCAGAGCATCACATTCAGCCAACAATACCTCACTTTAAAGAGAAAAAACAGCCAATTACAGTTCCAACATGGCGCCTCTTGTGCTTTAGGACAGTTTAATGTACATCTATGAACATTCAGAACCATTTAGTAGCCTTTACCCCCACGTCTCCCATCTGAAACCACATCCCTGCAGCCATTCCCTGTCCCATATAGGCAGCTTCCACTTTAACATGGCTATAATAGTATGCAAAATGGCCACAAGGGAGACGAAGATCATACATATTTTCAGAACAATAATGGATGCAGTGAATATGTAAGTTCTCACCTGTTATCGAGGCATTTTTCATTCAAGCTGCAAACTGACGCTGCAGCAGAGAAAGAACAGATGCAAGGGGATCAAAGGCACATAAAAACATATTGCAGAAAGATAGAAAAGAGAAGTGTGTGTGTGCGTGTGTGTATACAGGCGTGCCCAGAACCTTCCTCTTTTTGCTCCCATGATTCACAGCGTGCTGTAAGATTTATAAAAAATTAAATCCCCTCTAAATTCCATCACAGTAACTGACAGGATTAGAGTGTGTGTGTGAGGTGACAGGTGATGAGAGAGTCCTGCACTGTGGTCACTGCTGATACACAATAGGATTATAACCAACACCTACCTGTGTGTGTGTGTGTGTGTGTGTGTGTGTAAGCAGAGCAGTGACCAACAGAAGAGGCTCCTGAATGATAAACAGACACTACATCCGTCTTTGTTCCTCCCTTCTTTGTCTTTATCTATCACTCCATCTCTCCCACCATCTGGACCCTCTGTCTAACCCCCCCCCACTCATATCCCCTTACACACACACGTATACACACACGTATACACACATGTTGAGTTTTTTGTGTGTGCATGTTATGTGTAATCGTGTCTTTACATTCTGATGGAAATCGGAGGCGTGTCCGGAGTTCGGAGTGCAGGAACCTGACACAGCAGACCGAAAGAAAACGTGTATTTCAAGCTTAAACGCACATTTGACTTTTTTCAGTATTTAAGACAAATCTTAAAGCTCCTGTGAGGAGTTTTTAGCTGGTTATGAAATGGACTGAAATTAATTCTGATGCCTCTATGTGAGCTACAAAATCAAAGCAGAGCATCAGCGACAAGATTGATGATTTCTATATAGTTATTTTTAATGCCTGAAACCACTGTCAGGGGGAAGGTGTCAGACGAAGTGATTAACTGCAGGCTGCCAAATCAGCCTTTTTTCTAAATTCATATTCTCACAGCAAGTGATACATTTGATTGTTAAAGAAAGCAGGATGAGATTTTTTGTTAAAAAACATTTTCAGGACAAGATCAGCAAAGAGATTCAAAGAGGTTCGACTTTGTCCACAGGGGGCGCCAAAATCAGCACAAACCAAATCCTCACAGGAGCTTTAAGGTAATCGAGCAAATAGATATAACCATAAAAACTGATACTTACTACCGATATTTTACTCAATAATATTTCTTCAGTATGTCAGTAAAAAAATAAAATTCAAATGTAATTTTCTATGTCAAATTAGGAAAACAGGAACCTTATTTCTAGGAGATGGGGCTGAGCATTGGCAGTGGCTGCTGAGTGGAAACAATTGAAGTAGCAGCAAGAGTGATTATCACAAGTCAGACAATGTGCAGCTGCACAACGGTGGTGGCATTGTCATAATAACGCATGTGTTTTTATTCAATAAGTTCAGTCTGAGTCTCCTTTTATAGTTATTAAAGACAATGCCTGCACATGTGTAGTAATGCATGTGTGTCTCTGTGTGTGTGTGTGTCTGCCCCCCCAGGCTCACTCCATCAACCTCCCCTCACCACCAGCTGTCTCCCCTCATTTACATACTCTCTCCTCCCACTAATGGAATTAGCCACAAGTTTCCTGAGGTGAGGCAACACACACACACACACACACCCACACACACACACACACACAGACGCAGATCTATAGACACAAGTGTGTGTACAGTATGTGCGTGTGTACAAGATATTTTGGTGCTGATGGGTTTGTGTATTGGGGATGGGCTGGGAAGGTCAATCGGAAGACATACAAAGATCGCAGCTTAGTCCAAAAAGGTGAGAAAAAATGATCAGAATATTCCTCCTCCTCGGAGCTATGACACCTTCAGTTTTGAGGGGTTTTAGATAATTAAAGGTAAAACAGAAGAAAGCCAGTGAGCAACCTCTAAGGAAGCCAATCAAGTTTCAGAAGTAGCCTGAGCTAACAGAAGAATCAAAACGTGCAAGTTACTGTACCTGTAATGTTTAATGCTTGCGCTTTCACTCCAACCGAAGTTTAACTAGACTAAATTTGCTCCTGTTGCAGCTAGTCAGGTCAAGAGGGTGGTGCTCCTGTACCTAAAAGCCATGATCAAACCCGAGTCTCCTTCACAGCATTTCCTCTAGACAAAAAACTAAAGCTGGGAGAGAAAAATGTTTGGGGATACTAGGTAAAGACAGATTGTCTATTCTTCAGCAAGAACTTGAGGAGATATTGAACCTCTTTTTTTTCTGTCAACAGCTGTAAGCTAGCTAACGTCAGCCTCAGGACTATAATATTGCTTGCAGTGGCCCCATCTCCTTCTGTCTCGTTGGCGTTTGTCGTCTGGCTTGTAAAATATTGACGTAAACATCTACATTTTGAATACTAAATTTCAAACATGTTTGATATTATCAGGACAGCTCACTGAGTCTGCCAGTCATTCAGAGGTTCAACGCAGACTCTGTAAAGCCCTCACATTACCAGATAATCTGGGCTGAACACCAACCAAGGGCCCAAACCAGATTTCTCCCTATTTTTGGGAGGAGCATATCGGATATAAGCCTGTAGTCTGAGCTCAGCATAGGTGAATCATGGGTAATAATCATTTTTCATTGCTGACCTTTTAACAAAAATGAACTATCATGATAGAGCTGAAGGTCAACTGTTAGAAACTTTACTTCCCACCCCTCTTCCCTTTTGTCCTTACCATGACCTTGAGAAAGTTTCATATGTCCCACTCAGCGACCTCCTCCAGTCTCTTTGCTGTCTCCTCTGCCCCTTCTCTGCCGATGGTGCTCTGTTTCCTTTTGTTTTGTCCTCCATCACTCTGTCAGCAGGTCCCGTCCATCAATACACAACTGTCAGTCACTGGGGTGACAATTGGCAGCTGTCGATAGAGTGTAGAAGAGCGCCAGTCTGTATATAGGCCTCAACTACCAAAATGCTATCAGCTGCCAATAAACACACAAACACATGAACGGGTGGACTCACACAGAAGCACAACAGACACAGACACAGACACACACACACACACACACTGTTCTCTTTGAATCCTCATCACACCTGATCATCGCTGACACAGGGAAATTTGGTTTGGTAGCAACGAGATGAGATCAGATGAGGAAACAAAGAACCACCTTCTGACTATTCAATCTTTGGCAGCACACACACAAACACACACACACACGCGCACACACAGACACACACACATTGATGAAGGTCTTTGACACAGACTGGAGTCACTGACACATGGCTCCCTCTACTGGAGACCTACAAGACCTTTGACAATGACATTCAGTCCCTGGTTACACTGTAGCACATTAACATTCATTAATTGATTCAATCATCCATCTATTCATTTAATCACTCCTCCCTCTCTCTGCCACCCTTTTCCCATCACTCCATCAAACTCTTCCGTCTTTCCTTCCTGATACCTTCTCTTATTCATTTATGTGCTGAACTTGTTGTTGATCCCTTTTTTGTTTCCTCCCTTTCAACCCGCTGGCCTCTAACTCCTTTTCTTTTTCCTTTGTTGTGTTTTAGCTTTCTTTTTCTCATGTCCTTAATGACCTTTGGAAATTCTTGTGATGCAGGATCAAAGCTTCTTCCTGGTGTAGGAGCTGAAAAATGTACGTGTCTGCTTGTGGCATGGCTGTTAAAACAACCTTAACAGAAAATCAGCTATTGTATGAAGACTGAATGACTTCTACATTTTTTATGGACTTGTGATTGGTCAGTCATGGATACACTTGATTGGAAGTTGTCATAGCATGTGATTGTTAAGTCACTTCAGCACCTGCTTGAACTACCACACGGCTCCTTTCACCATTTTAACGCGGCGGCCATCTTCCTTTGACACCAGTCTCAGGGTGGAAAGCTCAAACATATATATATATATATAACATATTTTATAACACATAGCCACCATCAGACAACAGTGGAAAACAGCATCAGCCACTTCCTAGCAAATATTACCGTTAGGAAGTGGCTGATTGCTAACATTGCCATATTGTTTTGTACAATATGATAGGAACGATGTCATTTGCTAACAGAATGCTAATGTTAGCTGCTGTTTGATGCTAGCTAAATGGTTATCAAATGTGTTGTTTTTACAAAGCTGAGCCTGTGTATGCATTTCCTGTCGTATCTTATAACCTTTTCAAACGAAATGTTGGCATCCAGCCACTTTCTCACTAAGAGATATATAAGCTAGGAAGTGGCTGTATGCTATTATTAGCTGTTTTCTGACAGTAGCTAAAAGGTTATCAAATATGTTTTTCCTAACTTGAAATATGGCTAGATGTCCCGCCACCTATTAACTGTTCATTGTCTTTTTAGGTGCTGATCAGTTTGAGGTGGTGAAATGATAAGAATTTGTCAGATACCAACATCTATAACCTGACTTATAACAGCAGCATTAATTTCTAACAGCATTTAGGCTTCCAACACTTAGCAGGAAGTCAGAGGAAGATGGCTGCTGTTATAATATGGTTAATTTGAAAATCTCATTATGAGGTTTGTTAAAACTGTATGATCCTCAGACTAATTGTGTTTCTTGTGCTTTTGTACTTTCTGTTTTCGTCTTAGACCAATCATAGAAAGAACTGGAAACAGCCAAACCAGATCGAGAAAAACAGCTCAGAGAAAAGGAAGAACCAAGCAGACAAATAGAATATACTGACAGGATTGTGTAGGGGAAATGCCAGCCTGTCTGCTTCTTTTTTTTTTTTACGCACATGGCGTCCATCCGGATGAGAAATGTGATTACAAATGAGAGTGTGAGTGAGAGAGCGGAGTGCCACAGCTGGCATGGCATCTGGCTTGGCATATCGTTGCCCGGCCTCGCCCGCTGCCTGTGCGCTCTAATGTGGCTGTCGACAAGCCCATTAAGAAACCATTACTAAATGCTCTGTCTCTGCTCCTCTTGCACGCCTTATAGCACAGGCCCGGGGGAACGCCAGCATCACGGAGGAGAAGGAGAGGAGAGTGACGAGACAGACAGAGAAGAAAGAAGAAACAGGTTGAGGATTGAATAAAGACAGAGGGAAAGTTTGGGTTAGAGAAAGGGTAGATTTAATGATTAATCTTTGGTGCCCGGTCTGTGACTGAAAGTGATGGAGAGCAGAGACTCTGAACTCTTTTTATACTTCACCATCAAAACAGAAAGGGCTGTGAGGAAGTTCTGCCTCAGGGCCTCGTAGGAGGAGGTGTCATATGAAGACAAAATTCAGACCTGTCTAAATAATTAACACTCTAATTTCAAATAAGCTGCAAAAGTCTTCCAAAGATGATACATTTGTTAAATATATTGTTATGGTACTTTTTAAAGCTGAAACAATATTAGATTGAGAGATAATCAGTTGTTTGCAGACATTTGATAGAACAAACAACATGAAAACAAATGGTAGATTAGTCAATAATGTAGTTATTTTACAATTGGGTGTATGTTAAGCTAAAGATAACAAGGTCCTGAGAAGAATATAAAAAGCCATAAATAAAAAAAAGTCAGAAATAGTGCAATTTAGTTCCCTGTACACAAAGAGCTGATTTTACAACATAAATTATGTTTTCTTTTACATGGATGGCCGGGTGCGTGTGCGTCGCTTGCCTGGGGAAGACATGGCACCAGGATGCATTATGGGAAGAAGGCAAGCAGGCGGAGGCAGTGTCTGTTAAGTCACTGTCTATCGCTGAATGAGGTAACACAATGTTGATTGAGCCTATGGCCCACTGATGAAAGCCTTTGCATTTGCAGTATTACGGATTGGGTGTCTGGTGCGACTTTCGTGGAAAAAAATCACAAGCGGCGCCCAGTTAGTGACGTTTTCCATCACCCAGCAGTGATTGGTCTGCCAGAGAGGGTAGGAGGAGCTAAGCGGCTGCTTTTCCGGTCTCTGCGAGTGTTGCGCGTAAACAGTAATCTACAAACAAATAAAGAAAAGATCGATGACTACAGATACAAGTTCAAAAATAAGTGAGAAGAAACAAATTCGAAGCTCAGATGAAGGCAAACAGTCCAAAAAGGAAAACGAACGTCAGCGAAGAAAATCAAGAGTTACAACCGTTACTACCGGAGCCAACCATGGACGTCACACATGTGACACTGCCTGGATATCTGTGCTCCCACAATAGTTTTGTCGCCATAGGTGCCGCCAAACGAGATTGAAACTGAGATCTTTGAGATTAGCACTTTAAGACGTCTAGTGGAGTCCATGCCTTGATGGATCAGGGCTGTTTTGGCGGCAAAGGGGGACCTACACAATATTAGGCAGGTGGTCATTATGTTATTGCTGATCGGTGTAACTACCAATGCTGCTTCAGTGAAGTCTTTGGCGTTTTATTTCTGGACTATTAAACTTGTACATGTGACATGGGTGTTTCTCTAACAAAACATTGGTTTGGGATACAGAACGAACGCATGGTTGCAACACACATGTGACACAACAACATCATATGTATTTCTATGATAATGTGGATGTTATTATACAGATTATAGTAGCCCAAGTAGCTACTATTTTAACAGTATGGAGCTGTTGGTGAATAGCATGGGAGAACTGTTTCATATATTTCCCATTGCTGGCACTATCACAGCTTAAAGGCACACACGCCGTTTCTGAGAATAACTCAGAGTATAACCAGTTTGGACCTGATCATGTTGCTCATTCCCACTCAGCGATTCTGATTTACACACATTCTGAACAATGGAATGAAACTGACAGACAGACAGCAGAATACTGTGAAATGTGTTTTCTTTGAGAAAAAGGCAACATGAGGTGAACCCAATGGGAGAAAATGGTCACATGAACACATCAGGCACTGAAATACATACATTATTTGTGCAACAAAGTGTCTTTCTTTCTTTATTGGTACTTCTGTTCATTTCCTGATGTCAGGAGGAGATGTGACCCACAACGCTGCCTTCCTTGGAGCATAGACCAGGAGACCTACTGTAGATGTTGTTGGAGGTGAACTCTGTCATGAAGGGCTGTAAAGGAGGAGAGGATAGGGGAGGCAGAGAGGGCACATGGAGGAGGGACGGAGGGAGAATTTAAACTTAAAGAAACGGAGGGACATTCAACCATTTATGTCTTAATTAGGTTACGATATAACCTTTTAAAGATTAATTTAAAAAAAATTGTGTGTGCAAAATAACCATATTTCCAAATAGGGGCTTAAATTACCATGAATATGGCAGAAGAAAGCGGACATTGCCATGACAGTGTTCTGGCTTTCATAAATAGAGATGATGATGTATATCCATCCATTATGATTCACAGATACACTCACCAAGACTGTGTGCAACTTCCTGCTTGTGCTTGTGTGTGTGTGTGTGTGTGTGTGTATGAATGAAGCGGTGAATTGCTCTTTTCATGAGTGACTGTGACAGGTTTCTCATCAGGCCCTGAAGCTTCCTCACAGTTAGAGAACATGTACATCACAGCCCTCCCAAACAACACGCACACGCACACGCACACACACACACACACACACACACACACACACACACACACACACACTAAACCAATTGATGGTGGAAAAGTGAGAGTTTTCTATGAAACTACAGACTACCAGAGACATCGCTGGAACCACACGTGTATGTGTGTGTTTGTGTGTCTGCACCGGCTGCTGGAACTAAGCGGGGCTCTTAATCACGGTTGTAACAGGCAACATTACCGGCAGCGGCAGCAGGCTAATGATGAATGCCCGAGTCTCCGTGCAAACCCTGACCTCCTTTTCTGCTGCGATGCACAAAAACATTCACAAACACATGTGTTTGTGTACACACACACACACACAC
Organism: Semicossyphus pulcher; assembly: GCF_022749685.1. Lineage (NCBI taxonomy): Eukaryota > Metazoa > Chordata > Actinopteri > Labriformes > Labridae > Semicossyphus > Semicossyphus pulcher. Next base: position 22,797,659 of record NW_027211603.1, read on the forward strand.
ACACACACACACACACAGCGGCCTAAGTTTGCATCAACACATACATCTTGACAAAAAACACTGCTGAGGCAAAGGAACATGGATAAGATGCTCGCACACGTGTGCACACACACACACACACACACACACACACACACACACACACACACACTTTCCTGTTCCATAGGTAGATCTGAGCCCACTTTTATAACCAACCTGGATGCTCTGGGAATGCACTACGCATGTCACTGTTGGTGTGTGTGCGTTCATGGATGTGAGTGTGTGTGTGTGTGCAGGTGAGAAATGAAACATCCTGTTCAAGCAACACAAGCAGTGTGATGTCCAAAAAGACCCCATAACGTACATATCTTAAGCTTGGAGCCGGAGAAAGACGGACCAGGAAAAATTGCGAGGTAAATCAGAGAAAGAGAGAGAGTGACAGAGAGCAGGGGAGAGAAAGAGGAGTGGAGATATTAGAGTATTAAATGAAATGTAAATGAGAGAGAAAGAGGCGGAGAAGTAGAAATAAAAGAGAGAAAGAGCGATCAGTACATGAGAGAGACAGATGGTAAAAAACGAGAGTAGACGAGAGAGATTTTGCAACAGAGGGAGTGAGTAGTTATGAACGAGTGTAAAGTTTTGATGAAGGACAAACTAATGTCAGGGACTGGGGCTGTGCGGGCTTCCTGCTCCGCGGCTACCACATGTGATCCCGCCTGTCACTCACACTCCATCGCCATGACAATCATCGTAATGCCGACGCCTGGGGGCGGGGACAAGCCTGTCCTTGTAACAAACAGAACCCCTCCGCGCTGTGACGCCAGCAACTGAGAAGATCTCTCACACACACACACACACAAACATCACACGGTGAAGGCTCACAGATAGAAACTCTTGCATGAAAAAGTTGAAGCAAATTCCAGTTTAAATTCAGCTAAATTTTTTTGGCAACATTGATGCGATGTGATGTGTTACTGTCACAGAGTCCTGAACATGCTGCGTGTTTTGTCAGACATGTTAATTACATAAGCACATGGATGACAATGCAGGTGCAATCTAGATGTGTGTGTGTGTTTAGAAATGTATATACGGTGCATACGAGGTTGTGATCGGTGTGTTCACATATCATATGTGTGATTGAGAGAGGAGTGAGAGAGAGACAGTGTTTGTGTGTCTGTGTGCTTGTGTGTGTGTGTGTGTTAGCCATGGGGTAGGGAGCAGGGACTTGTCAAGCTGAGGAAGAGATGGCAAACTGGATGGTGATGCCAGCCCTGTGTGACAGCTCCTTCACACACATATGCACACACTCACACGCACACACGTACACACATGCTGTAACCCCCCCAAACCTGCCCTAGCCCGCACTGCAGAGCTGTGAAAGCTGGGACGCAGAAAGAAAACGAGACTGGTGGAACCTCCTTTTAACTGGAGGCTGATTGGTGTGTGTGTGTGTGTGTGTGTGTGTGTGTGTGTTTGTGGGAGGGAGGTGGCGTGCTTGGGGGGGCGGGTTCAAAGTGTCACATCAATTTGTAGCTGTGCTGTTTCTGAAAGAGGCTAACCCCACTGCCACTTAAGCTTAGCACAACAGTGAACGGCATACTCGCGGACAGGACACATACATACACCACACACACACACACACACACACACACACAAACACAAACACACACACACATGCACACACACACACACTTGCAGACATACACAGAAATGCAGGCACGCACTGTTATACAATTTCTACAGTTGTCAAATTCCAAATCCTTCACAAAGTGTCTGTGTAGTTTGTCATTTTGAACTGCTGCTGCAAAATATTCTTGTTACAGTTGAAACTAATGTGATCATGCAGCACCAGGTGTCATAACACAATATAACAACACATACTATTAGTGGTTATTTTACATAGAGGAGGATCAGTGCAGCAGAGCTCTAAAAAACCCAACACCATGCTAACAATCGCAGGCCTTGAAAGCCTTATTCCAGCATCTACATCTCCACACAGCACACTCACATCGTTGAGTTGAATGTCATTTTATAAAAGTCTATCGCAGCTTTTTGCTAAAATTGTATTTTTGTTGCGGGATGCCCCACTGTGCCTCTGAGCCCACAGCGCAAGCAGCCGACTGGGGTGGAGTTGCCGGTTAAAAACCCCCAGGGGTGACCTGGCCAGGGCCCCAGACCACTTTAACCACTCGTCTCCATTAACAGGCTCCCAGATATCATTATGCTCCCAGGGGAGCAGGCGTGCTCTAACCAACCATTTACCCTCTCTCCTCTATTTCTCTCTCGTCGCTCCCCCTCTCTGCCATCATGTTACTCAATGAAAAAAGACAGCGAGGAGAAAAAATATGAGATTGATTTATTTGCTTCAGTGTTCTTTGGGATGGAGTCCTCTCCCTCTCTTTCTACCCCGTTTTTTCTCTCTCCCTTTCTCTGCAAACTGAAACCAATTAGCGAGCAGAGCACTTGTAGCGGGGAATGTAGGGCAAGCGAGGAGTAATAAAAAAGTATTGACTTTTCTGTGACTGTACGCGGCGTGAAAGGGGTGCCGCGGCCTTGTCCGACATGAAAGGAGCTCCATTAATTTCACTTATTTCACCCAGGCCCCTGTCAGGAGGCCCTAATGCGTCCCAGGCGCACTTCTCACATGCAGGCACTCAGACAGCGCCACGCAGCTCCAGCGTGGTTACCAAATGAGTTTACATTATATATCAGAGCGAGAGAGGGAGAGGGGAGCGCAAGAGAAAGGAGTAATTTCTAATTCCCTGGTTGAGACACAAAGCGAGGCCTTTCATACGTAGCTAATTTTGCCTCAACCTCACCTCCTCATCCTTCTCCCCGTCACTTTCTCTTTTTCGTTCTGCATCATGTAAAGGCCACAGCTCCCGGGCAATGACTTACTGTTCCAAAACAGGACCACAGCACTTCAGAGTCAGATAGTAAGACACTTTTCTACTCAGTTAACCATCAACAAGACCAAAAGATCTGTTGCAAAAACATTGCTTCTGGCCTCTTACTGTGATTCCTGCACTTTAATAGATCATCATAGAATAAAATGAAAAGCATAGAATAGAACAGAATAAAATGTCAGCTGTCTAGATGCACATCAGACTTTGATGATTTGTGTGGAAAAAAGCCTCACACAGCTCGTCTTATCACATTAGCAGCATGCTACTTCCTCCTTTAGCAACAGTTTAAAGTAATAATCTCAAAGATTTTCATTTAAATAAATGTGTGTTAAGTCTCTATCTACCACCAAATGAGGTAACACAATGGTGATATAGCCTATGGCCCACTGATGAAAGCCTTTACATTTGCAGTTTTACAGACTGGCTGTCTGGTGCGAGATTCGCGGCAAAAAATCACAAGCGGCGCCCAGTTAGTGACGTATTTTCCATCACCCAGCAGTGGTTGGTCTGCCAGAGAGGGTAGGCGGAGCTAATCAGCTTCTTTTCCAGTCTCTGCAAGTGTTGCGAGTAAACAGTAATCTACTATGGCTGAACATACAAAGAAGAGATGGATGACAACAGACACAACTTCAACAATAAGTGAAAATCTAAAGAACGAGAAATAAATTCGACGCTCAGATGAAGGCAAACGGGACCATCAGTGAGGAAAATCAGAAGTTACAACCGTAACAATCAGAGCCAACCGTGGACATCACAAATGCAACACTGTCTGGATATCTGGGAAGTGTGCTCCAGCAATTTATCGCCATAGGTGCCGCCAAAGAGAACGAAACTGAGATCTTCGAGATTACCACTTTAACTTTGACATCTTTAAAGGAAAAACGCATCAAAAACTCATCCAGCTGTTTATATAGGCTCTGCTTTCTAGCCACATTACGTGCATATTTTTTCGTGAAAACACGGTCTTCAGTGCATCTCCCTGTGGCGTTATTTTAATTGTCTGCAGGGTTGATCAGAAACGTGTTTAAGTAAAGCCAGTTAGCAAAAATAAAAGCTCTAAGAACTTTTCTCATCCGACTCTTTAGGTTAATTTACCTGGAATTTTAAAAAAGTTGTGTGCGCGTGTATACGTGTGTGTGTGTGTGTGTGTGTGTGTGTGTTAGAGCCTGTTGTATTTACATGCATGCATACAAGTGTATTGCAGAGATAGATGTACCCAACGAGTGTCTGTTTGTGTGTGCGTGAGTGCATGTGTGTGTGTGTGTGTAAAAGAGCGAAGAGTGAGAGGCTATCTGCAGACAGAAACTAATCAGTGTGTGTGAGATAAGAAAGCAGCCTTTATGGTGTATGGTAATCAGCCCCCCCTCGGCCTGCCACCGCCATGCATAATCACCACGACTTATTCACATGATTGATGAAATATGCGTCTCTGAAATCCGAGCTGCTTTTGTTATCATCCTGTTTTCCCCCTCTCCCCCCCCCCTCCTTCCTTTTCTCTCAATCTTTTTTTGTCTTGTTCAATCTATCCGTCCCTCTAAATATCTCTCCCCCGCTCTGCAGTGGCCAAAGATGTTTGGAACCATGTACAAACAAGAAATTACACACACAGCATGGGGTCCCTCTTGAAACTCTACATGCATACACACATACACGATTTACACGTACTTTTCTCTCATAAGGTAGTAATATGATGCATGAAAAAAGAGACATCGTCTGAATAGGAATATGAAGATGGGAAGAAGGAAAAAGAAAAGATAAGGGTAAGAGGAGACATATTAATTGTTCTGTCCTGCAGAGAGAAGTGTTGGCTGGATTAGAGGGATGAGAAGAGAGAGAGATGGAGGGATAGATGGAATTAGATGGATAGATGCTTCGGAGGGCTCTTGTCATTGACACTCAACAGCATTAATCAGGGAACAGATGCAGAATTCACAACTAATGCAAAATGGAGAAACAAAGAAAGAAACTAAGGCAAACACAAAGCAGCAGCAGGTGAGGATACGACTACTGAGGGAATGGGGGGCTACAGTTGACATGAGTCTGTACAGACATAAAAGTACTGACAGTTAAAGCCTTCAGATGTCTCCTCCTGTACTCTTACTGGCAGAGACACTGCACTGCTTTTGCCACACCATAACTGACTTGGGTCTGAATACAGGCCTGTGGTTTACCAAACCCCATTTTCTACAGCTTGCATTTTATCTGCCATCCTCCAATATTGCAGTCATTTTTTGACAAATGATGGAATATATAGCCTCAGCAATTATGGCCTTGCAAGTGCAACAGCAAAAAGATTTGGCTGCAAATCCAGAATCTAAATTGGTCAATCAATTTCCATTACTTATTCTTGTCTATCATACGTTTAATTGCTTTTTCAATCTAGGATTTGTCAACGTTTTTTCTCAGCGTAAACTTTTCTGCATATTCAGCCATGCATTTGAAGGTCAGGTTTAGTTTTAGGTCCCAGAGGGTCTGTCCAAGTCAACAGAGAAGTAGAACTCATGCAGAATGTTCGGCAAGAGGACTGGGCCGAGGAAAGTTTATCAAACCTGATTTAACTTTTCAACTTTCTGTCCAATCAAACAAATGCATGCTCACAAACCCGGTGGATTACTTTGTAATGTGAATCCCACATTTTTACAATTTGCCAAGAAATCAAAACAACAAAAGATTGTGCTTTGATTGTGCTGTGATTACTATCTGAAGTGGTACAATCCTACCTAATAATATTAAAGTTAGTCCTCTGGCTCTGTCTCGAGTAGCAAAAAAAACAGTAGTAGCTACATTAGCCTACAATTAGCTAGCTAGCTAGCTATGCCTTGCAGAACTTCCCGCAAATGCATCTTCACATGGTGCTGGAATTTGCTAAAAGGCTCCGTCACCTTATTTAAATGTCCCAAAAAATGAGGACATGAAGAGGAGGCGGATTCATTTAGTGAAGTGCCACCTTAATGGAGAACTAAGGATCACCATCAAAACCCGTCTCTGCAGTGAACTTTTACACAGGCTAGTTTTGCAAACTTTTATCAGAGACAACTGGGATTAATGGATTCTCCACTAGGCTAAAGTGCTCCCTAATAATATTAAAGTCTTCATTGGAGTATTTTAACATCTAATAAACACAGATATACTTGTACAGGCCTTTGTGGAACTTATTTCATCATCTTATCGATAGCTAAAACAACAGGCCACCACCAACACAGCCCCTAGCGTTTCTTTAACACTAGGCTGCTTTTTGTCTGAACTTCCACTTAGAAGGGCAAAATGGCTTTGGCCCAGGACTTGTAGAGCTTATGCTAACATACAATATCATAAAAGACTAGAAGAGACAAAGCTTGGGAAGGGGACTAGGACTTGGACTGATTTGGGCTGAGAGTACGCACTGGGGGAAGGCGGGGGCTGAGACTCAGGGTAAGATTAAGACTGGGGCTGTGGCTGGTGAATTAAGGCCCCCAGCCTCAGGGTGCTATTACATATCTATAATGAGAAACGGAGACGAGGGGGGCTTGTCTTTGCACCTCGGCACACCTTAGATTAAATATGCACAATTCCCATGCAAAACGGGCCAGGCACAGCCGGGACCAGCGTCGCTGTCTAATCCCCCGTGCTGGAGTTGTTTCAGCCAGGGTTAACAGGCTCATCAGTCAACACAGGCTGCTTAGCACAGGACATCAAGGCCATTTGCAGGTTTAAGTGTTTGTGATTGCTTCCCCTTTCCAGATCCCACCAACCCCAACCCCCCACACATGCTCCCTGTGCTGGCTAGTGAGCATATGAGCATGCAATAAGACACACAGGCATGCATATATATCAACCATCTAATATCATATAGGTAAAGGAGTAGACACATCAACAGACAGACAGTCGGACGGATTTACTGACCAACAAGGACGGATGGACTGACAGGCCAACAGACAGACAGGCTGGATCTTTTAAGAACACTTATAAATGGAGTTAAGAAAACAATGAACAAGGATTCCTCACAGACAAAAAACAACACATACAACGTAAGAGAAAACACACAAGACTAGAAAAACATCTTCTACCTCCAATTAGAAAATGTATTCTTTTGCTTTTTTGATGGCAAAACCCACACGTAAGTCTATGTATGCTGTCTGCTGTATTTTCTGTGTCCGTCTACACCGCAGCTTCATCACAATCTATTTGCATTTCACAGCCAGAGTTGACTTCTATCACCAACACACTGCTGTATGAGAGGGCTGTCATGTTCCTCGAGTATGTCCGTGTGTGTGCGTGTATTGAGAACTCAGCTATTTGATAGCATACACACACACACACACATAGACATGTACACACAACTACAATACATAACGCATTGTGTGCGAGGAAAAGCGGTGGGGGGCAGAAAAAAGTTGCAGCTAGGTACTGCAGATGAAGACGAAGACGAAGACAGAAAAAGAGGACGAGCGTGCGAATAAACAAGACAGAGGGAGAAAGAGAGTGATGGCAGGAGGTAGAGATAGAGATGGGCAGTGATTATACCACACTACATACTGTATGGTTCAGTGGAGCATATCTGCACAGGGACAGGCGGTCCATTAAAAGCACAGACATCCTTATCCTGCTTGTCTGCCTGCTTTCTCTTACATCCATGTATACACAGAGAGGAAACTATCTAAATAAGCCTGAAAGGGATCTGATGTTGACTCAGAATTACCATTAAGGCAATGCTTTTTATACAGTAAGTCTTTTTTATCTTCTGGCTAGATAGTTGTCGTCTGCCTGTTTTTACTCTGGCTGAAACTGGTGATAATTGATAGTGGGTTTTAGTTAAATATAGCTTATTGATCTCACTTAAAATGGGCATTTTGTGTTTCCTGAAATAAAGCCAACCAAAGGTAAACGGCATGTTTGGATGGCAAAGAAATCATGTATTCAGACAGAATAGAGTGGTACATTAACTTGTTTCCTGTTTTAAATATATGCATAGCATAATACCCCCTCTTTAAGACTTTTTGTCTTAAAATTCATGTTTGATCCTTTTATTTGTTTTCTTTGTTCAGGCTTGGGAACTATACGTTTGCTTCAGACTGTGAAAAGGCCTTGATTTTGCCTTAAGGGTGAATTCAGTCCTTAAGAAACCAATCTAAACTAGTTTGAATAATTAATTGCCAACATGATTTTTATTTATTAGTTTTAAACAGGAGCGTGACACAAATTCACACAATTAAGTGAAAAAATTGGCCTGAAGTGACCCGAGTTAATCTGGTCAAGTCGGGTCCAACAGCTTTGAACATAAATATAAAGGTCTGGTGTCATTCATTCTCTTGAGTCCCACCAAAATATGATTGCTAATCATTTAATTGAGACTGTCCATTTAATACCATGCTGTGTGCATTCAGCCCTCATCGTTACTCTGCATGCAGGTCCCGCGGTGCAAAATGCCACCGTAATGGAAGCAAAGTGTTGGGTTAATTGTTAAAGCTGTGGTCTTGAGGAGGAAGGAGTGCGGCAGGGAGAATGTTTTACGGCTGTGCAAATGAAGAGGCTGCAGAGTTTTACACACGCTGTAAAACGGTTATGGAGAATTAGCGTTCTTTCTTTCTCACCGCTGTAATAACCAAGACAGTAATGCAGCCAAGCTGAGAGACGGATGGAGACAAGGGAAATACACATAAAAGGTGACTTCATGCATTTGCTACCTCACCTCATACCATCGTCTCTACGTGTGGCTTATTTCAGTTTAGGTATTAATTGCTAATGAATACAGTTCCCATTAAAAAGATCCATCATACATCACTTGTATACATCATGGTGATACATTATGGCTGAGGCAATTAAGAGTGAGCCAGCATGTGTGTGTGCGTAGATACACTTTTCAAGTCCATGTTGCCTGAAGCTTCGCACCGACAACACAATAATAATAACAAAGCCACACCATAGTGGATGGGAGGAGACAATAGTGTGCGTCTCTGCGGGGGTAGGAAGACGTGTGTGTTGTCGGGAGACGTGTAAACGAGGGAGAAACCAGGCAACATTAAAGTGTACACGGTTTGTGAATTTGATTGTATGGATGCCTATGTGCATGTGTTCAGAAAAGCATGGATGCCTGTGCAAACATGTGTTCTGTTGTGTATCAGTGTGTGTTGGACCTGATCAGACGCTAGCTTTTGAAAGTTGTGACGGGTGTCAGTCTAATGCGAGGGGAAGGAAAAGCTCGGAGCGCAGAGAGACACAGACGTGACCACTCACTGTAGTGAACTTGATTAGCACGTAGCCTCCTAATTAGCTAGCCTCTATGGTTACAGGCAGCACCGCTGGTGACATGGCCTATAACACAACCACAAAATTAGCATGGACAGAGAGGGCTTTCCCATAACTGCATTTGAAATTAGTGGTTGCTGGTGCATTTGGCCGGTGCACAAGATAATGAACCAGTGAGTATTTATGTAACAACAAACAATACTGTGCTGGTTGTGTTGAACTTCTCAACTTTACAATGTCTAATCTTTAGAGGGAAACCTGGGGAGTCAAAGCAAGGCCACATAGAAGCTCAGGAAAGGGCGACCATTCTTTAGTTCCTGGAGAGAATGGGACAGGCATTTATATGACGATGTGTGTGTGTCCTCACAGGCTGGGTCACATTTACATTGATAGATTTCCTTACTGTGACACAGATGGCTTAGGTAAACAAAGGTCCAGGAGTCATGGGCTATTTCTGGATCTTGTTTTGGACTGGGGGATGCTGTGTGCGTTCTGCCAGGAGCTGTGATGGTCAAGCCAGAGAGTCGGCGTCTGGAACTCAGAAAACTGGGCTATGTTAATGATGAGGCTTCAGGCTGTGTAGGGGGCTGAAGCAAGGCTTAGGGTGATGATTACAAACAAGGCTAGGTAATGTGGCAGAGGCTGGGTGAGAGGGCTGGGGCTGGGGTTAGAAAATAATTAGGAGCATGGCTGGATAACATAGCTAGATAATGTGGCTGGGGGGAGGCAGGCTGGGCACGGTATGAAGATGATGAGTACCAGGGTTGAGCTGTCCACTCCATTGGCCCTCTGAGCTGTGACAAGAAGCTCTGCTGGCTGCTGCTGTAGCTGGGGGTGATGCCAACGATAGGACTAATGCACTAATTACCACAGAGCAGGAGAAGAGAGAGAGTAAATAGAGGTAGAGAGAGAAACAGAGAAATAGAGCATCAGGCGGAGATACGAGAGGGGGGCAATCTTAGGTCTGATGAGCTCTGAGTGACAGCAGAATGACACGTCTAGGCTGAGAGCAAGCGCCGCCTTCATCATCATCTTCTTCAACAACATCCTACGCAGCAGCAGCAGCAGCAGCACTGTTAACTCAGAGAAAGGGGAGGTCAAGTCCGGCCATCATTTATGAACATGTGTCTGGGTGGTATGGATGTGTGGGTTTGGCGTCTCAATGCATGTATATGTTGTGTTTATATTTGCAAGTGTGTATGTGTTCAATATTGTTTAGACAAGTGGCAAATAGAAAGTTGTCATTTTGCAGCAAGAATCAGACAGAAAGTTGGTTGATAGGAAATAGCTATCTTTATGCAAACACACACACACGCACACACACACAGTGACTGATAGAGGAATCTTTCGATGAGCAAAAAGCAATGTTTGTATCCCAAATAGGGATAGGCATTTCAAGCAAAAATACTATTCGATATTCACTGGGAGCTATTCCACTATTATTCCAAGAAGGCCACCGCCCCCATCCCGTTCACACATCACATCTTCCCAATATAATACACAGAGCATAATGCGCTGTCTGGCGGTAGTACCGCATTACAACCAGGTGCCGGTAAAAACAATGGGAAAAAAATCTTTTTTAAGATGTGATAATAGTAGCATGAACTTTTCGATTTTTAATAAATGAATGACTATTCGAATATTCAAAATTCATGACCCATCCCTAATCCCAAACACTACCAACAAGCACATGTACACTAGAAACAGGGAAGCACAATGTGATGTCATAAAACAGTATATCGAAAACTGTATACAGGTATTTCATAGACGTTTTTCCTTTCCCATCCAGGAAAGTTTGTGTGTCAACTAATACTGGGTACCTATCTGATACTAGTACAAAATTTAAACAGTTAAAGCTGTATACTAGTAACCTGCATGTATGGGACATGAATACTACGATTTTTTTGTTGCTTGGCTTTGAGAATAAATGATAGATAACTTTCTTTTATCTAGTTTGACAGTCAGAAGTTAGAAAAAAAATGTATATGTGGGCATAAATAACAATTCTGCTGTTTTGGAGCACAATTGAGAACAATTTATTTCCAGTGGAAAACTTTAGTTTTATTCGGGGCTAATAAATGATGGCACAGATTGGTGTACCCGCCGATACCCAATCCCACAGAAGGTATCAGAGGCATTTCATAATACTAATATCGGAACAACTGTAAAAATTTAGCATCGATACTGTTTATAGCGAATACATCATATGCATCAAACTAAACTGATCTTACTCCCCCAGCCCGCTGTCAGCTGCAGGAGACCCCATTCACCCGCCCACACACTCCCCATACTTATTTATCTCCACTTCCTGGGGCCGTGTTAGTTCATTCCCTTGTCGCTTCTCTCTCCTTCTTCCCTTCCTACTCGCTCTCTCTCTTGTTTCACTCCTCGTTTCCGGGCAATTGGGTCTGGGTGCTGGTGGTGGGGGGGTAAGAGGTTGGGGTGGAGCTGCTGGGAACTTTGCGTGTGTGTGTGTGTGTGTGTGAGTGTGTGCTGGGAAGTGAGCTAATAAAGGACGGTGATCCATGAAAGGCCTTGAGCAAAGACACAGTCAATTACCTAATGCCTGGACCAGACCGCAGGGCCCACGCACACACATTCTCCCTCTAACAGACTCTCTCACTCACACACACACACACACAAATGCATGCACCTCATTTACGTATACATGGAGAGGGGGCAGTGGAGGGCATAACTGGGAATTGTGTGTAAGTGTGTGGGTGGGTGTGCATATGCGTGTGATGGAGAGCGGCGATTTATTAAATTGCTGTCACTTTTGACAAATTTGTGCAACTCAAGTTGAAAGGGTTAGCCTGGACTGCTTCTGTGTTTTTCCTATTTTCTTCTAGAAAAGAAGAATACCTTTCAGACAGAAACCCAGGAAACACCAGGAACACTGCCAGTAGTTTGCATGGGACCAACCTTAAGACCTGGGTTTACACGGGTCTGACATTGATCGACTTTGGTGTAAAAGGATGAATATGGGTTTTATGTACTGAACATATTACTGTATGATCAACATAAAATTATTATAGGATAACTTTAAACCTATGGCACGTACTAGACTTTCCCTTTCAGCTTTACATTTTGATATTGTAATTCTCATCAAGTTGAATATAGAGCAAAATAACCTCTTTTGTATTTAAATAAAGTGAAACACAACAAATCAAATATAACCAAAGTTATCTCCAGACACTTTACATAAAAAGTTGGTCTAGACCGTACTCTACTACTATATTATTTAGTCAGAGACCAAACATGAGCAGTACTCATGAATTCTTTGGAAATAGTGGACTTTTGACACAATAAATCTTAAATTTCTTAAGCTGATTTCCCCAATAATTTCTTCTTTTTATTGTACTGTATTTAATTATTATTATTTGTATAATATAATTATTTTGTTTGACTGTTTTTGTTCTTTTGTCTTTAAAAATACAACAAAAAAGCAACAAAAACTGGCCACATACAGTATGAAAGCAGTCAGAAATAAAGGCCAGGCAGAAATGGAGGCATTCATCAGTTAAGCATCTCTGCACAGCGTGATGGCTAGGTGGGTGGGTGGTCTCCATAAATGACTTAATTGGGGTGTATCATACAGTATACCCAATAACTAAATGTCTAATTTTACTACTAACAATAATAATAATAGTAACAAGACTAGGTCAAAACCTAGTATGTGGCTGATTGCATCAGGTCAATGTGCTTTTGTGGGACATGTGTTACAAGGACTGTCCTTATAAGGCTGATGACGATGTGTTTGAAAGCAGGTGCGCGCTGCAGACGTAGGTGAGGACAGTGGAGGAGCGGAGCAGCCCCGCCTACTCCCCGAACAAAGTATCCAGAGCCATATAGAGAGAGAGTCGTGTCAGTGGAGGTCCAATATGCTGCATGATCCGCCATTGCAATGTCGCAACTCTCTCTCTACAGCTGTGAAAGTACCGTCACTCACTCACTCAGTCAGTCATTCAGTCAGTTACTCAGTCAGTCACATACAGACGAGTGTGTAGGGCTGACCCCGGCGGTCAGCCAAAAATAAGAATGAAACTGTTTGTGCGTTTAGTTTTCAACATACCTCCTCTTGAAGTCAGTTTGTAATTTAGGATATGAATTTCTTGGCGTAGGCTGGATGAGTAAAGGAACTGCTGCTGAGGGCCTGATGGTGAGGAAGACTCCCTGTCCCTCTGATCGGAGTATGACAAAAAACAAGATTTTATGTCATTAAGGTTGCATTTCAGCTCAGTTGAATCTGCGCACGCATAGCACACAGGCTGTTAAATATGAATCTCTAAAGCAAAAAATGAACAAACATTAATACACTGTCAAGTTCCTTTGAAAAATCTCTATTTAGTCGTTTGATTGCATTGACAGACAAAGGACAGAAGAAGGTTGGAGTGGTGAGAAAAACTGGGTGGTCTTTTAAACTGTAGTCAGGGAAATTATTGAGCGAGACAGATCAAACAGAGGGTTAATAACACACTTCACACACACTCACACAACTGAGTAGATTAGCCTGTGAGTGGTAATGAGGTTATTGTCAAGTGTTTTAGCAGAGACACACGCACATGCACAATTCCTAATTAAAACTAACACAAGCCTTGAATTAAAGCAGAGAGTGACTGTTTATTATGAACCTGTTCTAAAGCGGTCTTAAAATGATCTCCTCGCATACACCTATTAGTTTCCATTATAAGGATGTGTCCATTTGCTACTTAATGTTGCATGAATTTGTTGAATGTATACAATATGCATGTGTTCACATTTCTACATGTTCACAATCATGTCTGTCATGGTGCACATGAAAAGAGTCTCACATTGTTCTACTGTGGAGTGTTATGGACTCTCGTTGTCGTAGCCGATTCTGGGCCTCCTCCAGGTGTGTGTAAGAGCTCTGCAGACGCAATGTCAGGTCAGGACAATGCACGCGCTGCTCCCACACTTCCCCCGGCTCTCTCAGCAGACCCTAGAATAACCACAACCAGCAGCACACACAGAGACACACACACAAGAATCAGATAATGATCACTGTATCTTTCTGTTTCAGACCCCCGCCTCTTTCTGTCTCTGATCCCTCTCCCACAGGTAGTGATGGCTTACTGCTAAAACCAGAGGCCAATCCTCTTCATCTCTCCTCCTGTGACACAGAGACCCAGTGAGAAAGAGAGAGAGGGAAATTATATCAGGAGAGAGAAGGAGGAAGTGGAGTAAAACCAAGCATGCCAGGGTTAAAGTGAGGGACAGAGAGAGAGGAGACGAGAGCAGCAACAATAAGTGAAGAAGCTGAGGAAACGACAGTAAAAAGATACACACACTCTACTCTTCATTAGCTTCAGAGGCACTTGTGGTTTAGTCACATATTCCCCTACTACCAATGACTTTATACTTCATTCTTATTTTTCCCACACATTTATTTATCTCCTTTCATTCGAGGCAATAACATCAGAGCAATGATTCCTTAGAAAAGGCAGAGAGAAGAATGTGACTGGGGCTGAGGCTGTTTGTGAAACCAAACGATGAGGACATAAGATTATATAATGAAACAAGGACAAAATTTTAAGTCGAAAGTAAATCTTTTTTAAAGACGTAAAGATTTTTTTCATTAAAACGATGAAGGAATATGTCACTCACTACAAGAATAGACCTTCCATTTTTGAATTTTTTAAAGACAAGATTAAATCTACAAACAACGGAGAGGTAAGCTATATCAGATCAATGATTAATCTTCACTAATCTCTATTTACAGATTCTACATAAAAATGTAGGCAGGGACATTGATTTTAGGGATGGCAAGTGTTCTGGTTTCTGTTTGTAATACGCTTGTAGTCCGAGTAATACTGACCAGCAGTATCAGCAGGCTGCAGCGTATGCAGGAAAAACAGTCTGTGCGGAGAGCAAAAGCAGGCGGAACGTAATCCGCCGTAATGACATCAAGCTCCCATCAGCGCCATCTGACAACGATTTAGCTTTTTAATCTCTATAAACAGACATCTGCATGCTAACAGCTAACAATCTGTTCTAGATCTAAAATTCAACTTGAGATAAATTCCCTTGACGCTGTGTCACGAAAGCCGTTCAGTGTTTAGATTTCCCAACTTCCTCAAATGCATCAGAAATGATCGATCCGACCTCTGTTCAACAAACGAGCATTTAAAAAGTTTTCTTCTCCTCCTGAGGACAGACCTGACAAAGCTTCATTTGTACTTTTTACTAATCTGCATCATCATGTTGAAATTTCAGCAAAGGTAAGACCCGTTCATTAAAGTAAATCACAAGAAAAACGGGTTCTTTGTCTGTAAACAATGGAGCACATAGAAAAAAAAGTCTTGACTGGAAGTCGTTTATCGCTAACCGCCAGCTACCCGCCCGGCATGTTCACCGTTGTCTCCAGAGGCTATATCGTCGTCAGACTATAGCCGATGGAATCCAAGATTGAGTCTTCCCAGATGTTGCCTCTAGCAGCTTAAATTGTTTGTTGGTTTCGTGTCTTCCTGAGTTTTGTTTATGTAAAAAAGATAAAAGGGACGGCATCATTATGTTCAATGGCCTCAAAAAAGGGTTTGAAAAAGAGTTGCATGATATATCTAATCTTTTTCTCTATAACTTTATTCATGCCTTCCACACAGGTTTTGAGACCAAATCTTACAAGTCGGTTAAACTTTGAACAGCTGTCTGTCAATTCCAGTCCTTGGAAATCGTCTTGACATTTTGGCTCCTACCCTGGAGTCATCGGGATCTGATGTCTTCTGACATATCAAAGTTGCAAAGACAAAGAAAAGTCGCTTTTAGCAACACGTTTTTTTTTTTGCCGTTCACTGTCTGACCTCAGTTTCCCCATTACACCCCCTTGAGACTTGTTCCTCGTCACACAGTTGCGCTAAGGGAACTGGAAACATTTGGAAGCTATCCAATGCAGTGGTGACTGTCTTTAAAAGGAAATACAAAATATCCCAATAAAAAAAGAATCATAAACTGTATTTCATTTACAAGTCAGCTTTGGTCATCTCTAAAAGCACAAGCTTTTAGCTGGATCATTAAACTGAGATGTTGCTTTACATAATCTTGAAAATATGTGTTAGTGGTGAGCACCACTGTACGTTGGTAGATTTAGTGTGAAATGTTAACAATCCTTCATGCAAAGACATTTTCAGTTCCAAATACTCAACATATATTAAAACCTGTATCTTAAAGAGGTAGACTGATCAACTTCTTAATCTGCACAACTAGTAACTTGTTGAAGTGTACATTCTTCTTCATGACAATAGTGTGTAAACTTTGTGCGGTGCAGATTAACTTTAATGTTGTTGCTTTGTTTGAGGTGACCTTCAGTTGTTGTTTGGTGTTAAAAAGGAGGGAGGATGAGAAGGGGAGAGATAGAGGGAGGGACGGGGACCCTGTCCTTGCTCCTATCGCCACGGGATCGGTGGCCTGGCCTGACCACTTCCACAGCCAGCACCTCAACCTTATCCATCACCACTAGATAGTTATCTCACCAGGGAGGGAGGGGGTGTGGGGTGTAGGGGTGAGAGGAAAAGAAAGAAAGGGGGACTTCCTGCGCTAATCACACACACAAACACACACAGAGACAGTCAAAACAGAGATACACAAGCAGGCAGAGACAGGGATAGACAGGCGTGTGTTAAATATGGATAAATAATGTATTCTTCTCCTCGTCAGCACCGAGACACTTTCCTGACACCATTAATGAACTCATCCGAACTATAGCCAGCTGGAGATAGGTGTGTGTGTGTGTGTGTCTGTGTATGTGTGTGAAGTGCAGCTAATAAAATGAGACAGATCCACGCCTCATTTCTGCTCACTTATGTTTTACATTACTAGAAACTAATAATAGGAAAAGCACTTTGCCATAAAGAGCTACAGAGCGTAAATAACACAAATGGTGAGATGGCTCCTCGTGAAATCATCAACATACACAAACACGCATGCAGACACACAGCCACATACCTATATGAACATGTGCACAAAACATAGTCACAAATTGAAAGCTAGCTCGACTATGATACTTTGAAGATATATAAAATTATCAAAATATAAATTGTTATCAAAAGCAACTGAAGGACTCGTTAATCAGCCCGGGTTCAACTTTTCCGGGTTTCTTCGATTGGTCACGTAAAAGACCAAATAAATACATTCTCCAATGAATTAAATTTACCAATAAATCCTTCTGTGCCTGTCAAAGCAAACAAGTAGTGAGGATGTCATTGTGTCACAACAAAGGGGGTTAATCTATGGAACAGCTGTAGTGAAGAAATGAAAACATGTAAAACATTAGGCAAGTTTAAACAAATCTTCAAAAATAACATTCAACAGATATAAATTAGAAGAACAAAGGGCTAAACTGGACTTATACCACTTGAATGGTGTATCTCTTGACTGTTTTGTTGTTGTATTTTTGTTGATTAGCTAGTTACCTGTATTCTTTGGTGTTATTTTTCATGCTTCAGCCTCGACTGAATTGGTTTAGCTTAAAATAAAATAAGGGGTACAACTTCATCCTACACCCTTTTCGAACAGAGATTAGTTATAAATGGAGTCTTTATAGAAAGTATGCTGTCATTGCTATTTGCTTTGTTTGCATATATGTTTTATGTGGATATTTTTTAAACATGTTCGAAAAAAAACAGATCATAGTGGTTGGTCGAACCACATCTAAATGATCAGGAAGACAAATGAGATGTTTGCATAGGACCCACTTTTAATATACACACTCTGTGGTAAAACCATTTGACAGTAAAGTGCAGCCACACAGTCACCATATAGTGTAGTACTTAAAGAGACATAGAAAACACATATTAATGTACACACATGTGCAAAATAAGTCACATACTTCATGTGTGTGAGTGTGTGTGTGTGTGTGTGTGAGAGAGACATTAAACGGCTCTGCACAGAAGCCCCCAAGAGAGCTGTCTGCCATGTTTTAATGATGTCATTCTTCTTTAAAAGGCGTTTTAAAGGATCTGTGCTTTCATCAAGAACCAACTCCATTGGGACAAGTAAGGGATGATGGGGGGATCTAATAATTGGTATGACACTTTGTAATAACTTATACTCTCTTTCACCTCTTGCATGTGCTCTCATGCTTTCTTTTATCTCATTCTTCCCCTTTATATTCTCTGTCTTTTGTATATCGCTTTTATACTGTCTCTGCTTGTTTATGTCTGTCATGGCACTAGCTTTTACCATCTCACCTGCTGTTTCTTGCCGGCAATGGGGGGCAGTATAGACCTGGAGGAGCAGCAGCGTCTACTGGTTTTGATCCATGGGGATCCGAGAGTCTCAGGGAAACTGGGGGCGGTTGGGCCAGGCATGCCCAAGACACAAGTCCTGCCCCTGGGGGCTAGTCTGGTGGGGGGCTGGTACTTGACCTGCCTCAGCAGTTGTTCCATCTCATGGGGGGCCGGCCTGAAAGGAGGGTTGAAGACCCCTGGGCACTACAGGGAGAGAGAGTATCAGTATGAGCAATGTAATATGATTAGGTGCACATATATTTGTCTTTCTGTATGGCTATGAGAGTATTACTCTTGATTTTTTTTTAAAACAGTGAAGAAAAGAAAGAAAGGGTTGGCATGTGCAAGTTTTGCCTTTTATTGCTCTTTTTATTAACCTTAAACTTTGTGAAATTCACCAATCTACATCCATGCTGATAACAGTTGTTGATAAGTAATGTCTCAAATGCGCCCCTGTGCGTGCACTTCAAACACATAGATGGGAAAAAGGGACACTACAGGGACACTTAGCTGTATCTGTCTCAAATGTGACACAAAAAATAATCTAGAATCTATTGTTCACTCCAACAACACATACAAAATACAGTATTGACACACATACAAAACTTAGCCTCTCCTGTTGTAAAGTGGGGTACAGATTGGCCACAGACGGCCTCAGCAATAATTATTCAAATCACAGTGATCCTTTTTCCTGTGTGTTAATTACCAGACCAAAGCTTTGAGTTGGAGGACTCTGTATCTACTCTATATGCTAATAACACCCTGTGCTATTTAGGCCACTCTAAAAGACTGGGACAACTGAGAGAGAGGAGAGGGAAAGGACATAAGAGGGAAATTGCTCCAACTATATCAACCCAAACCTCACTCTTTTAAAATAACATTTTAACAGACTGGTTAATTAGTAAGTGTGTCATTATTAGACTATGGGTGCTTATGATGTAAATGTCAAGTGTTTCAGAACAAGTAGAGGGGAATTAATTAAACTTCACTGACCCTGATTTCTGGAACCACGGGTTGCAGAAGCAAATGGATAACAGCAGATTTTTACCTGATGGGTCTCTAACATTTGGGTCAAAATGGGTGGACCACCACTTAAAACTTCAATGACTCCAGTAAGAAGTCGCACACAAACATCAAAATATAATACAAATGAGATTAAGCAAGAGTCACAACAGGTTTGGATTAATGCAGGTTTCTTTCCAATGATGGATTCTGCAGGTACTTGCAGTAAGTAGAAGGTCCTACCTTTTCAGGTTAGAAAGAGAAGGACCTTTGGCATCATTCCCCGGCTACAATTGAATAAAAGAGGGAAGTTCCCAGTTTCTGTCATCATGTAAGTGTGCCTGAGATTTGCTGCTAAACATTTGCAGCTGAAGCATTATTGTGCACATATATACCCAAGTATGACTTATGCTATGCAGCCAAGCTGCAAGCTATAGTGTTGAAAAATGAAACCAATGCAGAGGTGCAAAAAACTGCAGTTCCTCGAGTGGCCACTTGAGGCCGGCTCCAGAAAACAAGAAATAACATTACAGCAGATGGGAAAATGCCCATTTTCACAGCACAAATAAACATGTTTAGAGCCTGGTACAAAAAACGTTTTTGATCTAAATCGCTAATTTTGCCATTTAAGATAACTGTAGGGGGTTGAATATTTTTGTAACACACCTGTTTTAATTATATTAAGCCTTAAATCCACAGCGATTCGAGTACCTGTATCTATCTCTGTTACATCTTAAAATGCCGTACCGTGTATCGGTGTGTACGTGAGTCAATGCACTGATCCAATACCAGAGCCAATAAGGCCCCCCTAAAACTGGTTTCAGGTACATTATGTGATAAACAACAACACTGTGGTGCCAGCAGAATATGTAATGCTCGCAAGCAAAATGACAGCAATCTCTGTTTATACACTCGTATTATGTAATATTATTGTTATGGTATTAGATCATCATCATTCTTTAAAATGTATAGTGTATACACCTAATTCAAACTGTAAGGGACAGAAGGCTGAGAACACACACACAACAAACAACCACATACTCAAACATAATCCTCACCACACGTACGCACACACAAACAGGAACATGCAAGCCCAAAAGTACCAACCTAGCTACGGGAAGAGCAATGATGTTGACCCCAGGAACACACCATCTCTGTCTCTGTCATAGGGACTTGGGGCCTTTTGGTAAGCCGTGTGTGAGTGTATGTGAGTGTATGTGTGTGTGTGTGTGTGTGGGCTGGGGTCCGAGAAGTGAGGAAGGATGAACTGTGTGGGAGAGCCATCTATTCACTGCTGACAAGGTCAGAGCTTCGAAGGGAAAGAGTCCCTTGCCATATGCAGAGAAAGAGAGAGAGAAAGAGAGAGAGAGAGAAAGAAATGGACAGAGGGCGGAGAAGAGCACACAAACTTTTCTTATTGCTTCCTTTCCTTTACGCTTATTCATACATGATCAAATATGCTTAAATGTAAAATAATACAAAACAATGAAAGTGTTGGTAAACAGCCAAACCAATGCATTTAGAGTTTGCCTATACTGAACATCAGCTTACACAACCTTGATCATGGAAAAGTTTGGGAGTTTTGTGTATGTAAACGTCATAAGTGAACATAAGAACCCTGCAGGAAGGTAGGAAGTCTGACGATGACGATGCTGGTCACATAGGCAGGAAGAAGACAGAGCGAGAGAGAGAGAGAGAGAGAGAGAAGAAAGAGGGGTCTAGTGGTGCTGAATCAACAGTGACCAGTGCACTTTGTCTTCATTATGATCCCAGTGGGGAGTCACAGAGATACGTGGATGCCACACACCAACTCACACACACATACACTCATGAACACCTGTGCCAGGGGAAGCACTAAAATACTCCACTCAGCACATCAGTAGAGCCTTGAGGACACTTACTTACTCATGTGCACACACACACACCTCATCTCCGCCCAGCCCACCTGAGTTAACAAAAGGAGGAAAGAAAGAAGACTTTTTTTTACTCTCTGTGGGGAACCACCGCTCTGTGACTCTTATCTCTTTGCTAATGTGAGTCCTACATCTTTGGCTAAGCATGTGCATACCTTTGCGTATGTGCGTGGGTATGTGTGTGCTAACTCGCTAAGGACAAAGTTTCTAGTGAGTTGGATATGTTCATTTAATTTGCTGTAATTGTGTTATCTAAAAATTATATCCACGCTTACAGCTATATTTAAGATCACTATTCCTCTTCGGAAATATGAAGTGACCATGGGTTATTAACTAGATTGCTAAAGTAATATAATAACCATATCAATAAAAATATTTATATAATTACTAAGAAATTTTAATCATTACCAAAAAATTTTGTGTATAAGAAGCACTTTTAATATATTTTCCTTCACCTAAAAAGTCCTATATACCGGTGCAACCAATATACCAGTATAAAATGCAGAGAGGTATGTTATTGTGTTACGGTATTGTACCCAGACAATGGTGCTATAAGCCAGCTAACGCTTCGTCCCCGACATGCACCATCACAGACGTGCGACGTCATTACCGCCAGCGTTAACGTAGGCTGCTAGCTAGCACCAAGCGAAATGGCGAAAACAGATGGTAGGCTATAATTTGTGTGTGTTTTGAATGTGTTTCAAATGAAAAGAAATTGAAATAGTGTTGAAATGACTTGTATACACATTTGTATTAATAAATAGCTATAGAAAACAGCATCAAACTGCGTCTTATATTCCGGTGTGATGTATTTTCTGGATGTTACGGTAATTATTTTGACCGTTTCGCCCCGTACTGTTTTAGCCCCTTATTATAACAATAATAATAATGTCAAAGTCATATTTACACAACGTATTAAATGACAATTTAGTTTTTGGTCATACAGAGGTGGAATTGTTGTGGTGTTTGTTGTCAGTACGGGGGAGTACGTCCAAGGATTAACCCCGGCGCATACATGGGCTGTTGGACGCATGCATGTTGCAGCTGGTTATATGAGACACAACACATGACCCCAACGTAATTATCTCGTGGCCATCCTTATTTTTCTTTTTCATCCAATGTCACCAGAGGAGCTCTGTAGTGAAGTGTAGGTTGTTGTTGGAACTTTCCCCAGTGCTGCTTGTTGAATCTAAAGATTATATTTAAAAACTTTAACCTAGATTAACAAAAACAGTTGTATGTATATAGTTAAGTAGATTAAGTTAAAGCAGAAGCATATCATCACTTAACAGATCTTATCCACAGATGACAGAATCCTTCATATCATACAACAGACCACCTTCCTTTCACTGCTATCACTACTTATAACTGCTTTCCACTGGACCGTGATTGCTAAAACACTGCAAGCTGAAAACATCAAAATGCTGCTGCTACTGTTATTTGTTTTGACACTCGGTCCAACATTATGCAAGATCCTGTTATGTGATGCTGGTTTCTGTTATAGCTCGAGGTTTGTTTCTTCATGTGCTCAACATGACACTGCTCACTGATCCAACATAAAAGTTGCTCTGAAGCCTTCAAGTCAAATTGATTCTAACGTGGAATATTTCTGACTGAACCATTTTTATAGTCTTAACTATGGCGGGAATGAGAGGATAAGAGGGAATGACATGGTCAAATATTGGTCTAATAGTCATCATTTCCACGTGAAGCCTGTGAGACTGTGTGTGTGTTTGTGTGACTGTAGACTAACCTGCTTCGTGCTGAGGAGGTGGTGTGAGCGGTGAGCTTGGTAGACCTTCACTGTCTGCTCTTTCACCATCTCCAGGCAGGCTCTCTCTCTCCTCTGGAGTTCCTCAAGTTCATCCAGCTCCCTCCTACAGGGTAGACACATCATACAAATGTCTTTAGGACAGCATAAATTACAACCTGCAAACTTTGCAGGGATCATTGTAGAATAAAAATATAATACACATACGTAATACAATAAATTTAAAAAAGATTCATAATATGTAATTATGACAACTACAAAGTAAAAGTAGAAAATTATGTAAATAATAGAGAACTCAACTTATACACTCATATAAGTATGTTTGTTACACATTATCAGGAGATCAGCTGACATATTATGCTAACATTGTTTAATGAAACAACCTAAACACAATGTAAATTTCATGCTAATAAATGTTTCTACAGTTACAATGTATCTGTGTGAACACAGTCTTCTATTGTAAAGCTGCCAGAAGTGTCCTCTGCATGGGTAAAAAGCTGATGATAAGAGAGAGAGAAGACAGAGGAGCTGTGGGAGAAAAACAAGCGAGTGAGACGGCTTGGACGGGGAAAAAAGCCTAGTTAGAGCGCAAGAGGCTATAAGTGGGAGGATGATGGATATATTTCATCACCGCAGCCAGGACAGGTCCGTCTGTGACATCTGTTAAGCGGAGCCGGCTAAATGGGATGCATTAAAAGCCCATACACAGCAATTTCATTCTGCAATCACACAGCCTTATTGTTACAAGGGGGTAATAACTTAAAAAGGGAATTGGAAACAATTACTAAAGCATGCATGCCATGGTAATGTGAAAACACACACACGGCTAAGAGTAAAGCCGAACCTCATCCACAATCCTTCGTTTTTTTTATCCCTCCTTTTTCTTTCTCCACCCAACTTCTGTTTTCAATTACAAGCCTCCACAGAGGAATCAGAATATTCATAGTGTGTCTATAATGTGAGGTTAACACATTCTGCAGCTACTGACATTTAAAAAGAAATCACAACAGCGTTCCCGTTGCCTTTGCATTCTCATTCCCTCCTCAGCACCAGATTAAATTACAAAATAAATGAAATATGCAGAGCACTGTGTGTGTGTGTGTGTGTGTGTGTGTGAATGTGTGGTGAGAATGAGAGCAAGTCTAAATGTGCCTGTGTGTGTTTATGTAATATTAAGCGCAGTAATTTAAGTCTGTGTGTATGGATGTGTGTGTATGTAAATATAGAGGTTGCTTGGCCCCTATTATCCACCTGGCTAACAGGGATATTAGTTATTAATGTAACATAAAGTTTTGCTTCATTGTGGGACAGTATGGTTCACAAACCCATTGGTTTACACTACATGTGTGTATTTTTCGTTCATCCATGCATTAATACCACCTTTAAATCTGTTTGCCAATGTTTATCCGAGGGTCAGGACCTTTCATGTGTCTATGTGTGTGTGTGTGTGTGTGCTGGGAGATGGACAGTACTGTTTTGTGTGTATCAATGTTCATACTATGTGTTCACACATTTTTGCTTGTACGTGTGTCCATAAGCGCGTATCTGTGTGGAAGTGTGTGTGTGTGTGTGTGTCAGGCTGAATGGGTGACCTTTGCTTCCCTGCCCCCAGCCCCAGTGTTATTAATTGCTGTGTAGTGGACAAAAGCCAAACAGATTTGTAACGGCTGAAGGCACCTCGATCTGTGTCGACCCAACCAGCCGCCACAACATACAACCCTCATTAGCCCTGTTCGGCACGCAGCACGTGCCCTGTGTGTGTGTGTGTGTGCGTTTGACTGAGTGAAAGTGAAAGAAAGCAAGAGAGAAAGCAAGAAAAGCTAGAAACAGAATGGTCACACAAAGGCTTGTAATGCTGTTATATGTGTTGTTTAAGTGTCGATGCCTTGGCAGGAATCATCTTCTTGATATAGAAATACAGAATATCTATTCAGAATACATCAACCCTCAATTTTACACTGAGACTCTAGAAAACTAACTGATTGGCTGTATTGGTTTAACAAAGTTATTATTGCTTCTTCCTTGAGTGAGAAGGTCGGAGAGCAGAACCCGATGGACATGCATTAATGGAGAGATGTCAGAGGGAGAGGGCTGCACATGGACATGTGCCCTGAGCAGTCGGGGGATTCGGTGCCTTGCTCAAGTGCACCTTGACAGTGCACAGGATCTCTCTCCAGCTAGCAGCCCCAATTACATACTTGGTCCGTACCGTCTCAAGTCCATACCGGGACTTGAACTGACACCCTCCAATTCCCAAACCAAGTCCCTACAGACTGAGCTACCATCTACCCCATTGCTGCACCGTTTATAGGAGATTTCAGCACTCTGTGTGAGACAAATCAAATGTGTTATCTTAAAATATCACAGTATTTTTGTATAAAATCCAAACTTTATGTTTCTCTGGATAATGTTTCTTTGTTGAGTTGCAGTGAAGGATGGTACATTTTTTAAAGGAAAAAAACTGCAGGTTTTTTTCCTCTCACTAACATTAAAGGCGCATTAGGAAGTGATCTTTTCATAGTATGAACAGGAGAAATGATTAAAGCAGCAAAACCTGTTTCACTGTATAGCCTATATGTGCACCTGATTATTGTTAAACCTATGTTTAAATGTATCTGGTTACTGAAAATACATTTAGAGCTTATATATAATTCCACCTGAAGGTCATTCAATTTTAAGACAAGATAAGGGTATTACTACAAACGTGCTGTAATTGAATTATCATGTCAGTACATTTTACATTCATATGTTACTAATATAGGTTTATCATCATGGAATTGTCGTTCAGTATACAGATTACACCTAAAGTTATCTTTGCATATTGTACTATTATTGTATTAGCGTAGCATTATTTCATCATTGCACATATCCTATATAATAATTATGTGATGCTTATAATGTGCTTAGCCTGACATATAATGTGACGTGTATCACTGACTACAGGTGACTTTTGATGGCTGCTGAACTGTTGGGCAAGCTAATCAAGCAATCCTGAACTACTTCAAATAACTGAAACTCTGAGTGACATTTTCACCCTGGGCTGCTAACTTATTTAAATGTCTAATATAGAACAGCTAAATTTCTCACTTCTTCCTCAATTATTTACTTCCTGGTTCACAATGGGGCATCACAGGCTGATGGGATATCAGAAAGTGAGGCATTGTGGGACAGCAGGCCACACCTGCGGTCGTCAAGGCCAGCAGCAGCGCACCTAATTGGCCTGGTTCTAAATATTTAATGGGAGGCTTGACCTGATTGGCTGTTTTAATTGCTCCAATTAAATGATTCAATAGCTGGAAAGGAGCGGGGAGGCAGCCGGTCAATTTAGCCAGTGACCGATTCAATGTATTGAACCTTCAACACCCTTATAACACGGTGTTTCCATTTAAGTGACTGACTGATTGATTAACTCATTCGCTTAAGTAAAAGGTGGGAAGCAGACGATTCCAGTATTGAAACTATCTTGAATTAATATTAACAACTTTAGACATTTACATACTTTTCTGCTTGTTTTACTCAAAAAAAAAAGTTATTCCGGAAAGGCCAGAGAGAGCACAGTAACTAACTTCAACACACACACACACACACACAGAAAATACAAATCCAATCAGACTGAAGAAGTGAACCTGTCTCCCACCAAACTGGATCAGAAAGAAAGAGCAGCAAAAGAAAGACTGACGCACAGAAGCGGAGAGTGATCGCGGGGCAGGCTTGCAGGCATTCCCGCACTCTCTCCAGCACAGCAGCTCTCCTTTCATGAATGTCCTTGAGAGGGACACAGAAGAGGGAGGAATGAAGAAGGCTGGAGTAAAGAGAGACAGGGAAAAAAGTAGAGAGAGAGGAAGAGAGACAGCACAGCAGCAGAGGAAAAAAAAAAACACTTGTGCTGCTCAGCCTAGCAACACCAAGTCCATAAATTCTGCCTTGTTCTCTCTCGGATAAGTTAAAAAGATTCCACCATGTCGTTGCAACATCACAGGAAGAATTATTTATCTGATTATGGCGGTAATAATTACCCAGCTGTTTATTGCAGATAGAGGAATTATTCATGCAGTCAACAGGCCGTGTTGGTGGCGGCAGCGATGACACCAGCACATTTAGTAAATATGCAAAGCGGGCTTGCTCCGCTTTCCTAATTGCCCCCATCGTCCCACTGCATGCCCTTATTAAAGCCCAGGAACTTTAAGTGTCTCCCTGACAAAGTGATAAATTGTTGGGGTATCAAGGAAAACTGTGGCAGAGTGGGGACTGCGCCGGGGTCCTGACTTCATTAGGGTATGCAGAAGGAGAGGAAGGATGAATGAGGATGGACACAGAAGCACTGTGAACAGGGTGACAGGGAGAGAGAGGATAAGGAGGAAATACACAGGAAAGAGAGGAGAGAGGAAAGGAGAAGTGAGGGCAGAGGATAGAGGACTGTAGTGTAAGTAGCGTGTATTAGCTGGATGCTGTACCTAATGAAATGACACAGATGGTTTCGTGCAGAGGAGATCTGTCATGAGAGAGAGACTGAAAGAGGGAGTCAGAGAGGGAGAGAGAGGTTCGGCAGTCTATGTATTACTCCTATATCATTACCATGCACAGCCGATCAGCCTGCACTAAATGGGGACCATTAGTCCAACTTTGAATAATTTATGCAGCGGGTCGGACGGACAGACAGACAGACCTACAAGAGGGAGGGAGCAGGTGGATTAAAAAGCGGACCTTTGCAGGGTGAGTGATCAGGCAGCGAGCGATCCGAGGGCTCAGCGGCTAACACGGAAAGGATATTTTAAATAAATGCCGGCATGGCGTTAATTGATCGTGACCCCAGCAGCACTAAATAAACATGTGATTAACTGGAGAGAAAGTGACCTCAACACCCCAAACCGCTGTGGAGGAGGGGCTGTGTGTGTGTGTGTGTGTGTGTGCACACTGTGTATATGAGGAGGCAGGGGATGTCACACAGCTGATAATGAAACAACAAGACCACTAAAACAAGATTGCATGAAGTACTTGAGGTTACAATTTTTAACTTCCACATTTCTGATAGTCTTAAGCTGCTCTTTTCATTCTGTTGTTATTGTTATTAATATACCATTTACAATGTTAAATAGATTACAAAGATGTACGCTACTGTACATTTAATACATAATTGTTTTTCAAGGAAGGGTCAAAAAATTGTTAAAAACAAAAGCTAATATTACGAGCTGAAGCTTGCCAACAGTTTGGGGACAGTCTAATATATTTCACATTTAAAGTTAACCTTTTGACTAGTTACATATTACAGTTGTATTTTCCCCCAAACTCCTGTAAATGCTTATTCCCCTCACTGTTTACTGGAGGTGATGAAAAATAGCATTGTACACTACTATATTTTTGTATAGTCAAGACTGTTTCGTGATTTCAACAGGAGTGGTAATGTGGAAAAGTGTTAGAAAACTTGACAGACGTGTGTTTATGTGTGTATGTGCGCATCTTTCTTTGTTGGTGATCACACTAAAGAGGCAACACTTCCTAATGGACTTTAACAGCCGAGTCCCGTGTACCTCTAAAAGGGGCAAAGAGTGTGGAGGAAAGGTGGAACACTGGTGGGGAAGCGAGGGGGGAAGTCAGTGATCCAAGGAGCACTTTAACAAATTTACATTTAATTTTAGAAGAAGCCTAAAGATATTTTCCGGTAAAATATATTAGCAACATTAAAAATGTGACTATTAGCTAAACGTGATGGGGTTTTTTTTGTCAAAAATAAAAGATGGCGTATCTGTAGCAGTAAGCCCTGGAGCACAGGATGTTTTATTAATGCACAAGCTGCGGTTCAAATCAGAGGCTAATTTTTAATTTCTTCACATCGTTCACTTCTCTCTCTCTCTCTCTCTCTCTCTCTCTTAGCCTCGAGCACTTTAGGAGGACTTTTCTCTCTCTCTCTCTCTTTCTCCGCTTTCCTCTCTCTCTCTCTCTCTCTCTCTCTCTGTCTCTTTCATTCCTTCACTTCTCCCTCCTCTTCCCCTATCCCTGTTCTCCTCTGAACTATGAAGGTAGATAACGAATCTTACCAACATGTCTCTCTTTCTCTCGCTCTCTCTATCTCTCTCACGCACACATGCACACAAGCACACAAGCTTGACACACACAGATGTATTTCTAAGTTATAGTTCACCTTTTAACCAACTTACTTCAGACTATGAAATTAATCAAATCAAGTCATCTTGTCTTTATCCCATGTAAAAGAAAAGGAACATTCATTCAATTGTGATGATGTCATAGCTTATAAAGCACCCTTTTGCAGCACCTATATTTTTTTTACCTGACAATTTCATTGTTAGCAGCAACTCCTTCCAGATAGCGCTTGCGTGCGTAGAAATTATGAACATATTTCCTCACAAAGAATCCTCTCCATCTCCGCTGGATCTGTGAGGGAATAAAGCAAACACAGGTTATTTAAAAAGTGTGAGAAGGCACCTTTAAAGCTTTATTGAAAGAAAAAAAATGTCTAAAATAAAAACTATTTCAGTATCTAATAATGATAAGACGGTCTGCCCTTCACAGACAGTAAGGTGAAGCATTAGAGCACGTCATGGCGGGGTTACTGTTTATACAGGACTTACTTTTTTAGATTTCTTTTGCTGTAACAATGTACAACATTTAACAAAGGGATACATTAAATGAAAATAATAATAATAAAAAAGATATTGGTATTTACGCAACAAATAAGCATGAATGAATTCTTTTCAATCCAAGGGGGGGGATTCACAGCTGTCACAGCTCCGTACGTTTAACTGTATCAGTCCACATTGATTGTGGAGGCTGCAGATTATGTAGCACACACACACACCCACACACGCCATTGGACCATTTTAAAACACGGGGGCGGTTGTCCTTCAGACTAATTAGGAGATTAAAACGATGGCAGGTAAAAGAATAATCACACTACGAGAAGAAGGAAGAGGAGAGAAGAGGAGAAGTGGAGGATGGGGAAAAACAACAAAGAGCAAAATGAGAATTAGCATTGATCTGCCAGTCAATAGATAATTTTAAATAAAGTAATTGCCGCCTCCCGAGTTCTTGCTGACCTTTGTTGACTAGTGAAATCGATGCTGTTGAATCTAATACAAATCCGAGGTGCGGCATGTAAACACTGGTTTCTATTACGGCCCTAATACATTATCCTCTGTTAGCTACCACGCCGTGATAAAGACAACAGGAGGGGAGAGAAAAGAATCAAAATTGATTCAAAGGAAGTGTCACAAGGGGATTGTGAGATGATTGTTTCTCCCTTTATGTCTCCCTTCTTCTCTTTCTCTTTATTTACACATTAAATATTTCTTTGGGAAAAGACGGCCTCTGAGTACAGATGTCCTTCACTCATACGATTTGCACAGGGACTCTTTATTTCAGTAACATACACATGAAGTAATACACTGTAAGTAACACTAAGAAATCATCATAAACAGTATAGATACTGTACTTATTTTCTTTCAACAGGTGGCATCATAAAACAGGAAATGTAAACACCTAAATACTCATTTTTTTAACCTTATGAATAATTACCATACACTTATTTCTTTGGATAAAGTAATCTGCATTATTCCCATAATACGTGTTTAGGATAAGGGGGGTATTTCACTGTGCAGCGCTCACGAGTAAGGTCAGGTTTTATCTTCATAACGCCATGTATGACTTTTGCGGTGGGACAAAATTGGAGCACTCAGGGAAAACCGGGACAAACAGTACAAAATGCACAACTTGCATAGAAAAGCCTCCTTAGGCCCTTGTGTGGCTCAAACCCACTACCTCTGCAATAGCTAGCCCCTTTGTAGCCCCATTCACATACATTCTTCTATTAAAATTCCTATTGCTTCCTTTAGGAAACTGTGTGTTTTTATATGTGTAATAAAAGGCCTCTTTTCTATAACTTCAGAAGCCTGCTCTGCTCTATATGGGGACTTTCACCCCTAACCTTTCCCCTCCATGACCTAAAACAGCTGGGTCAAACACTACTCCTACATCTATGTCTCTCCTATTACGTGACATTTATTGAAACGACAGGGTGGCCAGCTTGATTTGTTTGGGTTTCTATTAAGTGTAAAACTTGAAGCCCTCAATTTCCAGGCTTTTCCACCAATATGAAAATACTGCAACCCTCTCTCTCGACCTGGACAGCGACACAGCCTCTTCAATAAACACTAGTGGATTTTTTTGTGGGCCTATAAAACCCTTTAATGGTTCGGGCAGAATGAAACGGTTAGCCAAAAGAGTAGGCTTTATGGAATTATAAAAATATAAGGTTTCTGTGCAATATCCTTGTGTAAAAGTGCCAAAGCATCAGTCAAAGCCACAGTGGTATGATTTATAGGTCGAACAGAAGCAGCTGCTGAGGGAGTGAAGGGAATATTTGAGGGGCTGGAGCAGCTAGGACAAATACAAAAATAAATTAGATGATGCTAAAAATTGGATATAAGCCAGTTTTTTTTAATTATTGGGATACCTTTTAAACGATACTTATATTCAGAGGGGCTTTTACAAAGCAATGTGCATCAATGAATAATATAAGGTTTAAGGTTATATTGAAAGGGGGCATGTTTTTGTAGTGCACATGGCACACTAAGGTGTCGAGACGTAATTTTGGTAAGTCACTTTAAGATAGTAAAATAGCAGGCAAAGTACATGCATTATACCTTGGTCTAACAGGCCTCAATGATTGTGTATTTATACTGTAATTGTAGAGGAGTGTTAACATGATGCCAAATGTTAAAAAGTATGTAAAAAAGAGTTGCTATGATGGACAGTTTCTGCAATGAACTGCTGTGATGAAGTGCTTACAGGCTGCTTTTCATGGGGCCTCCCATTCACAGCACACACAGAGAAACAGAGTGTCCCCCCACCACGACACTCCATTTGCTAAAACAAGACACTGTGGAGATATTTACCCTGACCGCCATCTCCTCGTAGAAATTCATCTTCATGATAAAATATGCCTCCTGTGAACACAAAGGAAAAGATGGCGTTACATCTTGTCTCCCGGCCCTCTGATCTGTCCACAGCAGGCGTCAAAGATAAAGAGCTCTTTATACATAATACATTGCACAGAGGCAGCGCAGATAGGGCCACTGTAGAGGGGAGGGAGAGAGAGAGGGAGATAGGGAAAGCAGGAGGGGCGGGAGGAAGAAGAGAAAAAGTCAGGGGGATGGAGGGAGAGAGAGGCAGAGAGAGGGAGCGAGGGTGGTTAGCGGGACTTTGTATCAAGGGGAGGACGGGACTCTCTTAATACACCAACGCAGACAAGGGCCAAGAAAATCTATGGTAGTCAAGCAGCGAGCTAATGGAGATGTATGACGGCCAAACGCTCTCCTCTGGATTTCATAATCAATGACAGCACTGCCAGCAGTGACAAACAAAAGGCCAGAGAATATTCAGCGGCGCACTCGACGAGCCGTCACACACCCAACGTGTCGGGCCGACCACTGGGGGCACATTTCAGGAGCAAACTGGAGAGTCGGCCATAAAAGGGATTCATATCTCAACACGTCTTTTTTAATAACGACAGGGAAGAGAGGGAGGAGAGGAAGGGGAAGGAAGACAAAGACTTGAAAGGAGGTTGTAAATTCAGCTTGATGTTTGGAGATGAGGCTTCGTGCACGTCACATCACACATGATAAGGTCTACAAGAGTGAGAGTGGAAAAGACAGTCAGAGAGAGAGAGAGAGAGAGAGAGAGAGAGAAAGGAGGGGAAGAAAAGAATCTCTCTGGGCTAATTCAAAATAGTGCACAGTGGCAATTTTGAGTGATTCAAATTAGCGCTCATCTGTTTCCAAATGAGACCAAACAGCCTCTTTTTAGCCCATATGTGTGTTGTGACACATCCTTCATCGTTTATTTCAACACCCCTCCACCCCACCCCCCTGCCACGCGCCCCCCTTTTCCATTTCTTGAACGCCTCCCAAACGGCGGCTGGCAGTTATGCTTTAGCAAACAGTCAATTTACAGGCATGATAAATAGCTTGTTGTGATACGTTTACAAAACTCAATCCAGGGGAAAATTATACGTGAGAGCGCTGGGTATTGGATCCGGTATCAACAATCTGTTCAATTAAGAAGCAGTTGGAGGCAATATGCTGAAAATGGGGCCTTGTTTTACTAAAGCACACACATGCACACACACCGTACACACAAACTCCTACACTCTATTCAGTCATACGCTCTTTCTATATACGTCCCAGGAGTTGTGATATAGATGGAAATCCTTATCATATTGCATCATATTTCTTAAGTGCTAATTTCCCAATGTGTAATGAGTGAATTATATCTCTTAAGGTCAGAAACAGGACTCAGGAATATAGCAATTGAATTCTAATGCATGCTATCATAACATAATCAATATATCTATAGCCGTTTCAGGCGCTGGCTTACCTTCACCATTTGTCTGAAACGTGCCCTTGCTGTGAAGCTCCGCCATATCTTCTGTATAATGACTGCCTTCTTGTGCAGATGGCTGTTAAAAAAAGAAATGTCATTTAAGGGAGAGGACTGCATGTGTATGCTTTAGTTGTTCAAAACACTGAAAAAAGTTATTCACATACACATTTGGGGAAATTAAATTGTGTATTTTTATAGTGAAACATTCTAGACATTTAAGTCAACTGCAAATAAAAAAAACAGAAGCACATCTCTCTTGGTAATGCAATTTAAATAATTAAATCACAAATTCCCCTCAAAGTCAATACAGCTTTAATAAACTGTGATCTCTCTTTTTTTTAAACAAATAATGGAAAGAGTGGTTTTGTTGTCTGCATACAAATCTTAGGTTGTAAAGGACTTCAATTAAAAGGTCAGGGAAACATTGCAAACACACACTCTCATAAAGACACACACAGAACATTTCTGCTCCTCCAGGCTTTTCGATCATGTCTGATGAGCCTTTCACCCCCTTTAGTAGGCGGCACACATTTGTATTCATCTTCCAACATACTCTAAATGCAAGTCCACTGCGATTCTCTGCCTCCAACGAGGCCATCAATTTCCAAAAGGCCATTCATATGCCCAGAAAATCAATGCTTATAGTGGGGAAAGCACAACCCCGGAGTTGCACTTAGGCAGCTAAAATTGTTGCTAATTATCCACTTAACGCATTGATCAATTAACTAAAGTAATCTGAATTAACCTACTGTCTGGAAGTTTGTCTGCTGACCCTGCAGAATGGTGCTGGGGTCACAGTACAGGAAAAAAGCATGGAGATAGAGACATTCATTTCTGTGTGTGTGAAAGGAGCACAGGGTGCAAGCGACATTTATTCCTCAAGGCCATTTGCAAAGCTCTAGAAGAGGGATAATTATGAGAGTGAGCTAGTATCAGGGTTTCCCTTGAAATTAACTCTTAAGAGACCTGCCCGACTCTAAAATTGGTACATAAAATATTTAGACTTGTATTCTTTTTTTTTTGCCTATGGCATTTAAAAGGAGTGCCAAAAACATTTATTTCTGGTTAACGTTGTTAATATGAACACACACTCACAACACATTTTACCTGAGGTAAGCCCGCACCTTGCAGGCTCTGAACCAGCTCTGAATCCGGATTGCGGCCCGGTTCTCCTTCAGCCTGTTCTCCTCGGCTTGGCTACGAAACAGAAACACATGGAAATAGCAGGGTCCTGTGTCTTCAACTACATCTCACTGGTATGTTGCATCTTGACGTCCATAAATATGTCATTACGTCACAAAGAATAATTATCTGTATAGTTAGAAAAACTCTATATTAAAAAGTGTGTCTATTATTAGTACAAATATGTAGCTCTAATGCAATCAAGCTAGTTAAGTCAACTGAGTAAAGCCTGATGCTACCGCTAGCTTAGCTGATATTTCGGGCAGTGAGCTAGCTTAATTGGTGTAACGTCAGTGGTTTGGTTTTGACTGCCAAACCACTTAGCAGCCTCAATGACCTTACGTTACTGAATATAGTCATATATGTGATGAAACAAACCTGTGTGTGTAGAATAGTTCCTTTTTGAACTGTTCAACTTCACTCTCTATTTTGAGAAGCTCCGCCATGTCTCCTCAGGCGAGGGTTTACCTGTTGTCCTGACAACACGTCTCCAAGGTGGTGGAGATGCGTTCAGGCTGCCTGGAAAGTAGGAGTTTTGACCAAATAAATAATGCTTCGGCTACTTCACTATATTCATCGTTTGAAAAAAATATCGCCTACTTGCTGATGTAAGGGTCCATTATGTCAAATTATCTTTGTGGGTTAAGACACCTGTTAGCTCATGTAACCAGTCACACTGGAGAGCTCTCTGGCTGTCTTTTTACATGTGTGTTACTTGTGTGTTTTATCCTAATTTTAAAACATGACCAAAAGATAGCATTTTGTTTTGATCAATCCAGGTAGCTTTATTATTTATTGATAATTAACTGATATTATAAAATTACCATCTTTATAGTAATTATAAACTTTAAAACTAAAGGAAGACTTTTGTCTCTGTACTAGTTCAGATGGACTGAAATGCACCACAGAAGCCTACCATCTTGTTTATTTGTTCTGCCTCTTCCTCTACCTTATCTACTTTACTGAAGCAGAAATCGAGTAAATAATATGGAAGGAAAAAAATCAGAGAGAAGACGTTTTAAAAATCCCTGCTCTCTGGATGCAGATTGTGGATCTGAGTATTGATCTGCCAGCTGCCTCACTTCTTCCTTCCATCCTTCCATCCATTTCCCTGCTTTCCTGACGTTATCACCCTTCATCATACAGTTATCAGTTTATTTCTCCCCACCCCTCCTTCCTTATTTTCCCTCCTTGTCACTCCTCCACTCTTCTTCAGCCATATTCACCTGTCAAAATGATCATCTCAGCAGGGCGTGTGTGTGTTTGTGTGTGCACTTCTGCATCTGTGCGAGGAAATATATCCATCTGGCCAATGGTCAGAAGAAAACACTGTCTGTATTATAAATTTCTCCTTAGAGACAGGGAAACGACAAACAGAAAAAGTGAATGAGTGCGTGTGCATCTATCTCCACGCTCTTTCATGTCCTGCTTCTTTCTGAGGCAGTGCTTTTTTAAGTGTCTTTTTCCGTCTCTGTCTTTCTCTCAAGCCAATTTGCTGCGTTCGGGCCATCGCAGTGGTGAAGAAGAGTAGACAGACGTCCTAGGTAGAGTTATGGCTGGAGGGCCGAACCCATGGTGGCTCAGCCCATCCATCCACGGCCGGCAGGAGGGCGGCCACCCTGGTAATTACCAGAGAAATGTTGTTGTGACAGGATGGTATGAGCCGTGTATGAGAGCGAGAGAGACGGAGGGATTTTTACAGAAGTGTTGTGTTGTTTTTGACAGGACTGTAAGGACGGCTGGAAGCCATTCGTCCTGCCACAACACTGATTAGGTGTCACCGGGAGTGAATCTGCGAGAGAAGTAGAAGAAAAGGCGAGTGAGAGCACTTCATAAAAGGACATGCTGTTTACACGCTGTCTAATGACCCACTTCTGGAGCATCGTGTCCCTCTCCTCTTGTATCACACTCTTCTATCAACCTCCTCCCCTTGCATCTCTTTGGATATCTCCCCCTTCTGTCTCTCTTTCCTTGTCGTTTCCCGTCCTCCGTCCCTTCTCAATCAAAACATTTTGGTTGCTCAGTGAGGCAATAATCCCTCATCCAGGATTACCCATGAATCCCCCCTCTCTCCCTCTCTTTCTCTCTCTCTGCTTCTCACTCCATCTCTCCATACGGGGCATGTCATTTAACATGCCTCCAGTCACCTCTCACAGTCAGGAAGCTCATCCAACCAGTCATTCTCCATGCCCATTGTTCCTAAATGAGGGCCATATGCGCTGCGGCCAGCACTGGTCATAAAGACACACACACACACACAACACACACACACACACACACACACACACACATTAGTAGTGATACCAGTGTCTATGGGTGAATGTGTGTGTGAGACTGTCACAATTCGCTCTGCACAGTGCGTGTGTATGAGTCATTATTGTGCGTGTCAGTGTATGAGTGATTATATGTGAGTGTCTGCCTATGTGGGCCTGTCTGTGTGTGTGTGTCTGTCTGTGCGTGTGTGCTCCTACAGGCACAGTAGGGTGCGGCGGATGGAATGTGTGTTTCTCTGCAGGACCAGTTCGGCCATTATTATTAAACATCTGTCCGCAGCACATTAATTCCCCCACTCTGACGCATCCCTCTCTGCCCAGGGATCACTTAATTGAAATCCATAATGACTCTTTCTTCTCGTCTCGCGCACACTGAGCAAAGTGAGGCTGGGAAATGGATTTTTGAATAAAAAAGGGGGTTTCTATCAGCTGTTATCAAATCACTCTTGCACCTATTATCATATCTTCTTACAGCCTGATAAAGTTTGAAGTTTGTAAAACACAATATCAGGATTTTTGTGACACAATTATAGTCACTGCATTTGCAGAGAAAACACACTAATGCAAAAAGTTACTGCGTTCAACTGTGTCAGTGACTGGATGGTCTATATGTACTTAAACAGTTTAAATAGAATAAGGAAATTTGATATTAAATATCAAAACAAAGCAAATATTTGTGATTAAATATGCAGTTTAAAAATGAATCAGATGTATGAGTGTTTTAATGTAATTGTTGACGTCATTATTTTGCCTGTATTGGTTAGGACAGCTTAAAAGAGACAGGAATTGTGGAGAGGAAATAGTGATGACATGCACCAAATGGTTACAGTCTGGGAGTCGAACCTGTGATTGTAGCCTCATACAGGGCGCCCGCTCCACCAACTGAGCTAAACCAGCGCCTTGTTTCAGTTATTTTCATGTCCATATGTATGTCATTTTTTTTGCTAACAGAGGGGAAATTTAAATTAATTTATTTGAAAGTCAAAATGTGTTTTTTCACTTTTTTTAAAGAACCATTCCAGATAGAGACAAAGAAGTGAATCGGAAATGTTCAGAATAAACTTTATTGGACAAATACAAGGTAAGGGTGAGTCTTTTTAAACCAAGTTTAGTGTTAAATACCGCCGTGACAACACTGCTTTTATTCAGTTTTAATGAATCTGGTTTACCAGATAATTCGGGTATTTTCTTTTTAGGCCTTATTTTCCCACTTTTTGTCATCCAGTTAAAATCCCAGTCAGGGCTAACTCCAGAAAATGTTAAGACCACTTCCATTTTGAGCTGATGTCATCTCTGTGACACTAAGATGTTATAGAAAATATAGAGGGGCCCTCAAACCCACAGCTCACGTAGGGCCTGTGAAGGCCTGAAGCTGGCCTCGGTCTTCTAAACCAAACCATGCAAATTGCTCCTTCATATTTTCTACCTGGGGCTGCTGTTACTTTTTACAGTGGCAATGCTTTTAAACCAATTTGAAGTCATCTCCTTTTCCCCCTCTCCACCCCCCTCCCCACCCACCTTTCCTCATTCCCCATCCTAATATCCTACTAATGGATAAAAACTATGATTGTGCCAGTAGAGGAGAAATATCATACCTTTATTAGCTCACCTATACCCACAGAGAGAGGGGGAGAGAGAGGGAGAGAGAGAGGGAGAGAGGGAGAGGGAGAGAAGTAATGAATTGAGCATTGTGTAAAATAGTTTAATGCAGGGGTGGTTCATCATTATTTGTGGCGGATTGCGTGCAGACAGGGGTGATCCATTAGTGTGGTCGTTTCCATCTGTGTATGCGTGTCTCTGAGTCTGTGTGTGTGTGTGTGTGTGTGTGTGTGTGTGTGTGTGTGTGGGTGTGTGTGTGTCCCACCCAGAAGGACATTTGCTGCTGCCGGCCCCACTGTCACAATGAGAGATTCATCACCACACACACAACCCTCACACATACACACACACACACATGCAGGCTACAGTACACATGTGGCATTATTGTTCCATCATTACTCCTCTCATTCTTCTTTTCAACAATTTGTCATTCTGCTGTCTGTGTTGACACACACACACACACGCACACACTGATTCATGTGTCATCGTGTTTACTGTGTAGAGACGGTCAAGGCCGGAATTACAGACATTAAATTTGGTTTTCAAGAATTTTAATTGAAGTGACTTTTACTGTATTTGGGCTGCGACTAAACTCTGAGTGACAAAATTATACAAACGTCCTGCTGATGCAACTTTCTGCACACTCTTCCCTTAATTGTGAAGTCAATAAAAGTGCACTTTAATCCTTAAATACAGAGTGCATTTCAGATGAAACAATAGGTTCTGTAAAGGCCTTGTGACTGTATTTTCTCATAATTGTCTCTTATTTTGTAGCAATCTTTTTTTATACATAAATCATTACATGTGTATAATCATTACACTCTTTATAGAAAGGGAGAAAAGAGAATAGAACAGCAATAAAACATAAGACGTAGAGACGTTTTTAGTTGCCTGATTGCCACATCTGATGGCCATTCTCTTACCCCCTACACATCCATATCCACAATCACACTCTCCTTTCAAAATAAAACCCTCAGTAGTTTAATGGAATGTAGATTTTTCTCCGGGGGACTCCATACTGGAGCGGGGAAATAAATCATCCAGCGCATACTCTGATCATGGCAGGGCGGAGGCATGCATCTGAGGATTCCCGGTCTTCTCTCTCTCTCTCTGTAGCACTTCACCACTTACACTTCACTTGTTCTTTTCATCTGCCCCTGCCCGTCCGCTATTACGCTCATGTCTTCCTCTCGGATTCGTGTCTGTCTTTTGTTTGCGATGTCTAGTTTGCATTAGTCACCAGCTTTATCATTGTCTGCCAAAGATGCTTCAACTTTTTTGACTCCCTTTGTCTCTCTCTTTCTTTTCCTCTGTTTCTTTGGCATCCACCTCTTACTGATCCTCTCTCTCCCCCTCATACATCTCATTCTTCACCTATCTTTTTTTAAATGGACATGCTTCACCAATCCATCACCTAAAGCACAAATGACACATAACATATCATGTTAGCTGTGATGGCTACAACCTGTGTGACTACAGGGTTTTAAACTCAAGTTTAACATCATTCAGATGTTAAACACACACATAAAAATTTGGGAACAGTTGGACCATCTAGCTCTCCAAAACCCTAAAATTAAAAATCTAAGTCAAGGAAATCAACCTGCTGGTCCCCCCTTTTTTTCCCAACAATTTCTGCTGCAAAACTTTGCACAAATCTCCAAGCATCAAGTGTTTCTTTGCTATGACTACAACATTATGAACAAAGTAAACCATTAGCATGCCGTGTGTATATCTGTTTTGCCACTACAACATCTCGTCTATGTCTCTTCGCTCCCAGCTAATTGGTTGGACCGTGATAGAGACAGGCTGGAGAGGTGGCCAGACCTGACAGTGAGTGTGTGAGCATGTGTGTGTGCGTCAGATGTCCTCTGGCATGCCTCAGAGAGCTAATCATAACCACACTGCAGAGATTAATGAAGTCAAGAGCAATCAGCCCTGACACACAAACAGGGACACACACACATGCACGCACACTCGCACACATCCACACATGCACACATGCACACATGCACACACACACAGGGATGTATGGTAGTTCTGGCTCAGATATGTTGGACCTTGTTTAGTTGAGGCAGTGACATGTGGAGTGACTTAATGATTCATTGAATCTCTTCTTGTGTGAACATCTGTACCTACATATGTTGCTACAGCTAAAGTTCCTTTTTGCACGCTCGCTTAACTTTAGCTCAGCATCTCTGGAGTTTTCCCCCTGTGGAATAAATGCATATTAAACTGTGTAGGGTAATGCAGAGGATTTACACTCTGGATAGAGGATACAATGCTGGATTGATGAAGGGCTGCAAACGTTCTGATGCAACGTAAAATCAGGAAAGGTGTCATTATGCATCACACTAGATCATGGTACATGATGGAGGTTTGGTCCCCTCCCAAAAATTAGAGATGATGGGGCATCAATGTAGTTCTGCGTCCAAAAACAGCGACTGTTCATTCAAGGAAGTGGTCACCACCAGCAACATAATGAAGCCTTAAAAACCAGAAGCTACGTCAGCATTGTTAACCACCTCTCATCATTTTTAAGTCTGGGCCTCAGGCAGGAGGTAATGGCGACGGACTTACCTGCCTTTGGGCTACAAGGTTCCCTGGACACTGAATCTCCCCCGCCCAATTACACACTTTTTAGGGGTTGATCGTGAGTCCCACCTCGGGGACTTCAGAACCACAGCCACCATCTGCACACCCTGCTTCTAGTTGTAAGTCACAGTGATGACATCATTTGCTTAGGCTGAAACACTAAAGTTACATTCACAGAGTGGACCATGAAGGCATCTTCTTCTCCACTGACCAACACAAAATATTCACTTTCCTTTGAGGAGAGCTCAGACGGAGCTGTACACGTCAGTTGGATTACTAAACATTTACCTGTTCCTGGGTGCAAGAATGGGAATGGGGATAAAGACTTGCTTTGGAGACAGATGAATAGACACCAGCACTAATTACAAACTATCAGTGGCAGCTGTAATGCCTAGCCAGACCTGCTAGACTGAAACCAATACTATCAAAGAGATAGAGAGAAAAACTACTAAAGTACATTACATTGGTCTGTTTCAGAGCAGGGGGCTTTCAGCTCCTCATAAAGACCTTGACCTTTGGCCACTATGAGCCTCTGTGTGTGATTCACAGGCCACAGAGGCCCCTGATCCCATTTATCTATGTGAAGTGTGTGTGGGTGTGGTTTTTCGCACATGTGGGACTGCACATTATATGTTTGAGCTTAAAGGTGCATCTGTTTGTTTGAGTGTGTATGTTCATGATAGAGCATGTTTTGTTTGCAGTACCACACAGGATAATGACCACCAACTTTTATTTCTGGACATTCAATTATAAAAATGCTTAGAATCCATGTTAATGGACAAAATATTATGAATGTGACGAGGCTTTATACGAAGGCTGTGCTGGGAAACTTCAGTATCCTGTTTAGTGCTTAACAGAGACTGAACTTGAAGCTTGCTTTTACTCAGTCTGTACTCTGGCTGACTTGCACCATGCTTTTGAATGTAAAGTACTCAGTGGTTGCCAATGACCACACTATAACACGCATCATCACACTTGCATTTGTGGTTCACTGTGTGTGTCCAAAGAACTTTGACTGCGTTTGGCCTTTGGCCATTATCCCCGCTGATAGATTTGCTATTCCACAACCATTTACTGCTGACTGATGGTCATGATAGCACTATAACTTTAACAGGTTTTCTTAACACATGTTGTACAAATGTAAAGGTTGTCTTGTGGATTATTCAAAACAAACTTTTGTTCAATTTGTTTTGCAGGTAAAAAACACATTTCCCCAGAACCTTCACTTTAATATCATGAGCTTTATTATACTCTTACTTTTAAATTGCATTTCCTATCTCTTCTTTAACTTAAGAAGAAGTGAACATAATGCCATCAGATTACTGTTACACAGTTATATAGTCCATTACACTCTCACTCTGCCCACTCACATACAAAGGCCTCATTCATCACAGAACCAATCTAACTTTCAAATCAACAGAAATCAGCCCCGGCCACAGGTGACTGGCCGGGCCAAATAGCCTTCTATTACATGTGTGTGAGTGTGTGTGTGCTTTCATGTCTAAGTGTGTTGGTCTTCTGTTGTGTATTAGAGGATTTAGATAGAGGGCAGGGGTGTCCAACACTGAAGGTCTGGTGACTGCATCTGGCAAAGTAGCTATAGTTCTTATTCCTGTACACAAAACTTTTTGCACACAAAAATAGACGTTTTAACAAGGAGGGTTAAAACTCTAAATAGTACAAAATGTGAGCAGCATTCAGCAGTGGAAGACCATGAAAAACAATGTGAGAAATGTTCCATTAAAATGGAGAAAAGGATGCAAACCAACCCAGGGCAAGAGCGAGAAATAAAGAAAGATGTTGACAGTGAGCATAAAATACATAAAAACAACAAAGTCTAAAGAACCTCAAGAGACCAAGACAAAGGCAGCTAAACCATGAGCGAGACCAAGCAGTTGGTACAAAGGCAAACAGTCCATCACTTACAGGCATTACCACACCAGCTGATAGCAGAGTGAATGTGTAAACCTGATGATGATGAGCTTGTCTCTTCACATGTCAGAGGCGGCAGCAAAGGTCACTGAGCACCGGGGAAGTATGAGGCTTTTAGGGAGGTGGAAAACACTAAATACTCCTAATCCCCCGTTTATTTGCCGCATGGATGCTTAAAAGCTACTCTCGGCCTCATAAAATTAAAACCAAATGTGCACCCAACTGTGGA
Organism: Semicossyphus pulcher; assembly: GCF_022749685.1. NCBI lineage: Eukaryota > Metazoa > Chordata > Actinopteri > Labriformes > Labridae > Semicossyphus > Semicossyphus pulcher. Next base: position 22,840,899 of record NW_027211603.1, read on the forward strand.
GAAGAGGCATGGATATAGAGAGGAAGCAGGGAAGGAAGGGGAGAGAGAAAGACTCAGATGATGAGGCGAGAAAGATAGCGCGATAGAGAGAGGGAGGCGGAGAAAGTGTGGAGAAGAAAGGGGGAATTGAGAAGCGGTGATGTGCAGCTCCAAAACATTCTTTAGCAGAATGAGCTGTCACCTGTACCTCCTTTTCCTGGCGATCTATGGTTCACACCGGCTGCCTTTGATTAATACATCCTACCTAAATCATCCAAAGTTCCCCTCTCCTTCTTACCCATAAAATGCAATACACAACACAAATCAGCCCCTTAAACACTGAAGCCGGATAACAATCGGAAAATAATGCATCTTACCTGGGCCATCCCGATAAATTGTTCCCTATAACACCCTCCCTTAAACCAAAATCAATTCATCCGCCTCCGATTTTTATTAAAACCCTCAGCAATAAATCTTCCCCCAATGTTTGTTCATCTGTTTTTTGATACATTTATATCACTTTCAGTTCTGCTCCACTGTTTCCCCTGCCTCTGCAGCGTAAAATGGGAAAATCTATTTGGGGCCAATAGAATAGTTAGAGGGGTGTTATGGGTGCCTGTTCTTGTGGTGAAAATGGGTGTCAATTTGTGTGTGTTTGGTGTGTGTGCGTGTGTGTAAATGGAATCGATAAATGTGGCAGTGTGGTGAGTAGAAAGCACCCTTCCCCTTGCCTCTCTGATTAACCCACACCACTGAAAACCTGACAGCAGTATAACAATATTAAAGGTGTGCGTGTGTTTTAGAGATCTGTGTGTGTGTGCATGTGTGAAGGTGTTTGAAAGCGTGCGTGCATGTGTCAAAAGTCCATTTGAAACTGCCTTCTCTCTTTTCATAGAACCTGCAGAGTACATACACAGCCATGTTTCCAGGTATGAGTGTGGTCTCTATTTGTGTGAGTGCAGTGTGTCTGTGTGTGTGTTCGTTAGAGGGCTGTCTTAAAGTCATTTTGGAGTGTTTTGGCCGTTCTAACCCTACGACAATTAACCCTACATAACTGAATTTACTCAATGAGCTTTTACATGTTCAGTGTAGTAACATATTGTACTGTGTGTTGGTCTCGATGCATATTTCATATCTTTCAGCCTTTGCAAAGTTACTGCTGCAGACCATTCAAGCAAGTGGTGGGGAGTTTGTGGAGGATGTCACAGTGTTGAACGAGTGACGACTGGTTCTGACCAATCGGTGGTTTGCAGTGTTTTGATGTGACCTTTTAGAACTGGCTCAGATAGCTCAGCTAAAGAGGGAAACAAAAAATAGAACCAGGTACCAGGTACTATTTACAACTTATGCTACTGGAAGACCAATAAAGTGAGTCAAGGTGTGTCAAGTGGAGATATTACATGCAGTGGAAATGAGGCAAAAAAGATTAAGAGCACATGTTCTACAGGAAACTGACGGTATATTATTATATGTGACATTTACTAAAACTTCTATGAAGGAAGCTCATTTAGTCCAATTATTACCACCTAGGAGTGAGGCCCCCTCCAAAGCTATACAAGATAAATCTGAGGGATCATGAGATGATTAATGGCAGATGAAAGAAGTAATAACAAAATATTGTTGTTGATGTTTTTCGGGGGGTTTTTGTACTAGTTAGTTGTTTTTTTTTAACTTCTTTTACTTGACTAGTTTTTGTGAAATATTGAATAACATAACTATTCAGGCCATAAACACTTATTGAGATAAAACTATCTGATAGCTTTAGAGGAGAAATTTGCCTTAAGGCCAGTTTAGATTTGCAGCAACAGTGGATGCTACTGCCAAAAGAATCCCTTGACATCTGATCGTAAACGTTGTAAAACTGGGCCGTTTACATCAAAGCAACGCAACGCACACAGATACAGCTGACCGTCTCCATAGCAACGACGCACTGACATACCCCATCACTTCTGCGTTAATACTATAACGTTCGTTAATACATTAATGTTAGTATTGGGCCTAGATTACATGAATTAACTAGCTGGATTTCTGTAATTGTTATAAAAGGAAATGGATGAAAGTGACATGCTCGCAATGTTAGCTGCAACATTGATTAATAAACGTTGAAGACAGAGAGTTTGGAAAGAGAGGATCTGGAGCCGTCTTTGGCTACTGCAGCGGCAGAGACAGGGTGCCTACGCCAACTTATGCTGTTTCCTGATTGGCTGAAGTGAAATAGCGACATCATTCAATTCTAAAACTGCATTTGGAGATTTGACAAGTCAAATCTTTTGCAACTCCACGCAACGGCTTCAGACACTCTGCTACCAACCAGTTCACACGGCTGCAATTTTCTCTGCAACATTTCAAAACTGTTTTGTTGCATTGCAAATCATTGATCTGAACTGGGCCTTAGTTGAGACAGAGGTCAAAGGTCAAACGTGCCCTATTTTCCTCTGTAATGGGGAGGAGTTAAAGTATAAAGTGGGATAGGATTGAAATACTCAAGTAATTGTCCCTAATAATGTCCCACCACTATATGGTTCTGATTGGCTAAAGTTTTTGATGCTGCTTTAAGACTTTATGATCATGACTTCAGGAGATTTCATGTGTCACATTGTTTTGTAATTTTAAAGCAAACTGACAGCGATACTTTCCCCGTGCATATTTGATTCACTTCTTTTCAAATATAATTTCAATTGACATGTTATTACGTCTCTGTATATGACTTTATTCTTGCTGTAAAATAGTGAATATATGAAGTTTTTTCTCCTTGTCCGCTGTCTGACTCTTTTTGCATTTTGTCTGTCTTTATTTTTACCAAATTCTAATCACAGTCTATCTGTTTTTGGCAGGGTAATGATGGACGATGTGAGAATTCAGACAGCAGAACACAATAGGAATACAATACAATAAGCCTCATCGCCCTGCATTGTCTCATTTGTTGTGTGATCAATGAATGCTGTGCAGAGAGCTGGATCAGTCAGGGCTGAGGAACGGAGAGAGGTGCTGTGATTTATTCTAGGTGTTATAAAATAATTTGTTTGGATTGATTAACGTTAATTAATTATGCTAATTGAGCAGGATGAAAACAGATGTCGAAAGTGCCCTCATACTCATCCCTGTGTAAAACTGTCCTTTAATTACTGATGCTATTGGTTCATCTAAAAATAGTGTTTGCACACAGCACACACATGGACACAGACAGCATGCATGTCAACACTGACGGGACACAAACAGAATACTGAGGACACATGGGAAGTTTGGATTAGATTTGATCCTGATTGTAAAGTTTTTTTATTTTACTTCTATCATTATTTAAGTTTTATATGTCTCTTTATCCTCCCACAGTCCAAAGACATGCTCGTTAGGTTCATCGGTGACTCTAAATTGCCCATAGGTGTGGGTGTGAGCGAGGTTGTCTGTCTCTGTGTGTCAGCCCTGTGATTGGCTGGTGATCAGTCCAGGGTGTATTCCGCCTCTCGCCCAGTGACAGCTGGGTTAGGCTCCAGCCACCCCTTGACCCTGAACAGGATAAGAGGTATAGATAATGAATGGATGGATGCATCTTTGTTATAGTCTCTATATATAAGTACTTATTTATTACCATCTGCTATTGCAACATCTGATCATCATTATTGGCCTTTATAGGTCATCATTATAGGTCGTATTCTCTTTGATAACAACATACCTTTATTTTGAAATAAACAAACACACACTGAACTTTCAACTTCGTCCACATTTCAATTCACTATCCTTCTCCTCCAAATGGTCCTTTTATGAGACACTGTGACAAGTAGGAATACCTAACTATAGACTCCAACATATTCAATATAGAATCAATAGAAACACGTCAGCTGCATCAATATAAACTGGATTGAACTACTTTTCTTATTTTGACGTCTTTGTTCAGGTTTTTTTAAGTGCTTTTTTCCACCCAAAGTTTTTGTTTTGAGATCATCCTGTTTTAAGTTCAATTGCTTTCATGGTGTCATTTTCTGTGCCAATGCAAACAACTATAATTGACATTTTATCGTCCTCTAACTTCCACTGTGTGCATGCACCTGTGCACAACTTCTTGTGATAGTCAGAAAACTGCAGTCAGAAATATCATTACCTGATTCGTGTGGATTTGGAGGATTTAATTAACTCAAATTTAGATTTCCGACTGTTACAATTTGACTTGAAGATTTTGAGAGGAGTCAAATAAATGATTATCCAATGGGTCATTCGCACTGTCTGTAAACTTATGTGTTTGTATGTGTGTCTGGCTGAGCATGTTTGTGCTGTGATCAAGCAGATTGAGTCACTATCTTTCTCCACCAAACCCCTTGTGAATGTTTGTGTGTGTGTGTGTGTGTGTGTGTCTGTGTGTTTGTGTTTGTGCACATGTATGTGTGAGAGTGTGTGCAGGTATCTGGGATGGGGCAAGAGGCTGCGCTGAGCCGCATGGATTTGCTGCTAAAGTTTGAACAGTTTTAAATTAAAATGTATTGCCCATTCTCAATGTATTGATCTCAGACCCAGCTGTGTCAATACGCCGCCCCGGCTATTTTTCCAATAACTTATAAAGATCTGCCAGCCAGGCATAAATTCATTACATAGCTCTGAGTTTATATTCTCTCTCTCTTTTTTCTCCCTTTCTCCCCCATCTCTTCCTTTGCTGCTCTTTTCAACATCTCTCCCTTTTTCCTTTTACATTTTCACTTCTTTTTCAAACAGTCACAGCTTTGATTCCTCTGTTGGAGTGTAAATCCAGGAGGCTGTTTTTGGAGCTGTGTCAGGTGTGAATGTGGGATTATATTGTTGCAAAAAGCCCACCTGAAAAGAGTCTACCCAAGACTTGAAAAAGTAGTGATCATTGTTGTTTGAGCTCATTTAAAAGATGGTGTGTGTTTAAGCATTTAAAATTCTGTATATTTGTTCATTTTCTTTTGGTTATTTTTGCATCATGTAAAGAAATCATGAAGTTTGAATAGATATTTGCTGAAATAGGAGATGCAACAAGAGGCTTGATCACATGTAACTGTCCTCTTCCTTTTCTCTTTCCCAGTCTTCTGCTAAACTCCTCTGTGCATTCCCATTCCCTTTTTTCTCCTCCTCTTCTCTCATCTCTTCCCACCTTCTCATCTCTCCTCCCGCCTCCTCCTCCGACCACTCTTTCCATCTCTCTCCCTAATCTCCCTCCACCTCCCCTCATTGTCAATACCTATCTAATTCCACTTTAGCACCAGTAATTGGCTGATGGATAGAAGCTATGGATTGGCCTCTTCCTGATGACTGCATGACATTTTTCCCCCTCCCCTACAGCTGGTAATACTAATAGAATTCCAAATCCGCGGCACTGGGATCCTGTCATGAGTAGGTCAACCGCTGTGTCAAGGTCCTATTGGAAAGCCGGCATCCAACATCTTAATTTAGACTTAGCCTTTTTTTTCTCTCTCTCTCCCTCTCTGCCTCGCCGGAGGATCACTGTGTGTTCCTGTGTCTCTGTTTCTGTCGCCAGCTACGGACCTCTGTGATGCTCTCTGTCTGTTTGTCTTTGCTAATTACAGTCTCATTATATAATTGCTTATTTTGGGACAGTTAGAAAATCCATCGATTACTTCAGCTGGCTGATGAAGTTTATGTTTGTTGTTTGACAATTAAAAAGTTTTCATGAAGTTTGCTTGACAGTTGAAACATTGCATCTTGCAAGTCTGTCATGTATTTTAGTGAGTGGCTATGCAGGATATGATACGTATTCTGGCAAAATGAATTGAAAACCAATCAGTGATGCAACTCATCTTTTTGGTTGCATTGACTTCACTGCAACTTAATGTTGCTCTGTGGCTCAGATGTCTTTCGGTTACTCTTTCAGCTCAAAATATCACCTGTTTTATTGTCTCCAACATGCCACCATATTGTCTTTTAGTTTGACTGTCAGATGCTTTGTCCCAAATACATAAAATGTTTTCAGTGTTGGGGGTAACGTGTTAGAATACTCAGATTACACTCTGTGGTGTAAGGTGTATCATGATGCGTTAGTTCTGCAATTGAAGTGATCTGTCATTAAGTTACTTTTTCATAAAAACTGAGAAAAAAAATTACCACACTTCCCTTTTCCTTTTGTTGCCACAAAAAAAAATCCCCTCAGCACTGTTTCTGTTTCTCTCCTACGTCTTGGCAAGTAGCTGTACAAGCGGAAGGTAAACACAGCTGTGTCAGAGCGCATTCTTAGCTAGCTAATTCAACTAGCGAGATTGGCCAAGGCGACAGCATTTTCTTGGTGGAAATATTCCCTTTATCGTGAATTTTTGGGGAAAGGGACAGGAGCAACAGAACAGTGAAATATAAGTTGTGCCTGGAGGATAAGTGCTTGTTAGCTGTGAAGAGCTCTACTTCAAATCTTAATCTGCATCTGCAACTAAACACAGCTCCACATCACTGGTGGGACTAAGAGCCCGTGTTGTATTGTTGTCATTAAAACAGCTGTGCCTAATACTGTCTGCTGCTGCCCAGTTCACTGTCAGATTGTTAGCAGAACAAAGCGCTGTAAAGGTTATATTGCGTCTGTAATTCCTGTTATCATGCTGCAAGGTTACAGATTATGGGCCGTAAACGAGGCTATGCAATGACGGTAGAGTCAATACTTTCAATGCAATGCAAAAGTACACTACAGATTTACGTTTCTCAGTAATGTAACAAGTTACTTTTTAATGGCAGTTTTCTCATAATTTAACAAGCTACTTTTAAAAGTAATGTTACCCAACACTGCATGCTTTACAATTTTGTAGTAACAGGAAATGATACAATACATATTACTATATGTGCCGATCAAACAAACTTTGGAAAGCGGCCTGCTAAATTGTGTTTTTGGAATATTTTTTCAGCTATGAGCAGGTCCTCCATTCCCTTTGTGCATTGCATTTTGGGGGGAAGGTATGCATCCACAGCACAGTCATTAACTCATGTTATGCATTAGTTTACTTAAATAGAAACGTTATTAGCAACTAAACTTGGTCACTTGGCTTGGTAACATAACCCTGCTTAGCAAGAAAGCACATCAGTGTTAGTCATCATGTCATATGAGTAGTTAGTAACAGGCTGGAACCACATGTTTGTTGTGTTGCTGAATGAAGTGTTTCGCAGTCAATCACTGACTGCAATGAAGCACCGATAGTGGTGGAAAACTCTACAGGGTACCTTCAGAGTCATACAGTAATGCTCATGTACTATTTATAGTTTTAAACATACATGAAAATTCAAGAAAATACAGTCTTTTTGTTCGGTCTCGTTGTTCAGAAATACACAGGCCTACCTTTGTATTTATATACATTAAACAAGTATTGGTGCACAAGTATGTATATACTGAGGCATCCACTGCTCTGGCAGCAGCTCATTTATATCTGTCTATAGACTTTGGATTGAATTTCTGATCAATGAAGAGGACGTCGTGTTCTCCTCTCCATCTCTCTTGTCTCTCTGGTCTATGAACTTCAGCAGCTGCCAACAAACACACAAAGTTTATTGGATTAAATACCTCAGAGCATGAAGGACCTTTTTCTATCTATCTATCTATCTATCTATCTATCTATTACTTTGATTTAGAGTTACATGTAAGCACTGTATAAGCTTTTGTGTGTGCTTGTGTTAGTGCATGTGTGTGTGCATGTGTTATAGAGATGAATTGGGGGAAAGAGGTTGGCTAAATCGGGTTGTCATGCTAATTCAGTCAGCTGACTGCATAATGTAATGCATCAGGGAGACGGACTGAACTTGACCCTGTTAAACCTGACCTTGGCCTCCGTCTCTCTCTCCCACAGATGTGGGTGCAGGGGTCGGCAAATTAAGCCAATAAATCTGTTTTGTGTGTTCGGAGCTTCTCGGGTTACAGGGTGTGTTTGACGGCATGAAAAAGGTATGAAAGATCTCCACATCACCCCTGTCATACATAGAGATTTATACATATACATACTATTTAGATAAGACCTTCCTTATTAAATGTTAGAGTTCATGTTGTTTATTTCTTATTTTGTTGCTAAAGCCTTTCAACTGATGGTTTACACTTAAGATAAAACATGCAAAAGGACTGCCATTTAGTCATATGTATTTGCTGCAAGAATTTATTCTGTTAACTTCCTAAAAAAGAAAGGAGATGATGTTTGATTTGGTCGAGGGTTTCTTCTGGAGCCTAACTGCAGTTTTATAAAGTACCAGAAATTTCTGCTGTGATTTATTCATATTTAAGATCTTGTCATACTTGGAAGTTTGGTTGCAATCTGCATTTTATTTTATTTATTATATTATTTATTATGTATCACTTATAATCTCAGCTCCTGAGCTAGTCTTGTATGGTTATGTGTTATGTTTATATTATGTTGTTCAAGATGCATTTCCTGTTTTATTTTGTTATTTCCTCCCTTGTGATGTTCCACTTCCTGCCTTTGTGTGTTTTCCCGCTTGTTTTGATTATGTGCCCTGCTCTCTTGTTTTCACCTGACCCTTGATTGTCTCACCTGTGTCTGATTAGCCTCACCTCCCGAGTGTATTTAGTCTTTGTCTTCCCATGTCCCTGTGCTAGTTTGTCGTCGTCTTTCGTCGTGAAACCTTCTTCCCTGTGTTCCGGGAGTGGATTTTCTTCATGGCTGCCCTGTGTTCTTCACCTGTGTTGGGCCTGGATTTTAAGTTGGACCTTACGTTGGATTTTGAAACCAAGACTCTTTAACTAGGCCCTTTTTGTTTTTTGCCTTGTCTTTTTGTCTTTTCTTTTATTTAAAGGGGCCATATCTTTTGAATGGATATTCTCATATGTTAAATGGGTTTCACATTTTTGTGTGTTTATTGTTCACAGTGAAAAAGTGAAAACTGCATAATTCCGTGTTTTTCCAGAATGACATGTTTAAAAAAGTCGCCTCTGAAATGGGCCGTTCAGAACAGCTCCAATCGTCATTCACTGTCATTCACCTCAGGCTGCCGTCTCGCACTGGCATGTAGTCAAGTCGTTATCAAGGTTTCAACTCACCATTCTGATACCTCCTGGTGATACAGGCTCGTACATATAAGGCCAAATAACCGACCCTAGAGCAGATATTTTTTCTACAACTTTGGAGTGACAGTGCAGGTGCGATCCCACGTGGGGGAGGGGCTACGCGGTGACTCCAAATACTGTCAGCCAATCGTGGCTAAGGTCTGACCTTTGAATGGCAAAACGGCTTGTTCGTTTCAGGAGGAAGGAGAGGCTCCGAAAAAATAATTAAATTGAAATATGTGTACAATTTTTAAAATGAAACAAACTTTACCAACATGATTCAAAAGCACATTAGAATGACAGAAAATTGATTGAAATATGTCCCCTAATAAATCTACCATTTATTTATTTAACCTTTATTTTTTGGGGGGGTGTTACATTATTATGCTTGTATTGGTCCATCCACTTACAGTAATAAGACTGTACTTCATCAATTAAAGTTTTTATCAGGAGAAAAAGACTCGCACCTTTCTCTTCCTGTGACCTTCAGGTTCGTAAAGAAAAAAAAGCCTGTGATTAGACTAACCAATGACCCTGTTGAATATCTTATACTTTAGATAAAAACTCCTTCATGTATGAAAAATACAAATGAAATGATAAAATAATAAAACAAGCAACAAATGGTTTGAATCAGCCATTCACCTGAAGTCAAGAGTAACATTTGTTTATTTTAGCCGGCTGGTAGAAGGTGGGGTTACAAGCCTGTGTGGAATGTCCCTTTAAATTATTCAAAGCCCAATCAGGTGTCTTTTTCTCCTCTGATCTAAAGATGGGTATCAGAGGTCATTCATTCTTCCTCACAGGGTCACCTTTCCCACTTTTCCTTTTAGCACTGACACCCTCACGCACTTCCATTGCCTATCTCTTTCACTAATGTTATAGCCTATAGGACGCTGTCATGGTCACACGCAGGTACATATGTGCATGCACGCACACATAAAGAAACAAAGCTGCCGTGTGCGTATATACGCTCATGCATAGACACCGCACGCGTGACATGCACATATCTACCGACACACACACATTATGTCGGCCTCCCTGACTCCCCTGCAGTGACTTCATTGTGTGTCAGGACATTGTTCATTCTCCTCCTGTGTTTCCGTGTATCTGAATACCTCTTGACCTTCTCATGGGCTGCAAGGATGTGAAACAGTATTGCTCTTCATGCAACTTGCTTTTGTGTGCTACCAACAATAGGTGACAAAGGTGTGTGGCAGAGGCCAAGAGGAGACATGGAGGAGGTCAGGATGCAGAGACTGACTTTGCATCTTTCTCCTTTTGTAACGATGTTGGATGTTGCATGCAATTTCCTGCTCGTATATATGCACGTATGTACAGTGTCTTGCAGTTCTGTGTGCATACTTGTGTTGCCTTGCTTGCGTGTAAGAACCGTTTACCTGCATGTGCGTCTGTGTATGCGCGCTCACCGCTGGGGGCTTGTTGTCAGAGCTCCTCTCGACTGGCCAATTAATTATGATGGCCTACTTATGATGTGTAATGGGATGATTTATTAGTAAACACACAAACAGAGCAGGGACACAGACAGTCAGGTAGCAGTGCTGCGTTCTGTTGGTCTGTTGGATCAAATACTGGGGCAAGATCACAATCCACCTCTGGCTGTGTCCTACCGGATCAGAGGGAAGTTTACAGCACAGACGAGGAGCCGTGCGTTTTCAAGTAGTGTGCATGCTCTGACTCATAAAGGCTGTTTACTATGACTGTTATAAACTTTATATTTCCAGTCTAGAATAATCAAGGAAGCATGTTGCTCTCATCAAGCAATGTCCTGCTTCACCATTCGTCAAAATATGACTCTCTAAGTACCCCACTAGCGTCATATCTGGACGCTGTGTCGCTGAAGTCAGTCGACGTAGTAGAAAAGAACAGAAAGTGGGGTAAAGGTCAAAGGATGAGACTTTTATTCTGGAGACTGTGGTTAGATTCCCATGTGAGGCCAAGGGTCAGTATAGACTTCTTTGGGAAGTTGACTTCTTTTAAGGCCAGTGGCATATTTTAGTTACGTAATGAATGCAACTTATTTACTTGAACCAAACCATAATCTTTTTTCTAACTCTAACCTAACGTACTTTTTTGTGCTTGAACCGAAACAAACTGCGACCGTTTCACAACCTTTATCGTGTGTTAATTTTTAGCGCACATTTAAAAGCCATAAAATGTGAAATGTTTTTCTAGCGAGCTTTATTTTGAAAGTCTGACCAGATGTTGCATATTAATTGTTCACTTAACCAAAAAGCCCTGCATGTTCAAGACTAAATATGAGGTTTCCCTCTGGCCGCTGACCAAGCTGCTATATTTTACAAGTTGGAAGACATCTTCACTTATCAGCTTACATAAGCACACGAAAGCAGGTTATTCAAAAGTTATGCAGGTAATTGGAGCGCACGTTTACATATAGAAGCTACCAGTTTACAGTAGCTCTAGTGAGATGACAGGCCCTATAAAGAGGACTTGCAGAGCTGCTCCTCTCAGGTCTGTGAATGTGTCCGAATTTTAGGAATAATCAAAGGTTCAGCGGTGGAAATCAGCTCATTAAAATTCAATGTGTTGTTTTCAGTTTCTTTTTTAAATTTGAATTGAAGGTGGTTTAGCTCAGTCGGTTTAGCTTCAGAAAGTTATTCAGTCTGCTTGTCTGACCTTTAGGCCACCTTCAGACCCCAGACCTTACTCCAGTGGTTCTGTTTCTTTCTGTCCCTTCACCATCACCATTATCTGATTATTCTAAAACACTAAATAAAGTTTTTAAATGTTTTTTCTGTGAAATTACTATTACAAATTATTATTACAGTATATTAAGAACGAATCATCTCCCTATGTATTACAGGCTGTGTTCTTTCTTCTGCTGTTGTAAAAAATGAGGATTGCCTGATGAGGTGAGAGTGTACAGCCAGCACACATACACGTTTCAGAGTGAGTGTGTTTGTGTGTTTGTGTGTGTGTGGGCAGCAGGCGTGGTTGGTGCAGGTGCAGCAGGTCCGTCCTGGTAGTGAGCAGAGCTATTCTTTTTCCTCCGCTCGCTGTCTGACTAGCTGGGTGGGTGTCCTATTTCTGGATGACACACACACACATACACGCACACACACACACACACACCAAACCCCCTTGCCCCCTCTACCATACATTGTGGGACATAATTTATGATGGCTCTGTAACATATGGACTTTTCATCACTCAATGGCAACAAAGTCTCTCCACTCAGTGTTACAGCACGGTGTCTCTCTCCGTCCTCTTTCTCATCTGTTTCCCCTCATCTCTCCGTCTCTCTCTTTGCAGTTTCTCTCTTTCTCGTTTCTCGTTCTTTTTCCTGCTTTTTCTTTTCCGTGTCGTACGTCTTTGTCTGATTTCAAAACTTGCTCCTGTCTTAGATTAATGACAATTTCTTTTCCTTATTTCAGCCTTTGATTAACCCTGATGTTTGTAATGAATTGAAGATAAACAGATTGCTTACCTCGGGTTGTGTAATAGTTCATCTAATGTATTTTATTGAAGGTTTAGTAATGACTGATATAAATACAGAGATTTATTTACATGATTACATTTATTAAATATTGCCTCCTTTTATTTTGGTGATAGAATGAATGTGTGTGTGTGTGTGTGTGTGTGTGCGTGTGTGTGTGTGTGTGTGTGTGTGTGTGTGTGTGTGTGTGTGTGTGTGTGTGTTTTGAGAACATTTCTGTCAGGTGTTTGTGTGCATAAAGGCTGGAATTGTCACCGTTTTTATTAGCAAACACACACACACACTCACAGTGACATGTGACTAAGTGTGTGTGTGTGTGTGTGTGCGTGCTGTTAGGCTGATGGGTATATAAGACATAACAATAAGGCTGTTACAGTGAAAGCCTAGCCTATTGGACAAACAGAGGATTATGTACAGACACAACGTCAGCATTTCAAGCTTTAAACTACATTTCATATTATATGTTGATTCGAAGAATTACCAACTGCAAAAACATAAATAAACCTCCCTTTGTGAAGATTTATAGTTCCCAAGAATTCATGCAAATTCAACTTTTTCTCCACCGTGCAACTTTTTAGCAAATTTGACCAATCATCTTATTTCCCCGTGTGCGTGAAGTCATATACGTCATCAAACTCATTTCTTTGATGTTCAGGATCTGTGTTTGCTGTGAAGCAGACAGCTGATCGGTGCAATCGTCTCTCTTTCATGAGATTCATAATCCGGCCTCGAGCTACAGTGTCTTTCAGGAGACTCCATAGAATGAATCCATGATAATAAATCGAACAAGTGATGTCTTCTTGTGATCATTTATCCATGTTTCCGTGCTGAAACTTGCTCCCCCTGTTATATAATCATATGTTTTATTGCCGCAGCAGCAGGAATAACAAGTAGAAGGGCGTTAATGTAATAATGTGTAGATTCTCCTGTGCACATGTGGATAGCATTGCATGTGCAGTGCGAAATAACACATTTTATTTGGCTTCTTGTTAAAGAAATCGACCGGACGTGATGTCAGAAGACTGACGACTCACTCAGCCAATAGATGGCTTTATCACAGAGGATGTTTAATATGTTAAACAGGGGAAAAAAGGTAAAAACGTTGCAACTTGCTTTGCAACTTTTTTAAAAAGCTGCCGCAAAATCAGACATTTTTGGCCGCAACAATCACAGAAAATGCAGATGAAATCCTGGAGGGACTATTTTATCATACTCCACTTTCAGGAAGTGGGTGATCAAAGTCTTTAGTCTTTTTACAGCTTAAGTTTGGTTTGTTGATATATGTAAAGATGACTCTTGACATTTAAAATTTATTTTTCTTCTGTAAACACGGCGGTCACAATACTACAAACATCTTGTGCAGCCTCAAAACCTGCTAAAGAATTCAACACACAAAAACTAAAGCAGTCTCCAAAAGAATTTAACATTTCAACATCTCTTTACATGATATGATTCAGTTGTTTTAATGATTTCTGGAAACTTACTGTGCTGTAGGTTCCAAACAATATGTGGAACTTTGATTTAAAACTCTATTAATCATATTTTAAACTTCAATCATCATTAAAATAAAGCTTGAATCACCTGATATTATAAAGTGTTTTCTATAAGTTTCTGTATTTCTTTCTCTTCTGCTCTCAGCCCGTGCCGACGCTCTCTGTAACTATTGATGCTACTTTGTCCTGGTGATGAAGCAAGCGGGCCGTTGTCGGGTCGATGTGTGTCATTGTTATATTGATGTGAGGACCGACCCCGGGGGCCTGCAGCCTTCTGCTCCCCTGAAAGCAATAAATCTATGGCCTACTGCTCCCTGTACTGTACCCAGCATAGCTCCGCTCTCACACACACACACACACACACACACACACACACACACACACAGTACACTATACATACAAAAGGAGACGCACAAAAAGGCAACTTTGTCCCCTACTGTTCTGCACAGTGAGCAGCATAATCTCACTCACAGAGACGGTATTTGCATTTTAATTTGACTCTCCCATACATTATTCCTTTTTCCCTCCTGTGCGTGCGTGCATGTGTGTTTGTGGTTAAGCGCTCCTGTGTTCAGTTTCTATGAATCATTTTAATTCCCTTCAGTCAGCCAGTAGAGGCCACTCACAGCATTCAGTACAGACAGACAGCACACACACACACACACTCTCTCTCACACACGCAGACGACAGCTGTCCGTTTCAAAGCGAGGCAGAGGCTGGACGAGCGAGAGCGCAGGAGGCGGCAGGAAGAGAGAGAGAGAGAGATGAAGGAGACGGGAGGGAGGGAAGTCGAAGAAATATAAGGAATAAAAAAGAAAGATGAATAGAAAAGAGAGGGAATGATCGGCGTGTAGAAAGAGAGGCAGAGACAGCGCTGATGATGTCATGTTTGTTTCTGTTTATTTCCATCAACTCAGCTTCACTCACAATCACAGTTTTTGACTGAGGCAGGGAGGCATTGGGGAGAAATTGGAACAGACACAAGTCGAGTTTAGTTTCCTGCTGTAATATTACACAACACTGTTACTGCTGTAGTGCATTTACACTGTAATATATTTAGATTTACTCCTTTTTATGGCTGTTTCTATGTCTGTTACTGGCTGCAGGCGAGGGAAAGAGAGAGGAGGAAAAGGTCCTGAAGAGAGAGAGAGAGGGGAGGGTCAAAGTTAAACAGATAGAGGAAGGGATGGAAAACAAAAGGGAGGAAGGGAGTCCATAAACCAAGGAGTGGTTTATCCTTTTGAAAATAAGTGTTTTATCTTATTGATCTGAGGCTGTGTTTGTGTGTGTGTGATGAGTTCTGAACACTCTTCACAACTTTGCACGCACGTGGGGAATCAGCATGTTTTAATCAACCAAACGTCGTCATGAACACTATTTAAAACACAATTTGTTTTGCTTGTGTTCTGTATCACAGACTGTATAAAAAGATGGACGACATGACAGCTCCCTTAAAGTGAAGCCAAAACCTCTCTGTCGCCCCCTGCTGACGGGCTGCAGTATAGGTCATAAAGCCCGCCTCCTCCATGTTAACAGATGGGACATGAGTCAAACTATAGAATCAAAATACACGACAGGTACATTTTTCTCAAACATGGTTTCTGTCATTATAGTAAGTTATTATCATGCTGATATACGTCCAAGTGTTCATTTATTTATTAGTTATTTGATGCTGTAAAAATGATAATTGACAGCTCTGTTGACAAATACGGCTCCTGCAGCCGATCTGTTCCTGATTAGCAGAGTAGAGGAGGAACGGCGAGAGGAGACGTAACTAAAACAATCACTATAGTCATTGAAGTTTACATATCCGTGAGCGTCTGCTTCAGACCAACACAAAGAAGCTGTGTGGGATTTTTGTTTTGTTTTTTTTAGTAAGTTAAGTGTGTGTTTGGTTAGTGGAAGTGGCTTCAGCGGCTCCACCTGACGATCTCTCCTGCACAGCTCTGGCTCCAAATGATGTCACCAGTGCAGGATTGCAGTGCCTGTCACGGGGGCTATTTTGACATCAATTTTGTACAATGAGAGCAGATGGAGACACATCTCCATCTATATATACAGTCATTGGTTCTGTGTTTTGCAAAAAAAAAAAGCAACCTTTTTTGGAGTTAAATGTCATCAAAAGGATTAAATATTGTAATAGACAATAAAAAAACAAAATTGTGCAAAACATAAATTAAAGCATCATCAATGAAAGTTTCAAAGATTGAATAAAGACAGTTTTAAAGTGTCTAAAGATAAATAGTTCATTCTTTGACTTTTATTTTGTAGCCGGCTGACACACGTCCTCAGTGAGTGTGTTGGATTCAGAGCACACGACGGAGGAAGAACTTAACTGGGAGCTGAGGGGTGTGTGTGTGTGTGTGTGTGTGTGTGTGTGTGTGTGTGTGTGTGGGCGTGTGTGTGTGTGTGTGTGTGTGTGTGTGTGTGTGTAATCTGGGGGTTTAAGGGTGAAGTCGCAGAGGATAGTTAATGAAATCATCTTAATCCTACGAGCTGCTCGCTTCCCTCCCAGCAGAGAAATCTTTATTCTCCGTCCTCCTTTCCCCCCTTCTTCTGTTTCTCTCTTTTCCATCTTGTAAGTTCTTTCTCTCTTTTCTCTCTCTTTCTTTTCTTTTTTCCTTTCACATCTATCCTTTTCTTTTCCGTCTCCTCTCAGTCGGTCCTTCCCCCCCCCTCTCTTTCTCTCCTCCACACTCACTAATTATTTCATCTTGAGCATGGAAAGGAGACGCCAAATCAATAAGTCTCCTCTGCGGAGGCTGAGGGGAGGAAGGATGCGGGAGGAGGAGAAGATGAGGGGAAGGGTTGCCAAAAGAGACTAAATGCTAGTTTGTTTTTTTCTTTTACAACATAGTTATTGTCTTGATATTTACAATATGGACAAATGAAGCAACGTAAGAGCAGCAACATGAAGCTGATCAAGCTCGACAAGATTTAAATTAGTTGTGACGTATACTGTAGGATCTCTATAAGGAAGTTTCCTTTTGTTCCACCTGCGGTCATGTGACAGTCAGGACACTTGCATGCATGATGCGGTCGTACAAACATTCCAGGGCAGAATGAGCCAGTATTTGTGCAGCCTGGCAGTGAAACATTAAAGGAATAAGAATCCAACGTGAAGAAGTGAGAAATGCACAGCACTGTTTTAAAGCTGACCTTCACCAGGCAGAAAGGACGGAGAAGTTTGGAGGATTACTGCTTCAATATTCCTCTGGTTATATTTCTTTCTGGGAGGGGGAGCGAGTGGAGATTCCTCGCTGTGACTAATGTGATGTTTGTCGAATCCAAACTTTCTCCTGCTGCCCCCCACCTGCTCGAGCCCACACACGGACAACTTCTCGCTCTCTTTTCAGCCTCTTTTTTTTTATTATTGTTTGTTTTGTTTCTCCTGACCGGCCCCCCTGCAGCTAAACACGCAATCCTATTCTTGTGACCAGTGTGTGTGTGTGTGTGTTTGCATGTCTCCTCCTGGTCCAAATGTGGTTTGTGATATTATGTATGTGTGTGTGTGTGTGTGCCTGTGGAGGTGCTATCTGTGCTCAGATAAGACTGTAAACCAGATTAATCTGGCGTGGAAGAGCTTGTCAGCAGGACCACTGTGCATGCGTGTGTGTGTGTGTGTGTGTGTCGGTGCTGCTCTCCTCCCTACGTCTCAGCCAGCCCATCAGGTGAGCCATTGGTTCCTATATTGTCTGTTTGTTTGTCTGTGTTTACGTGTGTGTGTGTGTGTGTGTGTGTGTGTGAAGGAAATCAACAGAGAATGGTGTATAAGTGAATGAGTGTGTAGGGTCCAGCGCTGGATAATGTGATCACGGCTCCATGTAACGCAGCATGACAAGCGCGTGTGTGTTTGAGTGTGTCCCTGTGTTTGTGTGTGTGTGAGACACGGCATGACAACAGTGTCTCTCCATACCAGTGTGGAGAGAATGGATTACTCTGCTCTCCCACTCGAAACGCCAACACACACACACACACACACACAAACACACATTTCTCACCCCACTATACACACCTACACATGTCTGGCATATGTATTGTATGCAAAATGAACTGAGGGCCTTAAAACTGCTACAAGTATGTATCTAAATAACATTCATTTTAAATGTCATTTGAACTCATAAAAAGCATTCTTAATAACAGAAAAGCACCAAAAAAGTTTAATAAAAGTTTAATTATCATTAGAATGTTCAGTCATTGTGCTGTTCCTAAACAGTAGGCGTCAAACATGTTCAATGAGGGAAAAGAGTTTGATGTAAAGACTTGTCTGAATAAAGGAGCTATTGAACAAGTGAACAAAACAAGTAAAAGTCTTGGTATCACCTTTGTTCTCTCCACCCACACAACAAGCTCAGGTTTGTTGTCAGATAGTTTACCAAATGTAGAAGCACTAACCAAAGTTTACAGATATATTCCAACAAATAATGACACTTATCATGGCTTCACTTTTACAACAGATGTTTCAGTGTCGAGATTTTCTCTGTGTTTCTCCTCAGTTCAGTATGAAAAGTAAGAAGTAATACAGTTGTAAAAGATTGTGTGAGCTACTGAGGCTGCCATTTTTTCTTCAAAGTCACAGCAAAACACTTCAAGTGGTAAACAGAAGAAAGTAAAGTAAAGTTAGTAACTTATTTGAAGCCTCAAATTCTGCAGAGGGAGTACGCCTGCATGATGCAGCCCAGCCTTTGATACAGTGGACCACAATGTCTTAATCAGCCGTCTGAAGTACACTGATGGCATCAGCGATGTGGCGCTGGACTGGTTCATTTCCTATCTGTCAATTTTTTTCTGTAATGCTTTGAGATGTCTCTTCCTCCTGTGCTCCTCTCTCGTGTGGGGTCCCCCAGGGGTCTATTTTCGGTCCCCTCTTATTCACTGTTTACATGCTGCTCCTGTATGTGAACTTATTTATTTGTTTGTTTGCTTTTACTATTTGTCTTGTTTTCATTGTAAAGCACTTTGTAACTTGTTTTTGAAAAGGGCTATATAAATGAAGTTCTTCTTCTTGCTATTATTATTATAATTACACGTTGTTCATTATTGCGATAACAATATTTCAGTCAGACAGCTCACGTTTGTAATAGTTTGGCATGTTTATTGCAGCAGCAGAACATAGCTCGTGTTTGGCGTCTAGGCTCCGACCTCATCACTCCTCGCAGATTTATTCTGCTGGGGTGGTGGTGGTGCTGGAAGTATGAGCGCAGTACTGGCGCAGGGCAGCGTTGGCAGAGCAGATGGAGAGACCAGAAATCTAGCAATGTAAACAGGGCGCCGAATTGGAAGGAAGTGTTTGTCAGGTGATTGTGGAGAATGACAAGTGTGAAATCAGTGCAACTCAAGTTGCCTGTCTGATCTAGATTGCAGATGTTGCATGAAGTGCGATAAATAAACAAAAATTAAAGGTAAATATTAGCTATAACTCGTAGGTTCTGTGTCTACCAGCTGTTCTGCATGTTTTACACACTACCTGTGTTTGCAACATGTCCCTCCTGAATCCAAAATAAATACAAAACGCAAGATTAATTGACACCAATTAATCTGGGGCTAGCTAACAGCTAGCTTGGCCTTCATC
Source organism: Semicossyphus pulcher (assembly GCF_022749685.1). Classification (NCBI taxonomy): domain Eukaryota; kingdom Metazoa; phylum Chordata; class Actinopteri; order Labriformes; family Labridae; genus Semicossyphus; species Semicossyphus pulcher. The sequence goes on from NW_027211603.1 coordinate 22,860,407, forward strand.
TGATCACATCAAAAAGGACGTCCGTTATATCCAGGGCTTCATCCAATCGGTAACATTTCACATGCTTAGTGAGAAAGCATTGCTTGTATACATAAAACACGTGTTATTCATTGTGATAAGTTCAGACTTTTGTGATGTGTTTATTGTGACATAAATATTCTGCAATAATGATGCATTATTTTGAACCTAAGACACGATCAGTTCAAGCTCCTACCCAACTTGCCCTCTAAAGACTCTCAGATAACAGTTTGAAGACACTGACAAAGAATATCATGCAGCCAATGAGAGCATTACATCATAAATGACTCTAATTATTGTCCTGGGAGGACTTATTGTCCCTTAGTTTTGAGGATTTCTTTGGATAAAGTTGTGTGGATCGAACAATATTTGATTACTCGATATGTCGTGTGCGGTTTAAGAAGTTTCGTTTTATTTTAATTCTCAGTAAACCATGGGACTGAAATCTGTCTCTCTGCATTCCCTGCTACCTCTCACATGCAGCCCTCTATATACATTTGCATTTCATCAGAGATGCTGGAGGCCACCTGCAGTGCAGCGTGGGACTCTGTGTCTTATTCAAGGGCATCGCTGGTGAGAACTTTAGAAGTAATAGCAGCTTCCTGCAGCTGCCAGCTCACAGCCAGAAAACACCCCTGTCTGCGGCGGGGATCAACCCCACAACCTTTAGGTTATTAGTCAGCCTCCACATCCAGGCCAACCTGGGGAGAGGTGTCGGGTGAGTGTGGGAGGGAAGCCAAATTTGGTGTGTGTGTGTGTGTGTGTGTGTGTGTGTGTGGTTGAGTGGGTGGGGGTGCTGCTTCCCCAGTGTAAGGAGCACACTGCATCTTCCCCGACCACTCTCTGACAGGCCTACATACATCACCACCCCCAACACCTCTGTTTCTCTCCCCTCTCCCTCTTCATCATCCCTATTCCCTCTCTCCCTCCCTCCATCCATCCACCTCTCCTCCCTCTCACCTGCTCCCATCTCTCACGAGTGCCGCTGTCTCTTTCACCTGCTCGCAGCCCCCCTCCCACACCTCTCGCCAGGCCTCCCTGAGTATCATTTACATCGATGATGCCTCATCATTACCCCTGCCCTACTTTATCTATCACCCAGCAGCTCCGCCGTAGGGCCCATTCCTGCGCCGTAGGCCTCATTCCTACAGTCTATCACGGCAGCACTGAAGCAAGGCGTGAAAACAACTGAGTGGTGTTTTTACAGAGTCACTGTGAAGTTTGGAGTTCATACTGATCCCTAAAAAACTGACATACACATAAAAGCTATATTTTGTACATATATTTCCAACAAATCAGAATGAATGTACTTTAAACAAGAGAAATCAAGTGACAGCTCTTCATTGTGACAAAGGATTAGCTATAATTCAACTACAGATCATATAGCAGGGACCCGTCATAGTCCTGGGCCTGAACCTTCAATGCTCCCGTGCACATATTCTTTATGTATCAGCAGCTTTAAGTCTAACAGAGCAGAGTGGACATGAGGTCATTCCACGTTGGCAGCATTTCCTCACTGATGTGTAAATCCTTTGGATTCATTTATAATGAATGAATTAAATACTGCGAGGATGAGAGAGTAATGCTGCCCTGCCAACTTAATCTGTACAGTGTATATTCTATACAGTGACAGGTTTACAGTATGCTGTGCATTTAATGAGGGTAATTATGGACCTCATGTTGGCAACACAGTGTATAAATTGTACAACATGTACAGCCTATAGTCGAGTGGTAAACATACTTTTATGTGGAGTGTGTAAGCCCATCTGTACGCACAAGTATTAAGCGAGCGTGTGTAATATAATTCCTCATAATTTCCAGGTGTATTTGATGAAAAAAAAAGCAGTGCAATTTGGCAGCATGTCCTCCTTACGTCCGTGAGAGACTTCAGGTAATATCCCAGTCTGATGGAATCATCATACATAGAGCTGCTTAAATAATTGCCAGCGCTCACTGACATATATTGACATACAAATTTCTCCTGCTGAGATTAGTAACATTACCTTGACCTTGGTTTATTGATTTTTGCATCTTCTGCTCTTATTAAAAGAGGAATGGGATGTCCAGCTGGTTTCACTCAGCAGCAAAGTGTTTTGGCGGGGGAAGTTGAGGTGGCTCGACAGGGCCGAGGACCTCGCCGCTACACTTGTTATGGGCTATGACCTCTGCGGGATGTCATTCATTTGTTTTTCTGTGAAGTCCAACTGTTTTTTTATTGACGCAATGACCTGAATAAGAGGGAAATGTGCATTGTATAAGCGTCCTCATGGTGCAAGCTGCTGTACATGCTGTACTGCAGAGGATTCAATTTCAGCCGATGGACTTTGTTTCAGGTCATATTTGGCAGATTTCTCATATTTCCTGCACGTGGAATTATTAAAGCAAAACAAAAATACAAATCATTTGACCTTTTTATGCGAAAAAGCATCAGCTGACATTCGCAGATAAGACAGCCATGATAATAGAGAATGATGCATAAAGTTGGAGATATCACGTTAAAAGTTTCCACCAAACCTCCCTCTACTTTTCCTCCTTTTCTCTCCTCCCCTTTCTTCTCCTCTCTTCTCCTCTGCTTCCTCCTCGTCTCCTGATTCTCTTCCGGCTCTTACCTTTGCCCCCATATCTGCTTAAGCCACGAGAGATATCAGATCAGCGTGTGTGTGGATGGAGCGTGCGGGGCTCTCAGGGTTAAGTCCCCCACTGTTGCTTCGCAGCGCTAAACCAAAGGAATCATGCATGCAAGTGCAGTAGAGGAGGACTTAATAATATGAAAGAAAATTGATTTTCTGGAACGAGATTTCTCCTTTGATAAGGTATTAGCTGGGAGGGGAAAATGTTGTGAATCTTCATTAAGAGCCTCTGATATGCACTGGGATAATCGCAGGGAGAGAAGTAGGAATGAAAAATGAACACAAAAGGGGAAAAGAGGAGAGTCATACATTAGGGACAGATAGAGAGAAAGAAAGATACTAAGAGTGCAAGAAAGAGCAAAGAGAGAGAGAGAGAGAGAATCACCCGCCCAACCACGCACCCACACGTATGCACACACTCGAATCAGAGACTTAAGCAGGAGAAGGCCTCCCTTAATAAGAGTGAAAATTGATTTCTTTCCACTTCCATACGATGAGATCTAAAGATGATGAAGGTGAGGATTGGGCTGCAGTTCATTATGGGAAATTAGACTACATTCAAGCCAGACGTATATCCCTAATATATCTCCCCTGGCTTTATCCAACACTTCTCCACACACGCTGAACAAACAGAGGGTGAAGTTAAGAGGCGGGAGCAGACAGAAGAGGAGCTATATGATGCAGAGTAAAGCCCAGATAATGAGACAGGAAGACAGAGGTGGTGGAAATCAGGTGAAGGAAGGCAGACGGAAAATAAAAGTAAATGTGAGGGAGGGATGAGAGCAGGAAAAGAGAGCAGTTTGCCAACAGGCGCTCTCCCACAGCAGCGAGTATTAGTTGGAGCTGAGGCGGGGATGAGAACAGAGTTAGAGGGGATAACAGGCAGATGGACTGACTGCCGAGAGGAGAATTGAATAGAGCCTAACCTCGGCTAATACCACAGACAGAAATTTATGACAGGCCAGCAGAAAACTATAGATCAGCTGCAGGAAGGGATCCTTTTGTTGAGTCAGAAAAATTGCACCCACAAGACTAAACACAGAGCTGGACTGACAGAAGGGAAAGTAATAGTTTGGAGCTGAAATAGAAGTGAGATTTTACTTCAGACTAGATCAGAAAACTGAAAGTATTGATCCGGAAAAGGAAGGAAATAAACCAAATGAACAGCAACAAGTGAACAGATTTGTGCAGTTTTCTTACGCCTGACTATGTAATTCTGTTTCACTCTGAAGTGTGCCTACCTGATCCTGTGTGTGTGTGTGTTCATGCCTGTCATCATAATCAAACCTCTGAATGCACATTCAGACTGTGATGTCTCTGTTTCCTCTCCGCGTGTGTGTGTGTGTGTGTGTCTCTGTTTCAGCCTGCGGGCCGTCTGTAAATGTGCGAAAGCAGAAGGTGGAAAAGATCAAACCCAACTGACCTGAGAATAGTACTGACACCTTCTCACTCTCGACCACACACGTCTGTCCGCGCGCGTGTGTTGGTGTGTGTGTGCGTGCATGTGTGAGAGAATACAGAGAGTAACCAGAAAGAAAATGCAGCGAGAGATAAAAGGGAACAAAGAAAAAAAAAACAGAAACTTTAGACAGCAAATAAAGTGGCAGAATAACAGAGAGCATGACGGAGGAAGACAGACAGAGAAATAGTGTGTGTGCGGGAGAGAAAGACAGAAGTGGAGGCTCGGAGAGAAGATGGGGGAAGGTGAGAGGTAGAGAACATTTATTATGCCGATGCTTCATCTACAGATACAAATCACAGTCTGTTATCACACTCAAGCAAACCCTGCTAGGACCCTGCACTTGGATCCATCTCCTCCATGACACACACACACACACCTGTACCTCGACACACACAGATGTGCAAGGTGTGTGTGTGTGCGCGTGTGTGTGTGCTCTCAGTGATAGGATTATAAATAGAGCCGTGGACAGACTCTGTGAAAGGTGAGAACATCCAGCGGGCATTATCAGGGACAGACCAGCAGGTTTCTCTGAGTGTTTGTGTGTATCACTGTTTGTTTCTTTAGGGTTTTTTTACAGGTTTGTGTGCGTGTGTGTGTAACAAAGTCTTTTTTTTTATTGTTTGAATGAATTAATAAGACGGAGAGGAGAGAAAACACCTGCATATATTGTTGATGCTGCAGTTATTTAAGAAACACAATAAGAGCTGTCAATGCTAGATTTGAATCAAGATCCTTATTTGTATTTTAGGGCAAAGTTTATTTACTTTCATATTTTAACCATAATATCATGTGTATAGTGTCACTGCAATGAGCTGAACACTGTCTGTACTGTATATGTAGCTGCGTGTTCTGTATAACACTCCTAACACTGAGCTAGATTAGTTTCTTTACTGTTAATACAGTGTATCAACATTTCAGCACCATGGACAGCGACCATACACTCACACTTAAAGCCATCATTTATTCACTGTTCAAGAAAAGGTTCAAGATGGACTCAAATTTAGAGAACAAACATTTAAGAGGTCTGATTATAAAGTTTATAATTGTACTATAATTGTTTACATTTTAATCATGCCTAATTAATTTAAGGTCAAATTAACAAATTACAGCTGAATAAACAAACAACCATGAGAGAAATATTTAACAGATAATCACTTAGTCACTTTTTAATGGCAGTGAAATTATTTTCCCTGGCAATAACCTTGAATTAAATGCTGAGAGAAATTATAATTTATCAAATTTTGTCTAATTACATTATAAATACACAAAGAACGTTTTTTATCATTTCTAAAATTTAAATCCAGCTTTATCCACCAGTGTGATAGGTGTTTATAAGCATTGTGAATTTGTTCTTGGGTCAAAAAAAAGCAAACATATTTTTTTCAAGCAAATTTTTTGGAGAACTTGGTGGAGACGCAGATTCATACTTTTCAAGGCCTTAAGAATGACCCTACTTTACTGTAATGAAGACATGAAAAAAGCTGTTATTTACGCAACACATTTGCCAACAATAGAGCATCACATTATATTATTGTCTTGGTTCGTACCGCTACTAGTTTTCTTTTAAGGATTATTAAATGTATAATGAATCCAGGATGGATATGTAGCTCAGGTTGTCCACAACAAGTTGAGAATAGGTGAATGGCTTTATAAGTGATATATTATCTAATTAAGCATTATCAAAGTTGGAATAAATTTAAGCTACAACACTCAGAAATCAGTCTCTTTTGTACTGATACAACAGAAAGTACTACAAGTCGGTCCTTTCACACTCAGTAACGCTGCCTGAGCTCCTGTCAGATGAATTAAACATCGACTGTTTGAAATGACTGCTGCTGAACCTCCCACGTGCCGGCCTCACATCGCTAATGCTTCATTTGTACTGCATATTCTGTGTCCTGTGTTCAAATAGTGTGACTTTGAAAATACATTTAAAAGCTAAGGGACAGGCTCAAGGTGATTCATCTAATCACTTACCATGTTCTCGGACGGGTACCACTCCCTCTCTCACACACACAAAGGCGCATAAAATACACACAAGTGCTAACAAAGGGGCTCGTGCCTGCTCGGTAGAATAATAGAAGACCTTTACCTGTCTATTCGGTGTATTTATTATAAAACATAGGCCCTCGATTTTGAAAACCAAAACAGCTTGACCTCTCCTCTCCGCCCGCTCTGTGTCTAATAAGGTGGGTATGCGACGCCTCACTTTGGGGAGAGAGGAGAAGGGTGAGGAGGGAGGCAGGATTTCACTCCGTCTGAATTCAAAGACCAGATGCGCATCGACTCTGCCCCCCACGCACACACCACTATTTTACTCCCCGCCTCTTTTCTTTAACTCCCTCGCTGCAGTCTTTAACAGGCCACACGTTCCCGCTCTCCACCCCAGGCGAGTGTAAGGTTAAACACCTGAAGTGAACTCTCAGAGAGAGCGAGGGGGAGGGGAAGGTTTTTTATTTTTACCATTTTATTTTTTCAGTGATCTTTGTGCTATAAATTCAATTTGTACATTTTGTATTTGAAGTTAACGAGTAGAAGATTTTAAGAAAAGCTTGAAATAAGAATAAAACAAACCAAAAAATACTGATATAGACATAGGTATTAATGTAGAATGGTAAAGATCAAATAAAGGAATCAAAATAAGTAGAACATTCAGAGGTTTTATCACAAAAACATGTGTTTTTTTTAAAAGGGCTTTTGCCTAGAAAATGAGTTTGTAATGATCTTGGATAACTCAAATAATCTGACACTCTTCCTGCTTTTTAGGCCTCGTTGTTAAAAGTGTAGAGAACAGTTTGGTGGATAGGTCAGGAGTACATTAGCTGAAATATATCCACTGTCAGAAAGAGAGAGAAAGAGAGAGAGCAAGAAGGAGAGGAAGAGAGAGAGAGAGGGAGAGAGAGAGAGAGAGAGAGAGAGACCCTCGCTGGCAGCAGTGCTGTCTTTTCACCCCTAATTCTTTCCACCTTGTTAGGCACTCTGCCGTGGGCCGGGCAAATATAAACACCCTGGCAGGAGAGAGAGGGAGAGAGGGAGAGAGAGAGAGAGAGAGAGAGGCAAAGAAGTGTGTAGGAATGGTTCAGCTGGGACAAAATGAAGCACAGAAAGATATAGAGGGGCATAAAATAAAGAGAAGAGGGGCAACTCATGGGTGAACAATGTAAGGCTGTACAGAGATAAGGTGGGTGGAGAGGGTTCAGAATGGTCATGTTTGAGTAAAAACTAAACAAGTGTGAGGTGCTGGTTTAGCTCAGCGGTCAAATCGCTCGTCCCATGAACAGAGGCCACAGTGCTCGACGCAGCAGCCCCAGGTTCGACTCCCAACCTCGGCCCTGTGCCGCGTGTCATACCCCACTCTCTCTTCCCCCGTTTCCAATATCCACTGTCCTCTTTCTCACAAAAAAGGCATAAAAGTCCAATAAAGGTGAATGGTTTTGAGACTACGGAAAATATCAAATACTGTTTAGAAGATTTCTTTTGGAAACACAGCTCCAAAAAGCTTTGTAGCTTCTATTACCAGCGTTTCCATACCAGACATTCATATTTAGATACAGCATGTAATTCGCTTCTTACTTATTTGTCATATATCTTCTTTTGTGCTTTGAGATGTAACAGCTTTTGGTCTATATTAAAATGTAACTTATTCACATTAATTATCTAGACTTTTACACTTAAAGACCCTTCAGTTATTGTCCACAAAATAGTTAAGTATTGGGACTAAATATACAGAAGCCCATCCATATTTTTTTATTCACTAAATTTTCCTGTGATAACAAGTTATTTCAGTCATTTCCTTGAGATCTCAACTTATTTCTCTCTTTATCTCGCAATCCAGAAACAAAACAACAGGCTGGTCACTGTGATATTACAGACCAGGACATGCCATGCTGTCATTGGCCACGCTAATGAGGTAAGTTAAACCTGTTTCTATGTTTGTTTTGTGCTTTTGCATCTCTGGGGATACGAGTTATGATCATGTATTATTTTGAGATAAATAAGTTGAGATCTCGGGATAACAACCAGAAATGACTCACAGGAAGGAGTAAATAATATGTATGGCTGCATGTCCGCTGCGGGCTTCCGTAAAATCAGGCCCTTTGCAGTATGCGACAAACCATCTGTGGCCTGTCTGTGTGAAAAGATGTCCGAAAAGCCTTTGAAGAAAGAACACAGTCACTACAGGTTTGGATGGCTGATTATCTAAACATTCCGTTTGATTCCATTCTGTATGATTACCTGCCACAGTTCTAATAGCAGTAGTATGCTTACACTTAGAGTCAATGTGTTTTCAATGCCATCAAATTATACTTGGGTAGAAATGATGTGCTTACTCTGAACAGTGTTAATTAGTCAGACCAATCAAACATGGAGAAAGATCTCTTTACGTGAACTCTTAACTTCAAATATTTCTTTCTGTAACTGACTCTCACTCTCTCATTTTCGCTCTGCACCACCCGTTGTTGCCCCCTGGTCGTGTGCTGGTTGTCGTGCAGACTTCGGCAGTATCGCCGTGGCGACAGAGACAGGAGCAGATGTGACTCTGGTTGCCGGGCGTTTGGCAGGAGCACTCATCGTCACGGTGACGGAAATGCAGCTGGACGGCACATCATCTGTAGCTTTGTGAAGAGAGGGGTGTGTGTGTGTGTGTGTGTGAGTGTGTGTGGTTGTGGTTGTGGTTGAGGGGGGGATTGGCATTGGGTGAACTCCCCTCACCCACCCACACACACACACACACACACACTCACACAGAGTGACCCCACACACCCTGGAGGGACTGCAAGTGCACAGCCAGTAACCAGACGAGACGGGGGGTGATGAGTGTGTGTGTGTGTGTGTGTGTGTATGTGTGTGTGCGCTAACCAGGCAGCAAAAAGTGCCGTCAAACATACAAGATGTTTTTTTCCTCCCTCTCTCCCTCTTTTTCTTCATTTCTTGGGGTATTTTCGTCTTTCATGCTCGTTCTGTCTGCTGTTGGAGACAAATGGCTGTTTGGGGGCTAAATGTTTGAACTTGAACAAGGAGACCCAAATCGACACACTTAAGGAAAACTGAGTCCTGAGGATATCAGAGAGAGAGCGAGAGAGAGAGAGATTACAGATGGAGGCATTACTCAAGACATCTGTAATGTGTACACACCACCAAAGAAAACAAACAGAAGAAGTGGCCAGCGGACACAAACCGCTGCTGTGCTCGTCCCTCCATCTCTCTGTCTCTCCATTTTGCCCTGCAAACCTCTCTTTTCCATCTCTGGCTGCGTTTTATTGTCACACGTCCAAGTGTTTACCACAAAGTTTTAGGAACGCCAATAAATATTCAGAGAGGAAATTATGAAATGATACTTTCATCAAATTAAATGGATATTTAATTCAATAGTAATCTGCATCAGAAGATGATTACATTTAAACTTTTTCATTTGAAACCCAAAGGTTTGCAAAAGTTCACGTCCCTTTGTGCTGTGTGTGCTGTGTGTGCGTGTGTGTGTGTGTGCGTGTGTGTGTGTGCACGCCAGAGTATTTATGGTTTCTTATGAAATACGTTGTGCTTGTGTCTACTCGTGTGCATTTGAGATTAAGATGTAAAACTAGTGCGAATGTGGACTGTGTTATCCTTTTGTAATCACTGTGTGTGTGTGTGTGTGTGTGTGTGTGTGTGTGTGTGTGTGTGTGTGTGTGTGTGTGTGTGTATGTGTGCCCGTGTGTGCCTGTCAGGGGTGTGTGTACAGCAGCGGTTTGGCAGTGGTCTGACATTTCCTGCTCTGACATCTTGTCTCAGTTCATCTCCCCTGCCAGTGGATGGACGGAAGCCCTGGAGGGACACACTAGCACCAGCGACGCAAACTTGTCTTTTCGTCAGCACCAGTGAAGAGCTCTCCAGTACATTAGTCACACACACACACACACACACACACTGTGCGCACATACATACGTTTTTTTCCTCCATACTCCTCCTTTTTGATGTGAAATGACACAGTGACGGTGAAGTGCAGACTGTCGGCTCTCATTTGTGGGGACTTAATGATAAATTTGATGAACAGCTGAAGAACTAAAGCAATTCTTCCCCCCTTCAGTGTGCTCACTTAAAATTCAAATTAATTAAACATGCATGTTTCAATGCCCCCCCTCCCACACACACACACATGCACACACACATACTCATTTTATGAACATGAACATTTTAGAAACACCTCTCAGTATAGTGTCTGCAAACAAGGAGTTAAACATTACCATTGATTTTAAGCACTAAAAATGATTGTTATAGATTTTATTAACATTAAAGGATTCTTTACAGTCCTCAGGTGTTGCATTTATTACACATATGTAAGTGTTACATTACATTACACTGTGATTTTACTTTTATATTGTACGATGAAGAGGCATTGTGGTTTGAACACTTCATTGAGGTGAGCAAATGAGTTATTAGCACCATGTCTACACACGACTGTTACAGGTCTGCTCCACTGCTCACCTGCCCTCTCCCAGTAATGTTCCACTCATCCCACCGCTCCACTCTGCCTGCCTGCCATGCTCACCTCATCAGCCAACTCTGCTCACCTGTGCACATAGCTGCTTCTGATCCGTAATCAAGCCAGTATATAAGCCTCTCCTGCTCTCACACACACACAAACAGTGTTCTTTGGACTGACTCCCTGCTTGTCTCTGACTATGACTGGCGCCATATTGAGGAACATCTCAAAGCTCATATCGCCGCTCGGAGGAGCGAGGAGGGAATTCAGAGGAGCAATAAGCGAGGATACTCGAGAGCAGCCTCCACGGAAGCCTTTTACTGGCCGACACGCCCCCTTAACTTTAAAGTCTGTGAATGCTAACATGGTGGTGCTCAGCATTAATAATGATTACCAGTGTTGTATGATGTTGTTAACCTTTCCTGCCTCAGCGTCCCGACCGTATTCAGAGAGCACAGGGGACACTTATGGTTCTGCTAGCTTCGGGGCTAACTCCTGTCACTTTAACGCACCAGTGGCATGTAGCAAGCAAGACACGGGAGCGCGACTTGAGTCTTGAGGAGTCGTGGCTTTATTACACTTAGCCTTAACTGTAGTCGTTCTGTTATTTTCTTATATCGATCACACTTCCACTGCTCCGCTTCTCGTTCATGCTTGTAACTCATGGTTCACACCCACTTCCTGTCTCTCTCACTCACTCACTCCACCACCCACACTCACATACTCAGCTATTCCCAAACAGAGCTGTGCTTCTAGTATAACAGCGTGTTAGCTTACGAACATTTGTTAATTAACAATAAACACGAAGGGCCATTGAGGCTGGTGGGGATAACATTTTATTTGACCTGCTGATGTCACCACTGGTTACAGGATCACCAAAGTTATTACAGTTTATTCTGAGGGATGGTAATCCATCTCCAAATTGTTGAGATTTTTCACTCTAAATTAAAAATGTCAAGCTCTAGTTGGGTTAGGCGTAACCCAAGTTAGAGGATCATCAGAGTCATGGGGATACATCAGGATACATTCCAGTCCAGACCAAAGTGGTTGACCGACTGACCGACTGACTGACTGACTGACTGACATTGGCATTCCTTTGGCTGCGGGCAAGTGTTGCTGCAATTTCAGCAATAGGTTAAAATAACAAACAAATTATAGAACAGCAGCTACACACAGTCACTTTCTTTTCCCTTTTCTCCTGTTACATTGGCTTCAGTTGGAATAATTTTGCACAGAAAAATGAGTTGGCACAGATGTTCATAACAATCCCAGACAAGTTGTTAGTAAGTCCACATCATGTGTCCTTACAACCATGTTGTTAAAGCTGAGTCAGTTATCTGACTCTCATCCTGCTGCCCTCTCCACCAGACGTGCCATCTTCACTTATCCCTCTCCTCTCTCCGGCTCTGCCATCTCCTCCTCTGTTCCCTCGTCTCCCGAGCCTCCTACCATCTTTACGAGACTCCGGAGAGCTTTGACATTCCTAAATGAAAAGGCTCTCTTTGCTGCGCTGCAACAGCTGACGATTTATGACAACGCGGCCTCGCTGGAATCTCAGCTGCTGTCAGCCAGCATAATGATGTTTTGATATAAAGATGATTGGTGGGGCTGCATGCGCCGCACGCTGCATCGGGCCTGCGTGTGTGTCTGTGCGTTATTCTGCGTGTGTGTGATTGGGTGATTTAAGGTGGACACTCATGCGTCGTTTACTTGTTGTCTATTGTTTAGCTGTTTACTCCTTTGGTTGCTGTTTTTTATTAGATTTTTCCCCTTCACACAGGCTCCCCTCTTTCTCTCTGTATCGTTTCCCGCCTTGTTTCTCCACCTCTCTTTTTTTTTTACTTCTGCTTCCACTCTTTCTTTCTTTCCGTCTCTTAAGATCTGTTTTGTTTCGGATAATCCACCTTTATATCTGCTTTTGTTGTTCGCCTCTTTCTGTCATTTCAAACAGGTAACTTCCTCTTCTTTCCTTTCTTTCTCCTTCCCTCCTCATCTCCCCAACGCACATGCTCACACACTCCTCCCCCGTCATAGGTGACAGGCGTATAGTTTGCCATAGTTTCTATTAGAGGACCATTGCATGCTTGAGGGCCCCCACAGATTGGTTACATTTTGTTCGGCGGGGCATTAGCGGGCCCCGTCGAAGGGCCCCATCATCATCAGTGTGTCTGCCATCTTCCGGCGGTGATCTATGATTCGCCCATCAGACGTACATAAATCAGAGCGCTAAAAGGATTTCCACTCTACCCCGCGACCCCCCCTCCTGTTAAATTTATGCTGCCGTAAAAGAAAGGAAAATTAGTCATTGAGGAGCCCCCCTCCTCTGTCTTTCTCTATCTTTTTCTCCCTCTCTTCATGCGATGTGTAGCAGTAAAAAAAAAAAAAGACAGCGAACAATCGCATGCGGCTCCCATCATCCTCTCCTTCCTCCCTCCTCTTCGCTCTAATATCATCATTATCAGAATCGTAAAGCGAAAAATAACACGCCGGAGAAAAGAAAGGGGGTGAGGAGAGACGGTTTGAGAGGGGTGAGTGTATTCCCTCCAACCTCTAATCCCTCTTCCTCTCTCCAATCAGCTCTTAAGACTACTTGAACACGAGAGGGGTTAATAATTAGCGCACGTGTGTGTGTGTGTGTGTGTGTGTGTGTGTGTGCCCGTACATGCTCGTATGTGTTTTATTTTTGTTTTTCTGCAATGTGCATGCGTGCCTTGTGACTGTGTTTGCCGCTGTTTGTGTGTCTCCACCGTTGAATGCAAATCAGTGAGGCGCCCATGCAGAACGCCTTTCAAATCCCATCGCCGCGCCGCTCTGCCCTTCCACTCCCAGAATGCAGTGCAGCAAGGCAGACAGGTAAGGAGCGCGGGCAGTGCGTTGTCGTGGGTGACTGGTTATGTTATTGGCCCACAATCTAGTCATTAACTTCCTGCTTTCCTCTCTGTCTATCACCACGGTCGCTCCATGAGAGCTTTTGTGTCGCTGCGTACTGTTGTGTGTGTGAGGATGTGTGTGACTGTCCGTCAGTTCATCCGCCTCCTCGTCTTTTACGTGTTTCTGAAGCTTCTTCCTCAGATCTGTTAGTAATCACAGTTTCTTAGCTGGGGCATAATCATACGCCTTAGCATTTCCCTCTGAGCTTCAGTACCGGCGTCACAGCTGCTTTCACACTCAACAGCTGGACTCACATCCAAGAGGGAGAAAAATAGTTTCATGACAGATGAAGCTTTTTGAAACTCCTTCTGATGGCACAAAGGGCTTCACATGCTGAGTTTGGTAAAAGCAAGTGCACAAACTGAACAACTGGTGACTTTAATCACTTATTTCACAATAAGATGCACTTGAGTTTCAATGAAAAAAGTGCTTCATGACTACAAATGCATTATTTGATATGACAGATACTGAGGCCATAGTGTTTAACTAACACATATAGTTCATTGTTGATGTTGAAACATTGGAAACAAAGTATATCTATTGACTTTTGTAAGCAGCTGTGCTATATATGGTATCCATCCATCTATTATCTATACTGGGGTCGCAGGAGGCTAGAGCCAGTCTGAGCTATCATTGGGCGAGAGGTGTGGTACGCCCTGGACTGATCACCTGTCAATCACAGGGCTGACACACAGAGACAGAAAACCTGTGACGCGCACACTCACATCTACGGGAAATTTAGAGTCACCAGTGAAGCTAACGAGCATGTCTTCGGACTGAGGGAGGAAGTCGGGGGAACCCACGCATGCACGGGGCCAACCTGCAAACTCCACACAGAAAGGCCTCCTATGTCCAAACCCAGGATTGGAACCTGAAACCTTCCAGCTGTAAGGCGACAGCATGAAATGTCTTGCCCTGTGAAGACAGAAAAAATACAACAGGTAGTTCTAGATAAAGACATAGATATTTAGTGTGTGTGTGTGTGTGTGTGTGTGTGTGTGTGTGTGTGTGTGTGTGTGTTCACCCAAACATCAATAGATCCACTGCAGGATCCAAATTACTGAACAAGCGACCAATTAGGCCTGCAGTGAGACTCCTAGGGACGGTAAGTGATTTCTTGTTTGGGCATGAAGTTATCTCTACAGTGAAGAAGACATGAAACTTTTACAAAGTGTAATGAAAAACCTGTATCTAATATTTATCTAATTGCTGTTAAAGTTAAAGTTGTTTCCCACTTTAAAGCTCCTCTCTATAGTCTGCATTGGGAACAGGTAAAACACTCTCGGCCTGTTGTTTTGAATCATTCTGAACAAAAAGAAACTTGTTCTTCTCTCAGAGGCTCCTGGCTTCACAGCTGCCACAGCCGTCCCTCCACTCTGCCAAGGTAAATAAACTGAATACAATACTGCAAATGGATGGATAATAGGTGAATAATGGGCACTGATACACGTTCTTAAGTGACATCTTCATGCAGTCAATAATCTCCTTCATATCATTTTGGGTAATCAATGATAATTTAGAGTGCCAAGGTGTCTTGTTGTGTTCACAGAGCACCGAATGACAGTTTGTCCTCTTTTATCCTCGCTCATATTTCCTGCAACTCCTCAGCGCATAACATCCACTCAGAGGGCCGTGAAGTGAAGCTGCCATTAAATAAATCAATAATCTTTCACATCATAGGACAAACTTTTAAATCATAATGTGACCTTGTCTGTTTGTAACTATACCACAGAAACAGAAATGTTTTACATGACTGTATGTTTTATTTATTCAACAGTTGACATAACAGGAAGTTAATTTATTAGGTGTATAGATTAATTGGGTTGTGGCCTGCCCTACTCATCTTCCCTGTCTGAAATGCCATCTGCCTTAATAATGCTGTTTATTCTGTCAATGGAGACTTATATACACAATAAGGAGAACTGTAGTACAAATATTGTTGGTTATCTGGATGCTGTTGTCATGTTTGCTAAAATGGTCCAACTTAAAATCCAACCACAACAGGTGAAAACAGCAGGTGGCAAAAAGTTCAGAAAATTGCCCAAAGGTTTCACGAAGATCCCATCGGCTAACGTCTGACGGCGTCATAGCATCTGGGGACACCGGTGAACAAGCCGGGGAATGTAGGCGGCGGTTAGCGATAAACGACTTCCTTGTCCGTGTGCTGCATTGTTCACAGAAGTTTTTCATTGGATTTACTTTAATAACAGGTCTCACCTTTGCTGAAATTTCAACTTCATGATGCAGATTTGTAGAAAGTAAAAATGAAGCTTTGTCAGGTCTGTCCTCAAGAGGAGAAGAAAACTTTTAAAATGCTCGTTTGTTGAATGGAGGTCGGATCGATCTGACGCATTCAAGGAAGGAATCTATCACAGATTGTTAGCTGTTAGCATGCAGATGTGAGAGAGAGATTAATAAGAAGCTAAATCATCGTCAGATGATGCTGATGGGAGGCAGGATGTCATTACGGTGCGTTACGTTCCGCCTGCTTTTGCTCTCCACATGGACTGTTTTTCCTGCATTCATCACAGCCTGCTGATATGTGATTGGTCAATATTACTCGGACTACAAGCGTAGTTCAAACAGAACACTTGCCTTCCTGGAAATCCACGTCCCTATAAATAGAGATTACACAAAGATAGACAATGATGTCCTGGCACAGAGACATGGGGAGGTGAAGGTAATCAGGTACAGGTGAGACTAATCAAGGAGCAGGTGAAAACAATAAGGGCAGGGCACATAGTCAAACAAGCGGGAAAACACACAGAGGCAGGAAGTAGATCAACACAAGAGACACAGTGAGAGAGTAAAACAGGTAAGGATCTCTGAACTGAACAGAATATAAAACAACTCTATACAGCTGTGGAAGTCAAGATGTCAGGCAACTTAACTGTGTTCATTGCTACATTTTTATTTATTCTTTTGGTGGTGTTTGGTCAAAAGAAATCTGTTAATTAAATGTTGTTTATTCTTCCCATTAGTGATACTGTTATAAATGTTTAATTGCCTTTATTAGGGGACGTTTAATACTAATTCTAACTCTTATTGCTTAGTGCATAAACACAGTACAGAGGACATGGTGACATATTTTGAGAGTATTTCCATGACAAGACATTAACCTATAAAGCCCCTAAAATAAAAAGACATTAACAACAGAAATAATGCAAATACATAAATAACCTTACTAATATTGAACTATGGGAAAGCAGCACCCTAATGCATAATAACTCACACCCCATCAAGCTCCTTAAGGTCATGTCTTTGTTTCAGTGTTTGTCACTTCCTGTTTTATTTTGAAACTGTGTCTCAGTCTTTCAGATGTCCTGCTCCCCGTGTTTCCCGCCACCTGTGTCAGCCCTGCCCTAATTGGCCTCACCTGTGTCTCGTATTCCCCTAATTGTAAGGTTGATTGTCAGTGAATGATGGGTTATGTTACTTACTTCCTTTACTAAAGAAAGAAAAGACTCATGACAATATAATTTAGTCATTTATATAGAAAAATTAGTTTAGCCTGAGGTATGTTTTCCTCCTTTCCATATACAGTTATTGTCATCATGATCATGTCTGCTATGTGGCTGCGTCTCTACCTTTTAGGTGAGAGTGAGCGAGCGAGCAGTGTTAACTTATGTCAAGGCTCTTTGAATGAAGACAAGGAGAAGGAGACAGGCGGAGGGGAAAGGCTTCTTCTCCACTACTTGTAGTAATCCCGTCTTTGTATGACGCTAATCATATGTAAATCCGCGTTGTAAAGTGATTTGGTTTTTCCTCGTGTTTGAAATAATTACACAGGCTGCGCTTATGGAGGAAAACCTCTTCACTTTCAATTGGTACATGGCTTCTTCTGTTGTCACTGCAGACGAGTGAACTGGCTGCTGTCTTAATCCAGCAGACCTGCTTGTTTACCCACAACAAGAGAATAATATCATTGTCATTGTCAGACACACTTAATGTTCATTTGACTCAATCAGGTTTGGGAAGGTTACTTTGAAGATGTAGTTCATTGCAGAATACTGATTACCTGCTTAATACCAGCTTATTGCAACTCCACTTTATCATTACTCCCCTACTTACTTTAGGGCTGCTGTTTAAACTGTTCAATGAATGGATATTCATCTTAGGACATACCACTGTGTTGGATTAAATTTATCAAATAATGTTTACATCATATATGAGATTTCATCCCACACAGAGCAGCTGTTTGTCCATTAAAGCTCCATATTTCAAACTATTAGAGGAAAGTTTAGTTTCACAGCATTAATCACTGAAAAAATCCTGTTCTTGAGTAGGTCAGTACAATGTTGAAAAATGATTAGAAATCAAAGAGAAATAATAGAATATAAGCACAAAAAATAGATATGAACAATCACAATTTAATGTCTCACCACTCAACACTGAGTGATGCATGTGTGGGTCACCTCCTAGTAAAGGTTGTCTGTCTCTGTAGCTGTGTCCCAATTCAGGGGCTGCATCCCTCGAAGGACGGCAAATTGTGTCAGATTGTGAGCTAAGCAGATGCACTTCCAGTTTCTGAACAAACAAAGAAAAGATCGATGACTACAGATACAACTTCAAAAATAAGTGAAAATCCAAAGAAAAAGAAACAAATTTGACGCTCAGATGAAGGCAAACGAGGAAATTCGAGTTAGAACCAGGACATAGGGAGCCGGACGTAGACGTTTGGTTACATTGGGCATGCTCTTATAATTTCCAGTTTACTATTGCCAGAGGGAGGCACCCAAGAGCAAAAAACTGAACTATTCGAGATTGTATCATTAAGTTAGGCAATGTTAGTTATGATAGTTAGTTAATCCCCTAGCTGGCCTGCCTTTGGTGACACAAGGGTGACACAACCTTGCAATTGACTGGCGTTCAGTCCAGGGTGTCTCTCGCAGCTGGGATAGGCTCCGGCCCCCATGTGACCCTGAACAGGATACGCGGTATAGATAAAGGATGGATTGACGAGACTGTAAGTTTCTTTTCCCCAAAAAGAAACAAAAAGGTCTGTGTGTAGCTGTCTGTGTTAGTGTGCTTCTGCATGTGTGCTTTGGTCTTGCCTATCCAACAGAGTGGGAACATATTGTGTGTGTGTGTGTGTGTGTGTGTGTGTGTGTGTGTGTGTGTGTGTGTGTGTGTGTGTTCGCATGAGTTTGAAAGAATGAGTGTGTGCATGTGTGATTGTGTCTGTTTAACTTTCCAGATTGTGAATTGCTTCTGTGCGGGGACCATATTAGATGTAACACCTGCAGGAAGAAGCCAACAGGACCCTTTTACACCTTGTGATTAGAGAACATATTGACATGGAGCTGTGTTTGTCTGTGTGTGAGTGTGTGTTGGCGGCTTGTGTTTGTGTGTTCCTGACTGTAAGAGTAAGGATAAAATGGAAAACATACAGACCAATGTGTCTACTTAAAAAAAGCCAAACAATATACCTATATACCTGCTGTACACACACACACACACACACACACACACACACACACACACACACACAGAAGGGGAAGGCATTACAAAGGGGGCAGTGTAAAACAGATGTGTGTCAGAGAGAGGGTATGGAGAGACGGAATGCAGAGACTGTGCATGGGGTTTGTGTCAGCGGTGTGAGGATGGCAGGAGGGGGAAATCATAGTTTATACACATTAACACACACACGGACACACACGCACGGTAAGGGTGTGGCTTTTATTTACCTGTGAGGAAAAAGGCTTATCTCGCCCACAGCTGTGAGGCTAAAGAGAGGTCTGACCTCGCCTCCTCTCTGCTCCTTTTCTTCTCCTCCTCCCTTCTTCTCACCTCTTCCCCTGCGGCTGGAGTGCACGTATGCGTGTGTATGAGTGTGCGTTTGCTTAGTAACACACCGAGGGCTCTAACCTGCGACCTGAAGCACATGGCACGTACAAATGATTCACAATCTTCTCTGTGTGGCGCTGCTAAAGGTTTTGTCTTTCATAACTTTGTTCAAGGAGAAAAGATTTCAGTCAATAGACCAGTGAGAGTGGAAATGTGGTGAAATGATACCAATGGGTTGTGGACTACAGTAACGGCAGTGTTTGATATGTGACTGCTTCAGTTACACACAGAGATTTATTCATTTATAATAATAATAATAATAATAATAATAATAATAATAATAATAATGCTGCAGAAATAAACCTTATAACTGTGTTCAGTGTGTCAGCTTTCATCAGAGCGGTCCAACCACTCCTACAAATTAGCCAAACAAGCAGAAGACAACGTTGCACGTGATACTTTATTTTAGTTCAGTCAGACAACTCACGTTTGTAACAGTGTGAAATGTTTATTGCAGCAGCCGAACATAGTCTGTGTTTTGCGTCCAGGCTCCGACCTCATCACTCCTCGCAGATTTATTTTACATGCAGAAATATGAGGAGTGATGAGATAATATCTTAAACAACCCTAGCCGGAGCCTGCGGGTGGATGCTGGGGTGGTGGTGGGGCTGAAAGTGCAGTACTGGTGCAGGGCAGCAGTGGCAGTGACAGAGCAGAGGGAGAGACCGGAACTCTCGCAGCTTAAAGCTCCTGTGAGAAACTTTTAGCTCCCCCTGTGGACAAACAAGTACCCATAATCTTTTTTCTGATCTCCAAATCTCCTCTTGCTCTCTTTTATGATTTAAACATATCACTTGAAAAATGTACACATAGGCTGTTTCACCAACATGATGTTAATCTCCTCCTCTGACACCTACCCCAAGTCAGCAGTTACAGGCATTACAATATCTATAAAGAAATAATAAAATTGTCACTATTGGTCTTGCTTGCTTTTGTAGGTCATATAGATGCATCAGTATTAATTTTAGTCTGTTGCATATCCACCAAAAAACTCCTCACAGGAGCTTTAAATAGAGCGCCACATTGGGAGGAAGTGTCAGGTGATTGTGGAGAGTGACGCATGTCAAGTGTGAAATCAGTGCAGCTCGAGTTGCCTGCCTGAACTAGCTCGCAGGTGTCGCTCCATTCATGTGCATAACGTAGTATTACATAAACTCACAAATATGATTATTATTCAACTTCAGCCCAACCCACAAACTTTTCTGAATCTAACCAAAATGCAGCAGTTTAACTGTGTTAACCACGTGTTTGACAAATCTGTACAGTAAAACACGTAGGTCTAAGGAATTTTGTTGGCTGCTTATTTATGAAACACTGGTTATTTGGTCTTATGAGTTATACATATGTTAAAGAAAGCAGGATGAGATTTTTGGTTAAAAACCACCACTTAAGCATGTACAGGACAAAATCAGCAAAGAGATCAGAGGTAGGGCTTTGTCCACAGGGGGCGCTGAACCTACACAAACCCAAAGTTCCTCACAGGAGCTTTGAGTTAAACTGTTTGTTTTGTTTATTTCTTATATCACTTAAACAAAGTAGTAAAAGGGTTGCCTATATGCATCTGTTTTGTAAAAAGAAAAAGACAAAAAAAAAACAATGGTAGGTAAAATAAGCTTCAGCTTCAACCAACACAATTTCGGTCACTACTTTTGTTTTTTTTCTTAATTTTATTTAATCCCTCAATGTATGTTATTTGTAATTTATCTATTTTGTGGGAAGAAATTGTTAAATACTGACCAAAATAGACAACTTCTTCTTATTCTACTGCTACTACAACAACTATATTTATTTTTTACTCCTTCAATAAACATAAAATCAATTTAGACCATTACTTGCTTCTTGATGAATAAGTGTGAAAACAGCATTTTTACACCGCACAACAAAACTATAGATGTTTACACGCTTTTCAAAACTACATCTACTAACAGAAGTATTTCTTTTAGGTAAGTATAATTGACAGAATTATACAGTATTTCATGTGTAAAGAACAACACAGCAAGTGTTGATATTGTCCCCTCTGTCATTCTTCTTCTTCTGTCGTCTTTATTTCCTCTCCGCTCATGTTTCTCTCCGTGTCTGACTGTAGGAGCAATTGTGTGGCCGGCAGTGACAGATGTGCTGTTTCGCTGCTTCTGTGCATGAAAGGGGGGGAGAAAAAAAAACCTCATGTCTTGTCCTCCACATGTCTGCTCTCTTTTTAGAGCTACTGAGGTCCTGGCCCCATTACACTGATTTACACACACGCTCTCCCTTTCTGTCTCTCTCTGTGTCTCTCCACGTTAATAGCAGAATGCAGATGAGCACTTTTTCACAAGGAGCCGGCTGACTGCGTGCGGCGTATATATGTGTGTGTGTGTGTGTGTGTGTGTGTGTGTGTGAGTCCTCCTGGCCGAGGGGATGAGAGGGTAGTGACAGGGGTCTTGACATGCTAAAGAGGCAGAGTAAATGGGTTTTTCTAAAGCAGTAGAGGAAATATCACCGTTTTATACCAGGCCAATTTATGTCCCCTTATCTCTTCCTCAAACATGTCACTTTAGCTACTGCTGAATGGTAATTACCACTCTCTCAACACTCAGTCACTCTCTAACACACACACACACACACACACTTAAAGAAACAGACAAGTATTTAAGAGGCACATTCAAGCGCACACGTAGGCCAGATGAATAAGTACGCTCATGCACATTCTGGGAAGATAAATGTTGTCTGTGCATATAACACACAAACACACACACACACACACACTCATACACCCACAGAAGCACACAATTACTCTACAAAAAAAGGCAAGAAATTCTAATATTTTAACATTTTTCTATGCAGGTCTGAATGTGTGTGTTTCAGACATGCTGTGCGGTCTGCTTCATGCGTTTCAGATGGCCTCACCAATCCGTTAATCCACATAAATAGCCATTCATGACACACACACACACACACACACACACACACACATAAGGGATAAATAGCCATTTATGCTCATCTCATTCTAATTCTGACGGCCCTCCCTACCCCATAAACTGTCTCAGGAATTGGATCGCCCTAGGCAGATTATGATTATGGTTATCAAAAAATCACATCACAGATTGCCCCCGCGCGCTCTCTTCCTCTTTGTTTTTTTCTCTCTCTCTCTCTCTCTCTCTCTCTCTTTCTGTGTGTGTTTGTGCTCTTGCAGCAACCTTTGGTTCCCAAAAGTCAACTGCTGACTGGTGGAAAACGCAACAGCAGATTTTTACCATCAGGTCTTGTACAATTACCAGAAAGGATTGACTGTGAAGTTTCTAATTACAGTAGATGCAATCTCATAAGGTCACTTACATAAAGGAAATCCCAATGAGAATAGAAGTCTTACCTTTGCAGAAGACAACAGCACCATAAAGGTCAAAGGTCAAGCCTTCTGCCCATGCATGATAACTGGAGAAGAATCTTCTCCCACTTTTTTAACAGCAGATGAGTTGCAGTCTTCATTAGTTGCAGGCCGTGCTAAGTTGCTACGGTACACAGCTGATCCCGCCTGCATAAATAACACCGTAATGAGGTTCTACGAGCTGATTAGCGAGTATCCATGCAGAACTCACCTGCCAGTGACACACTACAGCAGCCATGTTGGCCATGTGTTTAGCATGTTTAGCTGTTTTTTTCTGCTTGGATGCACCACAGATCCTGAATGAATGGAACGGCCTTTCATATACAATCAATAATTTTGAGTGCTAATTATGCGCTGCATCAGCAGCGTTAATGTCTGATCCCCTGGAGTGTATGGTGATGCAATTAATCTTTCAATATAAAAAAGGCATATATGATCACCATGTGTTTGTGGTCATGAAGACGAGTCATGCCTGGGAGTATGTTTTAGCTCAGTTGGTAGAGCAGGCGCTCCATACACAGAGGCTACGGTCCTCGATGCACTGATCGCAGATTTGACTCCCAATCTGTGATCATTTGGTGCATGTCATCCCCAATGACTGTATATATAGATGGACAACGCGTCTCCATCTGCTCTCACTGTATGAAATTGAAGCCAAAATAGCCCCCGTGATGGGAGCTGCCATCTTGCGATGGTGACGTCATTCGGAGCCAGAATTAAGCAATAGAGATCGGCGGGTGGAGCCGCCATAGTCACTTCCGCTAACCAAAACACACACTTAACTTACCAGAAAAAAACAGCAAAGATCCCGCACACCGACATATTTAACAGCAGAACAGCTTCTTGTGTTGGTCTGAAGCAGACGTTCACAGATATGTAAACTTCAATGACTGTAGTGATTGTTTTAGTTACGTCTCCTCTCGCCGTTCGTCCTCCACTCTGCTAACCCAGAACAGATCGGCTGTAGGAGCCAGATTTGTCAACAGAGCTGTCAATCATCCTTTTTACAGCATCAAATAACTAATTAAAACAAAACTTGTCAGAAAAATGAACACTTGGATGTAAATCAGCATGATAAGAACTAACTTTAATGAAAAATGTATTTGAGGTGTATTTTGATTTTATAGTTTGACTCATGTCCCATCTGTTAACGTGGAGGAGGCGGGCTTTATGACCTATACTGCAGCCAGTCAGCAGGGGGCGCTCAAAATGTTTTGGCTTCACTTTTTAGGGAGCAGTCATGTCATTCATCTTCATCTCTCTTCAGCTGTCCTATACAATAAAAGCCAAAAAAAAGGCTTAAGCAAAATAATAATTGTATTACATATTGAACAATTTAAGCACAAGTAAGAACAAGTAAAAGCACAGATAAACATAAACAACAACATAAACATTAAATGATGTCTGAATTTCATGTAGTGGGCACTTTGATAGAATGTAGCCATCTTTAAAGTTAACATCGGTGCATTCCTACAATATTAAGTTAAAAATGTCTCCTGCTAAAAGACAAATATCACCTTTAAAGGCCTCAATGGATTCATTTATGCATCTAATTATAGAATAAAACAACATTGATTTAACCTATCTTGAATTCTGTCTAAGCCTGCATCAGCCTGCGCTTTTCAGTTTGGACAAATTCTTCATGGATATTTTAGCTCGTCTCTGTGTGTGTCAGTGTGTATTTGTGTCTGCGTGTGTCAGTGTGTTTGGATCCGTCTGTGCATAAGAATGCCTGAGTGTGTGTTGAATCGCTTCTGTAACTGTGTGTGTGTGTGTGTGTGCGCAGCAGTGGCCCCTGGTAGTGTGTGCCCCTCCTGACCTTGAGAACAGAGCGCCGGCTTGTCAGTCTGAGAGCTATAGCTAATGCTAATGCAGAGAGAATAGCCCTGTAAAGTGCAGCTCTCTCATCCACTGCGGTTTGAAGTCTTTCACTTACTGCGAGGAAGAGCTGTCCAACGTCTCTTTTTGTTTCATTCAATATCTTTCTCTCTTCTCCCTTTATTCCCTGGCTTCCTCGAACTTTGTTGAATGTCTCTTCTTTTCTCTCCTTTTCTGTCTTCTTCAGTTTCAATCCATGTCTGTGTGTAATCTCTCTTTTGTCTTTCTGTCTGTTTCTTTCTTTTGTTTCCTTGGCCTGTCCTCCCTTGACCCTGTTGAGTCTCCTCTCTTTCGCTCTCTGGTTTACTTTGAAGGCCTTACTGTCGAAGAAATGTCTTGTGTTCCTGTTTATATATATGTGTTTCCAGACCTCTTCGGTTGAGTATAACACATTCTTTAAATCAGTAAATGTCTCTCTCTGTCATCCCTTTCTTCAGGCTTCAGCTTTTTTGCCTGTCATTGTGTCAAAAATGGTAACGAACAAGGTGTTTACCCACCAAATAATTCTGTCCCTTTAAGTCCACCTTCAAAATATTTCAATTGACTCTTTCCTCCATTCTGTCTGTATTTGTCTCTTGTTTCTGAAGCTGTAATTGCTCTCCTCCGCTTTGTGTTATTGCTGCTGGTCTTTCACTCTGCTCGACACCAAGCACTGTAGAATTAAACTACAGCTGTATACCCATTGAGTCGTGAACTGTGAGGAAGAGAGAGACGCTCTAATAGAATATCAGGCAGAGAGAAAGATGCCGTATTGTGAGTGAGCATACCCAGCAATCCTGTTAGAGACTATGTCTATATTCTCATTCTGTTTGATTGTATTTTCAGAGCAGCCGGAGCTCCTTTCACTGAGAAACTCAAAATTTAATTTGGGGCCCATTGTTTAGTCTGCTTCAAATCCACAATCCTTAATTGTATGAAATGTGCTCAAGCCGTGATCCGCGATTGTGCCAGCGAGTCAAATTATCTGCTCTGACCTGGCTTGGTTTTGTACAGGCTGAACTCCATCTAGAGAATAAAAAAGGAGACTTGAGGCGCCTGTGTGCATCATTAAATGCAGCTATTATGGCGAGATAATACTACTGGCGCTCATGTGGCGTCTGCATATTGTGCATTGCTATGAGCCTGTAAGTCAGGCTCAGAGAGAGCTGATAACTTTGGCCTGACATTGAAGAGAATCTGGATAAAAGTCATGAAAGTGCCTGCTGCTTTTTGATATCCCATTGAATCTGATCTCAATAATTAATTTGAATTATTGTTGTTTTCCGAAGGCGGTTTACAGCATTTCTGCTGTGACTGATAGGGTGGTGTGGAGAGTGACAGGAGGCGGGAGAGAGGGCGTGGTGGGCACTCAAAGCTGCGAGGCCGTTAGCTCATGATGTTCAAGTTTTATGGCACCTTTCTGCTGATCAAGAAAACTCGAACACAAGTGACACTTTTCACCCCAAAAAAGAGCGAAACAAGTGATGGGGTGTTTTTGTTTAATTGGCAGAGTAGCTCTCACACAAAGCGGAGACACTTGGACTTACTCCACTTATTTTCTTTAACGTTAAAGATATGAGTTCTGGTACAGAGTGTTCAACTTCTAAAGTAGCCATTGTGGCCCGTTTTGACGTAATCACTGTCTGTGACTCTGTGTTAGTGTGTGTGTGTGTGTGTTTTCTGTGTGTGTTTCTTGACGTGATGATAGTGGACAAAGTGCTGGGAGCTCGAGCTGTCAACCTGTCACACACTGACAGATATGCTGCTCGTACACCGTCCAGGCAACGCCACATGGATGCACACAATGCCTGTGTGTGTGTGTGTGTGTGTTGGTCATATGCAGTCCAGGCATCGCCAGAATACCCAGGCACGTACTTTATAGCCAAATTCCTGTATGTGTGTCAGAGTGAGAAAACACGGTGACAGATAAGGCCTTTGATATATCATTTTTAATGTTTTTTTCGACTGCTTTTACTTGACCTGATAGTGAACTGACAAAAAATGAGGAGTGACAGGGAGGGGAATAAGAAGAGTGACGGTAAACTAAGTCAGAGGTTGTGAATTTATAATCCATAATGTTGAAAATCTGTAATTTTCTGGTCTAAAAACGACTTTTCTGTCAGTCAAAGAAACCAAAACTTCCCTTCAAACTGCGTCTTTGTCTGTACATTTATCGACATTTTTATTGGATATGTGTGTGTTGTGATTTGGAGATTTGTTAGTGACACCATGGACACTGCAAACCCATTCAGAAATTACGCTCACACACACACGCGCACACACACACATGTCCCTGATCACATGAATGTCCACTAGGCTGACAACATGCTGTTTTCCCTTTGGCTGAACCCTCAGAGCTGAGAATTCTGGGTAGAGCCAGGATTACGAACTGTGCAGGAGTGTGTGTGTGCGTGCGTGCATGTGCGTGTGTCTTTATTATGTGTGTCTGTTTGCACAGGATGCTTATTTTTTGTCACTATTAGTCTCTGCATACAAACATCTTCTTGCATGAGAATGTTCATGTGTCTATTTTAAGTACTCAGTGATGATGGGAGTGTGTGTGTGTTAGTGTGTGTGCGTGCGTGCGTGCGTGTGTGTGTGTGTGCTGGCAGAACAGATGGCATCGGGCTGAGAGACCCAGTGTGAGGTGAGACATCTCCCACTGAACTCTTACGCACACACACACATTTGCAGAGATCCATCATTAATATCATTATCATAATACTCTCAGTGCGCCGCAGCCTGTCTGTCACAAATATGATCGCTCCTATCATTCTCACTGTTACACTGTAATCATTTAACTGCCTCTGTGTAAGGAATCATACGGGCCATCGTTTGTACCTGCCAGGGCTTTGTAATAATAATTTGTTATCATTATTCACAGTTGCCCTTTTAGTCTAATTAATCTCGTATGTTGCTTTCTTTAAAGTGTTTTTATTTTAACAGTTGAAGGTGATCAGCCTGCCCAAAGAAGGGAATATCTGTATTTAAACCAGGGCCCTATTTTTACATATATTTAGGTCTTTAAAAATTAAAGGTCCAAAAATATTTGGATTTGCTGCTGTAGCACAGTAAGCGAATGATACCGCTAGCTGCACGGCTAGCTTAGCTCTTGCTCTGAGCCGTTATACGCTGAGCGACCTCACAGGCCTGGAGCACTTCCATTGTGTTGACTGAATCTGCGGAAAACGCACATTAAAAGAAGTTGCACCCTGATTGGACAGTTTAGCTTCCTCTGATTGGATGGTCAGTGGACAACATGGAGGCGAGCTGATTGGCTGGTTAGCCGAGGCGTAAAAAAAACCCCCAAAAAATTGTGCTTGTAACTTGCAGCTCGTAGCTAGTAGCTTGTAACTTCAGGTTCATACATGCACGTTGGACATTTGTGTGTCTGTAACTCTGCACATTTTGTGGCATAAATTTTAAGAACAAACACACAAATAGTTTCTACAGCTACAAAAACTTTTTACACATTTGCACATTTTTGTGAGCACAAAATATTTCTACACCTGCAAAACTTATCTAACTTAACTTTTTTTTTTTATTTTGTTATTCACAAATTTATTTACTACACAGGCTGTGAAATTATTCGTGAACATTATTTTGCAAGCTCAAAATCTTTTTGACCTTTCTTTGACTCCATACAGTAGATTGCTTCAGTCTGCAGCTATAAAACAGGCTCTAATGGCTGCAACTTAACTCTTTGGGGCAATTGGGTCCCATTAAGTAGATCCACCAAAAGTGCTTATTTTCCCACTGAAGGACCCAGAATGTTATTCTAAATTCAACCTAACAAAAAGAAAATACAAATCTTTATTAAAGCGTGAGATTTGTTTTTAAGAAAGAAGCCGTCTTTTCATTGCTCCACAAAGATACTCTATTGACAAATACAAAACATCACTTTGCAGAACACATGAGTTTGTTCGCTGTTTTTGCATCAAAAATTGTTCCAAAATCATTGTTTGATCAGAACCAAACATTTAAAACATCAACGTTACACAAACACACTAACAGATCAAGGCAGCAATTGACAACCAACTCCCATGTTCATCAAGGTAAAATGAAATGAACGTAAAAAATGACAGCCACTTGAACAGCCACCGGCTGAAGCAAACCCCTTATGCACTGCCAGATCAAGGCAGGAGTATTATGCCTCTGTTATGCCTCATCTTCTACGTAAGACGCACGGTGGCGGAATGGTATGGCAAAGTCGTTTCACCTCTGAGCCGGCATCGGAGGTAGTAACAGAGGCGAAATGGCGTCAGTGTAAACGGCAGTGCCGGCAAGGCGGAATAGCGTGTTATAGCGTGTTTCTATACACCTCAGGCACATTCTGCTTCTGCAGCACCGGAACGCTGTGTAAGAACACACTCTGGGGTGGCTTTATGCCAGCATTGCCAGGTTCAATGTAAAATGACAAAGGCGGCATTAAGGTGAGAACTAGTGTGGATTCAGTGTGGAGTATTTTCTCTGCAATCTTCAGTTTATAAAGCAGGGTTCATTCATATAAAATATGATCTCTTCATCACTGATAGAGCGACAGGTTGCATTATTTCTCGTGAGATACACAAAAATAAAAATTAAATCCCATTTTAATAGTGGAAAGTTGTGTCTCACCTGCTTATGTCTGTCGAGATCTGACACATCACACACACCCTGTGTCAACACTGTCACGCTGCACACGTGAGATGCAACTCTATGACTAACTCTATGACAAACCTGCCCTTTTCCTGACTTCCACAGCCAATTTATATAAGACAATTTAAACTTGTTTTGATGACTTAATGTGTAGCTTAAGGCTGAGACAGCAAAAGCACTGGTCATAATCTACTAACTAAATGATAATGTAAAGGACTAGAAGGCTGGATGAGATGTTTCGGGGTGACTGACCGGCCACCTGCCTCATAGCAGACTGACTGATTAACAGGGTGACTGACCGAAGAACATTCACAGATGGTTGCGTACTTGTATAAAGACAAGAGGCCTTGACACACATGCACACACACACACGCGCACACACACAGAAACACATTTAAGTGCTAACTTTTACTCTAAAAAAGTGTTTATTGTAAGCTACAGTTTGTAAAGGATGTATGCTTCTGAGTAGAGAGACTATTTATATTACAGCTTCATATACAAGTATTCATTATTATTATTAAAGAACAGCTACATCACAGGATGAGCATTCATTAGACCGTAACAGTCTTGTTGTGTGTGTGTGTGTGTTTCAGTGTGTGTCTGTGTGTCAGTAATGGTGTTGTTTTCCTCATTTAGCTGGCTGGAGCTCTTCTGTCTTTAAATGATCCACTCAGCTCTCGCAGTTTAAATGGTAATTAAACAGTAGTTCCGCTGTCAACATCACACACACACACACACACACACACACACTGACTCTCTGTCACACACACGCAAATGGCCCCTGCTGTTTAAATGGTAATTAAAGAGCCATTCCAGTATCAACATCTGGGCATACTTATAAAGAATGACATTAAATAACACGCACACACACTTACACACACGCAAACACACACAGTCACAGATGCAAGCTGCTTGTAAAGATATTACAAGAGTTCTCTGACGCACTTGTTCTCTGCTTACCTGCGAGCGTGAACACACATTTTAGTCGTCATATCGATACAGGCGCACACACGCACACGCATGAATACAGTACATACACACACACACATATACACACATATGGTTGAGGACTGCTCCACTGGTGCTTATTAGAGAGGATTACCACACTGACATGTCTTCATTAATCACAGAATCAGACAGAAGGAGACACACACACACACACACACACACACACACACACACAGTGGAGGTGTGACTCAGGTGCCTGCCAGCCCTTGGGCCCCCCGTGGAAAGCTCAGCTTCCGCCTGTCTCCCTGTCGCTCCTCCCCTTCCTTCTGCATCCATCCCTCCATTCATCTCTCTCCTCCCTCTGTGCGATCTTCATCCCTGCTGCCACCCAATCACATCATCCTCCCATCTCTCGCTTCATCACTTTTCCATTGTTCACCTACTGTTCTCTGACTTTTACCACATCATACATGACATGTCACTTATTGTGGACTTCTTGAACTCTCTGAGGTCAAATATAGGACATGATATCCTAACCGATAACTGCAGAGTTGCCTTTACTGACCAAAGTGTGGAAATGTGACTTCAGGTCTGCTCTGACTTCTTGACTGCAAAACTCCAAAACATCTACTTACCTAAGCCTCTCTGGGACACATTCCTTTTCTCACCATACACTGTGTCCAGAGAGGTAGGGGATTCAAAAAGTATAAATAGGTGAGAAATGTTAGGCATTGAATAATATTTGCCGTTATTACACGGGTGCATTAAATACTTGATCCTGATTGGTTAATTACGGCATTCTGAGGTCTGTTATTTCTCAATAACGGACCGTTGTTATGAAGAACAGACCTTTGCTCGGGATGTGAATCTAATCACGCAGTCCAGAGGACTAAGTGTAATCGCATCAATCCAGGGAAAGAAGTCCGTTAAATTTGACGGCAAATATGTTGATGGTAAGACTTAAAGGATTAGATAAAAAGCAGTGTTGGGCAGTCACAGCGCGACAAACAGCAGCGTTAGTAGTAATTTCTCAGCGGCTTGGTGGTAGCGTAGCTGATTTCTGAATAAAACAGTTTTTCAGTAGCATAACTCTTTCATTGATCTAGTAGTGCAGTAGTGATCACACAAGTTACATTTTCCTACAAGCGCAGCCGAGGTCTCCGCTGTGGTCTGAAAAATAACTGCTATGAATAAGTAAATGACATGACCATATACTACAGACTGTATAAAAGATGGACGACATGACAGCTCCCTAAAAGTGAAGCCAAACCCTCTCTATCGCCCCCTGCTGACTGGCTGCAGTATAGGTCATAAAGCCCGCCTCCTCCATGTTAACAGATGGGACACGAGTCAATATATAAAATCAAAATACACATCAAATAAATGTTTCTCAAACATGGTTTCTGTCATTATAGTTATTTCTTATCATGCTGATTTATGTCCAAGTGTTTTTCTGACAAGTTTAGTTTTAATTAGTTATTTGATGCTGTAAAAAGGATGATTGACAGCTCTGTTGACAAATACGGCTCCTGCAGCCGATCTGTTCCTGATTAGCAGAGTAGAGGAGGAACGACGAGAGGAGACGTAACTAAAACAATCACTACAGTCATTGAAGTTTCCGTATCTGCGAACGTCTGCTTCAGACCAAGACAAGAAGCTGTTGAATGTGCTGACCTGAGGTCAGTAAGTTAAATGTGTGTTTTGGTAGGGGCGGTACATCAATACCGCAGCTCCACCAGCCAATCTCTACTGCGCCGACTCTGGCTCCAAATGTGAAAGATGACCAGGACGCACCACAGTTTATACAGTTATTGCCACAACATAGATATATCCGTGTAGCAGACAGAGGTACCAACATTTAGCTTCTTCAGTTAAAGGTCTGCACCAACTGGCTCACTGCCTTTGCTTACACATTAATAGAACAGAGCTCATTAATGTTATCAGTAACACCTGTGCTTTAGCTCACCTGCCTGAGTCGTGCTGTTATGTCCACTGCCTCAGTTTATACACATTCAGTGACTCTACCTAGTCATTCTTTAAGCCTATCTTAAAGGTTGTGTTTTAATTATGCTGACAAATTTGGGTGTGTTTTTGGGTTGTTAATACAAAATGAACCTCTCCCTGTGTGTGCGCAAATGTGTTCGTGTTGTTAACAGCATGTACTGAATCTACGATGCATTACCATGCGCGTGTGTCTGTCTGTGTCCCGGCCTGTATATTTCTCTGCTGGGTGTCCTGGGAACAATAAAGATAAAGCAGATGCCAGCAGATGCCCTGTTTAAAGATTATCAGCCTCTCTCTCCGTACTGTTAACACTCACCAGGGACAGAACAACATTTAACACAAGCCATTTACACCACACAACACATGGCGACGTGGCACTGAAAGACAAAGTTAAGTAAAGGAGGGACCGGAACAGAGATAGGGGAGGGTGAATGGGAAGGATGGGGAGGTAAACGGATGGACATACAGATGGAAGAAACTAGACCAAAAATTAAAATTAAAATATCACAGTAAATTGCAAACCAGTTAATATCACAGTAACCTTTAGTCCCCAGTCCCAGGCCTGCATGTACAGTGACCATTCACATGTGTGCACACATTCACTCCTTCACAGTCACATTTGATTTCTTTCAGCTCCGCCCGTCATGTTCACAAAAGATCAAAGTGTGTCTTTCTCTTCTGCTCTTTCTGTCTCTTTCTGTCTGCGCGGCTCCCTCAGAGAGCATAATTACCAGCACAGAACGATAACACCATTTCCAGTCAGAATGAGACAATTCCCAGCGTTAGACTCATTTCATGCTTTGACAACTCCTCCAGGAATCATGGCACACAAAGAAGCAAAGACCACTTCAGGATTTCTCATATTCCTGCCTCTGTGTGAAAAAGAGTTCAGGACTCTTCTTCGCTTTTCTTCTGCTCTTTTCATTTCCTTCCCTCTGCTCCGGCCTCTCTTTGTTCCAGCCAACTCTCCATCCATCTGTCCATCCGACCATTTATTTTCTTCCTCTTTTTTCCCCAACATATTTGTCCTCATTTCCTTAAATCCCTCTTTCCAGCCATCCCTCTGTCCGTCTGACCATTTTACAGGCCATAAATCCCTAAAACAGTTTTATCTGAGCGCTGTCCTCTCTGCTGTCTTCTTCCTCCATCTATCCCTCCGTGCATCCATCATCTGTTTGTCCTCCTGTCCTTCCATCCCTCTCGCTCTGTCTTAATCCTTTCATTTTTTTCATTTTGCCCTTCCATTGATCCATCCTTCCATCCATCCATCTGTCCATCTTCTGGTTTACAGGTCATAAATCTACAGAGCTGTTTTACCAGAGCGCCGTCCTCTCCGTCCCCACGCGGGCCACACTGAGTGTATTTGTGTATACATGCATTCATTGTGTGTCTCCCATTGTGGGGCCGTGCTGTTGGGGGTATTCCACCCCCACCTGGTGTGTGCGTCTGACTTTATTTTGGGAATATTTCTATAAATCATTTTGTCATTTACACATGCAGCGGCATTCTGGACACCACTGATTTGGAGTGAGGGGGCGTTTTATAAATAAACGTACAAGGAGTGGACCTAAAACACACACACATAGTGTAAACACACACCCACATAATGTGCAACCACATAAACACTGAACACACACAAACACACACACTACCTCTATACCGTGACATGGCCATAACTCACCCCACGCTACCGGGTACTGTGAAATATGACAGCCCCACAGTGCTGAAGTGTGGAGTGTGTGTGTGTGTAAGAGAGAGAGAGAGAGAGAGAGAGAGAGAGTGTGTGTGTGTGTGTGTGTGTGTGTGTGTGTGTGTGTATGTTTATGGCACACGGTGACAAGAGTCCACCCCAATGTCCTTGTCCGTCTCTCAGTAAACTTTTCATTGGGTCAGACATTAGCATAGGCGGCTAACTATAACCCACATGATGGATGGAGCCACAGCTCTATCTGTGATGTGACCCATGCACGCAGCCTCAATGGATAGAAAGGGCACTTCCTGCTGGATCATGCTAATGCCTCTGGAGCGGCTGGGACGGCCGCTGTGGAATTTCAATAACGCTGTCACTGAATTTGTCTGCACAGGGTGCACAATATTACAGTCATCTCAAAAGAAACATTGAAATGAGTAAATTAATAGTAATGAGGCTATAAGAATAATAAGAATATATATGATACAAATAGTGAAATGAAACTTTTAAAAAGGAAATATAATTATCAATATTTTTTATGGATTCTGTAACGTAGTAACAGTAACCCTTTGTCCTAAAAAGTCCTTAAAAGTCTGTTTTTAGATTTTATATATTTTAGATTTATATGGATTTATATATGTGAGACTCTTTGACCGTGTACTATACAGCACACAAACACCATCCTATATCCTGTATCCTTGTTTTCAAAGTTTACACAAAGGTGTAAAGAGAAGTTCAGGAGTTAGAAAAGAATCCAGGTCTACACTCCGTCACGCCCACTATGCTCTGCCAATGAAAGGCGCCTGGTACTCCCATCACAACAGGGCCCTAGGTCTCTAACTAGACTCTTCTCCTCAGTAGTCCCCCGGTGGTGGAACGAGCTACCAAACTCCATTCTGTCCGCAGAGTCCCTGTCACCTTTAAGAAGAAGCTAAAGAACCAGCTCTTCCATGAACTCCTCTGACCTTTAATGATAGTGATGCTATTGATGATGATGACATCGAGGATGTAGTTCATGCTGACTAGGATTTTCATAATGATGATGATGATTATTATTTTAAATATATATATATATATATATATATATATACACTGCCTGCCAGCAAACATGAATGTATCAAAAGATCATTTGTCACAGGTGCACAGTTTTAAACAAGAGAAGAGGACAAAAACAGGCGCGCCGACAGAGCAGCCGACACTCTGAGGTATGAGGGGAGCGAGCGAGGAGAGTGTTCTGCGCTTCAGGTAAGGCCTGCATCTTTTCTTGTGTTTACTTACAAGTGTAAGTGATGGCCTGTTAGTAGCTTGTGCAGCAATTATAACAAGTCGATTACCAGTACTACCACTTAAGTTTTCCTTTTCTGTTGTGCACCGGTCTAACATACTTCACCCAGGCCAACTGATGACCCCTGTTTGAACCTCAACTGTGCAGCGTTAAATCATGCTGAATCACTTATACACACCTTTTCTAGAACATAGGTGTTGACAATCTGTAAGGAAGTTAAAAAAGAAGCACAATTCAAACATGTTATAGCATCCCTTAAATAAATAAATATGCAGCAAAAATCTTAACCCTAATGCACTCGTGATGACAACAACAATTGCTTTGACAAAGTGTGCCATGAACACACTCACTGTGGCGATTTGAGCGCAGGGTCAGTGTGTGTGTTTGTTCTGGCTTCAGGCCTGTTAACCGGCATCTGAGCAGCTGATATCAGAGCGCTGCTTTCAGAAGGGATTTTAGGAGAGCAGAGAGCGCCTACCTTTGCCTGAAATGACAAGAAGGTCTGCAGGCGGGAGAGAGAGTGAAGTGAGCGAGATCAGACTGAGAGAGAGAAAGAGAGAGAGAGAGCCTGCAGTATGCTTCCTCTAATTAGGGTTTCATCCTCACAGATACGGAGGACTATCATGCCTGTGGCGATCCATACAAACACACACTTACATGAACACAGAAAGGAACATACAGACATAGAGTTGCTTAAATGGTATTAATGACTCTTTGAGTATTTGCTCCTAATCACGCATTTTAAGTCTCTTAGCTACTGTAGCAAGAAAGCACATATATAAGACATTTCACAGACAACAGTCGCTAAAAACTAGACTAAAAAAATACAAATAATAATTTTCAGAAGATAAAATATCAGATGAAATATACCACAAATAAAACACCAGATAAAATACAGAGATAAAACAAAGATACAATTAAAAACATGTTTTTAGCATCCACAGGCCTCGGACTTATCGGGAGACTATTCCAAAGTTTAGGATCTTCTGATTGCAAGCATGATCGCCCTGTGTCTGAGGCGTACTTTAAAGACCTAACCTTGATGGGTGGTTGTAGAAGGTCGACAATATACTGGACTCTGAAGCCTGGCCATGTAGAGCTCTATAAGTGAGCACCAGAATATTATACTCAAATAAATAGTAAGGCCAGTTAAACAAGATTAAAATAGCTGTTATACGTATGTGACCATCTGTTGGAAGGTGTTAAAAGCCTCGCAGCAGCATTCTGAAAGGGTTTTAAGCGGTGTAGGGCAGAGTTATAGAGGCAGGTAAAACAGAATTAAAGTTGTGATGAGATTAAGGCATGTATACAGAGAGCATCTCCATCAGTATAATTTCAACTTTACATTCATATTTCTTGATCTAAACTAGTAAATCTGCTTATTAATAGAGCAGAACTTCCAAGTTGTGCAAGTTGTGAGTGTGTTTTTTGTAGGGTGAGTCTTAAACCAGAGGGACACTTTACCTTTCTTACATCTTACTCTCCACTTGGTCATTCCTACATCCATCCTCCATACTCCATTCAATCATCCTCCTGACCACCCGCTGGCTCCATCCCCTCCTGTACGGTCGTGGCCAATCGCGGTCAGCCGTGTTGTTAAGGGATTAGTGACAGCCCAATCGGACGGCCTCCTTCAGCTCCTATCCCCCTCCACTCACCAGGGAACAAATAAGACACAAACCCACATCAGTGAGAAAACCACATAACAGCAGAAGTCCAAAACACTCTCACTGGGAGTGAGGGACACGCTGAGGGCTTAGCTCTACGGCAGGACGGAGGCCTGGTGTGTATGCGGAGGCTTGTGCTGCTTGTGTGTGCATCTGTGTGCATCTGCTAGACATGTTTCCAGTATCAGTGCAAATAATAATATGTATCCTTGTGTATATATATGTGTGTGTGTGTGTGTGCGTGTTCATTGGATAAATCCCAACATACGATCCAGGTATAGGAGCGACATGATGGAGGTACAGATGATGTGGAGATGAAAAACGGATGATGACAACAGTCATTTGAGATGAAATTGATGTCATGCCTTTTCACTGTATGGAGGTTCCTATAATACACCCCCCCCTATGTGTGTGTGTCTCTGTGTGTAAGAGTGATGTGTTTGTGTGTCAGAGAGAGAGTAGGTGTGTGTATGTTACACGGTGTACTGACATAATACAGCAATTTAACGTCCCACTTCACTGCTGTCATACACAATCATGCAGGCTACAGTAAGTGCAGCGTTAAAGTATGTGACACAGAGAGTGTGTGTGTGCAAATACACATCATGATTACACCTATCTGCATACACACCTGCACACAAAGGTCAAATACAGACAGTGTACCTGTTAATTAGCACATGTGCTTATAAACACGGATAGATGTGAGACACGGCATCATGAAAATACAGAGAAATTAAAATACAGTATGACTGTAGATGCATGCACACAATAACATGATGACAGAGGAGATAATTATCCAGTTATCAATGAGAGCGTGCTTCTGCCCTTCTCTGGACCACTGGAGTGTGTCATTACGTTTCCTCACAACCCCATCAGTCACATAGGATCTCTCTCTGTCTCTCTATAACACACACACACACACACACACGCACACACACACATATGCACACATCCTCTAACGTAAATATAATAGTCCATTATTATTAAGAGTACAAAAACACCCTGGACATAAAGATTATAAGTCTAACCATCTCCTCTCTTTATGACACTTCACAAGGGTTCATCTGGCACCGTTGGCCACAATGGCACTTTGACCAGTGAGGCTCACCTGATTGTCATTGTCTATTTTAAGGTCAAAGGCCAACCTGGGGTCCGTTTCACAAAGTAAGTTTATTGAAAATTCTGAGTCTGTTAACCCTGAAATGAGGGAAACTCTGAGTTTTCCGTTTCACAAAGGGAGGTAACTCAAACCAGAGAAAGAGGGGTAACTCTAGCCTGTTTCACAGAGAGAGGTAACTTAAGCTCTCGGTCAGTTACTGTAGTAACAGACTCTATGAACCTAACCTGGTCGTGAGCAGGTTTTCTTCAGGAAACTCAGAGTTTCGCTCTGTCTCCTCCCTCTAGAATATAAAACCCTCATTCGACTTCCTCATTCATTCAGCCCGTCTCACGCGTGTGTTTGAGCGGTTACCGAATTAAAAGAAGAAACGTTGCATCTCTGTGCTGCTCTGACCGCTTTGCAAAAGTCTTTTATATTTATGATAAAAAAAATCAAAAGACAAATCTGTGTCAATGTCATCATTTTTAGATTTTCCACCACCACTGCCGAGAGCGCTCAAATAAGACGCCGTTAGTTATTGGATTTTTTTTTTTTTAAACTAACACATTCAGTTTAATCAACATGAATTATAATGTATGTGAAGTCAGCATCATGTTAGGGATAAAGCTGATGCACATTAAAACAGCCACTGAATGATATTTAATCTGTTTAATATTGAAAATATGATTGAAGTGCTTCCATTTACGTTTTTCTCCCGCTGGATTGCTCCTAAATTAATATAAATTTTAGCTTCCGGTCGTGATTAAGTATTAAATAAATAGACCAGTTCAAACTTGCAAATTTACTCGAGCAGCAGTTTCTTCCCACGCCGCTTCTCTCTCTTTTGCAGCTGCAGCCGTGTTACTTTATTTTTCTAAAAACATGCTCGTATTCGCTGAACGTCCGCATGAGGATTTCGAGCTCCGCTGGTGTGACGTAGGAGGACCTCTTTTTGTGTACCGTTGCCATGGTGAATCGTGGTGTCGGGGCTCCATTAATGCTGGCTTTTTACAGTCAGCGTGCACGCACTTAACTCTGGGTGAACCTACTCAGAGTTGATTGAACTAACTCTGATCAGCTGTTCTGGAACCGAAAACTCAGAGTTTCCTATCTCAGAGTAGATCAACTCAGAGTTCAGGGTTAGACTCAGAGTTTGTTGAACCTTCTTTGTGAAACGGACCCCTGGGCTTTGGAAAAACTGTCTCCTTTCTCTGCTCCTGCACTTGCTTTGAAATATCACGAATAATCTGTGAATGTGTAAAAAAGTGAAAAGAATTATGTTTGGTCTGACACCAGGAGGCTTCAGCCACGTACAGTGTGTGACATATATGTTATATATCAAGGACAGGACCACCAGCTTCCACAAGCCAAATGTGTCAGTTAGACGTGAACAGTACAACACAATCATCATACTGATTTGAAACCTGACACCTTATATGATCGTGATGATGTTTATTTGTATTAAAGAATTTAGCACCTCTTTTCAACCATTCATATTGTTACTACAGTGTGCTGTGTATAGGGGAGGATGTCTAGAGAATGAGGTAATTTTAGGGAAGTATTTAAAATATGTTCCATGTCCTTATCCAGTGCTTTTAGTAAGTTATACATAAAACATACTGATCATGTCAGCCAGATTTGAACTTTATTGATTCACAAAGGTGGAATAACTTCTGACATGACATGACAGATGGGCAAAAACACAGAAAACCGCAAAATAACAATATATTCATATTCTGTTTAACCTTTTATTATCATTACAATTTTTTCTTCACTTCCTGTTTTATTTTGCGTACAATGTCTAGTATTACTTCCTGTCATTGTTCAGTTTCCCGCCTGTTTCACCTGTGTCTCATCTGTAATTAGTCTGACCTGTATATATACCCCTGTGTTTCCATGCTCATGCTCTCCGGCCTGGTCTTCCTCTTGTTTGCTTGCCTGGTTTTAAATCTGTTTGGATTTTGTTTTTTGTTTTAGTAAAGAACTTTTTCTTTTTGGTTCTTTTTCTTTCTTGTTTGTTCACATGATAACAAATACTTTTGTTGGTAAATTATTTCAAAAAAGGTGATTTTCTTTATATTACAATATATTTATAAAGTGTATAAAATTGCTTTTCCTGCCCTAAAGTCGACCCTGTATGTTTTAAGATTAAAAATGTCAGCTTAGCCAAATTCTGTCACCCCTTACCATCAGCAGTAGGCGAGACCTTGGGGTCTGTTTTATACGTTGACCTCGTGCCAAGTAAAAAATAGTGGAACGTTGGCTGCTGGCTGCTGGCCTTAGTCTGTGCCTCTCATAGCTGCTGGTCGTGATAGCAAGCCTCATCACTGTTGGTGGACAGACAACGTCGTGTACATGTATGAGAATTATGCCTCTGCAGAAGGTGTAAACACACTGCAAAAATCTGAGCCATATTCAGAGCATAATGAGATGAGGGCTGACCAACAGTGATGTTAATCATTGCTCATACACACAGCTTTTTACTGCATACACACACACAAACTGCGGGCCCTCTCGCATTAGAATACACAGGAACTCACAAAGCAACTCTCCTAAAGGCTGGTTCATTCTGACTACCAGCGCTATGTTACAACAATGCTATGCTGAGCAGTGGTCAGTCAGTGTCTCTCATGACCTTTGACCCTGCACATTACACTGTGTAGCGTTCTGCTGTTACATTCTTTAAAATATGCTGAGGGAGCAGATATCAGCGGAATCATGTTAAGAGTGAGGATGTTGTATGATCATATCTAAAGTGCTCACATGTGTACGTGCATCTGAGTGTCTATGTGTGTGTGTGAGTGACACAGTTAATATCTCTGTATCACTCAGTCATAAATTGCCGTGGCAACCCTGCACCGGTCTTGTGGTTAGATCCTGTCAGTCTGGTCTATTCTGGGACGGTGAACCTGCAGCCTCCTCTCGCTCTCCCTTTATCTCTCTCTTCTTTGTCTTCCTCTCTCTGTGGTGATGTTTATCTCTTTTATGTCTTTCAATTTGTGTCTCTCTCTGTGTGTCCTCTGTCTCCTATTCTATGTCTGTCTCTCTCTGTCAGAAGAGTATCTGTTGTCTTCTAAGTCGTGAATGTGTGTGTATGCGCACACGCGCGTCTGAAGTCCATCCGGTATTTCGGTGTAGGTTTCAGCCTTCAGTGACCCAGCGTGTCTAAAGGAGGCTAAGGTTGCTCTGATGGACAGAAGGAAACAAGAGAGAAGAGAGCGATTAGGGAAAAATTGTGCGGAGGTTGCAATTTTTTTCCAGGTAGGGGCAATAGGCAACAGTAGCTATATAAGTCCTTATTCATATACGTGTTCTTGCATGTCAACATGGATCTACATCTTTCTGTACATCCTTACAAATACATATGACTTGTGCCTCAGCCGCCAATACCCTCAATGGCATTTGCAGTCTCTAAAAATATAATAACATCAGACAAGCTGAAGTACTCTGGCATCCCCCTTGCACACACACATACACACACCACACACACACACACGCACACTTTTAACATTAGGCCCCAGCATCACGCCTCTATACTTCACCCTCCTGTTGTCATCCTCCTTTTCTTTCAATCCTGTGCCCACATCCGTTATCACTTCTATTCTATAAACCTCAAGCACCAACACACACACTTACACAAGAACACACACGCGGTATGTCTGACAGCCCCTTTGGCAAGACACAGACGCCCTGCTCTTTTCCCTCCTCTCCTCCCTCTCGCCATGCTTGGCGTCTGTCTTTCACGTAGTGACAGCTCGACATGCATCTTTACATACTGTAGTGTATCAGCGGTGCGCTTCATTGAGCTGCACAGTGTGGATGCTTGTTTCTGAGGTGTATCATATTCCATCAGTGTCTGAGTTTTTTTTTTTTTTACGTATGACAACACACTTAAAAACTCAATACACACAGTATCATATACTTACCAGCTAAAGCAAACTTGAGAAAAGACAGATCTGTTCCCGTCAGGTCTCCTTCATAAAAGCCTGTTCTGGGTTTGACCTGATTTTTTAAGCACGGAAGAAGAGCTCGTTTTACATAATTGTGCATCCAAATGTGATACTTTACTTTGGTATTTGGGAACTACATGGAATATGTACTTGCTGAAGATTACCCAACACACAACACATTTAGTTTTGTTTGTCCGGTTTTGTAACAAACTCTCTTTTAACTTCTGAACACTCATTTTAGTTTAATTTAAATGCACGAAACAGTCAAATAGTCTTCGAAGATGGTGGAAACAGAGAGAGTGAGAATATAATACAGAAGGAAAAAAACAAGATGGTCTGCTATTATGTGATGTGACAGTAGCCTTACAGACGTATATACGCCTGCGACCTGTAGGGCCTGCAGACACAGATTCAGAGATCCAGGCCAGAGCGGCAGGCCAGCCAACGGCCTCATCCCACGACGGAGCTCTCCTTACTGGGTCGACTAGCTGCCTGGTCTGGCCCCGAGACCCAGCATCCCTCACCTCTCTCCCTGCCACATATGGGCTTAGAGGCGTGCACACACACACACACACAACACACACGCAGGGTAGTAGTAGCCTAGTGGTGACCTGCCAGGATCTACCCAAACCAAACTGACCTCTAATTAGTGCTCCTGGCAAAGTGGCTCTTCCCAAACACACTCACACGTAGACCCACACGCATGAACACACGTACACAGACAAATGCTTGAGGGTGTAATTTTGTGTGTGTGTGTGTGATTTGCACACAAATTGGCTGGGTGAACAGCTTGTGCATATAGTATACATTTATTTTGGACATTGCAGCAACACATATGCAGGACAATGAAAATAATGCATGAAAAAATAACTATATTACTTGCTAAATAGGTAAATAATATGAGCACATTTGTCCAGGTTAGGGTGCTGCTACATTATTAACCTGTTTTCATACTAAAATGATGAATTTCTCAGCATCTATAAAATTCCTCTCTTGCTAAAACCATTTCTGTTACACATTTTTTTTAACCTCAGCCTGTATTCATTAGATCTGACCCACAGTGTCACTGCTCCACTTACACAGAACCTCCTCTCTCCTCTACTCACCTCCTCTCTGTTCTCCTCTTCTCCTTTCTCCCTCAATTTTCCTCTTGTTTTAGAGACACTATCTAATCTC
Organism: Semicossyphus pulcher; assembly: GCF_022749685.1. Classification (NCBI taxonomy): domain Eukaryota; kingdom Metazoa; phylum Chordata; class Actinopteri; order Labriformes; family Labridae; genus Semicossyphus; species Semicossyphus pulcher. The sequence continues at coordinate 22,903,436 of NW_027211603.1, forward strand.
TCCCAGGGACAGGAGCTGTCCACGCCGCTGAGGTGCTGGCCATGTTGTATATTCATTGAAAAAACCGAGCTTAAAAAAGAAGCAGTGTTTAGGGTGAAAACTTCAGATTGTTTATTGATTTTTATTTGTGTTGTTGAATAAGTCTGTCTGACCATGATGTCCCTGCGGGGGCTCGGCTTTGGGCATTGCATTAGGCACACACATGCAGAGACAGATACACTAGAACATGTGCTTGGACAGCTTGGAGAAAAACACATGTATATACAGACACAAACATACTCCTCTGATATAAAGCCACTCACAGTTGCATCACAAAATGCATCTTAAATCAGAAAACTTTGACATTGTAGCCAGATAAAGACAGAATAGTTGGAATCCACAATGAATTTCATTTATAAATGTTTTGTTCCTTGAATAAAAACGGAGGCAGAGGTGACCTCAAGGTCAGACATGTGAGCTTGTGACACTTTTTGATCCAGATTTTGACCATGAGGCAAATCTAAGTGAAAAAGCAGCCCTTTTCTCTCATAATGACCACTATTGAGGTCCCCTTTAGCAAGGCATTTAACCCCCTCACTGCTTTAGAGTGCCCAACAGAGCGAACTGTGGCTGTGAAACATATTTTCTCTGTATTTCTTTAATAATAATGTGAAACAATAATCTAATAATGTAATCATCTTTGAAGTGACAAGATGACGGTGAGATTTTGACAGCTGTTCTGAATCCAACGACAGAAAGGAAAAGAAAACAAAATGATAGAGCGTAATTAGAAAATCCAATAAAAGGCTCCTCGGAGGGAACGACAGAATGTGAACATTTGGATTTCCTTCAAGTCATTCATCTGCATCTCATAACAGACTGAGTGCGCTGGCCGGCTAATGACGCCGACAGATGCTTAATGCCTTCTTCACAATACTGATGCCATAAAACACAAGGCAAACAGGCGTCACCCTAAAGCGCTGTCTGTCAAGCCATCACCTTAACTACACTGGCAACAGCACAATGAGCGGAGGGCGGGAGAGAACGGTGGTGAATGTGAGAGAAAGCGAGAGAGAGGAGGACAACATCCTGGATGGATAAAGAGAGAAAAGATAAATTGATACTCAGAGAATGAGACAGACAGAATGAAAGTGTGAATATGTGAGGTAGGCTCACAGAAACCTGGCAGATGAATGGGCCTCTTAGGTAATGGCAGCAAGGATTGTGCTCTGTGTATCAGCTACAGTATGTTGGCACCTTTAATCAGGATGACAGACAAACATACACACAGAGGGGTTTACCCAATACAGCATTTTGTTTAAACAAAAAATATGTATTGCACATTGTATTGCATATGTATTGCTGTTTTATGTGTTGGGAATGTTCCTCATGACAGATTGTCTATGTAAAATATGGAATCCTTTACATTTGGCCAGATGTTACATCTCCTGTTCACAGACATTGCAATACACTTTTACCCTGAGCACCTTCATGTTGACTAGCATTTTACCCAAACACTCATGTACATGAACATCCACACTTCCTAAATATAGGGTGAAAGATGTATTGAAAGCTCCATTTAAAAAATGTATATAGCAAGGGGCACCGTGTAGTCGTATCGTTGAGTGCATACAGTTTAGGGTGATATAAAAATTCTGCTCCATGAATAAGCATTCTCTACAGGCCCCTCACTACATCCATGCTATACACTGTATTGCCCTGCCCTTTGTAGGCCCTGCTCACACAAGGGCCCTGTGTACTTCCCCCCCAGTCCTACAATCCTGGCAGCAACCCATGTTCATTTCAGACTTCATTTCAAACTGGTTTACTTCAGTTTTGATAATTCAGGTGCAAAACTCTGTCATTTTGGTCAGTCAGGTGCACTGATTATTTCAACAGAGAGAATGTCTGCTCCATTCCGAACCTTTTGACTGGATACATTCATATTTGAGTAACATCTTACCTCTCTGATGTGTAGAAAAAACATAAAAAGATTCACTTAAGTATCATCAGTAATAAATTAATTTACTGTTAAATTCCTAAAAATTACACAGCACCACTTCCTCTTACTGTATGGTGGCTACGATTTGTTAATACTTGAAGGAAAGAATCCTGTATTCAACCCCTGAGGATAACAAATAGAATATCAATAGCCTGCTAACATTTTGACAAAACACTAGATTACATTCAGATACATGTAAATATTTATTGTAAGGTGTATTGTAGGGTTCAATTGTCTCATTGAACCTGTCACACTTCTTTTTTTATTCTTGATTTAGCGTAAGGAAATTTAGAGAACAAGATGTGTAATATCTCTACAGAAACAAGTGATAGAATTGTTCAGACAGCAATGGTGATATGATGACTCTACATATTGAAAGCAGAAATAAGATAATGGTGGTAAAAACAAACACGAAAATAAATAAACAGGTGAACAAACAAAAGAGCATTAAGGGGCAGGGTTAGATACGTTAAAATAGAAGTGTACAGTTTTATTATTTTTTTAGCATTTCTATTCATTTTTCCATACAGTTCAGTGTATCAATATTTACCCAGTCACACTTCTACCCTCATCAGAGCACATTAGTAGTCTTATGTTGAAGGAGTTTGCATGGTTTTAAATTCCCCTTTAAAAAGGCTGAGCAACACCCTAAGCCCGCCCTCCCCTAGTAATTTTGTGATTACATTTCTTATTTTTGTAAAAAACAAAAAACAAAAACAAAAAAAAGTTAATATACACATACGGATATGTCGAACTGGCTGGTATATAAAAAACAAAACAAAAAAACTAAATACTAAAAAAATCGTATTATTTACATATTAACCATATAGTGACGTTTGTGCCGATGAGAGTTGACCGTTGCTGCTTGTTGTGCGGTTTGATTGGTTTGGAATATAATTACACGTCTGAAATCATTGCGGGTGAACATAAAGGTACTACATTTAGTTGGTTGTCTTAGTTGTAAAAAATGTAAAATTAATTTGGTAAAATACAGTTACTTAGTTTGTTAAGCTAATGAGGAGACTAAGGCTCGTGAAGAGTTGTACATTTAGCGACGATTCACAGACTCACAAACATGAGTTTGAAATTATTTCAGCAATGAGGATGCTAACCGCTAACAAGGTGGAGGCAATGTGATGCCCAACCATTGATTGTATGTGCCAAACATGGATATAGAAGACGGCGGGGAGGAGGAAGAAGAAGACGAGGACTGTCTGAAGAGCGGCATAATGTAAGTAAACGTTTTAACTGAACTACGCTGCGTCTGTCATGTTCTGTGTACCTAACTTTAAGCTAACTTTAAGCAGGCTGCTGTTAGCTAGCACTAGCTGTTAATCATGGTCTTGTTAGTAACATCAGTACTGCAGTCGTTCTTACTCACAGCTGAAGTGATTTTTAAATCCACAAATGCTTTCTTTAGTGACAGTGATTTGAATTATGCTTGTTCGTGGTTGTATAGTTTTTGTATGCATTTTATTTGTTAATTCTGACATTAAGGTGTTACGTCTAAACTGGTTTTCAGACTAAATGGTTCCTGCAAGTCTGCGCTCGTTGTTTACCTAACGGCCGCAGGTGTGGTCTGCCTCTGTGACCAGATTCTTCTCATATTTACAAACATTACTGATGATCTTTAAGTCGCAGCTCCTACACGCTGATTGTATAAGTGAGCCCTACACTACACTACTTAGTAATGTTACCTACCGCAGCTTTAAGTCCATTATTCTTTATGCTTTGGATTAGATATGAATATGCTGTATACTATAGTAATGCACGTTGTGGAATACATTCAGCAGAAATGTAATGTCTGTCTGGATTGTGTGCAGTTTAAAATACTAGGTTTTTGTACCGCACCCCAAACATGTTTTCAGGAAGGGATTGAAGTGGGCATTAAAATCTAAATTCTTTTTTTCAATTTTAAATGCTTGTTCTTGTGATGAAGATGTTTCTGTTTTCCATTTGGTGCCCATAATGGGCAAATCAGAAGAAACATAAAAAACTAAAAAATAGGGTGCATTAAAATAATTAAAATAATTATGTAGTGGTGGGAAATCCCATCACAGTTGGACACCACCCACCATTAAGGCAGAAACTTCAGAGGTGGTAAAGCATTTGAAGACTGCAGTCATTTAAAGAGGGCTGGCAATGGATAGAGCTACTCAACAGTTTTAAGTATGTGTGTATACTATTACAGGAAGCAGGACATCAATGCTATCCACCAATGCAGGAAATTGAGAGACAGTGCAAAATATGGTTGCTTGAGATATCTCCATCTGAGCCCCCAAAGTATGGCATCCGTGGTAGCAAAGACTTGAAGCTTTCTATGTGTATTTATATTTGTATGTGTGTGTGTGTTTGAAAGCCTGTGTGTATGAATATGTTTGAGTCTGAGACAAAGATGGGCTTGCGTAGCTGTTCATGATTGCATGTTGATGTGTGTTTGAATGGCCTGTTTGTTTACATGTGTGTCATGTTTGTGCAGCTCTGTTGGTGTGTGTGTGCCACACATCTGTTGCTGTGTGGAGTAATTTGCGTTCTCAGCTTGGCGCCCTGGTAATTATTCAGATGCTACCTTTTGCTCCGACATTAAAAGCCTTCATCTGGCGGACATGAAACGGCGGAGAACCCGATAAGGCTTCAAACGCTGCCTGTCGTCCAAAGAGAAGCGGGAAAGGTGAAGAGATGCTTGGTGGGATAGATGGGATTGTTTTTCTCTGGAGGTTTGCCTTCACATTGGTGTTATATCTTCTCTGCTCAAACCTCACCAGAAATGTGTGATCACTGTATCAGGAAAATTGAATATTCTAAACCAGCTTTGGGAATAAATCATACACAATGTACTGTAGTAGTTGTGTAGATACTTTAGGGTTGATACTGGTGCAGAGAGAATTCGATGGATGGAGTAAGAAAGACATGTAATTGGTTAGTTTGCTTCATGGAAAGTGATAACATTGAGTCCAGGGTCCAAAACTAACTTACTGCCATTGGTGGGCAAGCCAAACAATTTTACCGGACAGAATATTTTTTAACCGGCTATAAAAATGATATTAGATAAAATGTCAATAATAAACGGTGCTAAAAAGAAACAAATACATTTACTTCAGTTTTGAGCTCATAGTAGCAGTGTAATTTTGAGGTAATGTACCTTGCTTGTGTATCTGTCTTTACTTTTACTTTTACTTTTACAGAATTTAAAGAAAAATAAGTCACCAGCTCCACATTAAGATAATAATCCATTGATTGATCACTGCAACAAAATAAACTTTTCATTAGTGCAGCTCATTAATCCACTGACACAATGACAGTAGCTCTGATCAAGCACTCATTGCTCTCTTATCCGACAGTCATTTACAAGCTCCACAGTTCTGCTAGTGACTGTACTGTGTAGCTCAGCTGTTAGCGACAGCCTCTGCTGCCTCCTGCTAGGTGACTCGGGTTTCTCCTCTGCCTCCCGTATGGACAGTGGTACACGTTAATACTGTAGTTTAGAAATGCGCACCATGGAAACTCAGTACTTGGCTTCTGTACCTAGCAAGTCCCCATTAGTCGGTGCGGGCAGCTAATGTAGCGTCAGTTGCCCCCATAGAGCACCGGGTTGCCGGGGTAGCTGTGTGATTGTCCAAAGGAGGAAGTAGAGGAAGCAGTAAGCAGAGGAAACCCACGGTCCGCCAACGACTAGTTCACTTTCTAACAGCTGCTCTGATAGTAACCTGCTACATGCGGCATCAGTGCGACCAGTTAAAGTGTAAACTAGTACTTAACAGATTGTTGATGCGCTAGAGCTACACGAGCTCAATAACAGAAGCGTGAGGGCGCAGATGGTGGTCAGGGAGGGTCAATTAAAGGATTGCGTTACAATTATTCACAGACAGACGCCAGCGACGTGCGGAGTCGTTGCAAAACAAAACTTTATCACTTAACTTAACTTAACATAACTTTATGCTTCTCCAAGTGGCCTGATCTCTGATCTGACATCACACCAGGCTATTGATTGGCTACTTGGAGTCTGAAGTTTATTGTTGGAAAAGGCTATATTGATCTAAAGATCAGTGGCAATAACATCTTATTTCTTTAAACTTTTACATAGGTGTTCCCTTATTGCACTTTATTTATTTATTTATTTATTGAGCGTTTATGCCTCTATTGATAGAGGCCGCCGCATCGAGGACTGTAGCCTCTGTACATGGGCCGCTGATTTAAGCGCTGAGCTAAACCGGCGCCCCCTACTTCACTTTAAAGGATCCCTCTAAATCCATGATCCGCTTTAGCTTTAACTTATGATCACCGTGAACATGACAGTATGTGTAGGAATATAGTGCTCGTGCTGCTGCTGAGCACTAGGCCACAGTAATTATGGTGCCCTCCTCTTGACTCATGAATTCTGTTGTCAGATGTTGTGAAAAGGATAATTTGCATTGATCACATTTGATGTGGAGTGGCTAAGGCTGTCGTTGACCTTTTTATTATGGTAAATTATATACAGTCACAGCAATCTTGAGAAACATTTATGTTTAATTGTTGTTTTATTCTCTGACAAAATCGTGTTTTTCGCATTGTACACATTATAATTGTACTTATAAAAATTAAAAAGTACAGAGGTTTGACTGAAATAATTTCAGAAAAGGTTTTGATCTTTTACAGAGGCCTATCAGTTCATCTTAGTGACTCCATTTAAGAGGCCAGATTTTCTCAAATCACTCTACTTGTACCCTGAAAAATAGGCTGAAAAGAATGAATCCCTTTTTTAGTAAGATTTAAAACTTGCAATATTTGATCTGATTAAAATCCTCTCTGGGACACACTGCACACTAAGCAATACAGGCACCTAACACCTAATTTAAATGAACTCTCTCTGGTACCAAAATAATTTCTAAAACATATTAAAACCCAGTGTGCTCTCTGATATGATTTCTAGCACAGAGAGGGTACACAGTGGGGAATCCACACATTGGGTTCCCCCAACTAAAAAACCACAACACTAAAATAACAATCCACACACGTTGTTTCTCAAGGGACTTTGTTCTGTGTTCCCTCTTTTTTTTCTTGTTATCGTCACCGAAACAAGTCAGTCCGTCTGCACATCCATATTCATCATTTGCCTCTGCATGAATATTAATTCAGCCTTAAAGATGAGTGCAGAAAAAAAGCAAGACAATGAATGAGGAAAATAAAATATGACAGAGTATGTGCGATGTCGAATTCATGTCAGTTTCAAAGCCCCTGTGTCTCTATTCCTGTGGCTGACTTGTACCAACATGCTAATCAGTCTCTCACTGTACCCTAATTGTCGACAAATTATCCCAACTCCAGGATAATGTATGCATGGCCCTTAACTGGTACGTACAGACGAGTCAGTCAACTCAACTGCTTCTGTTTCAACAAGCAGCTCAATCGCACCATTTAAATATACACTTGTGTATTGTGCACATTGTTATGTACACTTAACTCGATTCGATTTTTTGCTCCATGTTTTTCTCTGTTTACACTTGGTTACTACCCACTTTCCCACTCCATTTGTTTCCTTGTTATACTCCTCCTCTGCTCTTCTCATCCCTCACCAGTGGTTACCCCTCACAAGTCTCATCGTTGGCTAATGTCTTAGGCTCTTTTTTTTAATTGAGTTCCGTTGTAAGTAAAGGCTAACATTATTATCATTTCCTGACCGACAGTTAAATTAAAAGTAGTTTAATTATACCCCGATTGTCTTCAGTGATTGAATTTCCCTTTAACCCTGTGGGAACCCACAAGAGGAAAGGGCTCAGTGGGGAAATCCGTTCTCATTCAAACTGAAACCAGAGTGTGATGCGAAATAGAATTTGTTCAAACATAACTTACAAAAAAACCCCCAATAAAGCACACCTGGTTTACAAAACAATGCGCCTCTGAACAACTGCTTTATTTGTAACCTATAAGGGTCCCATTGGGGATTCCCAGCAAGAGTCAAGACAACCTATCAAATGGCTCCTTTGGACTCTAATTCCCAATGACATGACACTCTGAATGTTAAGCTTTTCCTGTGGGAGAGCTAGAGGAACATTAGATGAGGCATCTGCAGACGTCAAGGAAGGTAAATAAGGAATACATTTATTTGTGCCTTGTGACAGTTATGATCGCAATAAACTAGAAGCTATATTAGTAAATCTCTTCAGACACTCAGACATGAGCTGACTCTGTCTATATAGGGCTGGATTAAAAAAATTCAACTTTTCCTATTCAAATTGATTCTCATTTGAATGACCCAGTATCGATTCATAAATCCCGAGAATGATCTTTAAAAATATGTGTAAAAATATGTCTGATCACTCGTGTTTCTGAGTGCCCCTGAACGCAGGACGACTCAGCGAATCCCCCCCGAAACACGGACTTGTTTACTGCACCTACGGAGACATCAGTGATCACTGACGGACTCTTTTTATCGTGTGTGCGTCCATGAATATGTCAGTTAGTTAGTTAGGTTTGTAATGATTTTTATGTTACTCGCTGTTAGCATCGGCTTTGGCTTCGAGTGTATTTTTCGGCATGTTGTTATACATGGCGGCTGTGGCTCAGTGGTAGAGTCGGTCGTCCTTCAATCGGAAGGTCGGAGGTTCGATCCCCAGCTCCGTCGGGCTACATGTCGAAGTGTCCTTGGGCAAGACACTGAACCTCAAATTGCTCCCGGTGGCATAGCCAACGGGTATGAATGTGGTATCTGATTGACAGTTGGGCACTTTACGTAGAAGCCTCTGCCATCAGTGTGTGAATGGGTGAATGTGACATGTAGTGTGTTTGTCGTGTTAAATAAAAAGTACATGATGAGTTTACTCCTTGTTTACACCTCTTTTTGACATATAGTAAGTGAATTGTTGCAGATGGAGTGCGAATATACGAGCGACACTGCAGTTCTGCAGGGTTTCTGCCTAACTGCGAAGAACATCAAGGCTCCTGCGTAGTGGAAGTGATATCATAAAGTGTTGTTTTATCGGCGGAAAATATTGGCCATAATCTGCAGATACCGATAACGTTCTGATAATATCGTGCATCCCTAGTCACACTACATCTGCTATAGTTTGCTAGCTCACTGTATGTGAGGAAAAGGTGTAACATTGAAGGCAAATTTGGTTGTCCTCCATCATTTGATGCTTCTGTATCTTTGCTTCTCAAGTAGTATTGCATCGAGATTGTACTTCTGCTATATTTAAATGCATCGTTGGATTTGTTGTGCTTTTGGGCAAAGTGGTCCAGCATAGTACTTCTTTTTAATTTTGCTTAAGAGCAGCAAAACTACATTTTCTTTTCTATAAAGGCACGCTGTTACACGTGTCACATACAAAACAGATTGTATATCATATATTTTTAATAAATCAATCATATGATTTGATCTCAGTGATATGTGATAAACTTCCCTCTCTCATCTCCTTAGCTGCAAGAAATTGTAGTACAGGTTTATATTGTACCTGACTGTCCAGAGTGAAGTGGTCAGCAGGAATAAACATAAAATTTATGAGCTTATCAATTATGCATTCATATTCCTGTGATAGTGTGTCACTCTGTATTTAATACACTGTGTGTGTGCATGTCTGTATGCATGAGGTAGAACACAAAACAAGGCCAGCCATAACAATGAACAGATTACAAGGGGCATACAGGGACTGTGTATATCGTCTACAATTTCTGTACTGAGGGTTTTTTTAAGAACCAGATGACCTGTGCTTCGACCCTAACAAATTAAATTTTAGGGTTTTTTTGTAATACTTTAGGACAGCCTTTTTTTGTCTTTGCCAAATTAGTTTTTTCAAACCTGTTTGTGTTTGGTTTGTGTTTGGTTTGTGTGTCCGTGTTCATTTGTTAAAGTGTGTGCCATCTGGGACCCTATCTGAGCTTGCCAGGGTTTACTAAGCTCAAATACACTGTCCCTTAGCTGCCTCAGACATGAACAGTATATGTACCAATAATTAAATGTTTCTAATTATTTAGTTTTTCACGGTTGTCAATGACAGAAATCACATGTCTTCAGTTTTTCTAACATAATCTAGAGATTGCCTGAAGAGGAAGCACTTACTTTAAATATCAGACTTTAATTTAATATAATTTGATTTAATATTTTATGAACACGGTTGTACCAGAAATGTTGGCGTTTCTTTTTTTTTTACAAGGCACAAATCTAGCTAAGCAATGGACCAGCAAATGACGTGATTTATTTATGGGAATACACTTTTATTGGGTGTGAGACTGATAATTAACAACAAACATTTAATTACATAAATGTAGCAGCACACTCATGTTGACAGGGACCTTTCCATGTAGTGCTACATGATGGAAGCTTCTGCCTCATCCCCATATCACAATACTTGTCACTTGTTATCAATAGATTCATAACAGAATGGTGGTACCTAATAAATATGCCATGATGGGTGCCACAAATCAGCTCTTGCCTCAGATTTATGCCCTTAATAACTCCATTTGGCATAACGCTGACACCTGCTCCGCCAGACAAAATGGAACTAAATATTTCAATCAGTGACACAGTAAAAAGAGCTCTTTCTTTTTCCCCTTTTTTCAGCTTTGACTTTCCTACAGTGCTGCTTCCAGCCGCTCTCCTCGTGCCCTCTGCTAGACTTAAGTATGAGTATCCTTTCCTCTGAGTGTCTCTTTCTCTTGCCCTCCTTTTTTAGAGTGGGAATCATCTGGCAGATCTCTTTTAGGTATTAGTTTATGGGCCATGACATGAGCTATGAATGAGAAACAACGGGAAGGACTGGAGAACATTAATCATGGAGCAACATATGGTAATAGACGGTTATCAATTCCCTCACACTCTGTGATTAAGGGAGGGAGAGATGGAGGTGAAGAGGAAGGGAAACGAGTGAAGTTGTGAGATTGTGGAGAGAGGAAAGAAAGGAAAGACGGGAAGAGATGGAATAAAAGAAGAGAGAGAGGAAAGTTAAGGCTAGTTAGGAGAAATGAAAAGGAGTGTTTGAAAAAGCGAAATGGGAAAGGGAACCGAGAATGGGACAAAAAAATCCCACTTTCAAACAGGAAAAAAGCTGTAAAGTAAAATTTAGTGTAACAAATTGTCATTAAAAAAGTGATCAATACAACAATTTAAACAATAACTACTTTTATTACGTTGTAGCTCATCATGACCTCAAAAAGGTTAACAGGACAGATTGTAACGCAAAGTATCCCAAAGTATTGAAAGCATCTTAAACACAAAGAGATAGCGTAGAAAGCCAAACCATTTAAAAGACGTTTCCTAATACTGATTGATCCTGTGTTGGCAGCAATCACATAAAAGTTTTTCTTTGTGTCTGTGCTCTAAATTTAGGATCAGTTGTTGGGGACGTATAGTAATCAACTTATAATAATTGCAAAGCCCTTAATCAGACCAACTTTACTGACTTCATATTGTCTTCATTTTCACTTAATTTTAAAAGGTTTTTACCATTTACCATCTCTTCTTTTCATCTATGACACAGGCTTAAACAAACCTGTTAAACTGACTAAAAGGATTGTTTAAAGTCAGCCTGTAAACAAATCAGAACTTTTCATCTGCCAAAAAACGTGTGAAAGTCTGTAGGGAATAAAGCTGTCGCATAAATAACAGGTGAGGACAGATACAACAACTTGTGGTCCACTTGTGCATTGCTACTGCAAACTTGTTGATAGATCCTTACTTGCTAACATCAGCATTACATACTTTAAACCAGCCCAAACACTGCTTCCATTAATAACCTGGCCCCACCTTTACTTATCCTGTTGTTCTACCCTTTCTTACCACACGATATTTAGCTTTATATGATTTTTACAAGAAAGCACTCATGTATTGCGCGAGTGGCCCAGTTTTGTCCATCACAGAAAATGCAAGTTTCTTTGATATTTGTACCTTTTTCACTCTGTAGTCATTTTAACAGCAAAATATACAACAGTGTGAGGACAACATACACAGGCCTTCTTACCCTTCCATCTACTGCAGTTTAGTTTCTGCTAATCAGAACCTAACCCTAACCCTGACACAACAACTAAGTGTACTGTAGGCTTTAATATGGATTAAGTGAAATATTTCAAAAGTGATATGTAATATGTTCAAATGCTTCACTCAGGTTGCTCAGGTGAAAAGGAATAGGATCTACTTTTTGTAGTATGTATCTTAACTTCAAAAGGCATTGGGCATGGCTTACAAAGGTACCAACATCATAGTTCCTGTTAATTTGTGTTAAAACTATTTCTGTCAGTCGATAAAAACTGTCTAAGCACTGATGTGTAAACAAGATAAGAGTGTAACCTGACTTTACACCTCACTGCATCCCTGCCGGTGGAGCTCTACCTCCTGCCTGCCTCTGCTGAGCGTTTTGGTGGAGATTTATAGATGATCCACCCTGCTCTCATCACCATGCGGCTGAATTATCTCATCGGTCGCATTAATCCGCCGATTACATTTGATTTAATTTTCATAATAATTAAAGTGAACCATCACCAAAATTAAAAGCATTAGGGAGGTGTGTGTGTGTGTGTGTGAGGGGGAGGTGTGGGACTGAGTGGAGGCCACATGCGCTTATAGATGAAAGGGCTGCTGTTGTGATATTTGCGCAGCCAGAGTCTCTTTTCCTCCACCTATCTATTTGTTTCTCTCTGTGTCTCCCCCTCCCCTCTCTCTCTCTCTCGACCTGCTCCAGGAATCCCGATGAAGTGATTAGATTGATAGGTGCAAAATTGAAAGACGGAAGGTGGGGATTGGACAAAAATGATTAAATTAGCATATCACAAACGCCTCGCACACTTCCACCCCTGGTAAACCAAATCCCAGGCCACCTAAGGCCTGCCGCAGTGCTGAAGAGCTCGGGACCTGTGAGTGTGTTTGAAACCCCACACGGCAGGATTAAAGAACCCAAAGCCTGAGCTGGAGACAAAGTAGGAGTAAAGCCTCCTGGTGCTGGGAGACGGCGTGTTTGATATCTGCATTAGGTGGCAGCAAAGATACAGTACTCCACTTCCTAGCCCACAGTGGTTTCTCTGTGCGGAGCGTATGACTGTGTGTGTTTCTGTTTGTTTGTGTGTGTGTGTGAGAGAGAGAGAGAGAGAGAGAGAGAGAGAGAGAGAGAGAGAGAGAGAGAGTTGGTGAAAAACAGAGAGAGATGCATGCCTACATGCAGGCTTTACTAAGGAAAATTAGAGAGATTAGATTCAGAAATCTCTGACATCTTGCTGAAAATCAGTTAATGCTCACTCTTGTTACCAATTTTCAGTGAAAAATAAGCAGATTGTTTAAATGACGGCAATTTAAACTGATATTAACTAGGCTGTACTCTCGTCACACACCCAAAGTTATGTGTTTTGTGCTTCTAGAAGGCAATCATAAGGTCTGCTTGCAAGGTTAAATAGTTACAATTCAGAGTTGTATATTTTTAAATGTCCTAGGTCTTTTTAATATAATGTAATATTCATTTTACCTAATATAGTACACATAGTAAAATATAATTTCAGACGTGTCCTGAAAGTAGAAAAACATAATCACGTTTACTAGTTTGTTATAGCAGTTTACTTCTTTGTCATACTTAAGTCATACTTAAATGTCTTTACACACTACCAGTTCAAAAATATGAACATGGTGTTATGGACCAGACTTCAGTACACTGATGTGAAAACAGTGTTAGGTCTTCGTAAAATATTAAGCTGATAAAAAGCTTTGGTGGAACATTTGTTAGTGCGTCATTGGGCCCCAAAAGTGACATCAATAATCTTTTTGATAACAGGGAACCATTTTTTCAATGGGGCAGATGTAATTTAAAGATATGTAACTACCTGGCTATGCAGTATCTGATTTGTGTTTGACATCCATATCAGCTTTAGTAATATTTACCAGTAACAAGATAGCTGCCCCACATTGTTCCCTGAAAAAAAAACCTTTGCCCCAAGGTTATGCCTAACCCCCCCAGTAATGTTTAGCTGATGACATGTAATATGCCCTACTTGTTTAGAGTCATGGAGGCCTGTCAACCTACCCCGGCATGATACCAATTTTAATTATGTTCTAAGAAAGACTTTATCTTTGTTGCCAAAAGACTGTGACGGTTTTTAGGGTTGGCACAATTTGGTGAACGTTGATTTGTTTAATTCTTTTTACCAATTGTGTGCCAGCTTTCTCTATAAACAGAGTAGTTGTTGTTTTCATTCTCCTAATGGATGCATCACTGGATGAAATAACTATACCATGTGAGACAATAGGGTCTTGTTTATGCTACTTATTGCTAGCCAATTAGCTTGCAATTAACATGTCTAGTGACGATGTATCATTCATTCCCTAGCCCTCCAACCTCTAATGTACAGCTCCAGGGACAAACTCCACCAATGCCTTGTTTAAAAATTACAGATGAGGCACTGTGCTTGAACCGTTCTCGACATTATGTAATAGATGTATACTAATTAAGAGCTTTAAAAACCTACAAAGTGCAGTGCAAAACAGCATCTCTCTGACGAGTCAGAAAATTTGCTAATTCTGCTTCCAATCCAATAATTGCAGCCAGAATCCTACCGACAGGGCAAGAGAAAACCTTGCGCACAATGAGCTAATGAAATCAAACGTGCAGTGCGGTTTTGCATGTTAATGCTGGCAGCGGGTGTCGATAGCGTTTAAAGATGTCAGCAGGTGGATAGCGAGATGGATGGCCCTTTGCCTGCCTTTCACTTCCCAACCCAAGGAAGTTAAACAGCATCTGCCTTAAATAGAAAACTTCAATATCTATTTAGAGGGAGGAAGGGAAGACTGCAAGGGAACGATAGAAAGGCGGAATGAAAGAGAGAGAGAGAGAGCAAGAGAGAGAAAAGAAAGAATTGAAGGAAGGCAATAAGTCCCTGACCTCAAGTGCACATTGCGACACATTGACGCCGTTGTCATTTGTTAATCAATAGAAGTGCTATGCAGGCTATACATTTAATGGCATGAGATTGGCAAACCTGTAACAAAATTAGGGGAAGACTTAGACCACAGCCTGTTTTCCTGTTCAGTCAATTTACAACCTCAATGACTTCAACCGTGCAGAGGGAAACATGACTTTGAGTCCCGCTGCAACATCGAAACCTTGTAACTTCAGATTTAGCTTTTTATTTATGTGAATTTAAACCTTCATCATATGCTGAGCAAATTTGAAACCTTATATGGTCCCTTGTATTTGAAGACATTTGCCAGTTTACACATCAGTTACTTAAAGTGTAAAAGTGTAAAAGACTGAACAGATGAGAGGAACAGTAGTGTATCTAAAGAAACACTAAGATTTGATTCAGTAATTGTTGATATTTATAGAGCTAAATGCAAAATTCATATTATTTTAAACATGATCTTACAGTTAACTACCAGTTCCATTAATGACCGCTACAACACACTGCTTTAAGAGAAAATCTGGTGATATTATAAAGTTCAGTATGAGGTAAATATTGCTTGGAAACTGCCTGTGTGTGTTTGTGTGTCGTGTAGAATTATTTCATTATGCTCCATCTTCATTAATAACAGCTATGCTTTTTAATTTCTTTTGCAGGGCTTAAATTAAAAGTGTCATCATTTAAAATAGATAGTGTAGATCTCACGTGGCCTCTCGCTCCCTCTCTCGCCCCCTCTCTCTCTCTGTCTGTTTGTATCATACACGCACACAAACAGAGAGGCCCTTCGGGATAATTTACAGGATAAATAAAGCATTGCTCCAATTAGTCTTAAGTCAAATAAATTAGTCATAAATTCAATCAGCTCGATTTTATAGGGCTCGAGATTCATGATGTTTTTCACAGAAGATATATATTGTGCTGCCATTAGGACCAGGTAGTAAAGATAATACGTCGCATGTAATCACTGTTGTGATAGCATGTCTAGGCAACACCCCCAGAAAGTGTTTTTCTTATTAGGAATAATATTTTTGTGTTCATTAGTCCTTTACCCAGAAAAATCTGGCTTACAGAACTAATATGAAGTTGAGTGTGGCCTAGTTGTAAGAGACTCTCTGGTACCACAGGCTCATGGGACATCTTTGATTTGTGATGATTTGATCTTGCTAAAGGTAACCCAGTAAACATGTATCCTGATGATGACAACAAATCCCTACCTGACAAAATCTGTAAACCCCAAATGTGACTGAAAAAATAGGGTGGAATTTAATTAATACAAATGTTTATCTGTGGATACATGCTCATTAAAACATGCATCAAATGTGGTGCCATATCACGTTACCTTGCATTTATTTGACCTTTGTCCAAAGTGACTTTTATTTTCCATCTTACACCTGCTGGGAGTGATTTGGGGTTCTGTCTTGCTCAAGAACCCTTCAGTACAGTCGGTCAGAAACAGTCTTCCGCATCACAAAACATTAAATGTGTTTGTCTGTGAAGGTACGGTTTATTGTGTGTCACCCTTTGGTACAGACGACCAACAACCAACTCTTGTGTTCGCACTGGTTGCCAGGTTCATGGCTGTTTGTTTTACAATATCCGAGTTTTCTGTAGCAGAGCTGATGACGATCCCTTTCTTGTTTTCCTGCTCTTTTATTCTTCCTCTCTGTGTCGGTACATTCATCTCTCTCTGAGAGCATGGCAGGGTGCGATCACTTTGTCCTCTTGTTCATTGCCGTTTCTGTCCTCTGTTTTATGTTTTTGCACTGTGCTCTTTTTTCTGCCTCTTTCTCTCTTTTCCTATTGTCGGCCGTTGTTCTCCTCTGTCTCCCTCCTTTCTCCCTCACCCCTCTTGCTCTCTCACTCCCGTTCTGTTCCCTCTGTGCTCGCTCTGTCTCCTGGGCCCTGACCTCGCGATGTGACCCCACAGAGCGGCGGTGACTTTGGTACACAGTACAGCCTAGTTGGTAGAAGTCAGCGCAGAGGCTACAGATATGAGCTACAAACTTTTTTTCCCTCTAGTCAGCATAAAAGTATGTGTGTGTGAATAGATCCTGTTGCATGTGAGTCCTCCATCCCTCTCAATGTGTGTGTGTGTGTGTGTATCTGTGTGTGTGTACGTGGTGGATCCTGTTGCATAGTAGTCCTCTATCAGTGTCTGCCTCCTGATCTGATTGATTGTTCTGGGTAAATTAGGACTGGGCGCTGGTGATGGGGACAGGAGTGAGTTACACCCTTCACCCCTGTCCTTGCCCTCCACCCTCTGTGTCCCTGCTTTTATCATCTTCCTCCATGTCGCCGTCTTTTCATTCACATGTTCTTTCTATTGCCCTTTCTGCTTCTCATCTCACAACATTTCATTCAATGTTTTTTTCCCTCCTCACTCCTCATCCTCATCACAATTCTGTGCATTGGTTTGCTTTAAAATGGTATGTCATGCACCCTCTTCTCTGGCCACCTTTGACACTTTAATACATTCCCTTACCCCCACATGATTTAATACTTGTAAATATGTGTTGAGCCACTGTTAAAAAAGTGTACTAAACAGTAGAAGAACAAGATGTTAGGTTTTGATAAAGCAGTGGGAAAGATCTGTTCTGTGCAGTACCTTACATCAACTTTGTGACAGTATACCTTTCAAGGGATAGACCGATTATCGGCCGGGCCGATTATCGGCGCCGATATTCGATATATATTTTTTTAATTATTTTTTTTATTTTATTTTTTTAATCCGACGGCCGATAAGAGATCAATTTAAAACGGGGTTATTTTGGCTCTGATGCATATGCTTAAAGGCATTTAAACAAAGTTAAGTGTTGGACTTTTAAATTTTGACGCCAATATTTTCACTTTTACTGCAAATGAATATCGGCTTCAAATATCGGTTATCGGCCTCCTTGACTACTAATAATCGGTATCTGTATCGGCCCTGAAAAAACCATATCGGTCTATCTCTATACCTTTAACACTGGACCAAGTTGGCTGCTAAATGTTAATATAACAAAATCCTGTATGTGTGTATAGGTCTGAAACTGAAAGACATTTTCCCCCTCTATTAAAGGAGATGTCAATCTCTGTATGGCCCTCATTAAGCACAGTCATCGCAGCCAGAGAAACAAGAAGGGTGCAGGGGGACTTACTACTAATTGATAAAAAACTTTAAAAAAGTACTTTACAAGACAAAGTGTTCGCTTCTACGCGTTTTTCTTCTGTTCAATGTGATTAATTTACTTTATATAACATTCACTCGAACAACAACCCAAATTTGCCACTCTGATTAAGGTAAGATAGCCAGGATGATTGTTGGATAAAAAGTTGGGGAAAGGTTGTACCACATATGTTATTTTATAGACAATGTCTGAAAAACTTCCAACGCAGTGGTCTCTCTTTAACTAAAGCTATCCTGATTGATTGCATGTGTGATAAGCCACTGCTGATGTGGTGCATTTCCAAAGCAAATCAATCGCTGCTTCTTCATTAGTGCATTAGTAGCATAGCTTTTCTTTGGCCCTGGAGGGCTACACAGTTCTGGGTAAAGAAAGACTCATGACTCTTTCAGCCACTAACATATCAGGACACACTTCTTATTTTTTGGCCAGTTTGTGGCTCCTTTAATTGTATTCTCCAGAATAAAATACATTAAAGAAAGCCAAAAATTGTCTCTATAAACTGTTCTCATTATGCAAATATCCACTTAACAAATCAAAAAGATTTAATTTTTATGTTAAAACCTGAGAAGTAAACACATACACACATGCACATGCTACCTTATGATGCATGGACACAACGCACAAGCTGCACTTATGAGCATAGTGATGTTAACCTGTTGTGCATTTGTGGAAAGAGAAAGAGACCAGGAGAGAGAGAGCCTGCCAGGATATAGACCAGTGTGTACTGACCTACTTCTGACATGCATAATTTATGTGAAGTAACACTTTTTCAAATTGTACTAATAGAGTAAATGATGATCCACATGTGACTGTATGTGTAAAACATTTTATATTTCGGTCTATGTGCTGGGTCAGAACTATTATATTCAAGTCACTCAATTGTGGCGATGGATTTAACTGATCTACTTTGTGTTCCTCCTCTCCTCTCCTCTCCTCTCCTCTCCTCTCCTCTCCTCTGTCCTCTAGTTGTTACCGTTAAACTGCTGAATTGGTAACATTGTCAAAAAAGCTGCTAGCAAATGTGGCTGGGAAACTGGACCCCCCCTCCTCCATAAATAGATGTTTGTTTCTGCTCTCTCTGTTTGTTTGTGTTGCCTCTTTCTGGATCGGGCCTGCAGGGACCATTTTTCAGAAAAGACAGCAAGGCTGTGGGGAATACTTAGACTTCCTCTTTTCTCCCCTCCCCTCTATTTCGCCCCTCTCGTCTTGTAGAGACATTTTTTTTTCTCTTTTCCTCTCTTTTCTTATCTTCTGTCTTTAGTTTTACCAAATCATTTCCTTCTGTTTTTTGCCATCGTACATCCCACCCTTTGGTTTTTTTTCAGGACAAAATGTACTGTATATTGTACAATTTCTGCATCAAGTTTATTCTTTTACAGTCACAAATCACTGACACAACATACAACAAATGCTACGCGTCAGTCTCCCAGTTTTGTCCCTCGTCCTTAAATTGTTTTGGTCTCTGTCTAACTGTCTCTTTTATGCGAGACTAACTTACAGTTTGTGACGCTTCTACATCTTCCACTGCTTTACAGTAAAGCTGTTTGGTCTTCCTGCAGTCGGACTCTGGCTGACTGTCTGCAGGACGCTTGGTGTCCCGGAGTGGCACATCAGTTTGGTCAGTTCCCCCAATGCTCCTTCCTCTCCTCTTTCTCCCTCCCTTCCTCTTTCTCTCGCTTCCTCGTTCTCATACTACCCGGCATTTGAAAAAAAGAGAGAATCCCTGCTTCATGGCTTAGAGAATGAGCTCTGCCTCTCAGCTGCAGACCGAGAGACGGGAGAAGGGGAGAGAGGGAAAAGAAGGGAGAAAGAGGAGAGCAGAGAGGCAGCGACACACTTGCATCTGTTGTGGCTGCGTCCTGCAAGCGAGAAGCAAATGAGAGAGTGGAAGAGAGAGACAGAGAGAGTGAGAGGAGAGAGAGAAAGAGAGGAGATGTCAGACAGCCGTGTCCTTGAGAACTGCACCACAACTCTTTGAAGAGGGCCGGGAGACGGTGTGAGTAACGTGCATCTCAGCGGGACATGTGTGTTTGTGTTGTACGGTTGTACATGTGCTGCACTGTTTGTGTGTGTGTGTGTGTTGTGTGTGTAACCTGCTGCTTGCACAGTGACCTGCCAAGCTTACAGTGAAGGGGGTTTGGCTGCCGATCTTCTCTGCTATTGTGTGCCTGCCTAAGTGTTGCTGACAGGGGATTATGGCAAATACAAAACGCCGTATGGACCAAAGAACCACAGTGCCAAACTTCATAGACACGCATGCATGCATGAAGCTCCATGTTGAGAGCTCTGTTTGACTGTGCTCGTTCCTATGTGTGTGTGTGTGCGTGTGTGTGTGTGTGTGTGTGTGTTTATTTGTGTCTATGCTAGCATGCACTTGTATCTTGTTAGTTGTTTGTGAAATCTGCAACATTAAACACTCAAAATGTTCTTTTTGAAAAGGTAGTTGTAATAGATATTTAACTTTTTTTAACGTGTACATCTCATACGGCATTGGAACCACCTGTAACAAGCAGAAAAACTCCACAGTGAGTCAACATGAAAACTTTGACGCTGACCTAACCAAATGACACCTAACGCGTCACTCTAAGACTTTATAAAGTTAAAATCTGCCTTCAGAATGAAGCATTACCTGATTGGATGATAGTTTAAAGGCAAGCAAATACTTTGGAAAACACTGTCTACCTGCTGAACAAATTTGAATCCGGCTGGTGTCCTTTGTGGTTTGGGGGATGTTATGTTCAAACAGACTGTGAGGTCCTCGTAGCAGTGCCAAGCGGTGTGACCCATTGAACTATTTGTAACTAATCATAGGCCACAAGCCACACAGCATGCCACGGAGCCCAGTTGGGTTACACTCATCAAAATATAATGAGAGTCAACATATCAACCATTTCATGCGTTCTCAAGATACATGACATTACTGAAGACGTGTGCCATTTTATGGAATTAAATATCGAGCGGGTGACATCATGAGGTTGGCAGGCAGGTGAAACGCTCTCCCTTCTCACATTTGCTATGAAGTGCAACCAGTGGAAATACATTTAATACTTTAGGTTGGATGGCATCACACCCTAATCTAAAAATGCCCCGGTTGCATCATGTCTTATGTAGCAATGTGGATATCACATGTCCAGTATCATCTACTGTGTTTGATCATTTGTAAGGAGACAAGTGTGACAGAGATCATACTCTCCTGGATATATTTGGATATTAAATTATAGCATACTAAGTGAATAGATGGCATACCAAAGGATGCGTATCATTTCTCTTTCTCGCCGCGCCAGTTGTGAAAGGCGTATCACGGGATTCGTGTTTCCAATCGGCATCAGTGTGATATCGTAAATTATATCGATTATTTTAACTCTTTGTACCTCGAAGGAAACTTGTAATAGGACCGCATGTATTTAATTAGTATTACATATAACTGTCAAATGAGCTGTGATAACCTTTAATTTGCCTGCCTTTATGAGCTGCTGTCTGTCATCATTAATGACTAATTTAATACCTTTTTTACTCTGTGTTGTTTATAAGAGCATCATTTACAAGTTTAAAACAGCCCCTTGTAGTATATTGTTTTTATATACTACATACTAAAAGGTATATTATTAGCATGCATTTATTGTATGGTTATTGTTAGTGAAAGAGTTCAACAGTGCTACTAGAGCTTAGAGCTTTTTTTATCTCTTAAAAGTCGTGTCTGTTTTACTAAGCAAAGGATTCTAAACTCGGAATTTCTTTACAGGTACCTACAGTTTAAGCTCGGCCGTACTTGAAATAGCTAAGTTAATATCAGTAACTAATATATTTTGTCAGTGACAAATCTTTAAAGTTTGTTTAAAGAAAATGAATGTAAATCATTCTGTAAAGCATCACAGTACACGGTACAATGTGCTTTTACTGCATGATCCTCATCATAACTACAGCTCCTGAAATCAATGAGCTGAGAGGAGTAACAGGCAGAGTTGATGATGTTCACAGTATATATATTTAGACTTAAGAGGCTGTCCCCAGGGTGAGCATGTAAGTGTGCAGTATGTAGTGAGATGTGTGAGCATGGTGTGCAAATGCTTGAATGTGTATGGGCATGCAGAGCGTTTGTGTGTGGCGCAATGTGTTTTAGGCTGTTCCAACCAACCAATTGAGGTCAGCCGCTCAATGATTAAAGCGTGTCACTGGTCAGTGCACAGGCTGTGTCGGCCAATCAGAGAGACTGATGTCAGGTCAGGGTGAAAGAGAGTCTGACGAACTGTTAAAAGAGAGAATGGGAGGATGAGGAGAGACAGAGCCTGGACTGATCGTAAGAAAGACGTCCAGTGATCTAGATTATGTTTTTAATCATATGAGCGTTCTTAAGACGTGTTCAGATCTACGTTTGTGAAATGCTGCTGGTCAGTCTCTCTGCCATGTATGACCCAGTTCTTTATTTGTTGCACTATAAGAGATTCCCAGCTACAATAATGTTTTCTTTCACTTTATTACAGTATCTGAGGACTGAGTGCACCTTACAGCAGTTACCTGAGTTGAAGAACATCAGGTAAGAAGAGCAGTGCTCTCAACGCACAACATACGTTGATAATAGGCTCATGTTCGTCCCCTTTCTAGATCCGTTTAAAAGTATGTAGTAGGGTGTTTGGATCAGAATTGTATTTGTGTATTCCTTCATCTATATCCAGTTTGGCTTAAATGTTGTATTATATTTTTTATGCTTAATAAAGCAATAAGCACAGCCAGCTTATCCCACCATTAGCTCATTTGATATAATACAGGTTTTGTCAGAGACACCAAGGTGCTGATTCTGCGTCTTTTTGTTTGAGTTGTGGTTTCATGAACGGTTCAACAGACTCACAGTTGTTTCCCACACTAGTAATATCTGCTGTCAGTGGGACTGCAATGACGCATCTTATTAATTCCACATGTTTGATTGGCCTCACAACTATTTGTGGTTAGGTCCTGGTTGTGGAGTCTTGTGCTGTGTCTGTGCTGCGTGTCCCTCATGTCGGAGTTCTGTATTCTTTAACTTTGATTCCTTCACTACACATTGGTACATCTTTATTCTTTTTTTCCTGCCAGTCTCAGGTTTAGCGCGAGGGATAGTTCGGTAACTTTTTTGTAATCAGACTACGTTATACCTTTACCCTGAATCCTTGGATATCGTCTGGTAGATGTTATCTGATCGTAGATGTGGGCCTGATGTGAGCCTTTATTTATCCGGAAGCCTTTCTGGGTGATGTGAGTTCCTATTAATACTCTATGCAGCGGTTGCTGCCTGCCAGACACGCACACACACACACACACACACACACACACACACACACACACACACACATAGAGCAAGACTTGAAACTAGAGACTTGAGGCGTCTGAAACACTACAGACTGCAGTCCTCTTCAAGCCCTGATGATGTCATTAGGGACAGTATATCATTTGTGACATCACTGCAAACAGGAAATTAGTACCAAGGAAAGTAGTAGCTCTTTATTTCTTCCTTTCATTCCCTCCTCCATGCCATCTCCAGGAGTGGGTATACTGAAAGCTTGAAACTGCAACAATGCCAATTTATGAGTCTCTCGAAATGTATTCGCGTAGACGGAAGAACTGATTTCATCATCCTTGGGAAACCTCATCAAAATCATTTACTTAACTTTGAGTTAATGTAATTGTCCACTATTCACCTGGGTCCCTCTTGACATCCTTCGTATCCTCGGTTCCTTCTTCCTCTCAGCCTTTTGTTTCAAGATGTTGAGTCTGTCCACTGATGTCTCTCTGTTCCTTATAAGCCTTCTGTATTTACTACTAATCCTTTTTATGCTTCTCCCAGCCAGAAGCCCCAGTGAGATCCTGTAGATTTAGCCAGAGGTTGATCTCATGATTAGTATTCAGCTGTCAGAATACGTCAGTCAACTTTTGCAGGCCCCTCTCAATCCCCACCCTCCCACCACATTTTCCCCATTTAACTCTCAATGTATACTTCTGTAATGTAGTGTGTGCGTGTGTGTGTGCCGCATCAGGATGTACGTAGCCGCATGGTCCTTAAGAGAGAGACCTGCGTGCATTAATGTAGATACATATCCCCCCCTCCTCCTGATTTCCCAGGAAGTCGCCCTCCATCATCTTAAATGACATGAAAAGAGCTGGAGACAGATATATGCATGAATTAATTGGCTTGAATAGGAGTATTTAGAAGCTTAATCCGTGGGGATTAACGCAAGCAGCCCTCTCCGGATTTAAGCTTCTGTGCGTTCTCAGCAGAGGATTGTTTCATTTCACTCCCTCCTCCTCCCCCTTCTCCCACTCCTCACATGCCACCACCTTTAGTTCTTCGTCAGTGAGCCTCTAAAAAGCTGTCAAGTACAGGATTAGCAATATAGAATACCACTAGATACCTAATTGCTTTAAAAACCTTTAAAAAATATAATAGTGATTGTTATTGTGACAGCTGGATTGCACTTGTTCAGAAGCCCCTTTATGCTTACTACACAAAAAGATACTGCTGCTGTTACAGGATTAGTGCGAACAATAGACAGTCATTGCAGTCTTATAGAGCAGTGACATATTGCTGTGTTTTGTACAGTATAATGCTTGGTAAGACTCCCTGTTTACACCTGAGTGTGTATTTGGTAACAGCTAAGCCTCTAAGTAGCTGTCAAATCCACAATAAGACACACATATTATGAACTGGTAGATAAAGGCTGGGTTATGTTTAAACCACACTAATTAGAGTGTGTTGTTTCACTGTCTGAGAGCAAAAGTATTAATACCTGTCCCAAAGAGCCAACTTAAAAGAGAGGGTTAAAGTCTTCCTGCAGTGTAATCATTCTACTCAGGATAATAGCAAACTTTAAGAAATATTCTATTCTAATTGACTGCATTAGTGACGATGCATGACTGCTGTTTGGAGTGCAGATGAAGGGAAGTACAAACCCTGCTTACTTCTCGACCCTTGTCCACCTTCCTCGTCACTGTGTCAAGTGTGCAGAAACTGATGATTCAAAAAGTTACAGTAATTGTGCCGTGCAGTTCGTTTGAAGCATACTGACAAAAACAAAACTTTCATTTGTCTTTCATTTGACACCATAAAAGAGTTTGGAAAGCTCCACAAGCTCAGTGCAGTTTGTCAAGCTTAAACTGAACCTCAAACATAAAGCTGGACGAGTCCTTCTGTCATTGTCCAATACAGTCTTTGCTTCAGTATTGTTGTTGTTAATTGAATAGATACAAGATGATAATAGCTTTTTGCCATTCTGTTATCAGTATGACACAGTAAATGTCAAAACAAACTCAGATACGTGTTCATGTATGTGTTCTTAATCCAGGTCTATACTGTTTTCCACTGGTCTCTTCTCTTCTTTTAGCTTGTTCTCTGTAATTTTCTCTCCTCTTCTGTCTCTCATCCATATCCTTCCCCCTTTGCCCCCCCCACTCTCTGTTTCTCACCACCCACTTCTCCTCCTCTCTTTTCTCTTGCTCTCTTCTTTTCCATATAGTCCTCCTTTATTCACTTTTGTCTTCCTCCCCCTGCGCCTTCCCACCTTCATTTATAGGCTTTGCAGCATACGTCTATGAGATACTGAGCAGATCAATGCCTATAGATTGGCTCATTGGAAGCCATTAGTTATGGGTTTTTATAAAGCTAGTCATTATTGTGCTTAATCTTGCAGAAAATTAAATTTAGAGTTGTGTACAGTGTTTTGGTTAAAAGTTGTTGATTTTTTCCCTCCTCTCACTCACTTACCAGCTGCTGTTTTTCTTGCCTTTTTTGCATTTATTACTGTGTGTGTACGTGCATATGTGCACGTGTTTGAGCCGCTTCAAATTAATGACAACCTGCTGAAAACACATGCACACACAAACACACACAGAGGTGCATCGGTGTCACTGTTAATATACCATCATGCATCGTAGTCATGCCAAAAAACCCTTCAAGGAAACTGCCCATGCAACAACATGGCTTGGCCACAGTACTGCACACATACAGCAGTTTTTTTCCTCCGTGTTGGCATTTTTCTCTATTGTCAGAGCCTCTGGATTCAGTGGCTTTAATAACTTAAAAGTGATGGTGATGGTCGTTTTTTCCCCCTGCCACTTTGCTTTTGTTTTTGAGAGAGCGCCATGACTCTGTCCTGGTCCAGCTTTCATTTTCAGAATTGGTCATGAACTCTTGGACACTGCACTCGCTCGTCCCTTTTTCTCATGCATTTCCTTTCCTCTCCCGTTTTTCTACTCTTTTATCTCAAAGCCCATTCTTTAAACCCTCTCAAGTGTCCCATCACTTTGTCCCTTAGTGTTTTCCTACCTGTCCCTGTTCCAATTCTCCCACCCCTCTCTTTTGCCCCTCTTTACCCAACTACCTCCTCCCCGACCTGCCTCCCTTTCCCACCCTCTTTCTTCTCCCAGTCCTCTCCTTCATTTTCTTCTCGTCTTCTGTCCTAAACGTCCCTCCTGTCTTTCCTCTTGTCATTCCCCATCTCTTGTCTCCATGTCCCGAATCCCTCTTCGCTCCCCCGCACCCACATCCTCTCTAACTAAACAATAGATGCCTTGAGCTCTGAAAGATCACATCCCATCCCACCCCAACATCATCAACACTAACTACCCTCCTCCTCTCCCACCCCATGATGATATGCATAGTAGGGCAGCAGCCCTCTTTTGTTTAGCTTAGCGCAAATGAAAATTGCTAATCAATTTTTACCCCCTCTTATTTCATGGCGTGTAGTTCCTGCCCCTCCCCTGCCAGCTGTCATTGTGTGGTTGTGGCGCAGGGCTGAAAGCTTCATTAGCAGGAGGACAGCATGTTTTGCCCCTCAGCACTGTATTCATGGAATTACTAAAGATAGATAGGACATTGCCTGGTGTTAGATAGTTAGATAGAATAAGTGCAAATAGATACTTTCTTTTGTCTCGTTATTTTCTCTGTTTTGTTAAAAGCTTAGCATCAAATTTTGATCATGCTTTTATAACTAAAAATACTCCTGAGAAATCATATCAACCCAAAAGTGTGGTGCAGTGAACCTGATTTTTGCACTCTAGCAAGAGCAACATCAAAATGATCCAGTATTTCATTCAGTCCCTTTAGGCCTGGCTGAACTCCTATCTCTTAACACTGTGACACTCATAATGTAACAGTTAAACACTTACATGTCATCTAGTCCATTACACCATTAAGGATAAGCGTGCTTCCTGAATTATGATTGGGAATAGGTTTCCCTGTGAATACGCTCATTATTAGCACGTAATTATTTAGAGGGAGCCATGACAAAGAACGATGCTTCTTGGCAGATTGTGACTGAGCACTTCCAGCGGAGCTGACGTTTGCTTCCTCAGCATTAGCCGTAGGTGAGCTAGATGCAGCTAATGCAGGCACAAAGTGCACAGGTCAGAGGTCACAGGATGGCCGGTAGTAATGGGATGGAAAAAGAAAGAAGGAGAGAGAGGTAGAGAGAGAGGTGGGTGTGTTTGTTCTCTAGTGCTGATCTGATACTGCCCTCCGCTTCTCCCTCTTCCCTATGCACTCAAAAACCAGACCACCAACATCTTGATGATAACAGAAATGGTAAGAAGAAGAAGAAGACATCAACCTGGCTAACCCCTCTTATTCAGAGGTGTGTGTCAGTGTTTGTTTTGGTACATAGTGCATTCCTCCCTAGTTTGAGCTGCTCGTCTGTTTGAAACTGATAATCTCTGGCCCTTCTGTCTACTGTGAGGAACAGTTACCACCCCTCTGTGAGAGGGTATTATTGCATAGGCCACCTATAGGGTAAAACTCAAACCTACTTAACCTATCTTCAGGCCATTTTTTCAAATATGTAGAAAACTGATGTTCCTTTTTTAGATCTGGGTCTTGTTATACATTCATTTTGTAAAAGAGTTTTCCACTTAAAAACCTTGTATTAACACAGCAGCCCCAGTAGACAGAGCTTTACACTGTTGGACTGTCCAACACCAGCAGCCATGCAATCTTTGAATCCTTTTTGAAATACAATTGATTGAATTTAATGAAGAATTAAATTATTGGACAGCTTAACTAGAAGTTTTGGCAACCATAACAGGGATGAAGTTGTGTTTCATAATGAAAAAATGTCTTGTTTTCTGAATTGTGGTCAGTTGTTTTTCCTATGCTCCGTTCAGTTTGTTCATAACTTCCATTTAATTCAGAAACTAAACAGTTTAACTATCTAAAAAGTCAAATTTGATGCATACCAAGAACAGTGCATTTGAGGCTGTTCTCAATCCCAACGTGACATACACAGCAGCTTTGACAGTGGCCCAGTGTTAATTTTTGAACAAATATAATGACGAAAAATGTTCGACAACGACCCTTTTTCCATGACGAAGACGAGACGTTGACGAGCTTAAAATAGAGGATAATAAAAACTCTGACGACACGTATGTTTTGTTTTCGCTAACGAGACGAGGCGGGACTAAACTGTTAGTTGTGGGTTGTCAGACATTCAAAATGCATATTTTGTCCCACTGTGCGTCTAATCTGTCTGTCAAAATACAAGCAATGCGTTCATGTAACTGAGTAACCCGGTTAGGGATAACGGATATCACAAAGGTGGTTATGAACTTTCTCGTCATTTGATGCTTCTTTTGCACAAAAAGTAGAAATCATGGGCTGGCTCAGTCAGATTGTATAAATGAGATGCGATGATGAAAAGTGTGGTATATTCATTGTTGATTCACTGGGGGGGTCATATTTTCTCAAGAGAGAAAACGTTTTGAATAAAAGTAATGACTAAGAAGTTTTGAGTTTTCGTAGACTAAAACTAGGCTAAAACTATTTTTCTCACCAACTTTGCCCTCCAGGCTAGCAGGGAGAATGTGCGCTGCGCGGTGGTCTGAGAGGGTAACGCAGAGAATCTTTTTAATGGTGGAGCAAGATATTTTGTCAGCGTGGTCAGTGGCGAGGGGTTTCAGAAGCTACTGGGCTATATCGAGCCTAATTAACAAATTCCATCAAGATGGCCTGAGTATGGCAGCTCCAACGCTGCGTTGGAGACCTTGGAACTCGCTCGGAAAGTGTCTGCATGGATCCAAGACTTTTATCCAATCCAGGAAGTTCATTTTAATATTGTCGGTTAACCGTTTTTTAACCTTTAAGGGTGTCGGTAAACAGGTCAAAAAAAAAAAATTCTCAATGCACATTCCTAGTTGGCACATATTTAAACTCAAAACCATAATTTTTTCCCCCAAACATAACCAAGTGATTTCATTGTCTAAACCAAAACAAAAGGAGACTGTTTTCCAATGTTAACCACACAAAAAGTCATAAAATGTGACATTTTATGACTTCTCACCAAGCTTGATTTGAAGTCTGGTATCTGGTATTGCATATTAATTGTGGCTAAATTGACCACAGAGGGTGCACATTCAAAACACAACACAAAAGGACCTATATGAACCTATATGGTAATATTTTGAAGCCTAGGCTGACATGAAAACAATAATAATAAACTTTTGATTACATAATAACTTTTACATACATAGTACATGTATTTTGATGGCATGAGGCATTGATTAAATATTAGTTAGTTTTTTCTCTCTCCTTTGGATCAGGGTTTTTGCCTTCAATATTTCCAAAACACCATATAAACATAATGTTGACTCTAATGGCTCTCTCTGACCTCTTTTCCACCCACATCTCGTTCTTGACCCTTCGTGTTGGTGTCAGGATTTTCATCTCTAATTCTGTCTCTCGCTGTGCTTGTTGATCATACTTTTTCCATCTCCTGCTATTAATAGCCCAAGGATCTGTTTGTCACCCTACTTGAAGGTGTCCAGTTGCCTCTCGGGTGCTATTAATAACACCAGCGAATACAAATACATTGATACCCCCGATCTAGTGATAAGAAGGCATGAGTCCTTTAATTCAATCAGACCCCCCTTTAAATGTCTCTTGGACTGTAGTTGCTTTCTGCTTATGTTTGTGTGTGCGTGTGTGTGTGTGTGTGTGTGTGTGTGTGTGTGTGTGTGTGTGTGTAGCAATGTGAACGTGGTAATCTAAGGCACTGGTGGTCACATGTGGCTGTTTCCCTTCAATGAGTGTCATGTACCCGTCTGTATTTTCATTGAAACCAGATCATACCCACAGATCACACATATTACCAGAGTCATGTACAGATCACATAACATAATTGGGTAGAATGAGCATCAGGTAAGTGAGTTCAAGGACCATGAATGAGGACGTGCCATGTTTATGTTGAGGGTGCCGTTAAATTGTGATATTTTATATTGTTGACCAAGGAATTTGGACTGCTGACTCGGAAACAAGTTGCATTTTAGACCCGGAGTGTCATTGTGATGTAAAATATTCCCCAACCTTTAACAGCGCTTAAGCACATTATCACAGAGCCATCTCAGGTGTACTGAAGGACACATTAGAGCAGCTGCCTACTCTGACTCTACAAGTGCGATCACGAGGACATAGTATGACAACACTAACAGGGATCAGGACTTTTCCCATTGACTTTTACACAACACACAACTGTTTCCACAGGTTGTAATGATTCTAGGTCGTAGGAGCTCTAGGTGTCAGGGTGTCATGGAAACAGGAAGGGGAAAGGAGAGGCGAGCCTGTCTTGTCATTAGGCCAAATCAACCAGAGCTTACCTGTCATGTGAATTTTGTACATTACCTTTCTGGGGTGTCTTTTGAGCATGCAGGGATCTTAGTGCCTTTACCAACAGCACAACTAAGTCCTCAGTTGCATTTTGGCCGCCTTTGCAAGTTTGGCCACTCACTTCAAGTTTTCTGCAAATTGACCAATTTCCCCCACGCATGTCTTCATGTAGCTATGTCACTAAACTCACTACTTTGATGTTTTTGCCACATCACCAACATTAGGGGATCAATATTTTGAATATCAGAGTGCATTGTTTACTGTGTCTTTACTATCTTTGTAACGCTGCATGCTAGAGGCTTTGTATAGCACATGGGCAGTGTGAAATCAATGACTGTATATATAGATGGACAACGCATCTCCATCTGCTGCCATTGTACGTAAGTGAGGCCAAAATAGCCCCCGTGATAGGCGCTGCCATCTTGCGATGGTTACGTCATATGGAGCCAGAGTCTGCGCAGTAGTGACAGGCAGGTGCGCAACCGCAGCCACTTCCGCTAACCAAAACGCACACTTAACTTACCGAATAAACAGCAAGGATGTCGCTCACCGGCGTGTTTAATAGCGCAACAGCTTCTTTGTTTTGTTCTGAGGTTAACGTTCACAGATATGGAAACTTCAATGACTGTAGTGATTGTTTTAGTTACGTCTCCTCTCGCCGTTCGTCCTCCACTCTGCTAATCCGGAACAGATCGGCTGCAGGAGCCGTAATTGG
This sequence comes from Semicossyphus pulcher, assembly GCF_022749685.1. Classification (NCBI taxonomy): domain Eukaryota; kingdom Metazoa; phylum Chordata; class Actinopteri; order Labriformes; family Labridae; genus Semicossyphus; species Semicossyphus pulcher. Next base: position 22,934,770 of record NW_027211603.1, read on the forward strand.
TCAACAGAGCTGTCAATCATCCTTTTTACAGCATCAAATAACTAATTAAAAATAAACTTGTCAGAAAAATGAACACTTGGACGTAAATCAGCATGATAAGAACTAACTATAATGACAGAAACCATGTTTGAGAAAAATGTATTTGACATGTAATTCGATTTAATAGTTTGACTCATGTCCCACCTGTTAACATGGAGGAGGCGGGCTTTATGACCTATACTGCAGCCAGTCAGCACGGGGCGCTAGAGAAGATTTGGCTTCACTTTTAGGGAGCTGTCATGTCGTCCATCTTTTTATACAATCTTTGTGTGAAATGAGCATTTTACTGCAGTTTACTTGAGCTTAATTCATTTTCTACACATTTTATTTGTCGTCATGACTAGGAAGTTCGACTGGAAGAGACATTAGAGGGCAAAAAGTTTGCTCAGCCAATAAATGACTTTATTGGAGAGCTGTCGGTGTCGCTCACAGTGAATGTGTTATGTGTTACTCAGAAAAAACCTCAAACATTGCAACCTGAACTTTAAAGAAAAAAAAGCAAAGTTAAAATCAGCCACTTAAGACCACAACAATCACAGAAAAAGGCTGATAATTAGATTAGGGACTGATAATTACAGTTAAATCCGGAATAAAAATCGCACTGGAATAAAAGACGCAGTTTAAACTAAGAAACAGAGAGAGATTAAAGAAAGTAAATCCCTGTATTTTGGTACGCTGTAGATAGGCCAATCTCTGCTGCATCTCACCATTCTCACACTCAGCTTCTCTCTCCCAGTACGTCTCCATGTGCATGTTACTGAGCTTTCGCAAGTGAGAATGAGTTTAAGTGTGTGTTTGTTTGTGTATGGGGGAGAAAGAGCCTGTCGTACTGCAGTGTGTTTTGAGCCTGGTGGAAAAGCAGGAAGGGTTGCTAATCCGCGTGGCTGGCCGAGCAGAAAGGCCATTCATATTTATAGCTGACTGAATCACATTCTGTCATACAGATGTCCAATACTGAGACCAGGAACAAGAAGAACTCCAGAACAGTATTGGATATATGTGACAGATATGTGGGTCTAAATGAAAAGTTGGACCAGAGCCATATTTATAGCCTGCTGTGTCACCCTTTGAAACAGATGACACCGTGAGTGGAAGAAGAAAGACTGTACAATGAGACCTAAATATGGTTCACAAAGTAATTAAAACCAGCATGATAGTCTGTTGAGTCACTTGGTCATCCAATCCCTCTTGAAATTAAACCATAGACAGTAGAAAAATATCAAAAAGACTCTTGGCCTAAATTCGTTAGAAAAGGAGCTTCTTGCAGATAGAGTGAATCTGGTGACTGGTCCATGCTCGCGAACAGAACACCTAAAAGGAAAACCGTAATGCTAAGAGCATAATGTTTTTTTAACATAATCATGCAATAAATAAGTTGAGCCTGATATTGGAACTTTTAGTACACTTGAAAGTAAGAAGTAAAAGTAGTTTATACATTGGCTCAGCTATGGGGGTTTCTGGCGGACAAAGGCCACATTCAGTCTGACGTTCCCCAAATGAATGAGCAGGCTGTTTCATTGGCACGGGTCCACAGTTGGTCACTACCCAGCCTCAGATAGGTGATATTTTTACCCTGCTGCATCACAGTCTTCCAGAGGTACGACAGGAATAACTAGAACTGGACAGCAATAGAGAGTCTAAAAGTAAACCGAGTCTAAGAGAGGTTATTTATAGCATCCTGGGTCACATCCTGTCATATGACATGTCCAAATTAAACCGTCAGAAATCCAGAGGGAAAAAAGGGGCGTGGCAGGAGTAAGAAAGGTGAACTAGACATCTTTATGACCATATAACAATTTTGTGGTCAAATCTTCCAATTGATTGTTTATTAAATTGTGTCAGTGTGTGTGTGTGTGTGTATATGCCCACCCTTCTGCCGTAGTATTAATCAGATGAGGTATTTTTGGGGAACAGACTGCTGTCTCTCAGTGGGACTCCAGTCAGTGTGCCATTTTCATGAATCATTCACTGACCGAGATAAGCCGTTGTTTCTGCTGATACTCACATAGACACACAAATTCACACATTCATAAAAAAACAAGTAGTTGTCGAGTTACAAACAAGATCACATATAACTTGAAGCTACATTGATGAACTTTCTTTTTGTGTTGATATTGGTGAACCTTGTGGAGAAAGTGGTACCTCTTATATCTGTACTGATCCTGTCTTGTAGATGCGCAAGTAGTGTTTTCTGAAAAAAAACTCAAACATAGCATACACTATAAACTTGTGCAATGGCCCCAGTGCCAGCGGAAACCATCAATAAACTATGGAAATAGTCAATCTTGTCGCAAGTGGTCTGAATTGCTGTTAGAGGTCTAAGGCCCCGTCTCCACATAGCGCCTTCTCTGGCAGAAAAGCGTTGGCAGGGTGCTGGGGAGCGCTGGGATGAAGTTCTTGTGCTGTGAGAGAAAAAACGCTGCACGCGGTTTGTTTCTATGACAACAATAAGTTTAACTTACTACACAGCTCAGAACAAGCTTACAACGCGTAGGGCGATAAAGGCACAACACTTACCAGCAACATTTAGTGTCAGGCTGATCTGCTCCCATACATGGCCTTTTCGTTCTCTCTATTGTGATACTGTTTGTTTGTCATATGTTCAGCTCCGGGTACACAGAAATGGCCAAAACAAGTTGCTCCTCCATGTTTGGTGGCAACCAAGGTGACAAGTGGCCCTGGTTGGTGCCTGAAAAAGCAGCAGTGATGACACCAGTGCTTGGAGCAGCCGCAGGGTGCAGCGCCTTTTCTCTAGGCAGTCGCATATACTCTGTCCTCATTGGGAACAATTGAAAAAAGGCGCTATGCAGGCACGGGGGCCTCATAGAGGCATTTCAGTTTCAATACCTGGTAAAAACTCCTCTAACAGGAGCTTTAACTTTACAAGAACATCTTTAAAAAACATCTTTTAATAAGCCTAATAAGTTTGCAACAGTTAGCTATTTAGCAAAGGTATACAGAATATGAATATGTACAGCCCCATAGTGCAATTAAAGTATAGATACAGTAAAGAAAGAGCATCAAGTGACAAAAATGGCAGAAAAGTTATTTGATCCATCATTATCTAATGCAGAAACGAAACTTAAGCAGTATATACCTTTTGGAAGTTTTATGTACATGTCTGTAAGTTCTCTTCCAAAGGATCCAGGGTGATACTTACACACACATACACACACAGAAGTTCAGAATCAGAAATATTTTATTTATCCCCTGGGCGAAATTCGGGCCTTACAGTTGCTCTGACACAGATAAATATATGGCATAAAATAGAAGTAAGAAAAATGTAAAATATGTGCATTATACAATAAAATAATATAATAGATAAAGATGAAACGCTGAGAAGTGGATTTATGGTGATTTAAATGCCAAAATTAAATATAACTGCCCGAAAAAAGTTAAATGCAAAAGTAAAGTTAAAAGCAAAATAAGAGTTACGATGCAAAAAGTTATATACATAAGAGTTATTAACAAATGAACAGTGTATGCAGTATTTATGTCAACATATTGCAAAGTTGAATAATTGCACAATCATCTTATGTAAGAGTACGTCTTACAAGAATAGGCATCAAACAATAATGCTGAAAGATAACAACAAACATGTCAGATTATCAGTTCATTCATAATTTTACTGATGACAGTTACATTATTGAATAATGTAAATGTGTTGATGAAGTGAACTAAGCTGAGCGGGGAAAGAGGACTTAATGCATTAACAATACCCCCGAGGAACAGTAAAGATTTAATCTCTGTTTTATTTTACCATGCTTGTCAGTTGATTTATGTGATTACTGTTGATGCAGTTATACGTCTGAATAAAAGCAAGTAAGCCACAGAGACTGTTTCAGACCGGATATTTATCGCATTGTATTTGACAAATGCGATTTACATCAATAAAAGGCAGTGAGTCAAGCGGTTCAAGAGGATAGCTCCTAACAATACTCTAGAGAAAGAGTCACACATTCAATCAGTTTGTATTTATCTGTCAGCTGCGTTGGCGGGGCCTCTTGAGAAAAGGAAGTGCACATTCACACATAAACAGCTGCACTTCCAATACATACTAAAAGCACACACACACATACACACTTACACAGACATACAGATGAATGCAGATTGTACAATCAACACAATAATACAATACACACACACACAGACACACACACTCTCACACAAGACATACAGCATCTCTGCAGATATAGTCCAGATTATTTTGTGTGTGTTGATGTGCGTGTGTGCGTGCGTGTGTGTGTCCCTCCTCTCTCCCTTGAGTGCTCTCACCTCCTCAACCCGTCTCAACCTTTCCACCCCTGCACATTCCCCTCCTGACTGAAACTAGGTCTTCCTCTTCTTCCTTTCTCCCATACCTCTGCCTCTCGCTCTTGTTCTCTCCTCTTCTTTTTGTTATAAAGATATTCTCTCTCTTCCTCTGTACTGAGATACCCCCCCCCCAACAGTACCCCCAGTGACCCTGTTCATGACCACTGACCTCAGGGGTAAATGCAAGGTCCCACCCCACCAGGAAATAAAGACATTAGCTTCCTCCCGCTGTCTGACCCCGCTCACCTCCCTCGTCTTCCCTCGCCCCATCCACCATATCCCTCTCTCCCCAAATCCCCTTTGTACCTCCTCGTGTTCTGTTTTCTTTTTCCTTCCTTCAGCCAAATCTCTCAACTCTCTGTTTGCTCATTGTGCCCCCAGTTTTCTTGTTCTTGTACTATTCTATTTTGCCCCGCTGTTCTAAGTTTTTTTTATCTACTTTAAAATTGTTTTAGTAATTTCATTATTGGCAGCCAAAGTTAGACAAGAGAGGAACCTCACCCTGGCAAAGTTCAGCACTTCACATAGACATAAATTTACATTGACTTGCCTCAGAAGAAAGAGTTTGGAGCTTTGTCATCTCTCTCACTTTTTCCTTTCTCTGCTACTTGTCATTGACTTCACTGGCATGATTCAGCTGAATCAGGATTCAAATGTTCCATTATGGAGGCATATAGTAAAAATGAGTTGTTGATGTAAGGGATGGATGTGTCTGTATATCTCCTTGTTGCTCTCTGGGGATCTTTTTTTATTGTAAAACTGGTTTTCCCTTGAGAGGCACCCTGTCTGCTCCATATCGCTCCTCTTTCTCAAGTTCCCCTCTGCACTGTACTGGAGAGCTAAAAATGGTGTTTTCATGTGAAATGTCTCATTATCTTTAGCTGCAGATGCTTTGATTGACTAATGATCTTGGGTGTTATCATTTTGCTTGCATGGCTAATGCAATATCTGATCTGTCTTCAAATTATTATGAGGAGAGATAGCTTTCTGACTTCTAACTTGAGAAATAACTTTGTCGTTTCTCAGGATCTAGACTGAACTGTCCAAGATAATAAGACTCACATATTTAAATACTTTTTAGGAATGGATCTCTGCTCTAAGGTCTCTCTGCCTCGCCTTCAGCCGGCAATCGACAAACTCTAAATGAGTTGGAAAAGAGGGCAGAATATTCCTGTGAAATACATTTTGAAAAGAAAATGTGTTTGCATACTGTTCGTCTTTTGTGCGTGTGGTTGGGGGTATGTATTTGTAACTTCTTGCGGCTGCTTGTGTATGAGCTACCATGGTTTATGCTTCTTTGCATGTGTGTCTGCATCATTAGTGTGTTGGTTTTCATCCACGGAGTATAAAAACAGAAAAGAAGTGTTCCCATGAGATTACTCTTCTTTTCTCCCTCACTCCCTTGTTCCTGAGAGGAGAGGGAGAAAACATTTGTCTAGTGCAGTTGTTCGCAGCAGTAACACAAGTCAAGCATGTCACCTGCGTGTAGCGCTTTGCTTTATGCATATTCATAACTTTCTCCCATCTCAGGATATAGAGCACAAACAGACAGAAAACAGCGTACATACTCATCCCTTTTCTTACTTCTCCTCCTTTCTATTCTAAATCCTGCTCACTTTGCTCTAAGATGTGCGTTTGAACTTTAGCTACTGCAGTAAAAGCTGAGAAGTGACTGAAAAATATAGGCAAGTTTCTTATGTATCTTTTCCAGAATGGTTATAAAATGGTTAAAAGTGACCCAATGCGGCTTGATGGCTTAATGTAGCAACAGTCATGCCATGGGAAAGCACATAGGCCTTCACCCTCTGTCTATAACACAGCTCCCACTCACAAGGGCATAAAACTGGTAGTTTATTTCAGGTTCCCCTCAGTCATATATTTTTATGCAGCTAGTAATGCTGTCGCCACTTTCCCCTTGACTTACTGTCTTTGTAAATATCCAAACAGTCTAAAGGAGTCGCTGTGCCTTCTGGCAGCTGTAAAACCCAAATCTCTCGTTTAAATTTCTTTGTGGTGCAACTCATATGTTTCTTGTTGGCGGTGTCAACATAAAATATTGTTTAAAAGTCAACTGAAATCAAATTACAGTGTATTCATGCTCCCTTATGGCACTTTATGATCTGTGTCAGGAGAGCTTGGTAATGAACACTTTCATAGCCTTGTTCAGAGGTAAGCAATCATGAATACACTCTGCAGAGTTGGAAGTGTAAATATAGCTTAAATATAATATGCTTTGTTCTCCAGAGTGTCGCTGTCTTCTGTGTTTTAGTCAGAGCTTGTTTTTGTTGCTACTGTCCATACTGACACTCAGCACCATGGACAGGGCCTGTGTGTGTTTGGTGACTGTAGCCTATGCAGTGGTCTGGTAGTTTGTAGTTGGAATTAGGAATAATATTAAGTGGGGTGTGTATGGATGGTATGTAAATCGTGCATTTGATACATGCACTGATATGATCTCATTCTGACAAATATGCCCATATGCATTGTGTGATCTGTTTGTAAGAGTAGGCATAAGTACTGTAAAACTACCGGACCTCCACTGACCATACTCCACTGACCATACACCAATCGGCCATAAGGTTATGACACGTGACAGGGTCATGGGCAGCCAAGGCTCATTGATGCATGTGGCGAGTGAGGACTGGCCTGTGTGGTCCGCTCCAACAGAACACAAATTGCTGAAAAAGTTAATGCTGTTTCTGATAGAAAGGTGTCAGGATACAGTGCATCGCAGTTTGTTGCGTTTGGGGCTGCGTAGCCGCAGACCAGTAAGGGTGCCCATGATGACCCCTGTCCACTGCGAGCCTCAGAACTGGACCACGGAGCAATGGAAGAAGGCGTCCTGGTCTGAAGAATCATGTTTTCTTTTACATCATGTGGATGGCTTGTTGCATGTGTGTCTCTTACCTGAGGAAGACATGGCACCAGATACCACAGCACACCTTCAGAGATCTGGTGGAGTCCATGCCTCAACGAACCAGGGCTCTTTTGGCTGCTTTTTTGGCGGTCCTACGCAATATTAGGCAGGTGGTCATAGTGTTTTGGCTGATGCATTGTATGTGTATGAGAGACAGAGCTGGAGAGAGAAGGGGTACAGTGAGGTCAGGTTTGTGAGAAAGTTTGTCTAGCTGTGTGTTTGATTCGGTTTGGTTTACGACAGATGGGCCTACTGTGACCCACAGGCAAGTACATGTAGCCCCCTACCCCCACACACAAACACATACAGATTTTCAAGTCCCAAGCATATAACGCTGACAATCACAGAATGCGTGAGCTGTTGTTAGCAGGAGGTTTGCAGGAAATATAATATAAGCATTTAAAAATGTTTTAATTAAATAAGATGTAATGTAGCTTATACTATAGTTTTGAAAAAGCAGCTAATAGCAGTCCAGTGCGTTTTTACGAAGGTGATAAGGGGACTCTCCTGGTAGAACAGTGCTTTATTATTTCACCAGCTTGTTCTTAAAGACAGCAGTGAAATTTAAATAAATCTTGTTTGGCAAACAAAAGTTGACCCCTCCATATTGATACAGCACAGAGAATAAGACTTGGACTAAGGCGCGGTAATGTGAGGTCTGAAATAATATTTTACTTGCCTTGGTGAGAACATACCGGGGTGTTTAGTGCCCCCTTTAGCCAGTTTAACACCATTTAACTAGAGGCTCTGGTTTTTACTCCAGAGACGTGGAAGAGAAAAATAGTGGGTGTCATGCTGAGGCAATTTGTGTGGAACACACACCAATAGTCTGTGGACCCACGGGGGAAAACACACAGTTCACACAGTCACCATGATGATTATCACTAAGGGTCAACACAGGTCAACTGGAAGAGAAGGAGGAGAGAATAAAATAAAGATGTGGAGTCCTAAGTGGAGGGTGAGTTTTAGGAGAGGAAGTAAGGAAAGCATGAAGAAAAGAAAGAAGGTGGGTGGGAGAAGAGTAAGATGGATGTAGTGACTAGGGAAATGGACAGGGAGAGAGGAGTGGGTCATGGTAGGGAGAAGGAAAGGGAGGATTGAATAGAAGAGAATGAACCACCGACCTTGTGCCCATTACTGTATCGCAGCGGTGCTAATATTCAGTACAACATCACTTCCTCTTGCTTGACATTGCTTAAAGGTATAATAAGTAGGATTTTCCTAGAAAAATAAAATATAGACTTTTACAAATATAATATCACTTATGGGCCTCTTTACATGTGTGTTGGTGAGTGTGTGTGCGGACCCTTGTGAGACCCTTCCCTGTGGGAGTGGTTCAAATTAGCAACTGCGCCCCATTCAGACCGGTGAACATGACGAAAGAGCGATGCAGAGTTGGCCTTCTTTCTGTTGGACAGGTAGGTGCCTCAAATCGGGTAGGACAAGCTAACCAGCGGTTAGCATGCTAGCGCAAAGGTAACTGTGATGCTAGTGGTGTTAGCTCAGCGGGGTGGGCGTGTTGTCGCACGAGAGAGTGAGAGTGAGCATCTGGTGACGAAGAGCCCAGGAGGAGGGGCCCAGTTTGAATGTGTTGTTGACAAAATCCTACTTTTTATACCTATAAATCTTGTTCAAGTTCTTTAACGTCACTTTTACCATCTTTATTTACAATAAAAACATTCATGGGACACAAAGATCTTACCTCTCTGTTTTCAGGTTTTAGTCTTGCACTCTCATTCATAAACTCAATGCTTTTCTTCCTTGCTGTCTTTCTCTCTGAGTGCTTGTCTTCTCTTTTCTTTCATCTTTACTGCCCTGTCTGCCCCAACAGCAAACCTCTGCTTATTAGAGAAAGACAGATAGACTGATGAAGCGGAGGCAGAAAGATAGAAAGAGGGAGAATGGAAAGAAATAGAAAGCAAATTTTGCATGTCAGGATTTTTGTGTGTGCATTTGTGTGTGCGTGTGTAAGACACTGAGAGGAAGAGAGAGAGATTTTTGCTTATCAGACAGGAAGTGGATCTCTTACAATAGCATTCTGACGTTTCCCCTTCTCTAATGTGGAAAACTGTTAAGATTCCTATTCCAGATACCGTGCGCAGACAAACACACATACACACGCATACACGTCACAGCGGTGCAGATAAGATGCAGCTGCTGTGTTGGAGACAGAATCACTGAGTCAGCCATATGTATTCAGAGACTTAAGACAATTGCTAATTCACACCAGCACAAAAGCCCACACAGACGCACAAACGTACACAACTGTACATGAGGTTTACATACCTCACATACAGTTTAATATTTGCTATTCAGCTGATGCTCAAAATACATTTATACACAGTCAAAAAGACACATGGAGGGAATAAACAGACGGGTATAGAGGATGGCATTTGGTATGTAGAGAATGGTAGAAATGATGAGACAGAGAAAGAAAGAGGCAATACATTGAGAAAGGAGGAATCAAAAACAGAAGAAAGAAATAAATGTCCATTTTTGACTTAATATCAAACTTAAATAATTTATTAGATTAAAAGTAATGCATAATCTGATGTTTATTAAAATAAGTATATAGTAAAATAATTGCTTGTGTGGCCAACTAAAACAAAGTGTGTAGTGATTATGTGCAGATGTTATTATATCTACCACCTCAATGAAAATGAGTATTAAGATAAATGACAATTTGTTAGTTTGAAGTTTGTTTAAAATTTTACTTCAAACGGTATCCTTGATGTTATTTAGCATAGACATATGGGACTCTCAGTAGATGTACATGCTATAGAGCTTTGTCACTACTTTGAATTATTTCAGCTTTGTTTCTGAAATCTGTTTGATTTGTGTTTTGTTATCATTTTGGTAATGCAGGCAGCTCTAAAGATATCATTGTTCATGAGCCTCTGCAAAGAAGCCAGTCAGAGGTGTAAGTGAGAGTTGCAGTGAAATCCCAATGCTTAGTTGTTGAATCTGTAAACAAATATGACACAATCGTTGCTTCTCTAATCCAAAGCTGACTTACAATCTGAAAGGAAATGTATTTAAGCTGCAGATTGTATTATCAGATATACTTACTGCTTGGCCTTGCATTTGCGTACACAACCATCTGCGTCATGAACATAATTGTTCACTTACTTGTCTGTGCACTACATGTGTTACTGGAGGATACCTCTAGAGGGCAGACCAGAGAGCTCAGGCTGTATGAAACTACTGTATGTGCAGGATGTAAACAACAGACATGGAGACACTCGAGGAGGTTACAATGATGTTAATTCTGAGATCACGGCAGAATGTTTTGTGTGTTTGGTGGACAGAACACACCATCTGCACCGTCCCAACTCCGTTTCTCCAACATCCTCCGTATACAGGCGCAACAGTCCGGGGCTTGTTTCCATTTAGTTGCACCTACCAGTCATATTCATACTGCATCCCGTTAAAAGCAAGTACATCTCCTGCTCAGCTCAATGTTTGCAGCACACATCACACCATTTTGAGATTGGTGATTGAATGTTTCTTGGCAAAATGCACATTTGGAGTTGTATCTATTTTCTCCCTCGAAGTTTTTATGCACTCAAGCTTGTGCACAAGCTTTGCCGAAACACGGCAGTGAGGGAGACATGCCCGGACTTGTTTACTGCACCTACTACGGAGATATCATGTGTGCTTCCATGGATATGTAAGTTAGTTTTGCACTGATGTTTATGCTACTCTCTGTTAGCGTCGGCTTTGGCCGCGATTGTATATTCGGCATGTTGTTTTACAGTATGCCTTTCCCCATAACTCTTAGTCTCATGTGGTTTTGTTCTTCGCGCTATGAGATCACTTGGCCAAATCTTGCGCAAGTTGAAGCCCAGTTTGTTTAATCAAAACCATGAGCCTGATGTACAGACTAAAAATCTGAAACTGGAAAAAAAGTTCATGCACCAATGCACCAGGTTAGAGGTGCATTGATATTGTAACTGAAATGACCCTAACCAAATCGATATGGAATCGGTACCTTGTGAATTGGAATTGAATCGAATTGAGAAATCCTTACCCTGCCCGAATCACCATTAACTTAATTAGAAATTATGAACATGGTTTTTACTGTAAAATGATTTCATAGATATGAAACAGCATACCTTTTCTTTTAACCCCATTCTCCATAATCCCTGCCTCAACAAGCTCAGCCATGACAGTCGAAGAAAACTCAGGAATTTGCATGTCTCTTTTATATGAGAATGAGAATGAATAATAAAAAATAGAGATTGACAGGGACTAAGACATCCAGATGGTGTAACAGAAAGATAGAGCTACTGTATGATGCAAGAGTAAAGTAGTGTCAGAGAAAAGAAGGAAAGGTGAGACAGAAAGCTTGACAGCTTGACAGTCAGACAGAGAGGTAGACAGAGGGTGAATACCCAGGAAAGTGTTGCTCTGACTTTCATTTCCCATCTCAGTAAACCAGCATGATCCCTCTCAGGTCCAGAGCTGTTCAAATGTTTAAGTTGTGTGTTTGTGTGTCGAAAACTAGAAGAGCAGAGAAAGAATATAAACATGTAGAAATAAGATTGTTAAAGAAGCTGCAGAGAGTTGGTTTGAGTCTTTAGTGTTTCTGTGTGTGTGTGCGTGTGTGTGTGTGTACCTGTCAGACAGTGGACCTCTGTCTTGTAACACATTCACCAAAGGTGGACCAGAGAACCAACAGGGGACATTTTGGAGGTCCTATGGTTGACATGCTTTAAATCATGCCTAAGAAAAGAAGGTGTGTGAGTGTTACATGTATGCTCTCCACTGCTTCTGCAGGCAGGAGCAGGGATTTAAACAACTCTCTATAAGAGCATCTTTCTTACTCACTTCAGGAGGGCTATTTCAGAGGCTACATTTTTAAGGAATCCATCTCTTCAAACATCATTTTTATTATCTTTTTGTAAAAAACAAAATGAAATAGTTCCCTCGAGTTTCACGCTTCACACTGTTAAAGTGAAGAGCTACTAAGAAGGAAGGGAGTTTTAAAATCTTGAAAAAGAAAAGAGAAACAATCAGGATTAAAATTCAGCAGTAAGATTTATTTTGTTGAATTATTCAAAACATATCCACTATCTTCATTTTAATAACCTTTTATAGTTTTTGGTCCCCAAAAGACTTCCATTTCACTAGCACAGGATTTCAATCAATTTTAAAATATTTTAATGGGGGGTTGCGGCGTATGCATGATTTTTAAGGTAAAAGATAATTCTGGGTGCTCTTAGGTAGGCTCGATATTCAAAATTTAAAAGCCCAAAAGGTTACAGGTTAGTGTCCAGCATACCACATGAGTGTTGAAGACTCTCAAAACCAAGTCCACTTCTTCAAGTGCATGTTAGTGCTTAGAAGACCAACGATTACATTTTATCATTATTCCGAAACTTAAGCTCCTTTTAGGCCTTGCATGATAATCTTCATTTGAACATATTTGATTGCTTACACTAAATTGTGCCCATAGTATTCCTTTCATGCTATTCCAACTCTTCATACTGAGCTGCTTCGTCATGCAAAGATAAGCCATGTGTTACTCATGAAGCAATACAAGAACATGTCAGTAGTGGTTTTTTACATGCTTGCAATTGCATTCTCACTTTCTTGGGTTTTCAAAAACAATGTGTTTGTTTAAATGTCTTTTTCACAATTTTAAGCAAACAAATTTAGTTTTTTGTTATATTGATTGTACACCCCTTAAAATGATTTTACTTTAAAATCGTGTATCCTTTTAGAGATGCATCCAATAACGCATTGAATCAGAGGTCAGAATCAACAAGCAGAATTTACTTAGAAAAGCTTGTATTCAGCTGTGTTCTCCTTTACCCATGATGAAAGAGAGATCAGATTCTTATATGTACCACAGTGGGGTCGACTATTGTCTGACTGATGAACAAACAGTCGGGCCATCCCCTAATCCCAGTTGGAGTTTACACACACACACACACACACACACACACGCACACACACACACACACACACACACGGTAAAATCCCACTGTGTGTGTGAACAAACAGAGGATGAAAGGCAAGACAGCGAGGGGAAGAGCACATATAAAGAGCTGCTGTTTTATTAATGAACCTGGAAACAGGCTTGGGATTCTCAGGATCTGTTGTGTGTGTGTGTGTGTGTGTGTGTGTGTGTGTGTGTGTGTGTGTGTGTGTGTGGTTATGCACTCACACAACAGCAGCAACCAGGGTGGATGCCTGGGCTGCACTGACACACACACACACACACACACACACACACACACACACACACACACACACACGGTCTGTAATAAATTCACTCTAATTCATTCTCTCTTTTCTCTGGGGAAGAGCCAGCAGTTTGCCTGATCCAAGGAAGCTTCACGTTACCTTCACTAAATAATTGATGCTCTCTCTCTCTCTCTGAGTTGCACTCACTTGCTCTCTCTTTCTGCTCTCTGTGTATCTGTCTGTTCTCTTTTTCTTTTCGTCTGGTTCATTTTTTCTGTCTGACTTTTTTGGCCATCTCTATTTTTATTTTTTTCTGCCTATCTTTTCTCTTTTTGTTTAATGTCCTTGAACATACATGTTATGGACATGCATATGAAAATGTTGGTACATTATAACAGATTATCCAGCGGTTTGAAAGAGGCAGGTATTATAACATAGTGAGTTTTATATGTGTGTGTGCAGGCGATATCTTTCTATACGTCTGGTGAAAAAGGGAGAGAGAGGGAGACTGAAAGGTTTGTAGGGTGAGAGATCCTCTCGGCCCAAATGTCCCCCTTAAGAATTGAAACCACAGAAAGGTATCTGCATGTAGATGCACAGTGTGTGTGAAAATGATTTGTGTATGCATGTGTGCATCTGTGTGTCTATATTTCAGCCTGTGTGTGTGTGTGTGTGTGTGTACGTGTGCGTGCAGGGACCTTCTTCTCCCCCTACCAGAGGGATCTGACCCCACTAACCAGGGGTTAAGTGCTCCTTCTCTCTTTCTCTAACATTCATCTTGTCCCCTCTCTCCCTCTCAATTTGACATGCTATTCCCATTTCTATATTTCCGACCATTGCTTTCCTCTCATTTTTGTCTCTGTGCTGAGGGTTGTCCACTAGAATCCAAATGCTTACCACTCACTGTACCCCTGTAAATTTAGAAATCATCATTAGAAAGCGTTCAAATTTTTCCTGTGTAATTAAGTGAAGGCCCAATGAGTTCTCATCCCAGGCAGACAAATACCCATGCCTTGTCACTGTATCTGGTGTTTTGATATTGAAGTTGCAGCATGTCCTTGTCTGGACTAATTTGTGTATCTATGATGTCTGGACTATCAAAATAATACATCAGGAACCAGTACCAATTTAGTACCAGTTCTTAAACTATCCATTGTTCGTGGTTGCTAGGTAACTTTATCAAAGCAATCGTTTATTTTTGTGTTTAGGTTGATTCAAACATCTTGTATCCATGTCCATGTATTTGTAGGTTATCTTTGAAGTGAAATCAAAATGATGCACACATTGTTTAAAGTCTACTGACTAAGAAGATTTAGATTTTTAGATGTAGTTCTTTGAGTTGTAACTGCTGAATGAACAGTTTCCATAACAATAACAATTCATGCATCTTTATCTTATTTCTACCCCCTGGGTCCTCGGACCACTCAGAGTGCTTTCCACTACATGCCACATTCACTCCATTCACACACACACGCCCACACACCGAAGGCTCTATGGGAGCAATTTGGGGTTCAGTCCCTTTTCCAAAGAGACTTCAACATGCAGACAGGAGGAGCCGGGGATCAAACCACCAGTCTTATGGCTGTATGCTCCTATTCAGTCATACAAAAATAAATGTTAAGAGAGCATGACATTGATCCTTTACTCAAGCATTTTTCTGTCCTCCTCAACTCTATATAATATTTTGTAGATTCAAATATGTGCTGTAGCAAGCACTAAAGTGAAATCCAAAGCAGCACTCTGTACTGTACCATCCCTTTTGAGCATGTTTTTGTGCTGGTTGGTTCTTCGCTGAGAGACTGAGAGAGTCAAGAGTCCCTAATCCTTGCCATCAGAGACTTCTAAACACACACATATACACACTTACACGCACACACACATTCACGCACTTCAGCTTCTTATCAGCTTGCCCAGTGAACCATTATGATGTTTTGTGTGTGTGTGTGTTTGTGTATGTGTCTGTCTGTGTGTACGCGCTGATGAGGGGATACCGGTCCTCCCATGACAGAGGTAATCCTGTTCAGTGGCAGGTCTGGATATCCCAACTGGTGTGTATGTGTGTTTGTCTGTGTGTGTCTGTGTGTATCCCATAGCAGCAGGTCATAGAGCCCAAATCTACTGTCTGCTCTGCCTGCCACTCTGTCTGTCAGTCTGTCTTTTTGCAAGTTTGTCTGCTTTACTGTGTGTCGTCTATTAAAATTAAATTTATAAATGCATACATGAATACATTACCCCATTTATAGTAGATTAAAAAACACCTCTACGTTCTTAGTACACACAGCAGCTTTCTGTTTCCTTTCCTTCTCTGCTTCGTCTCTTTCTTTATCTGGGGAGGCTGTGCCTCAGTGGTAGAGTCCATTGTCTTTCAGTCAGAAGGTTGACGGTTCGATCCCTGGCTGCTGCGGTCTAAATGTGAAGTGTCCTAGGGCAAGATGCTAAATTGCTCCCGAAATAGCCATTGGGAATGACTGTGAGGGAATGGTTAACTGATTGGAGACTGGCACTTTGCATAGCAGCCTCTGCCATGTGTGTGAGTTAATGTGACATGTAGTGTAAAAGCACTTTGGGTGGTCTGAAGACTAGAAAAGCAATGTATAAGTGCAGTCCACTTTACTATTTACAATCTGCGGTATGTTTCAAAGAGTGGCCAAAACAACACAATTTGGGTTTTACATTATTTAACCCGCAAATCCGATCTGGCTACAGCAGGTGAGTCGCACGTGGAGGAGGTTTGATGCTTATGACGTAGCATATCAAATAGATCCAAACCCATGTGGTACTGAATGACATTACCAACCAGCTGCAAATGAAATCTTTAAAAACAGCAGCATAAGAAAGTCAATTTTAAACACCTCACATCTCAATTAATGCATTTAATGTCCTTTGTGTGTGTTTCTCTGCAGAGCATGTACGTGGACACAGAATGTGAGGGGCATGTGAAGGGTCTAGATCGAGGGGAGTTTGTCCACTAGTTTAAACTATATAACCAGTAATTTGTTGGTTGTAACATTGAGGTATTACTGGGAGTGTCTGTAATGACGTGCATGAATGTGTTGTAAGTGTCTATGGAAGATTTGTGACTGTCTGTGCATACAGTACAAGCATGTCGTCAATTGAACATGTTTTCATGCTATAGATGTAAGTGTGCTTGCTTACATTTTGGTCTGAGATGGTACCGTCTGAGTGTGTATGTTTAGCTGTGATCTGGCTTGTGTTTTGGGAGCGTTTTAGTGTCTGTTTTCAGGACACCAGCGGGGGGCTAATGGAACAGCTTTGTTGGTTTAAAGGAATTACCAGCCTCCTTCGCCAAAATCAACTCATAATCTGCTTTACTGGCACCACTACGCTCACTGCCACACCACTGACAATACCTACCAACACAACACACAAGCACACATACACCATTGACAATCAGCTGAACGCCACTGCACGATGCTAACTCTCCTGTGAGAACTGTCTGAATGGAAAGAGAGAGGGAGAAAAAATGTAGAGAGAAGAGAAATACCAGTAATACAATAAGAAAGAGAGAGAGGTATGAGGTGAAAAGACAGAGGGAGAGGAGGGCAACAATAAAAGAGAGGGGGTGAGACACAGAGAGAAAGAGGGAGAGATGAGATGCTGCAGGGTTATCAGTGATTAACAGTTCCACCCTATAGAACGTTGGGTTGGACTTCAAAGAAAGAGCTGCTTTTTGTTTCCAGGCCTTGAGTGTAACCCTGTTAGGAATGTAGTGTTTATACACACACACACACACACACACACACACACACACAAGTGCTCCAAGTTAAACAGTGAGAGACAGAGGATGTGCACGTGAGGGAAGATGGGAGAGACTAAAAAGGGAGGAGGGTGGCAGTCAAGAGAAACTGACAGAGGGCAAAATATAGAGGAATGAAGGGAGGGAGATTACGCCACCTGTACAACGTCACGGATTAACAGAGATCACAAGTCATATAGTCCACTGAAGAGTCAGTGGAGGTCTGAAACAGACCACTGCACCCTGGGTGACTGATGCAAACTGGAACATCAGTACAGCTGGAAGTACAATTGGACAATGGGAATGTTATTGTAATTTTATTTTATCTATTTTATATGTATACTGTATCATTCATACAATATATTGGTTGGGGTATCTGAAAGATGCATTATGGATCAATGTTTGGACTTTGTATCAATCTTATGAATAGTTAATTATTGAATCAATAAATAGATCCATATTAATTTATCATTACATCCCTATGTAAGTATAGTGAGTTTGTGATCTAATATTGGTGGCATCCATTGTCTGTCAATCCGGTCCCTCTGCAACTACAGAATAATGACACCAACACTATGACATAGAAATGTATTTAGCTTTGTTAGAGTTCAGTCTTTCCCAATTGCAACAGGTAGGTGACATTTATTGTTAAAATGAGCACAGAAATAAACCAAACCAGAAAGCACAACCCCTCTCTAACACACACATTGTCTCAAAACGGTCTCCCCGTGTACACACATACACACACAGAGCAGGAAAATGCTCCATCAAAGTACAAAAGTGGAGTGAGAGAGGGAGACAGAGAGAGAGAAAGGCAGAGGTCTGAGATCTGAGGAAGAGGAGACGAGAACAATGGCTTTAAGTCTTGACAAACACTTAGCCGAGGCCTTCAGACTAACACTTTGGAGCAGACACGTCTGCCTGCATACCAATAGCAAACACTGTCACTCCCCATCTAACTCAGAGGCTTTTGATGTTCTATTCACAGAGATAGAGAGAAGGGAGGTGAAGGAGGGGATGGAGGAAGAGTGAGTGCAGCGAAGGGGATAAGGGAGAACATAAAGAAATGAAAAAAGGAAGAGAGAAAGAACGGATGAAGTTGGCTGATTGAAAAGTGATACCTTTAATTTTCTTTTTTTTGCATTTCTGTCTGACCTTTTTCCTCAATTTCTCTCCTTTCCTGTTGTTCCCCCTTTTCTGTCTATGTCTGTGTATCTCCCTGTCCCTCTCTCCTTTCTGTGTTTCCAACAATATCCAGATCATAGCCATAGGAATAAGTGACATAGCTACAGAAGTAGAAGAAGAAGAGGAGGAAGAGGAGGACACAATCTGGATCCATGTCCATAACATCATGGTACATAATTTGCAAACTTGAGATGTCCCCTTTGTCTGTTCCCCTCTGTCTCTGTTGGAATACTGACACTACAGCAGACAGAAGAGTAGTGAAGGGTTTTTAAATGACAGGTGTGTGAGTGTATGTTGTGTGACCGTGTGTATGTCAGAGCTGTCAGTGGTGCTGATGCTTTGGATGAAATTTCCTGCCTTACGCAGTGGTAACGCTGCCTTGTGGAAACCTTGTATTGCTACAATAACCACTGTAAATGTCCTATGTGAACTCAGTTGCCCATTTATTAGGTACACTACTGCAGTCTGATATACCAGTCGCACAGTAACTCCTACCTTTATAAAGTTTATTTGTTTTCTTCGTCGCCTAAAGATGCCTGCTGAACCCTTTAAACATCTGAATCAGACGCACCATGTGTTCAATTGAAGCAAATATTAACCCATCCGTGGCAATATTAGATGCTTGGAGAAACTGCTTTTAGTGACGAGTTGCAAAGGCGAGAGAGTTGGCCTGGGCAGACGGTCATGGAAAATGGATGGAGCAAAGAACACAGGACCAAGATCACAGGCACCAGGCGACCTTCACCCAGGAGACAATGGTTCAATTCTTATGTAAAACCAAAAGTCGACATTCAGTTTTTGTTGTAAGCCAACCAAAGATGTTTTCCCTAACCTTAACCATGTCTTTTTTATGACCTAAAGATAAACAGACAATGTCATGTTAACAACCTGTTAGAAATGAAGGAAACTGATACCATGTGTACGACACCCGAAAGATGCTACCTTGTGCGCCAATATGAGACGCAAGAACAATACATTGAGAGGTTTTCATGTAATCAATGGTTATTTTGAAGGCTATTGGAGTGCTATAATGGTGCTTTTGTATTGCATTATACATATAGAACCTTCCTTTATTGATATATATTGGATGGACAAGAGCATCACAAATTAACACATCTCTGTGTACCTTATCTCTTTTTTCTTAATACGACATAAACATACTGTATATATCGGCGCCAGATGGGATTTTTGGAATGGAACCTCTGCGAACAGTTTAGCTTTCTATTAATCTCTATATACAGATATCGGCCTGCAAGTGTAGCTAACAATCAGATGTTGTCTCCAACTCAACTCAATTTACGCTTCACAAGTTGCTAATTGGACTGTAAACAATGCAGCGCACTGAAAAGGAAGTCATGTTTGGAAGTCACGGGAAGCCCTGACAAGCTGGCCACCGATCCCAGACACTATGTCGTCATCAAACGATAGCCAGTTGGTTCTGTGACACACTGGCATCATAGTGTATTTTAAATTGAGTTTCATGTTTTCACACGAGAGTGATATACTGTAAAAAAACCTTTCCATACATTAACACGTACATGTATACCATGATGAACCACATCCCTTATCTGTCAAAATGCACAAGCACTGGTGGGCACAAACAGACCCACATACCCTACTCACAAGTGCTCACACGCACGCACACACAACCTCCTCTGCAAGTTGATAAGTGTGTTAGGAGGCAGGGAGAAATTATTAATTATCAGGCTAATGGGCACCAGGCTGAGTTCTGCTTCATTAAGCTCTAACTGTTTGTGTGTGAATGTTTGTGTGTTTGTGTATCAGAGGGCGGGGGGACCTCTGAGTAATACACAAGATAGGTGCACATAACTTTGCATGCACCTGTACACAGGGGGTTTGTTAACCAACCAGACAACTGCACAATGCATGTTCACTTGTGCAAACATACACATGCATAAAAATACTGGAATTTGTAGAGACATGGAAAAAGAAGTATTCATTATAATATATGAATTATTAGCCTACTTGTTGGACAAAGAAGTAAGTTTATTGAACATATAGCCGAGTAGCATGCAAGCCATTCCATTGACTTCCATACAGGGCTGCATATATTAAGTGGTTTTCATAGTAATGACTGATCTCAATTTAAATGTAAACATCTGTGCTCTGATCCTATCCACATCAACCACCAACTGAACACGCAGTACATAAGTGAAGTGTGCCACTTAATTTGTGTGTGTACATGTGTTAAGTGTGCTTGTAGTGGTGCTGTGTTTGTGCCCTGTGTTGACTGGTGAGTTTGCTTCCACTCTATCCCTCGCAGGGTTGTGCTGGCTAAAGTATGATAAGTAAAACCAGCGTTGACGTTAATCTGTCTCGCTCCCACTAGGAATGACAGATAAGGGGGGGGGGGGGAGAGAGGCAAGAGGGGGAGGCAGAGGGAGTGTGAGACAGTGGAGGGAGTCAAAGAGAAAAGGTTACATTGTTTTGATCATTTGGATTTAGATGAAGCTCGAACATGATTTTAAGTTGAATCGCACTTTATGAGGAGGACAGGAGTTGTGTTAGTTGTTTATGTTTAGACCTGCTGTCCACTAACAGGTTTATAACACTGTGCTGAATAGTGCTACTCAGTTCAGACGAGTTGATTTTGTGCTCCCTTTATTAGGCATTTTAATTTTACCAATCATGTTGTCACAGTTTGAACACCAACTTGTTAAAATTCAGAAATGGAAGCAACCAACAACCTAAATTGGACTCCAAGAATCAACAGTGTGTGTGTGCGCGACAGCATAAGGCTATTTGTGATTTTTCGTGTGTGTGTGGACATGTGTGTTTCCCTATAAATAGCGCTGATGGTAACATAAGCAGGGGCCTGGGCTCAGTGGTTTTTCCCATTGATTAGCTGGCTGGCTAATGCACAATCATCCCCACCACTAGTGCACACTCACACACACACACACACACACACACGCCCAAGCTACCACACTAATGAGAGTTGGTTAAGACCCCCTAGGAACAGCCAACCGCCACTTTACCCCTGAGAGGGACAGTGGGTGTGAGAGAAGGGTGGAGAGGAGGGGTAAAAATGAGAGATAAGTCAGATAAAGAGAGCATGAAGAGAAAGGTAAAGAGAGAGAGAGCAGGAAGGGGCAGGGGATGATCATATAAGTAATAATAACAGAGTGTCAGAACGAATGCACTCCTGCCTTCACTCTTGTGTGAATGTGGGTGCGTTGGTGTCTGTGGTTAAGACGCCCCAGAGGGTGTCCTCTTGCCGTCGATGTGTGTATCCCTGTGTCTGGGTGTATGTGTGTGCTAGAATTACCCAGAATGCTTTAGCCATTGACTGACTGGCTAATGGCAGTCTCTGTTTTCCTCTGATGGTCATTGACTAGGCCTTCTCATCAATACCTGTTTTTACAGCTTTTCTAGAGGCATGTGTGTGTGTCTCTGAGTGTGACTGTGTGTGTTTGTGTGGCTGTGGTTGTGCGTGTTTGTTTGTTTGTGTGGTTATGTGTGTGGCTGCGGTTTTGCAATATACTTCTAAAATAAAATTACCTCTACTTGTGACTCTTCTTAAGATGCCGTCTAACACAGACAAGGTGTTACATCTTAATTTGGGGCCAATCATGTGCCTCCCTGATGGAATTGCATGACTGCCTGTAACCTGCCTTCTGCTACAGCCAAATATTTCAACTTTTGACTCATCAGTCCAGATCACCTGCTTCCATTTTTCTGCACTACAGCTCCTACGTTTCCGTGCATAGTTGAGTCGCTTGGGCTTGTTTCCATGTCGGAGGTATGGCGTTTTGGCTGCAACTCTTCCATGAAGACCACTTCTGACCAGACTTCTCCGGACAGTAGATGGGTGTACCTGGGTCCCACTGGTTTCTGCCAGTTGTGAGCTGATGGCACTGCAGGACATCTTCCGATTTCGAAGGGAAATAAGCTAGATGTGTTTTTCATCTGCTGCACTAAGTCTCCTTGGCCGACCACTGCGTCTACGATCCTCAACGTTGCCCGTTTCTTTGTGCTTCTTCAAAAGAGCTTGAACAGCACATCTTGAAACCCCAGTCTGCTTTGAAATCTTTGTCTGTGAGAGACCTTTCTGATGCACTGATCACTACCTTGTGTCTTGTTGCTGTGCTCAGTCTTGCCATGGTGAATGACCTGTGACATGAAACAGTCTTCCACAACCTCACCTTGGCAGCAGAGTTTGGCTGTTCCTCACCCAGTTTTAAGCCTCTTACACAGCTGTTTCTGTTTCAGTTAATGACTGTGTTTCAACCTACCTGTGATATTGATTAACCATAGCACCTGTTTGGTATAAATGGTCGATCATACACCTGACATTAATCCTACAAAATCCCTGACTTTGTGCAAGTGTACCTATAAGAATTGATGCTGGTTTGAAAGCAAAGGGTAGGAACACCAAATATTGATTTGATTTAGATTTTTCTTTTGTTCGCTCACTTATCATTTTGTAAACTGATAAAAATAAACAATTATTATTTATATTTTTGAAAGCATTCTTAGTTTACAGCATTTTTTCACACCTGCCTAAAACTTTTGCACAGTATTGTATATATATACATATATATGATACATATATGTTTTTTACATATATGGAGGCGGTCTACAGAGGACACTCATTAAGACACATTCATAGCCGTTAAAGCCGAACTGAAATGAGACAGTCTGGTCAATGGCAGATTTCCTGTTTACGTCGCCAGCTGTTCCCACCCTTAGAATTCTATAACGTGTCCCGTAGTTGCTATTAAATGATGGAGATGTCTGCTCCAAATAAACAGTCGTTTGCCCGCTCTCCTCGTTGAGGAAGAGCACTGAAACAGTGACAGGAGTCACAGAACGTCAATCACACATGGAGTCGTGGTCACCAAATAAACAGCGGGACCAGTTTACTCCTCACACAGTGTTCTAACGGAATGTCATTGAACGGATGTCCGCACATCATCATATGCAGTTCTGTAACGCAATGTAAACAATCATATTGTGTACCTTCCTAAGTCCCTATTGTAAATGCATTGATTGTTGCTGTTTATAAAGCTTATAAAAGGTACTGATTTCATTTGGTAACGATCGATCGATCGTTTTGATCGCTACGTCATTAATAACGTCCCTCGTGCACACGCGGCTCACGTGCTGTTTTGAAGTGCGAGAGAAAATACGTAACTTTTGAGACTACTGATGAAGACAAAGCATAAAAACATTCTAAACTATAAACGCAGCAGGACACCCTAAATAATTTTTTTAAATAAAGTTGGCCACTGTTGGAAAAACACAGCCACAGTCGCTCTTCCAGGCTCCATCTCCTCCTCCCACAAATTGTCTTCATGCATTCCTCCACACTTCTTTTCAGTTTACTTCTCCTCTCCTCCCCCCTCCTCTCTCAGCTCCCCTACCTGTCTCTTTTCCTCTCCTTTCTCGTCTGTTCTTTCTCTGTTGTTCTCCTCCTACCGTTCTCCCCTTCGCTTGGAAAGGATTTGGTCTCACAGACACTCAGCAAGACTATCACCACTCCACCCAGGAGACCACTCATCTCTCCCTTCAACTCACCACCCCCTTCCCTCCAACCTCCCTCCCCCACATATCCATCCATCTACCCATCTATCCATCCATCGATTGCCACTATTCCTGGACTCCTGTTATCCCACTCCTGGTCCAGCTCGGGTTTCCCTTCCCTTCCCACCACTCCGCTGTGTGTGTGCGTGATTTTCTGTGTGTGTGCTAACCTCTGTAATTCCCCGTCTTTTTGACTGTCAGCTTTGATTAATTATCAAATGTGCTCCGGCCCTTTAATAAAAACAAAGCATTAATTTTCTTTCACCATTAATGTGAGAGTAGGACAAAATGACAAAAATCAATATGCAATCACTTTTTATCTTCTCAAAACAGATGATTGCAGCATTTGAAACACAAACACACACTCTCAAACAAAGATGTACTTTCACTAAATGTGACTCAATTCCCTGCTCATTAGAGCAACAGTGCTCTTGCTGCCCAGTCACCTCTAAATGGCCTAAGTGGCCCAAGTATTGATAATCTATAAGAAATGGTCAATTGTATGAGAAAAGCTGACTTAATCAATAGCCGGATTACTCTGGTAAGAGGCAAGCTCTTTGCTCATTCATTCATCCATTCATTCACTAAGTTAATCATTCATTTCATTAATATGGACTTTTTTGAACTACTTTTTGGCTTTTTTATGCTTTAAATCAGGTGAGAGGAAAAGGGAACACAACATGCAATGGGCAAACAATGGGCCCCAGGTACACTCCAACCAGAGACGATGGGGTCAGTGGTGAGCACCTTAAAGTTATAATCTTGAAGATCTCAGTTTTCCTCTCTTTTGATGCACCTATGGCGATATATGGTAATTTCTTGTGGCACACTTCCCAGATATGCAAACAGTGTTGCATGTGTGACGTCCACGGTTGGCTCCGGTTGTAACCCTTGATTTTCCTCGCTGATGGTCGCTTTCCTTTTTAGACTGTTTGCCTTCATCTGAGCGTCGAATTTGTTTCTTTTTCTTTGGATTTTCACTTATTTTTTTTGAAGTTGTATCTGTAGTCTTCGATCTTTTCTTTGTTTGTTCAGCCATAGTAGATTACTGTTTACTTGCAACACTTGCAGAGACCGGAAAAGCAGCCGTTTAGCTCCACCTACCCTCTCTGGCAGACCAACCACTGCTGGCTGATAGAAAACGTCACTAACTGGGCGCCGCTTGTGATTTTTTTCTGCGAAAGTCGCACCAGACGCCCAGTCCATAATACTGCAAAAGCAAAGGTTTTCACCAGTGGGCCATAGGCTCAATCACCATTGTGTTACCTCATTCAGCGATAGATGGTGACTTAACAGACATTTATTTAAATTAAAATCTTTGATAGTATCAATCTTTGCTGATGCTTTCACATTTTTTCATTATGTGGTGCATTGGTGGCCCAGGGGTTAAAGTGATACTCTCAGTCATTTTTGGTTGTTACCAAATCATCAAACTGATGCTGGTAATACTCAAACAGACGGATCCTCGTACGGAGGATACGATATGTAGTCTATATGCAGACACATCCATCCATATGTACTCTCTCCCCTGTCTCTCTCAGTCTCTCATTCTCTTTATATTGTGGCTTTAAATGAGCGGTTACCAGTAATTGTAAGGCATAAAGTTAAATTCTTAATAGAGATGCATAAATCATTACACACTACATCATGACAGTCTGTTTAACTAGCTCAAGATTTCTCTCCTCTCCTCCTCTCTCCTGCCATGGTAGTGAACAGAAGGCTGTGTGGCTGACGAGAGGTGGATGGTGCTCTGTGTGTGTGTGTGTGTGTGTGTGTGTGTGTGAACACTAACTGTCATTGCACGGTTTGATGTCGCTGGGTCTAATTGTCTTTCATGTGAACACGAGGGAGAGATGTTTGGCAAGCACAGGGTAAAGAGAGAGAGAGAGAGAGAGAGAGAGGACACAGAGGAAGAGGAGGGTTTAGAGGGGGATTCATAGTGAGGATGAGGGGATAGAGAAGAAGCATTGAAAGAGAAAACATGCAGGGAAAGAATGAGTTGTAATTCATTCCTTCTTTTTAAAATTAGCTAGCAACTTGCACATTCATCTCTTCTACCTATCATCCCTACATCCCTATGTGGGTCAGGCAACTAACTGAGGGCAAGCTGTTTGCGTATACTGTCTGACCTTAAAGGTTTAATAGGTAGGATTTTTCCTTGCATTTTGTCAACATACATTCAAACTGGGCCCCTCCTCCTGGACTCTTTGTCACCAGAAGCTCTCTCTCACTCTCTCGTACGAGAACACGCCCACCCCGCCAAGCTATCGCCGACAGCATCACGGTTACCTTTGCGCTAGCATGCTAACCGCCGGGTAGCTTGTCCTACCCGGTTTGAGGCGCCTACCTGTCCAACAGAAAGAAGGCCAACTCTGCATCGCTCTTTCCCCATGTTTGCCGGTCTGAATGGGGCCTAGTTGCTAATTTGCACCACTCCCGCACTCACCTCTACGCTGTGATTGTCTCAGGGAACCACAACAGCACCCGTCCTGAAAAAGTCCCGTGCAAAGCAAAACAACAGAATAGATGCAGAGGGAAGGGTCTCACAAGGGTCCGCACACACACTCACCAACATACATGTATAGAGGCCCATAAGAGATGATTTATATTATATTTGTAAAAGGAATCCTACTTATTATACCTTTAACTCTTACCTCAGCCTGTATCTGTTTCTCAATAAAGCACCTGAAATAACGCTCATCCCCTTAAACAAATCAGATAACAGCTTCAGTTGAATTACCTTGGAGAACTTTTCTTCCCTATGTGATGATGAGGAAATCATCTGTCCTAGGATCTGCTCTTTCATCTATTATACACGTCTTTCCTCCCTGTATGTTCCTTTACTTTCTACCTGTGTCTTTAACGCGTTCTGCGACTCACCTCTGTAAGGTGAATTTGTGTAAAGAGCTTGGTAATTGATGCCGGGCTGAGAACTAAGAGAGAGGCTGCCGCAGGTGATTAATGCACACAGAATGTGTGTGGCATTTTTCCCTGAGACACTTTTAACTGGGCCTCTTAAATGACCATGGCGAAAGAGAGACAGAAAGCGAGAGAGCAATTCCCCTATTGCTCTCATTTTACCTGTGGGTGTCAGGGGGGAAGCGCTCTGTGTTTTGTGTGCGACCTGGCTCACTTAAGCTTTTAAAGTAGGTAACAGCTGTATAAAACACCTACACGCTTCTTTTCAAAACAATAAAACATGTAAGAGTGCAAAAACACACATGCACCCTTTGCAACTGATCATATGTTAAATAAGAAATGTGCTGCTTTTTACGAAGATAGCACAGCATTGCATTGAACTTTGTATGGAATCCAACACTCCTGCATTTAACACAGAAAGCATTGTGACATGATCATAGTGATTAACCCTCATGGACTCTTTTTATAATCAAATGAAAGTAAGAGTAAAAGAACCAATGGTTTTGTCAGAAGGCTATGTGCCGTAATTAATACAATTTGTAAAATTCATCCCACACTGGGGTGAATATAGGACAAACACTACATCACTAAGCCACAAGATGTGAAATCTCACAAAAGGGCATTTATGTGCTGAATATTCTGTGTCATTGGACCAAGTCCTCTGTGCCTGTATTAGTGTCCATGTCTTTGCTGGAGCAGTAGATTGAATGCACTTCCACATACCTCTATGGAAATGAAGTGACACACACACATACACACGGTGGGACAATCAGGTCATTCCAAGGTAAAAGGACTTAGATATAGTGAAATATTCATACTTTAGAGGCACTGTGTGTGTGTGTGTGTGTGTGTGTGTGGGTGTGGGGGTGTGGGTGTGCACGTGCAAATGTGTGTGTGTCAAGCTCATGACTGCTACAAGCAGTTCTCTTTAATTGAGGTCCTGACGCCTCAAGCAAAATGCTTAGGAGAAAGATAAAACCTGCACAGTGGTGGGTAAACACACACACACACACACACACACAAGTAACACACACACAAGTAACACAACAATGTTGACCTTAAAAACTAAATAAATAAAGTTGGTTATCAGGCAGTCAGTACTGATACAGTTTGCAGTTTGCGTGCTGACCACTGCTCGTGCATGAACACATTATTAATGTGTTAGTTATTTAGTGCATTTCCTGTCTTATCAAGGTGAGGGTAATGTAGCTCACTGATTTTAGGGTTTGCATGCAGTAAGAGCTGCTATAAACTGACTTTGATGGACTTAAAATGCAAACCATAAAAGAGTTTACTTGGTTTGTCTTTTTTGTCATATTTAAAAGGACAATATGTTTAAGTCTTAACTCGCACAAAATTGATTTGACGTTTGTGCTATCAAGTCTCAAGGACTTATCTTCAAGCCAAATTGACAAAGCAGTGATTGTTTAACTGAATTAGGCGTGGCAATGTGTTACACCTACTTGACATTTCTGTTAAGAGTTCTGCTGTAATAGGACAGATCACCTCACCGTATTGTGAAATGTGAAAAATGACTGAGTTAACTGAGTCACCCACAGGCCACCGTACCTCACGGCTCAGGAGGGATGTGAATGGTTTGGGCACAAGCCTGATGGTATATACTCTGTCAGAATTATTGATATTTAATGTTTGATATAATATTATATTAGTGTTCATATTTTGCTGCTAAAAGCCTCTTTTCTTCTCTTAAATATTTGCCTTCACTAAGTAGTTTATTGAAGATAATTTTACAGCCTATTTAACACTTTCACTGGTTT
Source organism: Semicossyphus pulcher (assembly GCF_022749685.1). NCBI lineage: Eukaryota > Metazoa > Chordata > Actinopteri > Labriformes > Labridae > Semicossyphus > Semicossyphus pulcher. Next base: position 22,963,418 of record NW_027211603.1, read on the forward strand.
TACTGATACAGATTGAATAAGGGAGGGCTGAAGGTGCGGTGTGTCAGTATTTGTGTATCGTTTGCCAGTTACTATAGGTCTATGTCTGTGTTCATGTGTGCATTTTTAAATATGCACGTGTTTGGGTGTTTTTCTAATTCTTTAATATTGATTTTGTATTTTGGATATGATTTCTGTGTGAATGCTTGTGTGTTTAATTACTGTGCTATTATAGCAAAAAGGAGATAAATTGTAGATATGTAATCTGTAGTTACTGTGTTCTCTTATTAAGATCTCTCTCTCTCTTGTTCGCGCTCTCTGTCCTCTCTTTCTCTGTCACTATGAAAAAGCTAATAGAGTTCACAAATGCATGTGCATACGAAGTCACAAAATCAATCCAAAGCCCTTTGGAAAAACATGAACTTTAAAAGATCTGTATCAAAATGTGTGCCATGGACCATACTAACCTTCCATATTGTGCAACATGACCTGAAGAGATCCCTCCCTTTATTACAATATGTCCACATGATGCTTGTACTTTATCCTCAATTATGAATCACCTAAAGTGTATAGTTTCTCCCTCTTCTGTCACTTTCCTTTCTTTTTTTTCTAAACTTGTTTCAGCTTTTGTTTGACAAATTCTTCCCATACTTTTTCCACTTGGATTTGTAAGTGCAGCAATAATTTTGGAGGCTAATTAAGATGTCTTCTGCTGTTCTGCTCTCAGCAACAAAACGATAGAGCGCCAAGGATGGAGAGAGAGGTGTTCCCCTCCCTCCCCGCTATCCACCCACCTTCTAATCCCTTAAAAGCACTTACGAGATTGGCGCTGCCCGCCTGCCACCGCCGGCTCGTCTACCCGTTGGTTGCCACAGCAGCTGATTGGAGGAATCGAGGCTCCTAATTGGATCATGAGGGTGTGATGCAGGCGACAGCAGCCACATTATGGGAAGCTGACTTTGTGCAGCGTAACCCTGCCAGGATGACCCCGTCCCTGTGTATGCAGGTGTGTGTGTGTGTGTGTGTGTGTGTGTTCAGACTGACCTCAATGTGACTAAGAGCCTCCGCTCATCAGGGCGGCCTGGCTGAGGCTGCAGGAGAGGATAGATTGATGAAGACAGCATGGGAATGTAGAAGAGAGGAAGAAGAGGTGAAAAATTGAGTCAAAATAAAAGGAGAAAAGAAGGAAAGCATAAAGGAGAGGGCTGAAGAGAATATGGAGATATTGGCACAGTATTAAGGGCACTGCGCTTCAGTTTTTCATTTTTTCCCTTCCTTTGTGACTGTAGGGGGTAAGGTAGGATTGATGACATGATGCAGTGAATTAATCCCCCTGAACTTTGTGCCTGTGCCGTCCGTGCGTGCGTGTGCGAGTGTATGTGCGTTGGTGTCTTTCACTTTGGTGCAAAGTGACTGTGTTGTCCGTTACGGTGTAAATTGATAGCGTCACTGCTCTTTGCCGCATTACGGGGAGCGTGGAGCTGTACATTCAGTTTCCGAAATGCATTCTATATCACACCATCATGCTCACCTGATCCCGCAGACCTGAATGATACGCCGGCAAGGACTGTTTCTAAGCACTTTAACCTGAAACCCTGCTGGTAACACACACACACACCCGCATGCATGCTTCTTTTGCATACCCTTTGAAGTGCATGTTTTCCATTTTATAAAATTGTTAATGTTAAATAATTTACTCTTGTATAGAGTTTTTTTTATACTGTATATTTGTGTACCAAAATCCATATCTTTCTTTATTCCTTCTTCACCATAAAGTGACAAACCGCTTCAATTTAATTATTTGAAACTCTCTATAAACTTTACTGTTAGCTTAGCCAAAAACTATTGTCCCATCCCATCCACCCTTACTTTTCCAGAATGAAAATGAACTCCCCAATCTCTATTGGTCAGAAAAACAGTGATAAAATCAACTGTTAAGAGTCCAAAAATGTGCTCCCTAACACATGTGATATGTGGAAAGAGGCTGGTAATGATGGGTAAAAATGTTTTAGATGCATTTTGATGAAATTGATTATGAAAAAATGAATTTATCAGCAATTAAGGGAATCACTTCTCTTTGCGATTTGGTATGCTGCAAAGGCCTACAGTGTCCAGCCAGCAAAGTTAATATGTTTTTTCAACTTAAGATGACAGCAAGTTTAGGTTTGAGTAATTTTGTTTGCTAATGAAAGAACGTTAATGGAAGTTTCCGGACTCTGAATTAAATTGACAAAACCCTGCTGCAAGTATGCAACGAGTTTTCTCCAGCTGGGGGTAGCTGCATGTCTCTCTTCTGTCAGTGTGGTAGCTTTGACTCTAATAACCAGCTCACTTTAGCGCAACAGGGGGATGTCCTCGTGAATATCTGTGTGTTTATGTGTGCGAGAGAGCCAGTGTATGCATGCATAGATGTGGGTGTTCAAGTGAATGTGGATTTGTGAGTGTTTCCGACAACGTTAGAGCTATGTGTATGCGTGCAATCATTTGTGTACATGAGCATGTGAGTTGGATTTTGTGTGTGTGCGTATATGTAGGACTGTGTGTACGGGTGTGTGGTGTGTCCATGAAGTGCGGCGGTACAGCGGGGGCGTCTGATCCCTCCACCTTTTAAGAACATCAGAGGGTGTGAAAAGCACTGATTGCCCTAACCGCTCTCATTGGGACTCAAACCCCCGGCTTAGATGTGCTTGAGCGAGTTTGGAGAGACAAGAGAGGGAGTGAGGGTGTGTGTGTGTGTCTAAGTGTGTGTGAGTGGAAAGAGACAGGGGGGACAGGAGAGAGAGAGAGTGGGAGTGATGGAGACGGGAGAGAGGAAATCAGGGTTAGCAAGGGAAAGAGTGAGTAAACAAGCAAAATGAGGGACGTGGAGGAGCTCCAAGTTAAAGAAGTCATGAGCTGGGATGTGGAGGAGGAATAGAAGACAGTTAGACGGCCTGATTGGACGATTCATTAACACGTTTATACAATATAGTAGATTTCTGTATCTTAGGTAACAGTGATCATGCAGGACAACAGCTGTGTTTCTACATTAGATTTATTAGCACATATGTTGATAAAACAGACCTTTGTAGTCATATCTCTCGCAGGTTATGTGCACATCTCACTCCTCTCTCCCTGTTCTCCTCTTCACTACAGAACGGGCTCTGAAGTTTTGATTTCCCCTTTGTGTGTGTATTACACAGTGTATAACGGTGCGTGTTTGTGGTTGTGTGTGTATGTGTGCTGGGGTGCTCAATGTCATCTAGGGGTTAAACTCAGTGTTGACAGTGTAGAGCAGAGTGAAGCACAAGACTTGCCGACTGATATCCACTGACATTCAACACATTAAGCCCTACACGCTACGTACAAGTGGTGAGGGTGTGGTTTATTCTCCTGCCAGCTGCATAAAGATACAAGCCTTTACCCTAACTGGAATTTATTTTTTACTGACGTGTGTTTATGTTTTTTTTTTATTTACAAAAAAGCATGTTTTTCGTTACAGGAAGGCAATGAAAGGAAACAAAATGCGTCAAAACCAGCAGAAGGGATTAAGGATGATAAAGTAACAATTAGGGGAGGACTTCTTTTTTTTTAATATAATTTTAGGTCAGTATATGAATGAAGGCCTAGTCTTTGTGTCAAACAGTTACTGAAAGTGCCATACTAGAAAATACCCAGAATACTAGCCAGATTTAAAAACTCAGAAACTGCAGGGTAAGTGAAAACATGAGTTGAAAACAGAAAAGGAAAGGAACAATAGAGAGACTGTGGAGTCTCTGTCTAAATCTCACACAAACACACACATTCAGACAGCAATCATGTTCTAACCCAAAGTGCATACACACTAAAATACACACAGCAAGGCCCAATAGATTTATATGGGGCAATGGGGTCTTGGGGTCAGATATCCAGGGGTAACCAGAGGCCTGACCCCATGGTTTGTTTGGGAGTTCTGGGGCACACGTACACACACACACACACACACACACACACACACACACACACATATATACACTGGATAGAAACACCTGAACTAAGTGTAAATTATGTTGCCTCTAGGTTTTAATTCCTAAAATGTGCACTAAAATGAATGTGAGTGATGGCTGAAGTGAACCTTTTATGAGGACAAGTAAAAAAGGAAAACAGGATGGCCCCGAGATAAACTCAGAAACACACACACACACACATGCATGCACACACAAACACACATACATCAGGGTGGGGGTCAGGTGTGGGGTTAGGCTGTGAGGGTCTCTAATAGGTTCCCCTGACACATGAGGTGTCAACACTGGAGACAGAGATGTCATCACGCACACACATTGGCTGACACACACTCATGCACTCACACTTGAACACTTTAAAAACACACACATATTTTGCCCTTGTGTCTAGATATTAATTTAATACAAAATATATACACAAAAACAGATTGGCAAGATTACACAGAGACTGAAATGTGTTGGCGTCATCCGAGTGCAAACACACAGACAAACACAAGTCTTATTAGAATGAAGTGTTTTCCTTCTTCAGTTACTCACATCTCACACGGTCACCCTGTCTGTCTCCTCTTAGCAATTCCAGCACAGCTCATTTCTTACCAGCTGCAATGTGAATGTTTAGGTTTCAGTGTTTGTGTATCGAGTGCAGCTTCTGTTTGTGAAAGTGTGTAATCATATATTTAGTTGCGGGTATTTTATAAGTCTTAAAAAAAAGAGTGCTTCCAGTACGTTTATGAAAGAGAGGTGTATGTAAAAGCATATGAATGAATACGTCCAGTGGTTGTGGGTTTGTGTGTGTGTGTTCGGGTGCACATGTGCGTGTGTCGTTATGGATTGCCACGTTGTGGACTTGACAGGATCATAATTACGAGCAGTGATGAAATCTACCAAGTGTTTTCTCCGTGCATGGCTGCCTCTGTGTTTGTGTGTGTGTGTGTGTGTGTGAGGGAGAAAGAGGGACTGTGTGTGTGTAATATTTGTCATCTGTGGCAGCACGCTCCCTGTTAGCACACGGTAACCATGATCACACCTCCATCTTCCACTAATAGGACCACGACAGACAGACAGAGAGCAGAAGATAGATAGGAAGATAGAAAGATGGAAAGATAGAAAGAGAGATAAAAGGATAGAAAGAAAGAAAACAATACCCCCAGTCTTGCAAACTGTCAGCTATTTGGTAAGTTTACAGTGCACAGAGCTGATGTTCATTATATGTTGTGTCCATTGAGAATTTATATGCAATTAAATGCATGAAATGAGAATAAACTAGATGTTGTCGCTTACACCGATCAGCCGTAACATTATGACCAGTGACAGGTGAAGTGAATAACATTGAGTATCTCGTTACAATGGCAGTGGGTAGGATAAGTTAGGTAGCAAGTGAACATTTTGTCCTCGAAGTTGATGCGTTGGAAGACGGAAAAATGGACGAGCGTGAGCAACTTTGACAAGGGCCAAATTGTGATGGCTGGACGACTGGGTCAGAGCATCTCCAAAACTGCAGCTCTGCAGCAGTCAGTACCGACCAAAAGAGGTCCAAGGAAGGAAAGGCGGTAAATCAGGCGACAGGGTCATTGATGCTCGTGGGGAGCGAAGGCTGGCCTGTGTGGTCCAATCCAACAGAAGAGCTACTGTAGCTCAAACAGCTGAAATAGTTAATTCTGGTTCTGATTGAAAGGTGTTAGAACACACAGTGCATCACAGTTTGTTGTGTATGGTGCTGCGTAGCCGCAGACCGCTCAGGGTGCGCATGCTGACCACCGCAGAAAGCTCCTACTATGGGCAGGTGAGCATCAGAACTGGACCACGCAACAATGGAAGAAGGTGGCCTGGTCTGATGAATCATATTTTCTTGTACATCATGTGGATGGCTGGGTGTGTGTGCGTGGCTCACCTGGGGAAGACATGGCACCAGGATGCATTATGGGAAGAAGGCAAGCTGGCAGAGGCAGTGTGATGCTTTGGGCAATGTTCTGCTGGGAAACCTTGGATCCTGCCATTCATGTGGATGTTACTTTGACACGTACCACCTACCTAAACATTGTTGCACATCCCTTCATGGAAACAGTATTCCCTAATGGCAGTGGCCTCTCTCAGCAGGATAATGCTCCCTGCCACACTGCAGAAATGGTTCAGGAACGGTTTGAGGAACACGACAACCAGTTCAAGGTGTTGACTTCCAAATTCCCCAGATCTCAATCCAATCGAGCATCTGTGGGATGTGCTGGACGAACAAGTCCATGAGGCCCCGCCTCGCAACCTACAGGACTTGCTGCTAATGTCTTGGTGCCTGATACCACAGCACACCTTTAAAATTAAAAGTCAAATCAAAATGTGGATTTGCAGAATTGTGACACCACTAAAAGATGTGTAGATTTAACAGTATTAAACTCTGCACGTACAGGGAGAAAAAAAAGAAAAATATTCCCATCTTTTCATATAAATTTTCCCTCTGAGAAACTCTTCCTCTGTAGTTGCCGCTCCTCTGATAATGTATTGCAGTGAGTGAGTGAGTGAAATGTCTTAAGTGTGTGTCAGACACGCACCCCTTAACCACATAAAGGCTTTTCCCCTCCCTTCATTGGTTTGTGATCCAGCCCTACCTGCCACTGTAGTCAAATCAGAGAGAGAGAGAGGGAGGGAGAAGAAGAAGAGGAGAAGAAGGATGGAGAGAAAGGGAGGAGAGTCTGGAGGGGTTAGTAGGTGGGGGTGGAGGGGCCGGGGAGGGGGAGAGGAAGATGGAGGAAAGATGAGAGGAGTCAACAGAGAGGGGGTGAGTGAGGGGAAGAGAGAGAGAGACGGGAGGCGCTCAATTTGCCATCACGGGTGCAACGGGGCAGAAAGTATCCAAGAAAGAGGATGAGTGTGCGTGTGTGTGTGTGTGTGTGTGTGTTGGAGTGAGAGAGACGGTGAGTGAATGTTTATGCATTTATGTGTATGTGTGTGCGAGTGTGCGTGTGTGTCTAACAAGGGAGAAAAGACAACTCATTTGAATGTCAGATACAGGGAAGCGTGGCGTGCAGGGAGGGAGGGATGAGGCGAGGAGGGATGAGAAGAATGAATATGGATTACTGGGATGAAGATTCTATTATTTTCTGCCCGTTTCTCTGATCTCTTTGTCGCAATGCTATAGGCCTCTATCTCTGTGTGTGTGTGTGTGTGTGTGTGTGTGTGTGTGTGTGTGTGTGTGTGTGTGTGTGTTAAAAGATATGATATGAGTAGAAGTCTGCGACAGAGGGAACGTATTTGCTTGTGTGATGTCTGTGTGTCAGAGTGCACAGCCCAAATTTAGTTGACACAAATGTTGAGAGTGTGTGTCTGTTAGAGTGAGTGTGTTCTAAAGTTTGTCACTTGTCAGCACTGAAATCAGATTGATTCTCATGTTGTATCATCTTTGACTTTTGTGAAAACAACATCAGGCCAATTGTGGAAGTTGAGCAAATATTTAGCACCTAACACACCTGTTTTACACTGAATGTCCAAAAAACATTGACTTATAATGGACTCAGTGATCAAATCAATGGGCACAGGAATAAGTGGTTAAGTTTAACTAGTGTACAGTCGGCCTGCACAATGTGAGGAAACTGTGTTGGGCGGTTATTTTGTCCAAATCGCGATAATGAGAAGTAAACAAATATTAAAGAGTGTATATTAGCTATAACTTTTAGTTTCTATGTCTATCTGCTGTTCTGCATGTTTTACGCAGCACTTGTCTTTGTATGCAAAAGTATATCCAAAAAGCCAAAAGGGAGAGAGGAGCTGATAGCCTGCTCGGGCTTCATCTGATCACATAAAATATTGTGAAATCTTTATTATACCCAGGGCTCCAACCAATAGGTACAGTTTTCGCCTGCTTAGTGGGAAAGCATGGCTTGTTTACATAAAGTAATTTTTCTTATTTATTGCGATAAATTATTTTTGCAATGTGTTTATTCGCTCATATTGAGATAACATTGAAATTTCCATTTATTGTGCAGCCCAGGTGTAAAAGGGTGATTAAAATTAGCTGTAGAGTTTCTATAATGTTGGATATAAGATGCAGTTCAACACTGAAAGGCAGTGCAAAGACTTTGTAGGGGTATAAGATGTCCTTTTTTGTATAGGCTACCCATCATGTGATATTTTACTTTATATTCATGTTGACTAATTCTTAACATAAAAATATGTAATATGGCCACATACGGTATGTCATCCACAGTTTCTAACAGTGTTCAAACGTATGTTTTAGCAGCGTGACCAGCTCGGTGACGGTCACGTATGGAAACGAAAAGCTCACCGTATCCTACTTCCTGTCGGCGCTGCAGGTGAAGCTGCTAAAGTAAACACTATGCAGTGAGTTATAGTTTTCATCAGCCCGCATGTAGCCACAGCGTTAACGAGCACCAGGTCAAGGTGCCGCTGATACCTGCAATACACTCACTGAAAAGCAGCCACGCATAACTAAAAGCCTGCCTCCTCATCACACTTGACGTGACCTGTGACGGCAGCAGCGTCGCGTGCCTGTTCACAGTTTACAGGCAGGTGACGCAGAGACTCTGCAGCACAGCTCAGTTCACTCTGTGCTCTCATAAAGAGCTGCACTAATGTGATATCAGAAGAACTTTTGTTGTAGATAAGTGATGGAAAACGAGAAAATGGCGGGTACTCATTTTGCACCAAGCAACAATTAAGTAGCAGCTTGATGCGTTGACGTCAATTTGCGTCACAATCACACACCCTGCGATGTGACTATTGCACATGCGCACATCATAATTGCGATGGTTAAACGATTTATCTTTATCTTTACTAAACTTGTTTTGCTACTTCTCTTCCTTCATATCTTTCCTTCCTTCCTCATAACATTTTTTTCTTAACAACCCTCCTCACCATCCTCGTCTTCCTTCACTTGCTTAGTGCTCCTCCTCCCCCACTCTCCACACATTATCAATCTCTTTCTCCTTCTTTCATTCTCTTTCTCTCTCTCTCTCTCTCTTTCTACGGTTGAGTGGTAAGCAGACAGAGGGGGAGAGAGAGATGTGAGTCCTGGCCAATTTGTCCTGACACATAGAGATGCTCAGGTGGGAGAGAGGTGTCAAACAACCGAAAGAGAAAGCGAGAGACGGGTTTGTAGGAAGGAAGACGGAGAGCATATAAGAGAGAGGGAAGACAAGAACAGGAAGGTGGAGAAGATAGGTAGAAATAGAGAGACGTAGAAGAAGGAACGCATACGTAATGTATCTTATGTGGTTGTTAAAATTTTGGGTCCAGTCCAAATTTGAAAGAAAACCTGGCAAAACCCCCCAAAACAGTCACAAAACATGTCTTAAACACACGATCAGAGCTGATAGGAAGCCACTTTGGTACATCGATATGTTGGCATACTCATATGGTTTAAAAACATGTTTTTTCCCCCTCAAAGAGCGTTACAGTCTTCAGCATGTACAATACAATCTATCCTTAGGCATGTTGTTTTAAAGAGGAATAAGAGAGCGAGGGAAAGAAGACAGAAAAACAGTGATTCCTGATCAGACAAAAGAAAGAGAGAGAGAGGCAGTGACGGTTCCTGGGGCGTCCCCCTGTGATAGTGGCATGTTCCCCTCGTGTCGCAACAAGAGAGAGAGTGGGATCGACAGAGAGAAAGATGTCTAATCTTAGAGGGTAAGGGAGCGTGGACTCCCCAGGGCTTGTCGTGCTCAGCACCTTGTTAACCAGACATCTCTCTTTCCATCTCTATTTCCATCTTTCTTTCCACCTTGCTCGTTCACTCTCTCTCTTTCTCTCTCTACTTCCCTGACTAGCTGTCCCTCTTGGTGTTAGCCAGGCAGGAAAAATCAGGCTTCTTGCTAGTATTGCCATTCTCACCATTTTCTCTATATCTATCTATCCATCCATCCTTCCATCCATCCATCCATCCATCCATCCAAGTGCCAATTAGTTTTATTCACTTGATAAACAATTTGTGTCTGTGCATGTAACCGTAGTGTGCTCAGAGGTGTGTGTGTGTGTGTTTGTTTTCCTGCTGTCAGTGCATTGTCAGGTTAAGGAAACTCCTGTCTCTGGTTAATGGAACATCAGCCAAGGTTAACACAGACTGGCAGCCAAAGTCCGATCACACACACACACAAACACTGTCACACACACACAAACACTCACACATAGAACCAGGGTGGTTGCCAGTACCAAAATCTCTGGAGCAGGTCTGCCTGTTACATTTTAACATGAGACCATAGAAACAATATTTTAGTGTTGTCTCAGGATCTCACAGGTAATCACAGGAGGGCCCTTTTCTTTTCTGATTTATTTAACAATCTATTTGTTGCATTATTTGTTATTACAATGGTTTGGATTTGGAATGTATTCAGTGATGTAACAAAAGCTGGCAGATAAAACTGTTTGGAGTCAGTGGGCTCAGGTGTGACTGGTACAAAAAAGAAAGTGAGTAATCTGGAACAAGGGTTGTAGTATAGTACCTTTCTGACTCTTAAACACTGTCTGATCTGAGTTTAGAAATTTAATGAAAATATTTAAAATTTCAGAAAGTCCTGTAATAGAACTGCAATATTTTAACTTTCCTTTAGCATTTACCATGCACCATTCACTCCAAGATAAAGGGCCAGTATCAGCTTGTGTTGTCTAAATGCTTACAGTGTGTTCAGACCAAAAGCGTTTCAAATTTTTCTCTGGACTACAAAAGAAACAGCTGGTGGTTTGTTTCCAGGGGAACTAAGAAATACGGCATTTATTTTCTGCCATATCTGGAGGCGCAAATTTTTGCTTCCCTTGTCATCTGACCACACCTATATGTTCCTGTGCTCCAACTTGTGCGAAACCAACACCAAAACCAACTCTGATATCAGATACAGTAACCAAATAAGGGTGCTTTCACACTTGACAGCTTTGGTCCGGTAATTTGGACAGGTGAGAAAACGCATTCGAACTCTGGTGTGGACCAAACTACTGGACCATGCCGAGAGGTTCTTCAGGTGAGAACAGAAACAGACTTAAAATAGGACCTAATACAGGAAGCAAACCAAAAAACAGTGCATTGTGGGTTGTTAACGGGTGATGACACTTGCAGAGACAGACACACAGCCAGGCAGCCAGATGAGTAGAGGACAGACGTGGGGGAGCGACGAGTCCACGATCATGTTGAGTGTGATTGAGAAGTGTGCTCTCCCTCTTTGTTTACTTCAGGGAGTTTTCCCACATGGAATTTCTGACCAATCAGAGAGCAGTTTCCTTGCACATCAAAACTTTTGGTCCGCTGCTAAAAGCCGCCATCTGAACACAAACCAAACTCGAGGCAAAGTGCAACATGGTAACAATTTGGTCTTTGATTCGGATCAAACAAACTGACACCAGGTGTGAAAGCACCAAGTCTCTCAACAACTTTGTGTTACTGCCATGACATAGGAATAATTCATTCTTCAGAAGTTTGATAATGACGTCCGATGAGTCTGGCTCATGAGCAATTTGTGACGACAGAGTTCCAGTCGAAGGCATCAGTGTGGGACCACAGGATATTATACTGCTTAGTGCTGAGCTTTGAGGTTTCAGGATGCTGTAAAACAATGTGAGAAGCACTTTCTACTCGTTCAGACACTGCCGTAATGAGAAAATACTCTTAATCCAGCTCACACATACACACACCGACACGCGCAGAGGCGTATTTCTGCTGCCGAGTGGTTTCTTGGTGAAAGCATATTGCGAGAGAAGCAGTTTAAGGAGTGGCAATTATAGTTTTGGACAACGTCATTGATTTAAACTCCTGATTAGAGGAAAGGTGACAGAGGTGGTACACACAATGGTGAGTGTAGGGGTGGGGTGAGGAAGAGGGAAAGGCACACACATGTACACACACACACACACACACACACACAGCCTTACTTTCTCCGTCAGTCATGGGAATGCCTTAGAATGGCAAGGGTCCCCCCTCGTTCTCGCTTTCATGTTCCTCTCTCTCTCTCTTTCTCTCTCTCTTTTTCTCGACACACCTGACTGAAATATTGATGTCTCCCAAGCGCTGCTGTTCATGCCTAAGTGGTTGTTTTTGTTTCAAGGAACGGGTGACTGTTTCACACATACACACACGCAGCACAGGCACAGAACCAGTTAGGCAAGAGTGGAGGCACATGCACACTTGGCTTACTTGATTGCTTTATGCTTATATACAGGTTTTACATGCTTTAATGGTTAGCTTTGAAAGTAATGAAAACAGCAGTGCAAATATGATGCTTGGCCGATCTTAAATGTGGCACAGAAGGACTGCTCTTATAAGTGTCAATTTATCCCCACCTTGTTAGTTTCACATTTCATGATTATGAGCATGTCAGAAAACGTTCAACATGCCAAGGCAAAGCTATCATTATTGAACTTTTACATGTGTTAATTATTATAAGGCAAATTTATTCTCAAATGTAGAAATTAAGAAAGGAAAAAGTTCTAGTCTGGAAAGTTAACTACAGCAAACAAAGTCCAACTACTCCCAACAAGTCCTCTACATGTAAACAGAGAGAGAAGTCATTTGACTTTGTGACTTAAAGGGACAATATGAGCATTTTCTGATTTGGCATCTTTTGTCCAGGTCAGTGCTTTTCAAAACTGTAAGAAAGTCATCAAAGTAGGACAGTTAAGAACATCTGCCCTGATCTCCTCCTTTAAAGTAATAATCTCGAGGATTTTCATTTTGGGCGTCTGGTGGTGACTTTTGTGAAAAAAATCTCAAGTGGCGCCCAGTTAGTGACCATCACCCAGCAGTGGTTGGTCTGTCAGAGAGGGTAGGCGGAGCTAAGCGGCTGCTTTTCCGCTCTCTGCAAGTGTTTAGAGTAAACAGTAATCTACTATGGCTGAACAAACAAAGAAAAGATGGATGACTACAGATACAACTTCAAACATAAGTGAAAATCCAAAGAAAAAGAAACAAATTGGACGCTCAGATGAAGGCAAACAGTCTAAAAAGGAAAGCGACCGTCAGCCAGGAAAATCAAGAGTTACAACTGGAGCCAACTGTGGACGTCACACATTCAACACTGTCTGGATATCAAGGAAGTGTGCTCTCGCAATTACTGTTTATCGCCATTGGTGCCGCCTAAGAAAACGAAACTGAGATCTTCGAGAATCGATCTTCTTTAAGAATTTTTGCAGATTAATATTAGTAATTACATCAGGCAACTTCCACCTTTTTCCTCTTACTTTCTTTTTCCTTATTATCAATCACAGGCCATGAGATGCCTGTCAGTGTAACATAAAACATTACTTTACTTATTCAAGACTTTACGGCTGTTTTAAGTGTAAAATAAAACAATCAATAATAATGTTTTCTGGTGAGGATAGTGTTTGTTTCCGTAGGGAGCACCTTTCCAAAACATGAACATACTGAATTATAGTGTTCTAGAATGTTAACATTTTGACTTCTATTTTTCTTGAGTGTTACTTCAGTCCCAGTGGCATTCGTCTTTCTACACGGCAGGAAATGCATGCATGTGTGCACACACGCTCACTCACAACTGCTGTTCAGTTCAATGCTGCCTCTGTGTTACCGTTTAGCATATCCTATTAATATTAGATGAGAATCATTTGTATCTGAGCGCACCATTGACCTTAGTCTGCCGAGGTATGGAGAGTACATGTGTATTTGTGTCTGCACGCTCAAGCCCCCACTCTCACAACTTGTGATAGTAGATGGTACTGTGTAAGTAGCAACAGTATTAACTCATACTAGGGCTGCAACAATAACCATAATACCGCAATACCTCCCACATAAGACATTTTTTACAATCTTTTTTTGCTGGTTAAAGTTAAAGGACTGTTGACACCTTGTTATTTTTTTGGAATCAGAAGTGACCATATTTGTACCACAGGTTAGATACATGGTTATGTTGCTATCCTAGTTGACTGGCCATTGTAGAAGCAACTTGACAGTCACAAGTAGCCATTACCAGAAAGCATACCCTGCTTTTAGGGATGCACGACATTGGATTTTTGCAGATATCTGACATGGCGATATTTTTCAACCCTATTTACTGATTGCCGATTTTGATGCCGACATGTTAGGCACATGTTTTTATCAACCTAATTGCTGAGAATCAAGTTTCCCCTGTAGTGGAACTGATATGCTAATCTCTATTTACAGATTCTACATAGTAGAATAGTCTACATATTAGAATCTGTAGGCAGGTACTTGGATGTCCGGGAAGGCAATTGTTCTGGTTTCTGTTTGAACTACGTTTGTAGTCCAAGTAATATTGACCAATCGCGGGCAGTATCAGCAGGCTGCAGCCTGTGCAGGAAAAGCAGTCTGTGAGGAGAGCAAAAGCAGGCGGAACATAATCCGCCGTAATGCTATCCCGGCTCCCATCAGTGTGACCTGACGACGATTTAGCTTCTTATTGATCTCTATAAACAGACATCAGCATGTAAGTTCAGCTAACAATATGTTCTAGATCTAAAATTTAACTTGAGATGAATTCCCTTGACGCAGTGTCATGAAAGCCGTTCAGATTTCCCGACCTCCTCGAATGCATCAGATCGATACGACCTCCGTTCAACAAGCGAGCATTTTAAAAGTTTTCTTCTCCTCTTGAGGACAGACCCGACAAAGCTTGAATTTTTACTTCTTACAAATCTTCATCATGATGTTGAAATTTCGGCAAAGGTAAGACCCGTTAATAACAAGTACATCATAAGAATATGTTTTCTCTTTCTGTAACAATGCAGATCGTGGAAAAAGGAAGTCTTGACGGGAAGTCGTTTATCGCTTACCACCTGGCACGTTCACCGGTGTCCCCAGAGGCTATATCGTCTCAGACTGTAGCTGATGGGATCCAAGATTGATATCATGCCTACTCTTATAGTGGCCCACTGGCAGATGCAGAAATAACATAATAAAGTGCTTTTTAAAATGTACACATTCACTGGTCAATATAAGAAAATTACTTAAACTGAGGTTATTTACAAAATGCCATATTTATTTGTTGTAACATTTTCTTTCAAATAAAACTGTAATATTCATCGCCTTAGACAGGCTTGGATGATGGGATTTGGCCCCTCCTCACATGACCGATGCTGAGCAACCATTGCGAATAGCCATCGTGCTGTCCCTTTCAGTAACTTTGAAAAACTGCCATACTGCAGACATCTTGCTCCTTTCTTCACACTTGACGGAAGAGGCGTGGCGCAGGCAGTGCGTGCGCACAGTTGCGCCGAGTACATGTCATAGCATTACTTCAAGCTTTTTTAGGGAATCCTCGAGCATTTAGGCATAATTAAACGACTGACTTATTTTTGGCTACAAGTGGAAACTCTCCCTGCTGGCCATTAGAAGGAATGCAGGTTTAAGGCACTGCGGCATTGGCATTACTTTTGACACCAGGACTCCATGTTTACATTTTTATAAACATCTTTAAGTTGCATGATAGGGTTAATTATTCATAGGTTGAGTTATGAGAGTATCTAGAGCTAATAAATTAGATAATACAAAATAAAAAGACATAAAGGAAGAAGACAGCTTCAGTTGGAGCTAGATTGTAATCGCAACAGCTTCTGGTGAGCGATTAGTTGCTTTTTGACCGCACTCAGAAAAAATAAAAACATGTTTGACTCTGTTGTGTCACTTAAACACACTTAAGCACAGATTCATCAGCACCCTCTGACCTGTATCATTAGCCAATGCAAGCAACCATCGTTTTGCTGGTGAGGAGCCTCTTGCACTTGTTTAAGCTGGTTGCTTGAGTCTTGGCAAAGCATTTTCAGCAATTTAAACAATTTATTGTCACATACACTAGATAAAAATGTCAGCTAAACGGTTGGTAGTAAATGGAATTACCAGGTAACACCAGAATATACACTTTCAATCTGATACCACTTTCATTGAGAGCGTGATGAAGCCTGTGATATCTGCTGTGTTTCGAGATTCATTTAGGCTGTAGAGTGTTAACTGCTTACTGTGTGTGTGTGTGTGTGTGTGTGTGTGTGTGTGTGTGTGTGTGTGTGTGTGTGTGTGTGTGTGTGTGTGTGTGTGTGTGTGTGTGTGTGTGTGTGTGTGTGTGTGTGTGTGTGTGTGTGTGCGTGGCAAAGCCTGGGTCTACGTGCTGTTGTCAGATTGTAATTGAGTAACTCTAGTTCGAATGCATCTCCATTAGCTCTCCCTATCAGTGTGAGCTCACTGTGAGCCTGCAGAGGAGAAACGCAGCTTCTAATCCACCCACTGTTGCTAAAGGTGGCTGCACACTGCCCAGACAAACGCCAACCAACTCGAACCAACACCAACTGTCGGGTCAGTGTGTGTCGACAGTCTGTGTTTGTCGGATGGAGTTGTTCGAGTTTGACGTGTCCAGTCAGGTTTGGTGGAGCTGTCGGACAGTCGGACCAATGTGCGCCTTTTCCCAACAAACCTCAACATTCTGAGAGTACGCTCTGTTGACAACTAACCTATACTCATGTGCGGAACATCAGTATGCATGACTTTCTTTTTCTAATGTCGGTTAACTACAAAAGTCTGACCTGTCGGCTAACATCTTGGCAGTGTGGAGCTGGCAGCTGGTTTTTGGAACATTCTAAAGGCTGCAACCAGCAACTGTCTGTATGGGGTCTTTTCATTTCTTCATTTACTTTTAGGGCAGGAGGTATCAGAAGTAATGATGTTAATCTTGTTATGCTTTTCCTTAAAACCTTGCCCGCACACTAAAATAGGCCCTGATTGTACTGTGGGCTAAGCTAGCTATGGCTGAGAATAGAGCACTTCTCAATATCTGCAGTGTAGTCTTGGAAGGAAACTACAAGACTAAATTGAAGGTACATTGATGTAGATAGCTTAATCTGGACAGACCATAAAAGTAATATTAAAGGGATAGTTCCGGTTGTTCGTGTATTGAGAAACTGGCCGGAGTGCCGGCATGGAAGCTAGGCTATGTGCCACTGCAGACAGGGTCATTTTCACACCTAATTTATCCACTCATAATGACGTCGTATTGTATTTTCTTTAGTTTGTTGTCTCTTCTACAAACAGCTGATCCGACACCATATGGAAGTATCTCATACAACCCCACTTCAAACAAACCAAAGTATCCCTTTAACATTATTAAGGAGAATCTGATGAATGCCTGAATCTGGGAGCTGATGTCTGCACAGAAAAGCCTGGGTGCAAGGTAAAGAGCTGGAACTGGAGTGCAGAAAAACTGTGCAAGCAACAATATCTGAGTGTTAGCATACAGTTTGTGCGCAAGCAGGAGCTATTTAAGTGCAAAGGCAGGGTTTTTGAGTGCACGTTTTCCAAAATTTGAATGGGAAATAAATCTGCCATGCTCTTTAACGGAAAGCCTACGTTCTTGGACAAAAGACAGGAAAACCTTCACATCCACTTCTTGGTTCATTTTAATGTCATAGCTCATACTACCTATTATGATAAAAAGGTAATAATAGTGTATCATGTATGTAAGACCCCATTTACTCACTGATGTATTTAGCAGATGTAAGCTACAGTATTACCATGTAGGTGTTCATTTTGATCAGTTCTGCTAAATTGTAACCAAAGTTTTCCTGTAAAGATTAGCACATTACAAGATCCATATATCTTCATTTAAAAAGTGCATGCACTTAGTAGCACAAACCCAAGACTGAAGGAGACATGACGTTTGAAGTCCTTCTTAGAAGGTATCATCCTTATAATAATGTACGTGTAGGTGTTTTAATAGTGTATGCCTTTTTCTGTGTGTCTGTGTGTGTGCGTTTTCAGTGTGTCCTCTATGCCCCTTCATTGTTCCCCCCATTGTTTTTCTTCACAAAAAGTCACGGCCTGACAAGGTGCTGCACGCTGTAAAAATTATGCCTTGTTTATACGTATTTATTTCCCCTTGACAGTTTAATTATTTCTGGCCCCATTGGAGGAAACCACATAAAAAAAACTCCCAGTGTTCATACAGATTCTAATTAGGAATGCTGGGAAATTAAAACAGAGTTGTTTCGAAATGCTGTCATTTTTCCAGGGCCTCGTCTTGGAATTATGTCTCAATCAGCACAAGCGGAAATAATTACTTGTATACCTTCTAACTGCCAACATTTACCAAATGGCAAAGCAATTTACAGCCATCATGGCCCGGGAAGCAATCATTGGGCCAACTATAAATTCACAGGTCGACGGTTTGGAGAGCAACATTGGAAGGAAGGGTTATTGTGGAGAATTAGAGGGAGAGATAAAGGCTAGAGGTCTTTCTTTCAACCTGTGTACTCCTCTGCCCCTTGTTTTCTCTTTCCCTCTCTCTTGTCTCCACTTTAATCCCTTCTTCCCTTCGTCTCACAAATTATTCCCACTATTTTAACTCTGTCTTCTTCCAGACCTTCCCACTTATGTCTACATCTTTCAGCTTATTTTACAGTAAAACCATGACACACACACACACACGCTCGCACACAGACCTCAAATGGAGGCAGCGGGACGATTAAGTGATTATTTCCACACACACCATTAAACACACTCATTGCAGGCACAGACACTGACAAAGGCCCAGATAAAAACATACATGAGCACAGACACTTAAGCAGCCGCACACATTGGCTTTAAAGTAATTACTCACACACGTCATTAGACACAGACACAGATGAAGTGGAGTGTGTTTATGTTCTGTGTATCTTGCAGTGTGGACTATTGTAGCCCCTTTTACTCCTTGAATGCAATAACATCATCCATCTAGTACAACAAATTAAGCAATTTTCACAATCTTACAGCAAAGGCAGTCATATAAGTAGCACCAGGCAAAAGCAGAATGACAAATATCTTCCTGATGTTTGAATGAGCACATTGATGGCAACAGCTGCCTATAATGTATAGGGAGAATTAGAAATCTTACTGGCTCTGTATCTGAAGAAAAGAAAAACAAATAGGGGCATACAAGCGCACCTAAACCAACTGGACTCCACTGTCATGAAGTAAATGTTTTACAGTAAACTTTCTCTCGTTTAGCGATGGACAATGGGTTCCACTTGGTTGTCTGACTTCTGCTAACGTTACCCACTTGAGATGAAGCTGGGGCTGCTGCACGACTGGTGCTGTCTATGGATTAAATTGGAACATAACTTAGAATTGCTAAAAACTGAAGCTAGCTAACAACAGTGACTGAATAACTACAGGCTTATTTATAAGAACCATGCGTTTTAACTGCTATTTTAGTTTGGCTAATCCCATCTGCAGACCTCCTATCGGAGCCACCGGGACTCGGAGGCTGCACTGAGGACGCTAAAGCAGTTTTCTTTGTCCATCCCGACCCTCCCCCCTCCCATCTACACAGACACACCAACAGGTCACCATTGTTTTGGTTGTGTGATTTTTTGATTAACTGTGGCTCAAAAAGAAAAAAATAGGGAAGGGAGAATTTTTATATGTCATGCTCTTGAGTTTTAATATTTTGTGTTTTTTTGTCAATAGGTGCTTTTGTCATCATTATTGACAAATTAAAGTTGGTTAGTTTACTTGGTTTTGATCATCCATCCATCCATCCATCTACTGTTTATCCTTCATGGTAGAGGGGTGGCCTGAGCCGATCCCAGCCCAGCTGTCATTGAGCGAGAGGCGGGTGCACCCTGGAATGGTCACCGGTCGCATGTGATCGTTTAATTAATGCACTCACACAATTTCATTATTGGTCAACGGTAAACATGGGTAGTTTAAACTGTAAAGTATTTGTAGTGCTCAATTTTAACATCCAATGCTCAATAACAACTGCTATGGTAGATTGTTAAATATGATTGAAATATTGACTAACATAGTAATGGAAGTTGTGTATGACATCACTTACGTGTTTGTTAAAAGTTTTGAAGAATGAACTTTTTCTCTGGTAACTAAAGTATTTAACAGGACACTCCTCTGAATCACCTCCAGCAGAGCACTTCTGTACCGCTTTGCCTTGTTACTTATCAGCCAAAATATTCTTGTATTATGTTTGTTGAAACCTTAAAAGAAGTCTATTTGATCTTCTGACAGTCAAATTCATATGTTACCCACGCAGACAAACATACCTGGTACAAATCCAACAGCCACATGCCTCACTCTGAAACTCACAACTGATACTGAGGTTAGATCTCACATTTTGTTGTCCTTGAAAATCTGTTTTTTTTTCTAGGCTTACTCTCAGCCCAGTTCCCCTCCCTCTTCTTCCTTTGCTGTTTTATCCCTTTTCCCACTTCATCTTCTCCGTACGCACGCTCTCTCTTACCGTCTTTATTAGTAGTGGAATTATTCACTTGGCTTGCACCTCAGTTTGAATAAATTGAGTGTTGAACTATTGGAGAGAGGGGGCTTTTTTGGCAGGCATACATTTGTGTCTGAGTACGCGTGTGTGTTATGTGTGTTGCGTTAACAAAGAGACAGCATTGAGAGACGACTAATCCCGGCGGAATAGCCCACTCATGTTCTGTTTGAGAGCGGCGTAATTAAAGGAGCGCACCTCTCCGAAGTCACCTATTTCAATACAAAACACTGCTTTATACAGACACACAGGCAGAGAGACGTACCCGCACACACATTGCTTTCTTACCAAGGCAAAACTCACTCTGCATATAATTACATCCCGGCTCTAATTTATCCCTGGGAATATATCGAAACCTGAGGATGAGAGGGAGGGAGGGAGAAGATTTACAGAGCGCAGTGGTAGGAGTGAGGTTCAGAGAGATCCTAAGGTCAAGAGGATGTAGAAAATACTCCTCTGGTGATGGAATGATTAAAGTGTTATTTTTGGATAACCAAATGCGCTATCTCTTCTGTCTGTTCGTATGTCTGTTTATTACTTCTTTTCTTTAGCAATTGTGCAACTTTTTCACTAACGCTGATTGTACAACTTCTTATAGCCTTTCCCCCTGATTTTAAGCTTTGCACTCAGAAGTCAAATGTTATCTCATGTGTGCGTGTGTGTGCGTGTGTGTGCGTGTGTGTGTGTGCGTGTGTGTGCGTGTGCGTGCGTGAGACAGAGAAGCAGATGTCTTGACTGTGAAATTGAAGTTGAAGTCTCACTTTGACTTGGACGATACACATGTGTTTCTGTGCGCCCGCACACTATTCGGTTGCAGCTGAGAACATGAACACTGACTGAATGGAAATGATGCGCACACACACAGAGAGACACACTAACACACATCTTCAGAGTTGACATCTATCATGTCTGCCCTGTCTGTCCGCGTTTGACGAGGTTAAAGCCCCAGTCCAGACCAAAGCCTTCCCCTTTTCCCTGTCCCTGCTTGATGAGGTCACTCCTTTCACTCTCTGATGAGGTACGCTCCAGCCAACCTTCAATCTGACCACTGACAGGGCGGTGACCACCACTGACCTAGTGTGTGTGAGAAGGTGGGGGTGTTTATATATGTTTTTTTTATGTGGGGGAAAAAGTGTATCCTCTTTCTAATACACTGATCATTATGCAATTTGAACAAGATAAACTAAAGGTGAACTTAAATACCACAGAAAATACAAACAAGGATGCATGAGGTGTGTGTGTGTTTGTGCTTTTGTGTGTGTGTGTCTAAATGCTTTAATATATAATCATACAAGAGTGAATCCAGGTGAAAGTTTAAAAGCTTAATGCGCCCCTTTTATATACAGCAAGGTCACCTTCTCCTTATGACTCGTCCTCAGCCTCTTTTTGTCACCTTAATACACACACCTCTCTCTCTCTGTCTCTCTCTCTTTATAGTATCCGTCTGTATCTCTTTCTGTCTCGCACACACCTCTGTCTTATAGCTGTGAATCCTGCCTGACCTTTGTGTGGAATAACAGCACTGTCACATGGCTCTCTGTTCTAAAGACATCGCTACATACATCCCCTAAGATTATAAGCATGTATCTGACTGCACGTGTGTGCGTGTCAGTGTGTGTGTGTGTGTCAGTGTGTGTATAAGTGTAAGGGCAGCCGTTTTGGAGTGACATTACATTACAACTTTTTGAAACAGCACACTCTCTGCCAGACGAATCTGTTACGCTGCACTGTGTTCAGTTTGTCTTGGAATGAGATGTGATTTGTTGATATATGATTTTATACGCTTGGGTGTGTTATGTGTGTGCGTGTTTATGTGTGTGTAACTTCCGTGCACCCTCCTCTAAAGGTTACCCGGACAGAGTTTTGGTGACAGGCTCCAGAAAGCCCCCTAAACCCAGCAGCTTTTCCCAGCAGCTGGTGTTCTCTCCTTGGCCTCGATCGCCATCATTCCCCTTTCCCCTCCCTGGAGGTGCCTGGGTAGACACACACAAACTCACACAGACACACACTTATCCACATATGCACTTATAATAAGAAAGCTAAGTAACCACTGCAAAAGCGAAATGTTTTTCAGTGTGTCAGGTAATCTTTATTGATTTAATCTCAACTCATTCATTTTACCAGCCTATAATAAGTTCAAATCGAATAATTCCACCTGTGTACCTTCTATCCATGCATATGTTCTGCAAAGCAAAACAACAGTCTCAAGCCTCTGTATGTGTCACAGCTCTGAGACTGTGGAAGATAAAACACTGGAAACCTCAATTCAGATGCTACAGCTGCTTACTGTTTGAGAGTGCGTTGACTGCAAATATGCATAAGTAACTAGCTAAGTGTATGCGAGCATTATACAGTATACAGCACCTTCATCAGTGCATCTTTGTGTAGAGTGAGGCCATTTTTTTAAAGTTAGGAAAGTTTGTACTTCCATTTTTATTGCCTAACTGTGGATTTAGGGCCAAGTTTACATTAACCGTAATGGTTATGACTGAGCTTAAAGGGCTAGTTCGGGTTTTTTGAAGTTGTGTCGTATCATGTACTATGCACAGTAGCGTCATTGTGTCTTTTCCATAATATTGCCTTTACTTGTATTTGTCGTCTCTTCTACAAACCGCTGACCCGAACTGCTGCTGTGATACTGTGCGCTACATGCGTAGGTATACAGGGCCGTTGTGTAGAGTAAGACATGGTGCCAAGGGAAAGGGCTGTCTGACGCCAAGGTGAAGCTGGGACAAAAATAAAAAATACAGCGTACACTTAAACTGAAATGTTTATATGTAGGACTCTCTTAAGTGGCCACCGTTTGGTACTCCTGACCCCGTCTGCTGCTTAGCTTAGCTTCTGTGTTGGAACTCTGAGCGGCTTCTCCTAACAGGGACCGTGCTGATTGTTATCTACTGTACGTGGAACACTTAAAGTATCACTTTAAATCAGTAGTTAAGATAAGGCATCTGAACTAGCGGTTCAGTTAAAAATTGATCTTTGTCTCTTTTCTATTATTGTACCAAACTTATCATATTTAATTGATATATAATTAATTCATATTGTATTGCTTTAATTGTGTCTTTATATTTAAACAAAAAGATGTTCCTGTTCAGCACCATCCTGATTTTCCTAACGAGATACAAAGTTTCACCTTTTACAAAACTTGCTACTATGCTACTAAAAAAATACACTAACTTTCAAAGCAACGTTCTTGAAACCTGGATAAACACACTCACTCACAGAGCCTGAAATGAACTGCAGCTAAAGTGTAGTGTTTATCTAATAACACCTTGTGACTGCAAAGCGTTTATGCTATTACACCAATTGGACAGTTTGGTGACTGAGACGTCTTTTCAGGTCTCACATTTCCCTCTCTGCTTTAGGATTGTTGCTATGTCTCCCTTTACGTCTCCCTCTCCCCTCTCCCTCTTTTTCTTCTCTTTCCTCCCTCTGGGATCAGTGGAAAGCTGGTTGGAGGGCCGGGCAGGGGGTCTGTGGTCAAATTGGCCGTTTCCACACTGTGTTGTGCTGTGCCTGCTGACAGAGCTATCAGATAACTTAGCTCCATCCCTCCCGTCCCTGCTGGCAGTGTAACTCAGCGTGTGTGTGTGTGTGTGTGTGGTGCTTTAGGAGAATATGTGGGAGGATTTGAGGTTCTTTGATGTGATTGGATGCATTATATGATTTTTTATTATTAGTATGACTTTATAATTTATGATGATTAAATCTTGCACGCTATATAGATAAACACACACGTATGCGCACACACACAACCAGGGATGTGCTCCTGCAGCTGGCTTCAGACTGACCAGAGTCCATAGCTCCCTCTGTTGGCCAGCTGTGAACTGCAGTCTCTCTCTCTACCCTCTCTCCTTCTCTCCTGCGTTGGCAGCTGTCTTCCTCTTCTCAAAAGCAAAGTTCATTGTTTATATTATTTTGTAAAATTACCAAATTGTTTCCTTTTTTCATCTTGACTTTTTAGTCCTGATTATGAGAATACAAATCCATGTTTGTGCCGCAAGTAGTAATATTTAAATGTAAACTAATTATCATAAATATAAATGCCAACAAGACAAAAAAACCCAGTGTTAATAAATCATAAAAACACAACTTATATTTTTATAAAGAGCAGAACAGCTTTGTGTGCAGATCTAACCTCTGTCTAAAGACGTGTTTATGACTGGCCCACACGAGCCAAAGGGTGACATGAGGTCAGCTGCTTAAGTGACCACCTCTTGAATTTGTTAAAGACTGATTTGACCAGCACACACACACAGACGCACACACACGCTGCCCTGAATGAACTTGCAGAGGCCTATCGAGTGGTGTGATTGATGTCAGTGAGAGTTGCAATGGATAATTCTTCCACAGATGTCAACAGGCCGCCACCACAGGGTCAAAACTCACACGCAGACGCACACACACAACAGCATACAAAAGACAAGAGCGAGAGTGCAGAAGTGTTCAGAGTAAAGTAGCCTTTAAGTGTCTACTGAATCCCGAAAAGGATGCAGAAGCCCATTAACACATGCATACATTTATTAATTACATTTAAACCGTACATTGTGATTGCATAGGTAGTCCTGTCTTTCATTTTATCCACAGTCTTGTACCAGTCACGAGATTGTGACTCCCAGGGAGCAGGAACACACAAATAAGCTCACACATGAGCAGACAGAGTTATCTTCCAGGCTTTTATTGTGATATTTTCGTGTTGAAGAGGTTTGCGTGGCAGCCCGGTTTGTCCAACGAGGGAGAGAAGTGGCCTAAAGGGGTCACTGTAAACATACACACTGACTGAGAACCAATCAATAGTCGCGGGGGCGGGGAAGGTGGGGATGGGGTCAGAGAGGAAAGAGGCAGAGAGAGGAATCACTGAAATTTTGTGACACTGTCTAGATTTCAAACAGTGAGTCTGAAGCTTCGTAAAGATGAATGGAGGGTAAGAGGTGCTCATACATTTTAAGGAACACATCTGTGTTTATTTTTTTCACCATAACAATACATATTTATGTAGCTAATAGACCAAAGCTTTTTAAAGCATTATTTACGACACATGTGCAGAGGAAACCTGGATTTTATTCTGATGCTTTTTTTATCAAACACATTGTTGCTTGTGCTAAAACTAAAAGTCATTGTCCTAAACATCACTTACTGCATAAATTACAGGATGTGGAAAGAAAAGGGTCATTGAATATTATCTGAAGTAAAATGCAACAAAGAAGTACACCTCCATGAAAACGACCGGTTCATCTCAGACAGAGCGTTTAATTCATCTTTGTTTAAGTCAAATCACCTTTCTTTTAATGTTTGTCGTGCAGCCCTGAAATGTGTGACTAATACCTTCATATCTCCTCCACAACGTTGTGTTTTCTCCTCTCATTGCTTCACTTCTGGTCATCATTTATATATAAGTTATTTTATTGCAAATTCATTTTCCACAAACTGATTTTTTATCATTTTCAATACACATTACGCTGAGCAAAACTGTATCTTAATCTTTCTGCGCAGATCCAGAGGTGGCAGATGCTTGTGTTTGTATCTACATTGTATGCGTGTGTGTGTCTGTGTGTGTGCATGTATTTGTTAGACACAGAGGTTTTGGTAAAGGATTTGTTTGCCCAGTAGTGACGGCAGCATTGATTCACACTCATCTTTGTCGATGCTTATAAGCCCCTGGATACATCATAACTGTGTGTGTGTTTATGTGCGTGTGTTTGCACATGAACCTCATGGCATCTGTGTATAGATGCTTTTGAATACATGGACCTCTGTGCAGATGGCGGATGGATGTACACATTTGTAAGCAGTGTATGTCAGTGTGTGTGTGTTTGTAATTGTCATGTAGACCCCTTTTTTGTCTTATGTTTATATAAAAAAAGCTGTGTTATACTCGACACATCAGCTTACATTCTCTGAGTCAAATGAATGTAGTCTTGTTGCACCGTCACTTTAAGAGAGAAGAAAGGTGTTTTAGTAAAGTAATAAACATACAGACGTCTTACTGTCGCCCAGTAAAGCTGGGGTGTTACACATCTGACTCTGCATTTAAACATGTTTGTGAATGTGTCTGTGAGAGAATGAGGAAGTTACTAGTTACTGTTGCACACACACACACACAGAGACGCACACACGCACGCACATCAAAGCAGAGATTGGTTTCAGGAAATGTTTTATTATCTGTTCTCTTCCAAAGCTGCTAATCACAACCACTCTCTTTCATCTTTGCATCCCTCATTTCCACCCCTCCGATTTCTTTCTCTCTATCTCCCCCACCTTCTCTTCCACACTCCTCTCCTCCCCTTCCATCCTACGTGCAGGGGCATGTGAGAGTTGGAAAAGTCAGATGAAAAATGGGAGAATTTTTAGAAAGAAAGGAAGTCAGACAGAGAGCAGATCTGAGTCTCTCTTCCTCATGTTCTCCTTTTTCCTCTCTCCGTTTGCTCCTCTTTCTGAGACTGAGGAGCTAATTCTCGTGGAGAACCCCTCTCACACCAACAATGCCCACATTGGAAGGTGTCAGAAAATACTGGGAATACACAGCCCGCTGGTTCTGAGATGGCGGGGAGCTCAACAAAACAGCAAGCAGCAGGGAAGACCGTGTCCCAATCATTCCCAAATCATTCCACAAGAAAGAACCAGGGCCTTGGAATTGCCATAATCCTGTATTTTACTGCTGAGCTGTGATGGGCTCTGCTGTACTATGTGTGTGTGTGTGTGTAGGTGTGTGCGTGTATATTTGCAGCATGACACATTATTAAGGCTCAGGGTTTAGGGTCAAGCTAACACTCACTTTGTGCTTTGATCTCACAATTCTCCGGATTGGATGAGGTCAGTTATGTTGTTTTGTGTCCGACACAAACCTGAATTTCATCCTGACAAGTGCCTCCAAATATGGTGCAACTCAGATATGTAGCTTTTGCTTGAAACATTTGTATAACACAAGTTTTTAATGTTTACAAAAAGAAACGGAAGCAGAAGAAACATCGTCCACAATGTCTCTTTTTGTCACATTGCTGGAATGCAGTTTTCAGTGCGGATACATTACGAGAGACTTTTCAGAAAGACTTGGTCCAAGAGACGGAAAAAGAAAGATTGTCTGATAAAGAGACAAAGAATGAAAGAAAGAAGAAGAGCGGGATGTCTTTCTTTAAATCCTTCCCTCACCTGTCTCTTTCTCCTCTCCGCTCCCTTCTTTCCTTCCTCCCTCCCTCTATCGCTCTTTGTCTGATCCCTCCCTCTCCACCTGCTCTTCTCTTCCCTCTCCTTCGCTCTCCCTTCTTGTCTCCACCCCTCACTCCGCCCCTAGCCGCAGCCATTGGTCAAGCATCCACCAATCACAGCGGAACCGGGGCCTGAGGGACTGCATATGCAAAACTCTGCTTAATATTCATGAGCTGCTATCGGGGCTTTAAGTCGTTGATTAGGACAGAGGCACAGCTTTCCGTCCCAACTGCCTGGCTGGCTGGCTGTGTGTGTACCTATAGCCCCCTCTCCCTGGCTCTCACATCCACAGAGCACGCACACACACACACACACGCTCCCTCGCAAGCTACACACACGCAGAGCCGATCAGTGCAGGCAGCGCAGAGCCTGGTAATTGTATTGCTCCCACCAAGCGGAAGGAAGGACCAAGAGAGAGGAAGAGCGGAGAAAGAAGAGGAGGAGAGAGAGGAGAGATATAAAAACTTTGATTTTTTGAATTTTTTGTTTTTTCCCTGGAGGTGCTTGACATGACAATGACCCGGTATCGCCGATGGATTCGGTAGGACACCCGTTATCTGAGTGTTTTTTAATGCACTCTGAACAAGAGTAGGTAAATTTTACCTTTTATTCTTATCTTTATATTCATCATTCAACTTGTCATTGTCATTGTCATTCACTGTGTATCAGCACGAGTGTGTGTGTGAGAGAGTGTCTGTCTGTGTGTGTATGTGCTGGTATGCAGCGGAGGTGGCCGGCACCATGTCAAGGTTGTTTCTGCTGTCAGGTAGCACGCGTTCACTGTCTGTGTGTGTTTGTGTGTGTGTGTGTGTGTGTGTGTGTGAGTGTGTGTGTGTGTGGCTGCAGTATCCGGACAGCAGCTTTTACTCAGTGAGTAGATGAGCGGAATTTCTGTCCCCCCACCTGACACAGACACACAACCACACCTGCGCACACACACTCATTAGTTTCCTCTAACACACTCACACTTTCTCCTTTACTTGCTCATTTTTAAGACATTCTTTTACTTTGAGTCAAATTGTTCACAGGACAAAACACCAACTCAGTCGGGGTACGTCTGTGCGTGCGTGTGTGTGCCTGTGCATGTTTTTATGCTTGTGCACGTGTGTTTCTTATGTGTGTGTTCGTCCAAGCAGAGAATCGGCGAGGTAACAGGGCAGTGAGGTTACAGGAATAACGTGGAGAGACGGGAGGAGAAGGGCCCATAAGAGAGGAGGGGAGGAGGAAAGGGGGAGAGCTGCGCTCTTAAATGCCAGAGGAGGTAGAATTTCAGACGGGCTGCTCAGCGTGTGGCCCCGCACAGGAATTAGTGACAGTTACACACACACACACACACAGGCACACACACACACACACAAACAAGCGGGTGCCGCTGAGCTGCTCCTTTCGCCAGCGCTTTGCTCTTTTAGGTGTATGTTGAAGACGCTGCTCAAAATGCAGATTAACTGATTGGGGGAACGGACAGCAGTGTGTGTGTGTGTGTGTGTGTGTGTGTGTGTGTGTGTTAGTGTGCATGCACCATGCAAGGTGTGTTTTATGAAAACAAAAAGGGCAAACAAACTTATAGATTAAAGTGTAGTAAATACAGCCCAATACACACGTCTTTACCATTGCAAAGTAAAACATAAATTCATCTGAAGTGATGAGTGAAAATCAGGAGGTGGACTGGACTCTGTGTGCATGTAGGTGTGAATGATGCTGTCAAATCTGCACTGCTTTTAATAAACCCCAGGTTTTTATTATAAA
Organism: Semicossyphus pulcher; assembly: GCF_022749685.1. Classification (NCBI taxonomy): domain Eukaryota; kingdom Metazoa; phylum Chordata; class Actinopteri; order Labriformes; family Labridae; genus Semicossyphus; species Semicossyphus pulcher. The sequence continues at coordinate 22,992,546 of NW_027211603.1, forward strand.
TATGTATAGAAATAAAAGTAAATGTGCAGGTGGGTTTTGTTGTAAGTTGTTTTGGCCTCATAGCTAATAAATCAGAATGAGTTACTCTGAATCACAGACTCAGTTGTAGTGTCTTTGCGGTAGAAGAAGTGAAAGCAAAGTGGCAGCAGGATGATAATCTGATGTGTCTGAACTTCATGACATTCTGGACATTTTAAAGAAAATTAACAAGCGCACTTTCAGGCTGTATCGCCTTCATGTGTGTTTGTGTGTGTGTGTGTCTTTCACATGCAGAGTGTGTCTCACATCCTGTGTGGAATAAAGAGGAACAGTTTGTAATCAAAAGTAAAAAGAGCGTCTGGATACATAATGTAACTTCATCATTTTTAGAAGCAGGTTTTTGTATAGTTTAGATTTCCAGTGAATAATGCAGATTTGCAAAAGTCTAAAGAGAGATTCCTTTAAAACATTTTTTTAAATGCTCTTTAGCCAATAAAAATCAGCAAAGAGATTTTTAAAGATCCTTTTTCGACATGAGTGCAGACTTATAAATCAGGCCTTCAAAAAGGCGACATCATGATCTAAACAAAGAGGCTTTCATATGGAGTATGTTGATGTCCGTTTGAAAGTGACTGAATATCCGGAGCAAAGTCTGAATTCACTCAATCCTGCAGGTTTCATCTGAAAGTGTGCATGTTTTACTTTATACTTCAAATCAGTGAGGTGTATTTTAAAACCAACCTCGGATCAGTTTTTAACAAAGTCAACTCTGTTTTTTATTTAATTGTGAGTGAATAAGAGAAGAAGAGTGACCACTTCTGAGCAGGGTTTGGTCCATCATCGGTGAAGACGTGCAAAGTGTGAGAGTGTTTTTCAGATAATATATTGAAACAAATCACAGCTCTGTGTGTGCTTCTGCGAGTGCACATATGCTGGGACGTATTTTAGTAAGACCTCTCGTCCATTCTTGTGTCTGTCTGTCTGTCTGTCCCCTCTTCATCCATCCATCCATCCACTGCTGTCTTCTCTCTGCTCCGGCTTCCCCTCCTTTGCTCTCAGGCAGGCTTCCTACACTAATTAAAATATTAGGGATAATGATGATCATCTCGATAATAATAATAATAATAATAATAATAACAACAAGTAGCGCTTAAGCTGTTAACATAATTGCATTCCCCTCATGCCACCGTATACATACCATTTGCATATCATTAAGATATATTTCCTACAGTGACTTTAGTGAATTTGGCGCTTTTTGTCGGTGGGTGTGAAGCAGACGGGTGGTGAGGAATTCACAGCGGCCGTGCAGCTCAGTCAGTCAGAGGTCTGCAGTGTGAGCGTTGAAAAGAATCACAAGGAAGCGTTTGTGATAACAGTCAGAATTATTTTAACCATGATTTCTGCTTGCATGTAATAATTGTTTTGATTACAGGAATATTTGATGCAAATAAATAGTTTGTGATTACAGTGAAAAACAAAATATCTGTTGATCACGTCTGGATAAAGAACGTGGTGCATTTTAGTTTTTAAAATTCCTCGCACTGCTCTCGCACCTGCGAGGGAAAATGGACAAAATATTTTAGTTATTGAGATAATTATTTGCAATGAACAGATTTAACGATTAATCGGGTGTACAAGATAACGCTGAATTTCCACCCTGCCGCTGTTTGAGTGCTGCATTTTGTTGTCAGTGCAGCAGTGAGAGCAGTTACAACAGATTAATGAATTTCAGTTGATTTTAGGAGCCACGCTATGACCTTTAAGATTTAATAATGATTTTTTCTGATTTTCCTGAAGCGACTTCTAAGTTACGTAAATTAACAGAAGACAACTGAGTTCTTGAAACCTCAAAGGCCGACCGCTCTGTTTGCTCTAAATATCAGCAAGTGCAAACACTGTTTTTAAAACCTTAATAATGCAGCCTTATCATTATCTCCTGGCTGCTTAAAAGAGGTAATGATGGTGGGCTCTGGTTTAAAACTGTGCTGAAGAGACGATCAACATCTGTGGAGTTAATAAGACTGAAAAGAAAATATGACTTGTTTTCAATCTAAGAAAATGAAGACATCTTTTTATATTTCTCTTTGCCGTTTTCATTTTGTCAGTCTCTCGTGCGCTCTTTCACTCAGGCCAAGAGGGAGAGGAAGCAGCAGAGAGAGAGAGAGAGAGAGGTAAAGCTGAGTGGAGGGAGGGACGGGGGGACCAAAGAGAGATTGCGTAAATTAAAATCCTTTTAATCTCCTTATAAAATCATTTACTTAATTCATCTGTCAAAGCATGTCAATATGTGCCGCACTGATTTGTTGGGTGTGCGTGTTTGTGTGTGTGTGTGTGTGTGTGTGTGTGTGTGTGTGTGTGTGCATTTGCATCTGTTTGTCGTCATGCGGGTGTTCATGCATGCCTGGCCACATTTTGTGCGTGCGTGTGTGTGACCTATAGGTGGCCCGTATGAGGAGGAGGTCTTCTTCTTTGTGTGTGTGTGTTTGTCCGTCTGTCTCTACAGCATTAGTTGTTTTAGTTGATTTTTTTTTTTTTGCATTGTCCAAGCCGACATGCACGCACACACACACACACACGGCACCCTCTCTGTCATGTGAAGGGTCCGGGCATTCCAGCGGTAATTTAGACCCGTAAAGAGAGAGAGAGAGAGAGAGAGATGCAACGAGAGAGACAGACAGAGCGAGAGGTGGGAGAGGAGGGAGGGGTGAGAGGGGGGTTTGCTTTTGTCTGACACCAGCACTTAGGGGTCCGCTGGACACACATGCGCGCATGAGCGCACACATGCACGCATCACACACGCTCACACACTTTTGGGGGCATGCGCAGCTTAAAAGTGACCAACTTGTGTCAAAAATGCAATTACACATTCATACACGCACACGTGATGATGTGAAATTCATTGATTTATACTCAATCTATCAGAGCTGTTTGAACATGTGTGTGTGCGTGTGTGTGTGTGTGTGTGTGTCATGGGTCAGTGCTGGCCTTTATGAGAGCAGGAAGAGAGACTGTACCAGCTGTGACACACACACACACTCACTGCAATTAGCCATTACACCACACTGGTGGTGAAGCTGAACGTGCATGCGCGTGTGTGAATGTGTGTGTGTGATTGAATGCCAAAGCGCTGATTGAAAGAAGAGAGGGAGTGATATATCGTGAGAGAGAACGCCGCTCATCTCTTCTCATCTCTTATCCTTCCCCCCCCTTCCCTCTCTTCACGCCGCTCATCCGCTCATTCCTCTTGTTCTGTCTCACATACATCAAAATGTGCATTCATTTATTATTACCATTATCAAAATCTATCAGATCATTTATGCTCCGACACAGAGTTACTCTTCTCACTGCTCGTGCGCACTTTTCCGTCTCATCTGAGCCTACTTTCATACTGGTTTTTAGAGATGCGGAAGAGAAGGGAAAAGGCGGGAGCGTTCTTTGCCTTTCAGAGTCAAAATCACGTCCTAATTTTCTTCTTCTACGACATTTTTTAGCAGCTGTTTAACAGAAATGTCAGTTTGATCTTGGGAAATATCGACTTTTCCTAATTTATATCTAAAGTGTTATATCAAGTGTTCATTGGGTGACTATTGAGCTGCACCTCAGAACAGGAGATCGTCGTATGTTGCGTCTCAGTGTGTGTATGTGTGTGTGCGCGCTCATCGTGTCGTGCTCTGGGCCTCTAATGCTGCCTCTCACTCCTAATGGGAGGAGACAGCAGAGACCGGGCCACAATAGAACAGATTTAGATGGAGAGCTGCCGTGTGTGTGTGTGTGTGTGTGTGTGTGTGTGTGTGTGTGTGTGTGTGTGTGTGTGTGTGTGCATGAGTTAAAGAGGATCGAGAGAACGACGCAGGTTCAAACATCTTGTCCGTGTTTTTCACTTTTCCTGCGTGGCTGTTTCTCCCTCCCTCTCTCCCTCCCCCCGTGTGTCCGTGGGGAGAGCCCTATAGATCGGCTGCTTGGATAGTTCTCCCCTCTCCGCGCTCGGGCCGTGTATCGTATGATTAAATTGTCATTGTTTCGACAGAGTGTGAGGGGCGTTCAAAAAGACAAAAGAGGAAAGATACAGTAGAGAGGGACATGGATAGAGAGAGATAGAAATGAATGACCATCCCGCCTTCCGACTGACAGTGAAATATTCCTCCTCTCATCCTCCCATCATGCTTCATGTGTGTGCCTGATGGGGAGAGAATGACAGGCCGGCCCACCACCCCACCTCTCTCTTTAGTTTTTTTTTAGTCTGCTTCTTTCTGCCTTTTCTCCTTTTATCTGCCATACATGCACTCGGCTTCTTCTGTGGTGTAATTTACCAACTTTATCAAACACACACGAGGATCTCCACCAACACACCAGTTCCACGAGTAAGGCTTCATTTTTAGTTACGGGCGCTTAGTAACAGCGCCTCTCTTCTGAATCAGAGAGGTGTGTTTAATCGCAATGGAGAAGTTTAAAAATGGTCGTCTACGCCGAAAAGTAACACTTATGGGAAGACACGATTTTTTGAAATACATAACGTAGAAATCATTTGAAATCAAGTATAAACGTAAAATGCAAAACACATTTTATCTAAACAAAAAGCAATTTCAAAACAGCAATTTTTTAAACCGTCTTAAAACAGATATACTTTTTTTCTTGCTCGTTCTGTCTCAAGACGTCACCACAGTTTGTTTGACATCAAAAACTGACCAGCGTAACTCGTATGAAAATAAACAGGTTCGTTATGTGTGCCTCTCTGTGTAATGCCGGTGACAGAGATGCTTATAAAAGTTTATCTTATATTTTCCCTCTCGAGGACGATTAACGGTTGAGCTTTCAGACAGAAGTGTACACATACATGAGGACACGTCAGTCACATGTTCACACACGCTGTGCGCATGTGCAGCACAGCATCAGATCGATCGTAAAAGACAAAATGCATCTCTGAATATATTTTATTTTGTGTTTGCGCAGGTGCAGAGTCAGAATACTTCAGCCGTACGTCGGTAAAAAAATAATCGCACATTTTATTTATGTAGGTTGATTTGAATGAAATGTAACACGCCTCATAAGCTTTACATTTTCAAAATGTCAGACTGGTTTTGAAAAGAGAGACCACATCAGATTTTATTTCACAGAACATAAATAGATCTTACATCAGGAAGATATGCGGAAACACCCACAGCTTGTATCACTGTTTTTAAACGTTGTGCTGTAGCCCGGTTTGAAGTCTGCAGCAGCTTTTTCTGTTTTCATTTATTCCCTTTTGTGTGCTTTATTATAAGAACAAATGTTCCTTGGTATTTTCAATTTTACACAAAATTACAAGATGAAAAGTTTTTTGTCTGTTAATACTTTTACATACAATTTTATCATTTTAATAAATTAAAAATAATCATCACTTCCTGCCCCCAGGCGGTTTGCTCCTCTACTCAGCTGACCCGCACTTTTCTTGACCTCCGCAGATAATTCATTTCCCCTTTATCCCCGTCTTCCTCCACCATTCACCCCCCCCCACACACACACACACTCGCTCCTCCTCTCCCTCCCCGCACACACCCCTCCCTCGTGGAGCTGTCACCTTTCTGCACCCGCTCAGTCCCTATTAAGGCCGACAGCCCATCTGCCGCCTGCCCCGCTAACAGCTCCCGTCGCTAACGCTAACGCGCACACACATCCACATCCACTCAGACACACAAAGGGATGCTTCTAAAGCCCACCTGCCCGGGTGCATCCGGAGACGCGCGCGGAGAAACGTGGCCGCAATCATTTGTGTATAAACACCTTTATGCGGGGAGTGATTACCTGATGATGTCATGATGATTCAAATGTCACACCTGCAAACATACATATACACACACATCAATGTTTACACCTTTGTCAGACTCTATTTACCGGACCTGTATTTAATAATATGTCATACATGCAGATAATTTATTTACATTTCACTATCTCTTATCTTTGTAAAGGAGGAATTTTTCAAAGATAAATAATAATAATAATAATAATAATAAGCAAATTAATCTAATTGAGGTGTTTTGTTTCTGCAGTTATCACTCTTCATATGTCACCTATGCAGCTGCGTAATGAAACTACATTTAGCCATGTTTGTGGATATTTATTGCATATGTGGCTGGAGGACATCACACTGCCCTGACTAGTGGGGTAATTAGGTAGGGCAGTTGCAGCTCTGTGTGTGTGTATGTGTCAGTGTGTGTGTGTGAGTGTGTGTGTGTTGTGGCATTTGCTCCCTTCAGGGATAGGTGCGTTTTGCATTAGCAAGAATGGCAACTGTCTCATCAATCACTGCATCACCATGTCACACACACACACACACGCATGCACGCAGGCACACACACACATACACACACTCATACTGTGTCATGGTCATTCTGTTCACAGATGGGCCAGCAACACATGAGCGAGTCAGTGAGCATCAGAAAGACACCCACGATCTCGCTGCCGTCACACACACACACACACACAGAAACCTTTCTACATTGTGTGTGTGGTGGTGTCACTTACATGTACTGACAGGAGCGTGAAATAGGTTAGGTAGAATCACATAGGTTAATACTCTTCCCCTTTATTCTCTCCTTTTACTTTATGCGTTAATAAATATTTATGACCTGAGCTTTACATTTTGTTTATGTGTGAAACACTTTTCAGCTTTTGACTTAAAATGACAAGCAGCTTGAATCTTTCATCGTAATTTGTAACATTTTAATCACATTTTATACATATTTAGATCTGTACCAATACCATGTGTGTCCTGTTAAGATTCCCCTGTACTGAATAGAATAACAAACAGCTGATTTAAAGGATTGTCTGCTACTTTTAGGATGCTTTTCAGCCTGAATTTAATCTTCTGAAATGAATAAAGACATTAGAAAATATCCGATTACCTCGCCATAAGGTGTAATGTAATAACAGAATCTCTCTTGGTAATCCTGAACAGTTTAAGTGTTCGCGTTAATACAAGTGGCAGACCGGAGCTATTTCTGCAAAATCAAAAGGCGCTTTGCCGCTCAGCTTAAAATATATCTGATTTGATTCGTGTCGGGATTTGGTGAACGCAGGTTTTCGTTTTAGAAATTGCATCTTATGGTTCATAGCAGTGCGGATGTAGCTAAATAAGTTACTTCTCCCGTCAAACGTCTCCCTATTTTGTGTGTTAAGATATACAATCGGGATCAGGATTCAAGCTAACACCCTCACATGCACATGGCACTGGATGCACTTGAGTCCGGTGTGACTCCAGACTGCTCCCCAATAAAAAAAAAGCTGTATTAAGTGTTGCCTGTCTATATAGCATTGTGACACCGCAACCAAAGCCAATAAGTGTTTGAAGCAGCAGCAGCAGCAGCGAGATATCGATTCCTCCTATTCACCAGAGTGGAACTAAAACCTACATATTACACACCCCGGCCCTCCACCTCTCACTGAGCCGACCCAGCTCTGTGGGCGCAGGGAGGGGACGGCTGTCAGGCGGGTGATTGGTCCGTCTACCTGTCTGTCTACGGGGCCGTCACCTGAACAGGAACCCACAGTGGGACAACATCACACACGCACACTGACAAATGTCTGTGTGGTGTGTGTGTGTTTGTGTGGTAAACATGTGTCTATCCGTTTGTGACACATAGCAATATCTCGCTCTGTTTACTGATACACTCGACTGAGACGACGCACACGCAGGAATGTGGTAATGACAGGAAAAATCCAGCAAATCACATACAAAAAGATTTTTTTATTAACAGCTATTTAGCTCAATTGCGTGTTTTTAAAGAGCCTCCAAATGGTTTGGTTCGGACTGTTTGGCATGGCAACGTAAAATAATTATCATTTCAGTCGGCAAAGTTACGACACTAAATATGAATGACAAATGATTTACGACTTTTTGGCTTATTTAAGAAAAAGCAAGAATTTATGCTTATTTTAACCTACAAAAAAACATAGAAAGTTTAAGATACAAAGGACAGGAATGCCTCAAGCGTCGCCTGCAGGCCTCTCTTGTGCATTTTATTTTGGAAGGATCCGTTTATTAACAGTTGTGTTCATTGTTTCTGTAGTTTCCATATTTTGCCTGCCTATAATAAAGTGCCGTCTTGTCTTCAGTACAGGCCCGCTCCATTCTCCCTCGATAGTTTAGTTTAAATGTAGGCCATCCAGCCAATTTTATGACAAACCCCGCTTCCCCTCCTCCTCTTTGACGTCAGCCATAAGCACTGTCCCTTTTGTCACTCAAGCCGTGTCATTTAATTTATTTATTTTTGGCAGTGGATGATTTTGATTCAGCGGTGACCTTATCACCCCCGCAACAGCTCCTCCCATGACGACAGCGCGGGGTTTGATTGACAGATAGCACTCCCTCCTCCGGTGCTTTTACTTTTATATCCCCTCTGTCTGAGAGCGAGTCTGGACCGAGGCTAAAATGGTAAAACTCCTCTGACGTTAAACACAGCCGGGACGTGCTTCAATTAGCAGCCTGACGCGGCCACTGAGACGTTTGCGCACTCACCGACAGATGTATTTCACGGAAATCTGTTAACACATTTGAGGACAAAAGTAGTGTGTGGTGGTGTAAAGTCACAACCTGTCTTTTTGTGCATCTGTGTGCCTGTCGCTGCTCTCAGCATGTGTCGGTCTTTCTGTTTTTTTGCAACTGTCTGCATACCAGCCTATCTCTGTCCTGCTTGTGCTAAGTTACATACATGACTAACCGTCCGTGTGTCTTCTGGACACACAGGCAAAACGTGTATGTTTGAATATGTGTGATGCTTGTGCATTGACTACATGTATAACGTGACATTGCCTGCAATTCATTTGCCTCACTACTTTTAGTAAAGGATAACATTTTGTGATTTTAGGCTTTTCTGAACCTTTCTTTCATCCTTTTTTGACTGTTTTGGTAAATAATTAAATTATGTTTTTATTTGTCATTTGAATTCAAAGTTCTGAGAAATGGTTAAAAAAAGGAAGCTTAGTTTGCCTTTTAGAACTTCTTCTTCATTCAGTTTTTAAAAATGTAACTCGCATTATACCTGCTGTTTCTCTACATTTTTCTGTTGTGCTGGCTGTTTTTTCACCCGTCCTTCTCTCACTTTGCTCCCGCACACAGAATGAACTTATCGAAGGGGCCCTTGGTGAACAGCAGCAGTGAAGATAACTCCAAGTCAACCTATAGTAAATGCGGCGCTGGCGCCTGGAGGATGCACCAAAGCTACGATCCACTGGAGGCCAACCACATGAGAGACGCACATGCCCTCTACAACCCCAGGTAAGACTAAATGACGCGAGGACCAAAGACGCACAGAAAGAGAGCGAGAGAGAGCGAACAAGAATCTATGAATCTGTTAGGTTCAGTTTTACACAAAAGCCACATTTGACCTCTATAAACCTCAGATGAAAGAAAAGGAAAAGGCAAGCACTTTGAGACATCAAAAGCTAGTGTTTTTAGTGCTCGGCCTGTGTGTGTACGCGTGTGTGTGAGAGACAGAAAGACAGTGCTGACGGTGATAAGTCTTTTCCATGATCTATTCAACATGAGAGTTATATGTTCTCAGATATTTCTCTCTTTTCTTATTCCATGGCAGCAGATTATACTGTATGTTCAATCTCATCGCAGTGTTTTATTTTACGGCATAATTATTAGATATGCCTGTAAGTAAGATGCTTGTTATGACTTAATTATGTGACTTCTTAGATGCCACATTAATACACATTTGTTTTTTATTTCCATCAGTGCAAACTAGTTCAACTAAATGAGGAGAAAGACATTTTATTCTGCCTCAGTTTGACCATCTGTGTGTGTGTGTGTGTGTGAGCTGTTTGTCACTAAGTGTTCCTAACAGACAAATATTTCTTACTCAAAATAATGAATTAAAACCTTGACAACCCTTGTGGCTTCTGCCACACATTTTCCTATCTTTACCTGCAGCACCATCTCTGCTCTGTTATAATTTTAAGGTGTATATGCAATATCACAAGAGAGCGGGATTCAACTTCTGGCTCAAGGACACTTCAGTAGTGTAAATGCGGCGCAGCACGGAGCCTTTAAATCGTATCATTTGGTTGAAGGACAGTCACTTTAACCATAACATTAATCCCCCATGCCATCTGCATGTGCAATAAAGCATGAAACGCTTTAACTAAAGAGAAATTTGACTTTAAAGTTTCAAGTAGCCACCAGTCCTAGGTGTATGTAGTTTGAGGCAGGTGACAGGGAGGGCTGCCTTCCTCCATTTTTAGAACACAAACTGTAAATACGCGGCTTGTTTCATGTTGAAACACAGCGAAAGTGGGACGCATAAAGCGCACACGCACTTTCTCTCTCTTCAGATTCTACCTCTCTCTGCCTTTTAATCATTCTAAGTTTCTCTGGATGAGACATAGAGACACATGCCCAGCTTGCTATACTGTAATTGTAAGTATGTGTTTTGTATATAATTAGCATAATGCAGGCTTATTGTACTATTATATGCAAATGAAATTGCGCAAGTGACAAGTATGCTGCCAGCTCTGTGTTTATGTTTTATTATGAGTTTTTTTACACCTGGGCTTGTTGTGATGGAGCATTACCGATGATTTGAAGCAACGTTATGTCATAAAACTTTATCTATTGTTCTATAAATATTTGTTTTCATGTATTTAGTCAGTGGTCATGTTAATCTCAGGACATTATTTTCTTTTGTCACAAAACAGCCAAATGATCTCACGGACACGACCATCTAAGCAAACATTATTAATATGCAGCACACTGTTTTTCTTCTTCCATAAAGGCAGCCTATCACACTATTGATTAGTGCATTGTTAGCCATTTTCATAGCCCCTTAATTTTTAGTGTGTGTCAGCGTGTCTATGTGTGTGTAAGTGCCGGTGTGCACCGCAGACTGGGAAGTCTTAGTCCAATAGGATTTCAGGGTTAGTCTGGGTCAAGCCAATTAGAGGTCTGGCAAACCATTCTCACGCGGTCTCTCGGCCAATCACCACGAGGAGAGTTACTCGCGCATTGTGAGTGTGTGTAATGTTGGCAGACAGCGGAGTCTGGTGATGAGAGGTGTAAAGGTTTGCCAACGGCTGGGGAGTCACGCCATGGCTTGGAGTCATAAACTACTTTTGCAGTCAACGTAGAGACACAAAATATACTCCCATCGTTTTTTTTGGTTTGTTTGTCTTTTGGCTGCGTTCACTAAAGTTTTGGATCGAGTTAAAACAAACTAAAATTGATATTGTTGCAAATTCAACTGCAGCCTTTAAAGGGGACACACCTGACGGAACAATAAACATACGCATACGACAACTTCAGTATTTATACTGCAAAATTGCAATACAGGAATATGCCATGCTATAATGGGACAGGAAGATCTCCTCATTTCCAGTTGCTTAAGATTAGCTGAAGGTCAGGGTTTATTCAGACAAGCTGTGTAAGATCAAATGAACACTCTCTCCTCAGGATATGTGACTTCCGATTGCTGATAGGATTTACCTGCACAACTGACATACACACTCTCGCACGCACACGCAAGCACTTGATGCACCTTTAAATATATTATTTTATGCATGTACAATATTTTTGTATCAATATTGTCACTTTTTGTTGTAAGCACCGAGAGGGGCATTGATGTTAAATCCATCAAAAATCATTAAAAAAAAAGACATTTGAAAATCTTTAATTTGCTTAGTTTTTTCAGCTTTTGCCAAAATGTAAAACTTTTTTTGAATATTAAAACAAATTCTTAATTAGTTTTTGGAGAACTGCAGTTTTCATTGGACGGCAACAATATTATTCCTATTTTTATTTAGGCCATCAAACCATGGGAATGTGATTAATGTCAGGCAGCCAGGGTGCGCTTCAATACACACACACGCACACACGCTCACACATTGCTGTAAACTGAGCCCAATGTAATCATAATGATAAAGCAGATTGCCTTAACACACAGATGGGCCTCCCAACAGCTCTGTGTGTACATGTGTGTGTTTGTGCATGTGTCTGCGTGTGTGTGGGTGTGTGTAAGTGTGGACAACGCTGATTGGATTGCAGATTTATAGAAGAGGATTACTGCTGGAGCAGAGAGAGAGAACGAGAGGGAGAAAGAGAGGGTTTCAGACACTCACCTCTCATTAACTTCCACCCCCTTCACCTCAACTCGCATTATTCCCAGTCATGGATAAACACACACACACACACATCCTATATGCACGCATACACTTTATGCTTTATACACATAAGTATGCACATTTAAGATGATGCGTACATGCAGCACCTTGTGTTTCTGTGCAAAGTCAAAGATATGCTTATAAATGAGTTTTAATATTATAATGCTGAGGCAGTATTTACATCCCGCTCATTTGCACCTATTTTTAAACATGATGAGCAAAGTTTAAGACCTTGTGAAATCCAAGCAAAACGCTGCAAGACAGCCAGACAGACATGGACACTAAAAAAGGCCAAAAAATAGAGAATCTCGGACGATCAAACACGATATATAAAATGGACAGAAAGAAGCGGGCAGGCCAGGGAAGAGGGACAGAGACAGGCAGAGACGGTGGGCACTCCAGAAAACCTGATTATGACTGGATGTGAATTAGATTCCCTAACAGATGGTCCGAGAGCGAGGCTGTAAGGTGCATCAGCCAGCAGTGAGGGGGGGAGGGCCGGGGAGGGAGGGAGAGAGAGGGGAAAGATCAGGGGAGGAAGCAGAGGGGGCGAGTGTCAACAGCAGCTGGTGACAATACAGATCAATTCAGTTGGAAACGTGCAGGTAAAATGTATTAGATATATTTGTATAATAAATGCAGTAATTAAAGTCATAATAAAGACTTAACCTGTAGTCTTACTACCCAAAGTACCTGTTCATACTACTCAAAGTAGAGAACTGGCTTCCAGAAGTTCCTTTTTTATAATGCATGTGCAGAATATTGAACCCTGAATTTTAAAGTAAGCTCTAATCTCCGCCTGTTTAGGATGGATTTTCTCCATTTTTACAGATGCCGTGCATTATTGTACATACTCAGCTCTGCTTCTCCCTCTCTCCCTGTGATGGATAGGTGTAAATCATCACAATCCTGTAGTGACAGCCCAATTTCCCCAAATCTGATCTGCTTAAAGAATTCAGCTCTGACGCTCTCTTCACTTATGTCCCCTCTCCTCTCCTCTCCTCACCTCTCCTCTCCCTTCCCTCTCCCACATCTCTTTTTCTTTTTTTTCCTTAACTTCTTTATTCCCTTCATTCTCTCAGATTAAACACCACTTAAATTCAAACAGTCTCTCTCTCTTTTTCCATCTCTCCTCTCCTCTCCTTTCCCATTCCCTCCTTGTCCGTTTCCCTCCTCCTCCCCTCCCCTCCCCTCCCTCTGCCTCTCTCCCGTGTCACATTTGAAAGCCCTGTCATATTTACTAGAGTGGAAATCCTCTTCCACCATCTGCTTAATAAAATGTGTTTTTAATCCGATCGGGGATATTTTGTTTTTTTAAACACTTTTTTCCCCCCACTTCTGCACTATTTCATTTGATACGGCACCTTGCCCAGGTCTCTATCTGCCTGATAGAGAGTGTAGGACAGGTGGATGTCTCACTGTAAAGGAACGGTCCGATGTGTACGAGTGCTTTTTGGTGTGTGTGTAAATGCATGTGTCTGCTACAATGGGAAGTGTCTTTAATTGTTTAGAAGTACTGTTGAAGCCCTAATGCTTAGTGATAACACTACACACACGTACAGAAAGAGAGACGAACTCTAACCTTGATCAATGACCTTTCTTCTACAAAGGCAGCAGGTTACAGTGTGTATCCCCTTTAACCCTGCACAAACATAACCTACCAACAAGATGTGAATAAGCGAGATTAATACGAGTTTAATCACATTAAATTTACTGTTCATAAATAACTTTAATATTTAAGTAGATATGTAGATTACATACAGTTTTTTAGCTATTAAAGGGGAAGTTCTTCCATGTTTTCTTCACGCAGTATCGTCTTAAAAGAGGATGCATTCAGTAATTTCATTGATTTCCACTCTGCAGCTTTTCCACTAAAAGGCTGGAGGTCACTACACGTAAATGGTATGCAGTTAAGTCTGCCATGTCCAAAAATAAGAACTTAATTAGACTCCTAATTTGTGTAATTAATTATTTATCAAATAAATACCTGAATGGAGCCATCAGACAAACTGTTTACTGTACTTCTAGTGTGCAGCATAGAGGAGGTTTTAGAGGTTTGAAGCACTGTTCTTACAGTAGACACACACCCTTACAAACACAATGACACACGGCAGATAAAGGAGACAGAAAGAGAGGGGGGCAAAGAGAGAGAGACAAAGAGAGAGAGAGAGAGAGACATGGTGACAAAGATAGTGCCTGGCAGCAACACACTTATCAGCTAGTGCTGCGCTAGAAAATGACCTAAATCATCAAGATTCCCATCTGACACACACACACACACACACACACATACATACAGGGTTAGCGGTACACTGCTTGAACAAGCCTTAACCTCTTCATATCTTTTCACAGAAATAACCACATCAACACAGTCGACTCTTCAAACCTAAATCATCTTTTTTACAGAGCAACAAAGATTTGGAGAGGAGCAGGAAACCCTTTAAATATTTGGGATGTACTCAACTTTCAAAAAAGAGAGAGAAAGACCATAAATGTTTTTCCAGCTCTGTTATGATTGGAAAAACATTGATGTGACCAGACTCAACATGATATTCCTGAATAGTTTTCAGTCTGCAGTTTGAAAGCACATAATTCTTAATCAATCGTGTTTGGCTGAGCCTGCCCTGTGGGTGCTGTCTCCCACTGGTTATCTATTCACATCTACGTGTGCGTGTGTGTGTGTGTGTGTGTGTGTGTGTGTAAACTTTATAAACCCCAGGATGCATAACAACAGCTTTAGCCTCTCTAGTGCATGTCTGTAAGTCTTACCTGATTCATGTCACACCTGTGTATGCGTTTGAGGATACATGTGCATTGCGAAGGTGTGTGTATGTGTGTGTTTGTTATGTTAAAATTCATACCTAGAAGGAGTCTAGTCTCGCAGGAATATAGACACGCAACACACACACACACACACATTTCCTCTCCTCTGCCGGTCTTTACGGGCCGACAGCCCATTGGGCAGAATGTGTTTTAGCCATTATCACATTGATTGTATGTAATCAGGGGTTTATTCTGCAGCCAATGAAGTGAATTACAGGTTTCCTGCCCGACTAACACTGTAACAATTGATCTGCTCCCTGGTGTGTGAGTGTGTGTGTGTTTGTATTTGTGCGGGGTGTAAGGTGCTGTGTGGAAGCACTAGAAAGAGAGGAGCAATGATAGAGTGTGTTTGTGTGAGAGAAGTAGAAGCGACTAAAGAAACCCAGGAAGGAGAGGGCGAGAGAGAGAGAGAGAGAGAGAGAGAGAGAGAGCTCAGTAGGAGGCAGAGTGGTTTAGATTGACTGTCGCTGCGTGAGTTTTTATTTCTTATTTTATTCATTTTCCTCCCTGAAAACAACTGTAATCATGCTCACTGTGAGACTATGGAGCTCAACTCAAACACACACACACTCACACAAACACACAGACAGCGTTCTCTCTCTCTGCACACACCTCAAACAGTGCACATGTCAAAACATAGATTCAATTACTACTTGCCCATAAAATGACACAGATATAAATATTTATTTATATGCATTTTTCTGTGTGTGTGTGTTTTTGTTTTTCCCTGCCCAGTTAAATAATTCCGCCCAGGAAAAAAGGAAAAGTTCACTGTACATATTTAACTGCATTATACTTACTTTGATCCGTCGTATCAAGCTAGTGAGTTTAGCTGTCTTCTTCTGTGTTTGTGTGCGAACTCACCAGCGCGTGTATCGAACTAACAAGCTGACAAGCAGTTCAACAACCTTGCACAGATAGTAGAGCATTGAAAAGGGAGTAAAATAGAGACAGAAACAGAGCAAAGAAAGAAAAATAAACAGACAAGTGTGGGAGCTAAAAAAGCAATTCAGCCCGTTGATGAAATCGTTCTATTCATTTGACTATGGAAATGTAAATGCATTTTTTTTGCTCGATTGCCCTCCTTACCCCATTCTTTAATTCAATGTATTTTCTTTCCCAAAGCATTGCCGGTATCATCTAGATAGAATTGTGTAAGGTTTTCTCCCTCCTTTTTTTTCTCTTTTTGCTTATTGGACTGTGTGTTCTTATCAGCATCGAGAGCACAATGCTCGGTGTGATGGAAAGGTATTAGCCAACCCGCGGTAGCTACATTGTCAGCACTTCTCCCTTCTCTGTCTCTACTGCTACCTCTTCTCCTTCCTTTCTCTTTTTCCCCTCTCTTCTTCTCCTTCTATACTCATATTTACCGCTTTTTCCATGGGAATGTGTTTTTTATACTATACTGTAAGGGCAGGGACATGCTACATTCCTCTACACCTGTATGCATTGAAGTTTGTCAGGGTGTAGCTGGATGATTTAGTCCTCTTTTAACAGAGTTACATTTTCTATAAGCATTTTTCATTGTTAGAATCAAATTTATGGTTGAAAACTTTACATCTAAAATAATTTTTTTATGTTTTTTGAATGTAAATTCTTCAAATTTCAATCATATTTTGGTTGTTTTTATTAGTTTGAAGCCATTTTTTCCTAATCGATTTAATTTCTTAGACGTAGGTACATGGCAATATCGACACAAGAGTCCATTATAGCATGCACATGAGCAGTCGGACAACCAGACAGGTCACAAACAAAACATTTCTTGTCTAAACCTTTGATTTGGTAGTGAAAGGTGAGTGTTAAAATGATATCCAGACCGTCTGTTGTAAAGCTATTTCACTCCCAGCAACTTAGACCTCTCCATTCTCCTCCTTTCTTCTCCTCTCGTCTCTTCCCCCGGGGCGGGACAAAAACAGTCTGTAGTTGTTTGAGCATCAGTTTGTGTTTATGGCTGCCATGTAGTGAGTCAGTGGCACAAAGATTGTATATAATAAAAGAGTGCGAGTTCACACAGAAACACAGACTAAAGGAGCACACGGTGAACAGAGCGGGGACACAGAGCGAGGCACAGAGTAGTTGCTCTAATACGATGATTGTATGTTTGTCCCCGCCAGTTGTCAGAGCGCTGCCTCAGCCCACCGCTCTAATGACAGCTTGTCATACTAAAGTGGCCCACCTTCCTTCAAAACACACAGAAAAAAAAGCTCTTTTCTTTCTTTCTTTTTTAGACATTATTCTGTTCTTTCTGTTGTTCCCTCTCTCCACGCGTCCACTTATTTAGCTCTCTTTCATGAGTCACCGTGCCTTCAGAAAGTGAGAAAAAAAAAGAAATAAGAGCGAAGAGAAAGAGAAAATGACAGGGATCGAGCCGGAAATGGAGACAAGGAAAGGTGGTAATCTTTCTTGCGTGTGCATGTGCTTTTGTGTGTGTGTGTGTGTGTTCTCCTCGAGTAAGGGACAGGTAAATAGGCCTGCTGAATATTTGATGTCTGCAGGAACTAAACAGCCACTTTTATCCCCTTACTTTTGCTGTTTGGGACACAGTGTTATATCTAGTCACAAACACTGTTTTTCATTTTTTAACACTTTTTCCATCTCTTTTAAATACAAAATGTCAATGTGTAGGAGAAAATAAATAAAAGTGTCACGTTTGGCTTTTTCTGTTTTTTGTTCGATGGACAGTAAAACTAAACTTACTGTTTTATCTGTCTACTTTGTGGATAAAGTTACTGTCAATATAAAAACATCGAACATTTGACAGAAAGTACTTTATTCTTGACATCCAGGAAAAAGAAAAGGGAAAATTGGCCAAAAATGACGTTCAATTATTCCCTCTAAAAATACAACGTGAGACAAACTTACTTGCAAAGATATATTTATTTAAACGTAAACATGCCTTTAAACGATCAACACAGGTTTCCTACACCTTGCAAAGTAAACATATAAAATATTAGGTTACAGTAGAACAGACATTCAGCGCTCTGAGCGAGCTATGTTGTGACAAGTATAAACATCAATATGTCTTTTGAAAAAAACAACATACCTATACCTGTCTGTTGTTTTTCTTGTATTCTGCGGCATCATTACCACACTCAGCATGGTTGTTGTATTACCTCATTTCAGCCGGACTAAAGTTGATTATTAACGTATACAGTGACGTTGACCGTAACCAAGCAAGAGGACATATGAGAACATGCGAGAGCTCGCGAGACAGCCGCGATAGTGCGAATATCGAATATTAATTTTAATGTCTATTTTTATTATATATTCAAATTTAGAATAATCCATGACAGCCCTTCTTCTTCTTATAGTGTGATGAGTTATGACAAATTAAGAAAGAAGAAGCTTCATACCACAATTCATGAAAAGATCTCTTTTTACAACAGGCTCTACTTTTTACGTCAGTGTTCCAATAATGTGCTTCAGAATGTACACAATGGTGGAAAAAGACCTGAACCCATTTATTTAACAGAATTAAGCTAAACAGCTAAGCCATAAATCTGATTACAGCTCCTCTTTGTGGTTCACTGAAATCGTCTCATAACACGCCGCTCACGTCTTGTGAAAATTCAAAAAGAAAAAGAAACACACTCAAGCTTTTCCGATTTAAACAAATCTCTTTAAACACCTAAAAACATAAAGAATTGATAAAAAACGAGAGCCCGCCCCTCCCTCTCTTTCTCTGCACACTCATCTGAAGAGCAGACAGGCACAATAAGACTGCTCTTTCAGCACTGAGCCGTCGTTACATAGCTCCGTAATTATACTGATAACATACATACATAAATGCATTCAACCTCTCGCTCGGCACGGCGCACTGCCTGTGATTTCTTAATCTTCTTTCCTCTTCTCCCCTCCTCCGAACGCATGTCTTCTTTTTTTATTCTTTTTATTCCTCCCCCTTCGACTGCCATTATTTTTCATTTATAAGCAGAGTGGGAGAAAAGGAGACGATAGAGGGGAGAGAAAAGGAGGAGGAATGGAAAGGGAGAAGGAAAGAGAGATAGATGAGAATTTGAGAGAGAGAAGAGAAAAAAAAGCGCTTGAGATCTTTTTGCACTTAAACTCTTTCACTTAATGGCACTCGGAGGGATTGACGGTCGAAGGGAGGGGGCATAAAAGAGCATAAAGAGTGAAAAAGGAGAGATTAAATCATCACCATCACATCATCATCTTAAATGGCTCTCCTCTCTTTTTCTGTCACCACTGTGTTTTCTCTCCCTCCGTTAGGACACGGAGAAACCTGTGCGATCTCTCATCATCCCGTCACTCTTTTACACATTTTCATTCACTTCCTTCTTCCTTGTTCTAGCTCCTCTCCTCTTCTTTTCACCTCACCTCCTCACTTGATTTGTGTCCAAATCTTTCCCACTGTCCCCCCTCATTCCAAACCGAAGGCCCACCTTAGCATCAGATAAATGGATTTATAGACATTGGTGAATACCACAAAGCCACGATTAATGGAGTCACTGAATTAGACGAACCTGCGGGGAGCGGAGGAAGGAAGAGGTGGTGGGAATAAAATATATGATGAAAAGGGGGAGGGGGGGCAAAAGGCCAAAGTATTGTACATTATAAATGTCATGTCACTTTATGAAAGGAAAAATTGACCAAAAAAAAAAGCAGTGAATTTCAGGGAAAGGAGGGTTTCTGCCTCACAGTATCTGTGAAGGTTTGGCTAAAGGAAAAGAATAGCTTTGTCTCGTCCCACTGCTCTCTTTCTCCTTTCTGTCTGTCTCTTGCTATGTCTGTCTGTCTGTCTGCCTACCTGTTTTCCTGTCTATATCCATTCCCCATTCCCCCACCCTTCCCCTCTCCCAGGCGGCTCTCCATTCTCCGTCAAGGCGCTGTCTGTGTTTTATGGGTCCCTGTAGAACAGGGATCTTTTACAGGCCGACTGGACTTTAGAAGCCCCTCGTTTAGCAGCATCCTGCCTTAATTAAAAACCCCTTTTGTGCTTTCTGCCTTTAACAATGAAAAGGGAGAGAAAGGGAGGGAGGGCAGGGTTAGAGGAATAGAGAGTGGTAATGCAGAGAGGAAGAGATAGAGGAAGAGAGAGAGAGAGAGAGAGATGCAGGTGAATAGGAAGTGATAGGGAGACAGGCAGATAGATAGTACGGTAGACAAAGGGACGGATGGAGAGATATGGACAGAGAGAAGATAGCTGTTAATTACAACTGCCATTAACAAGGCACGAGCCAGCCTCCTCAGGGAGAGGAAGGAGGAGACGCAGGAGAGGAGAGAGGGAGGAAGGAAGGGAAGCAGGTTAGACGAAGGGAGAGATAGACGAGGAGAAACCAGGAATACAGTCATACTGTCATACAGTAACTTGTTAAACTGTATCTCTCAGTGTGTGCTGGCAAATAACTTATCTGTGTGTCTGTGTGTGTGGGTGTGTGTGTGTGTGGGTGGTGTGTATGTGAGCATCATGTATGTGTGAGGCTGTCTTTGGGATGATTGAACAGCAGAGAGCCTGCTTACTGATTACCTTCATGTAGAACAAGCTGCTATTGACTGCAGAATGACGGATGACCGTCGGCCCCAAGCGTGTGGATGTGTTTCTTGGACTGTGTGCTACTGGAGATATTTCTCTGCTATGCTATTTTACACACGTTTCCCCTCATGAACCACAATGTATTTATTTTTTTGTCCTTAAGTCTTTAACTCTCTTTTATTACCTCGTCCCGTCTTTCTCACTCTGCGCACCTCCAGCTTTGATATCTGAGAAGAAAAGAAAAGCAAATGTGACGGATGGATTGTGTGTGTACGTTTATTGAACATGTCAGGCTCAGTGAAATAAATGTATCCATCATGTGAAGTGGCAGTGAGGAAATACAACATTAGTACAAATGATTGCTGTAATTGCCTTGAACGTTGCCTAAACAGTTTTTCTCCACCGTAGCTCAGCACTTTTGCCACATGTTACCGATTTCTTGTAATATTTTCTTCCTCTTCTGCTTCTCTGTGTTCCTGTCTCACTCCCTCAGGCTTCTCTGCAGAATGTCCAGTAAGGAGCGCCACCTTGACTCCAACTGTCCGTCCTCTTACATAAAGACTGAGCCGTCTAGTCCTGCCTCCCTGACTGACAGCCTAAACCATCACTCCCCTGGTGGCTCCAGCGACGCCTCAGGCTCCTATTCGTCCACGATGAACGGCCACCCCAACGGCTTAGACTCCCCGAGCCTTTATGGGTCCAACGCAGGGCCCCTGGGTCCGGCTGGCGGCCCCGGATCAAAGCGTTACGAGGACTGTTCGTCAACGATTGGCGAAGATTCACAGATTAAGTGCGAGTACATGTTGAATTCGATGCCCAAGAGGCTGTGTCTGGTGTGCGGGGACATTGCGTCAGGGTACCACTATGGAGTGGCGTCCTGTGAGGCCTGCAAGGCCTTCTTCAAACGCACCATCCAAGGTTGGCTTCCATTTTGAATTTTTACCAATAATTATGTCTCTCTCTATGTTCTCTCCATCTCTTACTTTCCTAGGTCTACTTTATTTCTCGTCTAATTGTTACTTCCTGTTTTGTGTGTCGTCCTGTTTCAGTGGTTCTGTCGTTACCTCTTCTTTGTCAAATTGCTGCAACAGAAATTTAGTCTGTGTTGCCTTAAAACCATTTTTTTATTTTAATTCATTTTTCACTCTGAAGTGACTTTTTTACATTTAGAACACATGCACATCCACCTGAGCCATTGTACTAGATCCAGGCCATACGAAAAGAGCCTCAGGCCAGATGTGAACCCAGATTTTTATATGGTACACGTCTCCTCCTCCGTCTGCTAAGTGAGCCACCAGGACACCCACCACAATCTATTTTTTCCTTTGTCCTTCCCCATTTATCTTTCTGTCCTGCATGCACCCACACACACACTCACAAATAAGCATCCAATCAGATTCATGCATACACACCAACCCACCAGACACGCCCCTCTTTCACCCTCAACCTTGACCTCTTCTTCATCAACAGCAAAGAGTAATTTCCAGGTAGTGTTTGCGTTTCGGGATCTGGCTGCTTATGTTCACAGGAAGAGTGTTAGCTATAAGCCTGTTGTCTAGGAGATAACTTAGTGTCAGAAGAGGGTCAGAGGTTATGTCTAGGGGTCGGGAGTTCAGGTTAGGGGGGAGAGGAGAGAACGGATAGAGCAGTAATCCACATGATGAGAAGAGTACCAGGAATTAGGCTCAGTAATCCTTGCTCGTATCTTGTTGGGGCCAGGAAGTAGTCCAGGAAGTGCACAGGTATTTAGGATATCCGATTCATACTCAACCCACACTGTATGATTCTTTGTTAAACCTTAAAAGCACAAGGGTTAGTGGTAATCATAAACATAACCATCCTAATTTCACATAATTTATGCAGTATGCCGAAGATTTCACAAACATAACAAACACTGATTTGATTTATTGATGGTTTTCAAGTTTCTTTCTACAGCAAGACCAACTGAAGCAGATACATGCTAGATGGTTTAACTTGATGATAGCCAACAAGGATAAAGCTAGCAATATATAATATATACTATCGCCTCTGTAAACCCATGTACCAAAGGTACTATGTTTAGGAAACCAACAGAAGATCATTGAATTTTCTATGAAGGCCACCATGGTGCTTTTGACCTCGTTGGTTTGTCAGTTTGTAATCTTAAATTATTTGTTACATTTCTAAAATAATGAGGCCTCGTCAGTCAGCAGGACAGCCTTCGTGTCAAACTTCCAGCCATCGATCCATTGAGCCGGTTAGTCAGTCAGTCATATCAGACAGGATTCATCTATCAGCCTTTCCATCCATCCACCTATCTGTCGCTGCTTTCTTTTGCCTCCGATAAGCAGCTTTGCCGGTAAAGCCCCAGAGAGAGACAGGGAAATGTGTGGTGGTGGTGGTGGGGGTGAAAGTCTTACATCCACTAGATGGTCACCACTACCTAGAGATGACCTGTATGTGTTTATTATGGGATGAGAGATCAGAACATGGGGCAATCCTGACAAAGAGATTGGAGAACACACAAACGGGGATAAAGGTGGAGAGACACACACACACACAAAGCTAACTCATAGAATTCACATATGGACCTCCACACACATGAATAGACTGCACACACGATTCTGTAATCACTTTGTGTATAGGTTTGACCCTTAATTCATCCTTCATAGCTGTAGTGCCTAATAGTTAACCAGTTCCACATGTCTCATTTCAATTGAGGGCTTGTTAAAGGTTATACAGGTGAGCGCACAGTTACAGATTAAATACAGGAGCCCAGCAAACATATAGATATGATGCCATGTTGACAGTGGAGCCTCTTGGGAGTACGACCTTGAATAGATTTAAAGCAATGGTCTGCCCCCCTCCTCACTCGCACTCCCTTATATTCACTGTATTTGTAATCCTCCCGTTTCCTGTAGTGGACATGTTGCAGATCAGAAAGGCTGGAGTTCGAGGTTGTGGGTCAAGACTTTGGCAAAGCTAGTTACTAGCTAGGACTGACTTCACGAGAGGTTATGACGAGGCTGTGTCAAGCAAAAGGATGGAAAGCCACATTGAAATGTTCGCAAAATCACAGATTGATTCTGCCAATTAACATAATGTTTCTTTGATGTTTATTAAGAAATGGCTAATAGTCTACGCTTTATAAACCTGCACTAAACCTATATCTATCAATGGATTGACCTTTTATGAACACATTTCTGATCAATATTTGTGCTACAGTACAACGCTGAATGTTTGCTTGCATGCAGACTGAGCAGTCTTGGATCCACTGGAACAAATGGGTCATGACATTATCTTTGGCTAGCACACAAGCCAAACTCATCCACAGCTAGTGTGGCTGTGTGTTACCCCATGTGTGCGTTTGTGTGGGCTTGTGCTCATCCATGTATGCCTGTGTTTATGCACGGTTGTGTGTTAGTGTGCATATCTTGGCTGCAAAGCGGGGCCAGCCTCAGATGGGCAGCGGCAGACATATTGGTATGTTTCAACCCATTAGCCAATAAAACCGCAGGTAATCACCAAAAAAACACCTCCAGCTGGACAGGGAGGAGAGCCTGGGGCGGGAGAGGAGAAGAGAGGAGGTGTGTACACCGGTTTGGATACACAACAAGTTAAAGCAAGAATGAGAAAAGAGGAGAGAAGGGGGGAGGGTGGACTGGACACATGGATGTAGGAAGGAATTAGTGGAATGTGTGTGTTTGTGTGTGCATGTGTGTGTGTGTCGCAGCATGGAGGAAGTGGCTCTGGCAGCTGCTGTTTCTGTGGCGTCAGTCCAGCGACACCTGACAACCTGCATCTATCACTCCCTTATTGAGAGAGAGGGATAAAGGGGAGTGAGGAGGAGGAGGAGGGCAAAGTGTGGGAGAGGGAGGGATAGGGCGATGGAATGGGAAGAGGAAGGCAGCAAGAGGGATGGAAAAGGCAGAAGAGAGCAGAAAAGAGGAAGATGAGGGAGGTGATAGTCACATAGGGCAAAGGAATAAGTGAGCAGTGCAGTGAATATATACCCAGGTTTACCCTGACACCTTGTTGCATTGTTAAAACTAACTTATAAAAAGCCAAGTAAAGAAAAGTGAACAGGAGGGAGAGGCTGAACAAAGTTAGAGGTGTAACATGGGGAGAGGTAAAAACAAAGACTATGTGGGCATTCATATTACACCCTCTGCACAATGGTGGTCAATTGTCATGCAGCAGGTGGACATTCACACACATCTCAAAGGAGATTGCAGGGGATTTGAGGCCCTCGGATATCCTTCCTCACTCACACCAACACACTCACACACACACACACACACGCACAAACTCACACGTTATACATAGAAGGCTCCAAGAACCTCTCTGCTCTAAGCCCACCCCAGTGCACAATAAGACACATAAAGACAGATGTAAAGACACACACACACACAACCAGAGCTATACCATTCTGATATAAACCCTTATTTTCTAATTCCTACCATATACCCCCGCTATGAGGGAGGATGTTTATGTCTGAGCATACAGAGAGTATACAGCCAGATAACACAGACAGGCCTATATCACACCTTTGCTGTAATGTAGGCCTACCAGACCTGCTCCTTCTTTAACAGTCCATGATGTCAAGTACCTTTAATACAAATATAATGGAAATAAAGTCTATGGCACTTGAGATACTTTATATGCAAGTCTGACAAATATCCTTATATCTGTCCTAGGTGTCATTTTAATAATATACAAATAAGATTCATTATGATTATTGCCTACTAACGCCCACTTTCACTGTAGCACTCAGCATATGTTATCACATTTAGCCTCCTTGCTACCAGCCCCATAAGTGGCTCTTCACTGCAGTTATCCATTTAGCCTGTTTAGCCCTGCACTAACAAGGCTTTTAACTGACCATCCATTAACCATGTCATTAGCACATTTAGCCTTAATGCTAGGGAAGTGTCCCCCTTAATTGCTGAATTAATCTGCTCTTTCTGTATCATCAGCATGTAAAGGTTGGGTGTGAGCTAACTAGTCCCATTAGTGGCGTCCATTAGACTATGAGGGGCCATTCCCCTAGCATTTAGCATGTTTAGCCTTTACTTTAACTAACAGGGCCTGTTAATGAGCATCTTGTTGCCTATTAAGGAGTGTTAGCGCATTTAGCCTTTTCCCAAGCTAACTAGCCCCCTTAATCAGCGCAGTAATGAGAAAACATCCTCTCTACAGCAGCAGTCAATAGTAATCACTGTTTACTCTGTTTCAGAGGGAGATGCATTGGCTTGCTGGGCTACTGTAATTGTCAGATGGGCATGGGAGGAAGGTTCACATCTTAACACAGCTTAAACTAGATGAATAAACCTTCCTGAACAAATACACATTTAAGAGCAATTCTTTAACAGTCCAAACTGTTTAGACGAATCCATAACTGGGCTCTGCTTTGAGCCGGGTGGAAGCAAATTACTAAGTGGAGGAAATGAGCAGAACTGGAGGAGAGAGGAGTTGAAAATAAGAAAACAACAGCACACAAGAAAAGAGGAAAACAGGAGGCAGAGTAGATGGTCAGAGTTGGAAAACAGTAAAAACAAAGGCTATGACAATATAGAAGCAGGAAGTAGAAAGAGATGGGTACGAATGGTTTTAGAGAGATAAACCACTCCATTAAGTATTAAATATATTATAGTTGGGAATTAAGTTCTCCTTAACAAAGAGACAGAAACAATGAGGTCGTCGACTTTTCAAGGTAAAAGTGGTATTAGCCTCTAACACACTTCAGGTGTGTTGTTTTAGTTGGCAGAGTTGTTAAGTTAATAGACTTATCAGCTGATAGTGTAAGCCTCGGCTCTGCACCGGTGTTGGCGTCAGTGTGCTGCAGCTTGTCACGCAACCTCAGCTTGCTGTAGCTGTGCCATATGCACATATATGTAGACCCATGCAACACAGACACATACAGTATCATCACACTGTTCTTATGCCAGTTTGGATGCATTAATTAAAGGATCATGCACTAATAAAGTTATTCTGATGATAATGTACTTTAAATTGGCACAATGCCAACACAGGAATAATTTAAGGTCAAAGGTCAAGACCAAGGTGTCTATGTCAATACTCTTAAATGGTAATCTTGTTGTATACTAACCTCTTTTTTACATGCACAACTTTTTAATTCTGTATATGTCTATTCATTCCTCTAAACTGTATTTGTATGCAGCTGCATGTGCAGGGTACAGGTGTCTAACAGGTCGTCTGCTGGCATGTCTGCTGATGTATCCGTCTAAAATGAGACCTTTCTTTCTCTCTTCCTTCAACATGTTTACATACAGGCAACATTGAGTACAGCTGTCCAGCCACCAACGAGTGCGAGATCACCAAGAGGAGACGCAAGTCGTGCCAGGCCTGCCGCTTCATGAAGTGTCTGACTGTGGGCATGCTGAGGGAGGGTAAGGGAAAAGGTCTCTTCCTTATCTTTCTCTGTTAACCGTGTTACATGTAGCATTTTAAAATCTATTTAATATGGTTATTTATTTGGTTAATGGAGGTCTTTGCTGCTAATTTGACCAACTTGTAGCGGCCTTAACGTCCCATCATGCACCACTGCGTTTAACTTTGCAAGTGATCTGCTAGTTGGAAAAATAGGCCAGCTTTCCAAATATGGTGTCATTGGTTTACAGTTAATATGTAATTAAAGAAAAACAATGATTTATTGTTGTTGAACGATGCTACATGTAACACTTCTAAGAAATTGTTGATACTCCTTTCTTCACTTAAAGGATTGTGATCTTTTTCTATTTGCATCATGCATACCTTTTTTATCCTCATATGTGTTTATGGCTCTGTTAATCTCTTTGTCCTTCCTCGTGTCTGTCATCTTATTTCATCGTCTATTTCCCTGTGTATGTTCACTTTTACTACCCAGCACTATTTGTTACACACAATATTTGCTGAGGAGAAGTGTACATGGGAAGACCCACACCCAGGAACTGAATGTGCCCATGTTTCACTTTAACTAAATGAGATAAATACAGGAATTACAAAATAATTGCAGCCCTCAAACTCAGCCGGTTTTGGGGGTGAAGAAAAGGTAAAAGAAAAACAATAGATATGATGCCCCCTCACCGCTCTGATTAAATACACTCACTCTCTCATTTTCACACTCCCTCGTTGCCTCTGCCTCTTTCTCTCCTGCTCGTCTCCCCACCTCTGACCTTTCTACTCCCACTGCACTTCCAACGATGAAAGGAGGGAGAGGAGTCGCGAGGGATGAAGAGGAGGGCCGATAGAGAGAGAGGCATGGTGGGAGGAGGGGGAGACGGGAGAAAACCAGGGGGAGGAAGGGAGGGAGAATAGATTGATTTATAGGAGCAGAGGAGAGGGACCAGGGGGAGGATGAGAGGCAGGGGGAGGATGGTTGAATGAAGCAGAAAGTGTGTGAGAGAGAGAAAGGAGAAGAGAGGAGGGTCAAGGTTGTAATTGATGGGAGACCTGGCCTACGCCCCCTTCCTTACAGTGGTCAGGGAGCGTGCCTCTGCCGACGCCTGGCAGCCCTCCCTCCATCCATTCCTGTCTCCATCTCTCCCTCCAGTTCTCCCACTCAGTGTTATTATACTGTTTCTGTTGCTCCTTCTCTGCCTTTTTTATCCATCTGTACTCCATCCCTCCTTTGCTGCCACAAAACACATCCGCAGCTGCTGCTTTTAACACTCAAACGTTATGTGAATCCATATCAGACTGAGGAAGACAGTTGTAATAAAAACAAGTACCTGACAAGCTGATGAGGATTTATGGTGGGACAACACCACATGAGCAATGTTACATTTCCCCCCATGGCTGCAATGAACTGATAAAAACATATAGAGCATGAATTTAATCCACAAAAGGATGACATAAAAGCATTTCATGGGACATTTTACACATAAACATGACACAAGGACTAGCTGGAACTTTGCAAACTACAACTATGACAGTGTTGATATAATTATTTTAGCTTAAATTACAGTAAAAGATTTTCCTTCAAGGGATAAATTGACTCTTTGTTCTATAAACAGCAAATTAAAAGTAAGGATAACTTCAGTGCAGTAAAATTTGGAGGTTCAGACACTTAAACACACACACCCACAAAAATTAAAACACATCACTGCCTCCAACAGCCCACATTTTTACTCTACTGCACAAACACGCTCATCTCTCTCTCTCCTGTCTTTCTCTACTTCCCTCTCTCTTTTGCACACACACACAAAGACACACACATTCCCAACAAGCTGCTGTCGTAGCGTTTGTTCTCCCAGTCGATCTGACATCGGCAGAACCCATGTCTCATCTCCTGTTTTGTCTGGCGTATGTGTGTGTGGCCACAAACACTGACACACACACACACACGTGTAAGTGCATGTATTATTGGCAGCTCCAACAGTCTCACAATCCACACCGCTCAGGATGCATCCTCCTTCTGGACACAGACACCACATCGCTTTGTCGATAAACTCCAAACAAAGCCGACATTTGCAAGATAATGTTTAGTTTCCCTTTTAAAATCACTTTTAAAAACATTTTATTTGTTTAACAATGTGTGGACAACATGGGTGGATATGCTATTGATTTTAACCCTACAGGTTTGTCCACTAAGCCATAAGAGAGCAAAACTATAGCTGCATTTTGTTTCCGCTGCTCCTCTGCTCCACACACATATATCATGCACACGCACACACATACCGAGGGTTACATATATATACATCAACATGACAGACCACAGCCACCCCATTTGTTGTGCTGGGTGTGAATTTAATACAGGGGGCTCTGCTCTACATATGAATAAGGGTCATTTGGAAAATTGATACACCCATTTTCTTACATTTTCTCGCTTTCACTCAAACTGGGAAATTTGAAAAAGATCAATACCAGTACAAAGGAGCTAAATGTTCCTTTCACCTTTGCCATTATCTGCTGGAAATATCGGTTCATGATTTATAATGTTTGGTCAGTTTTTAAAAACAACTACATGCTGCAGATACATCAGGTGCATCATGGTAAACGTGGTTTCAGTCCACAGTCCTGTGCACACACAACATTTAAGAACACTGCCTGCTGTGTTTCATGCTTCCCTTCTGGGTGTAAGCATCGTTGCAGCAGAATTGCAAAGATGATAATGGTAAGTGGCTAGATCAGTTAGCATCAGAGCTAACTTTGGTTGTCAGGGGCTCGCTCACGGGAGAAAGGTGAAGATAAAGTGGTAAGGGTGGAGTGAGAGTGGGGTGGAGGACATAGGGCTGAATTTGTGTGAGTGTGTATGTGTGTGTGTGTGTGTGTGTGTAGATGCTGTAGTTTACCCCTTAGGGCAAGATCTGCCTCAAATTAGCTTTGTCGCCCTGGGAGACAGAGAGGGTGAGATGAAGAGCAAGCGAGGCAACAAGGAAGTGTGTGTGTGTCTGTGTGTGTGACGTAAAGAGAGAGGAGGACGAGAGGCCAGGGGGTCAGTAAATCAACTCCGAGTGGAGCCTTTTCTTTACATGTTCTCTTAAACACACTCCTGATCGTGTGAATACGCACACACACACACACACACACACATCGCAACCTGTGTGAAAACATTGAATGTTTCTCGCCCAGAGGAGAGCAGAGCAGTAAACGAGCGGAGGGGGGTAAACTGAAGGAATGAACGAACGCGGGGCTCCCACCCACCCACCAATATGTAGCAGCTAATTTCTGGAGCGAGGCAATTAAAAGGCCTGACTGTATTATGAGAACTTCCCCTCTGGCAATGGCTGTCTGTCCATTTTTAATGAGGTCATAATGATGCGTCAGCTGAAGACCAAAAGGTCACAGGGGCGGGGCTTTAATCTGCCAGGAGAGAGGGGAGGGGGAGTGAGAGAACAGTGGCATTATTGTAGGTAAAAAATTGGATGAAAAATAACAACACAGGGAAACGTTCCAACGGTTCTTAGCAATTTTATAACCTCAAAAACATAATCTATTTTCCAGACAAGTTAAAATACTGCCAACAAGCTGTGTTAATTACACTGTAGATGTCACAGTTATTTCTATAATACCTATCTGGCAAGGCAGGACGGACATAATGCATTCAATTGAGCCGTAATGCGTAGAATTGTCATGAACAGAATACAAAACACAGATCAGACATTTGAACATAAAAGCTTTGGCAGAGGCACACAGTCACAGGAGCCAGCAATATTCAGTATGCATGTATATTGTACATATGGTCTTATTGACAGACTTGCTCCCTTACAACACCGCAGCTTTGATGATGGCACGTCTGATGAATCATGGTTAAACACACAGAATGTGTTGAATCCTAAACCAAAGCCTCTGTCTCTATATTGCCGTAAACGGCCAGCTGGATTCAGATGGTAGACTACTACAGAGACCACGGACTGCAAATATAAACCTTGGCATGCTGCCCTAAACTCACACACACACACTTAAAGCTCATGCCAACTTTGGCCGTGCTCCCCACGGCCTCAAAGACCTAATGAGTGAGATCGGGTGGAAGGCCCCAGTCTGTGTGAGTGTCGGTGTGTGTTGGTGTTTTTATACAGCTGGTAGTCTGCGTCATAACCCAACCATCCTGACTGCAGCTATCAGATCTTATTGCTGCACACACATGCAGCCATAAACACAATCAAGACGACTAGCCGGCACATTTTCATGCCAAATACACCAAGACAATTTGTTTCACATATAGGACACATTTCTTAAAAGGTATGTACAAGAAAGTAAAGAATGAAAGTAGAGAATGACTGCAGGGGGAGAGAGAGCGAGAGATGGGGAGAGGGGAGCAGACAAGAGCAGAGGACGGGGGAAACAGAGGAGGAAAGCGCCAGACAACTGGTGGCGTCTGGTGTTCCCCCAAGGGAAACTTGTAGCTAAATCTGGCCCTGTAGCGTCTGTCCTGAGCGAGTGTGTGTGAGTGGCATCTGGTTGCATCCCGGCTAGAAAGGAGCGATAATGGAAATACTGTGACGGGTGATCTGCCTAAGTGGTCCGCTCTCTTTCACATACACTTTTTTCTTTCTGTTGGTCTTGGGAGGAGAGGAGATGTGGCAGGACGACAGGGATCAGAAGACTCAAACCAAATGTTGCTGTAGTTTTCAGTGTGACATTTCACAATAGACAACTCCAGTATGATTGACTTGAATGTGGTGCTTTGCTGTCTCATGAGCTGATAACAATTAATTATACTGTGTTAGCCAATGTTAGCTAATTCAAATAGTCTGAGTAAATAAAGTGTAACCTTGTATTCTCATTCCAAATTGTGATATACACACTACAGCTTAAAGGGGGGGTATTATGCTACATTTTTTATTTCACTCTGTGATACCTGTAGAGTAGCTAAGCATAATTTACAGTTAAAAACAAAGAAACCCCGCCCCTACATGGCCACTTTCTTCTGATTGGCCAGCTCTCTGAAGCCTGTGTAGAAAAAACAGTGTGAAACCTGGCGTTCACAGCAGCCTGCATACTGAGCTGAGAAGCCTGGGGATTACTCCAACATACTTTTACCTACAGATTTGAAACATCACCCACGTTTAGTCTGGACATCCAACATTGTAACATTATACATATGTCTTAAAATTAGAAACAGCATAATACCCCCTCTTTAATAAATGTATCGATGTATTTCATAAACAATGCTTTAAACGAATAGGTGCCATTATCGTAGTTAAAGCAACACTTTTGATGGACCTCACATGGCCTTACACACATGCCCACATGCTCACAAACACACACACATATTCACACACCAGTGACAGCCACCTGCCCGCTGCCTCAGGCGGTGCTGTTCTGATCTGTTCTGGTCTAAACAAACGTCACTGCATGACACTACACACACTTTCCTCTTAACCTCCCCTCCACCCCTCCCACATGCTCTCTTTAGCTTTCTGTCTTTCTTTAAGCTCTCTTGTGTCAAGTTTTTATTCTGAACATTACATTTATACCGACGTGGAACAACTAAAATCTTGACTCTTTAGACTTACATGATTTCTTCACAGTCTGAACCAACATCTAATACAAGAAAATCACAAAATAGTCTGTATTCTGGCTTCGTTGTTTCTATAGAGTGTAGGTTTCTTATTTCTAACTCCTCTTCACATGCTCAAGATTCAGATACACACACACACACACACACACACACACAGTAGATTTAAAGAGGTCTGTTGTCCCACCCAATCTACTCAGCCATCAGTTCTTAAACCCACATAGGAAAACCCTTTATGTTATTACATCAACACTGTGGTTTTACACACACACACACACCACACACACTCTGGCAAACATAAGGTGATAACCTGGTCTAAGGTGGAAGACAGACTTCAACCCTGTTACAACTTCAATTACCATAAAACTCTGCTCTCTCTCTCTCTCTCCCTTTCTCTTTCGCTTTCCCGTGTCTCTGCCACTCTAAATGCTCTCTTCCTCTTTTGTCATCCTTCTCTCTCTCTCTCTTCTTGCTGTGATCAACAGAAATCTATCATTTCATTTGTCTTCCTACTCCTCTCTCCACTCCATCCCTCACTCCTGTTTGGCTCGCTCTTTCGTTCTCTCATTCTCTTATCATATCATTGACCATCTGAAATCAATCCATTTGTGTCTTTCTCTCCCCTTTTCCTCTTTTTCCTCTCCCCTCTTCCTGTCGCTTCTCTCTTCAAAAGCACTTAGGTGTCAAAGGCATTTCAATCGCAATCCCTCAACTGTTAAAACACACACACACACACATATGCTGACACAGAGTGACGCCAGGGCCGTGTAAAATCTATGCTGATGTGATCAGTGCAGATCGTGCTATCGACAGGCAGCAATATTCCCACGATAGGAAAGATTCACCTTCATCACTGTCACTGTGTGCGTGTATGTGTGTGTGTGCGTGTGAACACCATATGACCTAAATTGTACAACACTGACACTAGTAGAAGCAGTAGACTGAGTAGAGGTGCACTGTTAGTTGACATAATAATTAAAGGATATAATTAAGGTGTATAACCTCTGTGGATTCCCTCTCTTTCATGGATCTCCCCCTTTCTCTCATTATTCTATTCCTTTCTCATTTCCCTTTATTAGCCCTCTCTTCATCCCCCTTTTCTCCCCCATTTTTCTTCTTTTGTTTACTAGCCCATCATTTACTTCCCCCTGCTCTTATTTCACAACTACTGCTCTCTACTCCTCTCTGCTCTGTTCTCCTTTTTCTACACGTTTTATCATAATCCTACTTTAAAGCATTTAAATTTTATTTCTTTTCTCAAGCCTTTTTAATCGATGTCTTGCCCATCCCTTTTCCATTATTCTGTCCCTCTCCTACCTTTTTTTATCCTAACATTTCCTCCTCTCCTTATACCCCTTTCCTCTCCTCTCCTCGTTCCTTCCCTCCTCTCCTCTCGTGCCCATTCTTTACGATGTGAAGGCTCATTTGTTAAGAGGAGTTAGAGCTCTCTCGCTCTCCCCCTAGCCTCCTCCTGTCTCTTTTTTGTGGGCTTTGGAAATATAATTTTCAATTTTTAATTTGATTCATTTAGATTTGATCATTAATCAGTGCTGAGAGAGAGTTAATTTGGTGGAAAATAGATGAGGTAGTTAGAGAGGGCTCTTTATAAAGTGAGCTCAGCGCAGTCTGGGTCTTTTAGGTGTACAGAAGAGAGAAAGAGGAAAAAATTGAGAGTCTGTGTGCGATAGAGGAAATGTGTGTGTGCAGTGCAATGTAATATCAGACAGTGTGTACATTCATTTTTGTGTCAGAATGAGCAGACTGTCAACATCAACCACTCTTAATTTTGAACTTTACTTTGAAAATCACTTGAATTACTGCTTAAGTTGAAATGCTTCCACTGATAACATTTGTTCTTCTGTTTAAAAACCATGCTGCCTATTTGAATTAGAAGCATGTCTATTGGTGCCACCTGTACTTTCTTTTAGTTTACCATACAGGTTGAAATTGAATCAAACATCCACCCTTACCCCCCTTTCCGCTGTCCTCCACCTTTTCTATCTCTGCTATGTTCCTGCTCTCTCTATCTTCCTCTCCTCTTCTGACCAGCCACTGACCCAGCAAGTCACTGAGCAAGCTGCTTGTTGCAGTTAAACCCAAAACACAACATGAAGATGTGGGTTAGAGAAGCATGGACTGTGTGTGAGTGTGTGTGTGTGTGAGAGAGAAAGCAAAGAGTGGGTGTGTGAGTGCGTTTGTACCCCCCGGTGTTAAGAGTTTCTTGACCGTTTGCTGACACTGCCTCCCCCCACTGTACCTGGACTGTCAGCCCTTCTGTCTACCTATTCCTGTCTCTCTCTCTCACACACACACACTGAGATGCATGCCATGTTCAGTTCACTTGGTTGACTGCTGCCAGGGCTGGTTTGAGGTTTCTAAACGACTATATTTCCATAATAAAATGTTTACACTCAGGTCACTGTAAGATGCTTTCAGTACAAGCTGGTGCAACAAAGTGCACATGTACAAAACACAAATAAAACAGGGAAACATGCTTTTATAAACACTTTCATATGCAGACAACTAAAGATAACATGCTCGCTGACGTTTCTGCAGAAGGATGTCTTTCTGTTAAATCTCTGAGGTGTCTTGTTAAGCCCGTGGTCAGCACATTTTTCTGAGGATTTAAATCTCTTTATGTTAGCAAATCTCTCCCTCGCATCCCATCCCCCCTGTCCATATTCTATATATTTAAGACATCCACATATTGGACCTCTTTCTTGAGCTATTCTGCGACAGCCATGTTGGATCTCCTCCACAAATAGCTTAGGGTTAGTTTGGAAACATCTGACAGCCCTTTTGGATTCCTCCTTTCCTTTCCTCTCCTCACTTCTCCTCTTCTCTCCTCCTCCGGGGCACATGACACCTCTGTCTTCCTTATCCATCTTTAAGTGGTAACCACGGTAACATCCAATCCCTTGAGAGATAGGCCTAATTAAATTAGGACTCCTTTGTGTCAATTAATTAACGAGACAGAGAGAGAGAGAGACAGAGATTGGGGAAGAGACGGGGAAGGAGTCAGAAAGCCAGAAAGACAATGAGAGAGAGAGAGAGAGGTGCTTTGCTCAAATGGTGTCGATAAATTAGTATTGTTGTAGAGTAAAAGATGCACGCCAGTTTATAAAGCTTGACAATTACATAAAAGGGCTTACCTGCATATCAGACACACATATGTACAAAGTGCATGCACTGCAGAAACGGACTGTTATAACCAATTCACACCCAGAACTCATATATATAGTCTGCCTCCAGTCCAAACTTTTTCATCTCTCCTACTCCACAAACTCCTTTCATTTCCCCTTTTTCCCCACTAGTAGATTTGTAATTGTACTTGCCTTTTTTATTAAGTAGTCAAAAGGCATGCACAGTGTCTTGATACACTTCTTCCTTCTTTTCTTGCAGGTGTTCGTCTGGACAGGGTTCGTGGTGGAAGACAGAAGTATAAGCGCCGGATAGATGCAGATAACAGTCCATACCTGAACCCACAGCTGGCTCTGCCTCCCAAGAAGCCATGTAAGAACACACACAAACTGTGACTGCTCACTGTATATGTAACAGCCCTTTTCTCTCAGAGGTTGAGCAGGAATTTGCTTACTATCCACTATCTACAGTGGCTCATATTCAAAGTCAAACACAAATTGACATGTGCTACAGCAGCATCACTATGTGAAGGCAGTGTTCATGTGATGTGCCGAAGAACAAGGAAGTGCCTTTCCATCCGTCTCTTTCCTAATGGAGACAGTTGGACGGTAAAACCATTTAAACACACAATCAGACACACAAACACACACACACACACACATAAATAGACACGGTAGTGAGAAGCCCATCTGTTTGAGACCAAGTTTATCTCCCTGCCTCTACGGCTACCAGTTTGGGGTCATAACATTTTATACGTGTAATATTTCACTATAAAGGTATTCATTTAGCTCCGGCTGGATTGGCTGCATTTTTTAAAGAATAAAACCATTGCCAAAGCCTGATGATTGAAAAATTAACAAGGGAGAGAGTGAGAGTGACTGAGAGACAGGTGAACAGAGAAAGAGAGAGAGAGAGTGAATCAAAATGGGAACATTTCTCAGAGAGAGAGAGAGAGAGCAGGGGGAGGGAGGGAGAGGAAGGAAGGGAAGGGGACCAGCCAGAACCCTAATCCGGATTAAATCCAATCTGGCAACCACATCAAACTAGAGTTAGCTCTTTAGCTAACCGTCTGCTCACACACATACACACACACACTCATGCAGTGCAGATTGAGCAGTGTTTAGCAGCTTGGTCCCCAAAGCCCATTTTGCTTAAAGCTGGAGCATATTCTGCTTTAGGCCAATATGCTGAATGGCTGCACGACAGCTTACCGGGACTTCTGCACTACTAATCATTGAAATGATGGGATAATACAAACGTGTGTACACTCTGTGTTTGCAATTATATTGTATTTGTTTGCATACACACAGCATGTGTGTGTTCCGGGAAACTGGATGCTTGATGAACATGCTATTCACCACTTTCCATGTAACTGGATGAGTGAAATTTAACTACTGAGTTTTTTTATTGAGGATTTTTTAGAAGAGTAATTTCCTGGAAACCCCATTAACCACCAAATAGTTATGTATTAAATCCCTAGTTTAAATCATTTCCTCAAATATATGTATAAACAAATAGCTCTCCAATCTAAAGCCAAACCAACACTTGAAAAACAAAAATATAAGCTTATAATAGACTTCCTCCCTCTCTCTTGTTCTTTTTCTCTCACTCACAGTCAATACACACAAAAATCTTTCCGTCCCCCTGTCTCTCTCTCTCTTTCAGATACACGCACACAGCCTATCTATCTGTAGCCCAATCCCCAGCCTCAGCGTCCCCATTGATTGTGTGAGAACAGAACAATAGCCCAGGGTTTGGAAATGGGCTTCCATTGATTCTAATTAGGGAAACATTAAATAAGATTTACCCACAGATACTGCAGTGTGACTGGGATTGGTTTGGCTCAAACGACCCTGGAGCTGGAGCTAGGGAAGAGGATGGAACGAATATATATATGTACAAGTGTGTGTATTTGTGTGTGTGTGTGTGTGTAACAGAATTGGGGGAGGACAGTGTTAGATCAATACACAACTCATCCCCCCAACTCTGTTTCACTCCCTCTTGCTGTTTATCTCTATCTAGCTGTCGCTCTCTCGACTCTTCCTGTCTGTCTTTAACAATCTGTCCATGACTCTATTTCTACCTGTCTGTCTTCCCCCATTTTTTTTCTTCCCTTATTCCTCCCTCTCTTTATCTCCATCCCTCGCTCCTCTCTTGCTCTTCAATCCTCTGTTATTATTCCCATGCTTGATTAGTCAGTGGATTAATTTGGAAGCAGGGTATCAGTCTGTTACTAATGGGCCATAGAGATCTCATCACCACATGTCACCATTACCAGCTGAGCTGTTTGGCTTTCAGAGTTATCTTTCCCTTCTGTACGTATCAGCAAAGCTTCTTAAGGCTGTGATACAAAAAGACAGCATTTGGGGCAACCTGAATCGCCAGCAGTGATTGCCTTTAATCACACCTTGAAGCATCCTCTAAACTGGAAACCTTTCAATCATTTTTATTCATCTTTAGTCCTGCCAAATTAAAGGCATCAAATCAATTATCTACTGCTTAATTGATGGGAAAATCCTCAGGAAATGTAGGCAATGCGTTTTAGTCAATCATCCTCTTATTGGATCTTTCCACTGCATATATGAATTGCTGTTAACCTGGAAACTTAAAATGTGTGTATACTATATTATACAATACACTGTATGCAATGTTGTTACACTGTCAACATGTTTTTTAGATCATGTCAAATGTCATATGTTAGTGTGTGCATTATATCTAAATTAATTTGTGAGTATGCTGCAACGTTTTGTGTTGATTTGATGCAATATGCATGTTTTTTTCTGCTAATCTAAAGGTCATGTCAGCTGCTTTTTTGCTATATGGGGAAATACATTTAAGCATATCTGTTATCTATCCAGCCATGTTATAAGGCATGTGACTGGGTTTTTTTTTTTTTACACCAGATTGGGTAGAACAGCTTGTAGCCTACTATGGCAAAAATTCACCATCTCTCTGTCTCTGTGTCTTTCTCCTTGTCTGGTGGTCATGTCAGTTGCCTTTGGCTGCCTTGCAGATAACAAAATCGTCTCTCACCTGCTGGTGGCCGAGCCAGAGAAGATTTACGCCATGCCTGACCCAACAGTACCAGACAGCGACATCAAGGCCCTCACTACGCTGTGCGACCTGGCGGACAGAGAGCTGGTGGTCAACATCGGCTGGGCCAAACATATCCCAGGTAGGGAGAAAAAAAACTGCTGAACCCTGACTTTCACACTGAACCTACCCTGACTCCACGATGTCGCACAATCAAACACACAGATACATTTTTTTTTTTCCAATTCCAGGGAATGGAAGACTTCATACACACCCACACACATACAGGACATACACACACACACACACACACACACACACACATGTGGTGTGCGACTTGGCACAGAGAGTCCAAGGTTAGTCTAGTTCAGGCACACTTACATACATACAAGTACACCTGGTGCTAGGGTGTGACCTTTCACCCTAATCCTTGCACTCAGACAGCCTGACCTGTTGACTCCTCCAGCAGACCAACCAAATGGCCTCACTTATATCGCACTTTCATACACACACCTTCGCACACACACACAAGCGCATACATTGTGACCTTTTGAACCAACAATCCAATCCCCTTACCTTCGACCCACGTATGTGTGTGTGGGTGTGTTTGTGAGTGTGCCTGCAGTCACTGTACCATGGATACGACAAGCCCCTTTGAAACCACAGCTTTACCTTAGCGGTCTAATTGTAAGTACTGAAACTAAAAGTCACTGTCACAGAAATATCTGTGGGACTGGTAGAAATAAGAGAATGGTGTATCGATAAATTACACAAAACATAACATGTTCTATTTAGCCTATAGTGCATCAGCATCCCTCTGCAGGTTCATCACTAAAACAGTACGATGTAATCTAATCTGCTTAAACTAACCCTTGTCTCCTAATCTGTTCAAAATTGGATCTGGGCTACAAGAAAAATGGCCGATACATTAAAAACAAAAATAGTGAAGATGTAAGAGAGGAAAAGAGCAAGATTGATATTGACGAATGCGTCCTGCCGTAAAAGCTGAAATGAAGAGGAAGACAGGGAGCCAGACGTATGAGAGGAAGAGATGAAAGCTATAATCTGGTTTTGGTTTTAGTGAGGGAGCCTGCTGTGACAGCACTGAGGAAGGAATAGTGGTGTCTCAGATTAACACAGATTAGTGCAAAGATTAGTCACAATGACGGCAGGAAATATGGTTATAGAATAGAATACAATAGAAAAGAAAAGCGTAGAATAGAGTAGAATAGAATTAGCCCTGCTGCCACAGCTCAGATAGTATAGGGGGGGTGTAAAAGCATACGGTGAAACACCAGATTAGAAGCGTAAATACCACTCAGTCATGCTGCGTAAATCTATAACAATAAAGTCAATGGCGTTGGATAACAGGATCTCCAAATGATATATTTTATATTTTATCAATAAATGTGAAAATAACAAAGAGAAAGAGAAAAAAAGAGATGGAGAGAGAAAGAAGAGGAGAGATGGGGATATACATTGCTTCTTGTTAGTGTATTGATCTATGTGCTGCTATATGGGCAGTAAGCAGACATATATATTGATCCATACACCAAATATAGCTCTTTGAATATTTATTTTCTGCTCTCAAAACAACATATAGCCTCATTCCAGTACTGTTTCCTATCCTCTAATCTCCCTGACCTGCCTTTTACTCCTTTTCGCTTTCTCTTTTAATCCATTTATCCCTCTCTCCTTCCTTCTCTGTCTCTCTCTTTTCACCTACTCTATGTAACACACACACACACACACACACACACACACACACACAAGAGGAACTCACAGACGGACAAATGTACACTCAAAACACACGATGTATATTTAATGTATTGTTTTGCATTTGGCCTTCCTTTTCCTTTGCTCACTACTTTTACAAGTGAGTAGAGTGAGTTAGCCTGGTAATGTGCTGAGCTGTGTGTGTGCGTGTGTGTGTGTGTGTGCGTGCGTGCGTGCGTGTGTGTTGCTTTCTGTGTGGATGGAGCGCAACGATTGCCTGGCGGAGGAGAGAAGATGGCGTGATTAGATGAACGAGAAAGGCAATCCACTGCTCACACAGAAAGATAGAACTCTTCATCTTCCAAGTGTGTGTGTGTTCGTGTGTGTGTGTGTGTGTGTGTGTGTGTGTGTGTGTGTGTGTGTGTGTGTGTGTGTGTGTGTGTGTGTGTGTGTGTGTGTGAACACTTTATGAAATCGTCATTGTTTACAACACTGAACACTGATCTTATACGTGCACTCCCGCACATACACACACATACAAACATACAAACCTGTACACACAGAAGGTGATCTACTGTTCACTCAGGATTGAAAGGATTGTCAGAAAGAAATACATCTCAACATTCTTTATCAGCCTCTTACACCCCACACACACATACACACACACACACGCACACACACACACACGCAGACACACACAAAGGCAACCAATAAAGAGTCTACAATGACTTAATTCTTGAATAGAAGAGAATAGAATAGACCTGTTAACCTTTTTGTAGCCGTCTTGTTTCACATCTTGTCAATTGTGTGTGAATGGGAGTGTGTGCGTTTTCGAGTGTGTGTGTGCGTGTGTGTGTACATGTGAACACAAACGCTCACGTCTTGGCTCGCCATGGTACAGTAATTTTTTTAATCAAATTGATGGAGAGAGACAGAGAAACAAAGAGAAAAAAGACAGGCAGAGAGAGGAGAGGTGAAGCCAATTTATGCTTCATGATATGGCTGCGCAGCGCTGCATACACACACACGTACGCGCACGCACATACACGCACACACAGGCTGCTAACAGTGGTAACAACGTGTCAAGGCGAGCGCCAGGCAGCTAATTTGAAGTCATTAGATGTCTGCCGTACTGGCAACAATTTGTTACGCTCACACACGCACAAACACACACACACAAAAACACATCACATACACACACTGAGTTAAGAGCCGTCTGCGGATAGCGAGGAGGCTAAATTGTAAACTAATTTAAACATCACTCAGCGTTAGAGAGGCTGCCTGCAAGACAGGCCCCCGGATAACAAGGCTAGGCTACGTGCGTGTGTGTGTGTCTGAGTGTGTGTGTAGCTAGTAGCGTTTGACACACAGACTCGCCCAACCTTAGAGACTTGTGACAAAACACACATATCTCTTTGATTGGTTCTTTTATTCTAAAGCCATGTGGGCATGTGTGTGTGCACGCTCATTTCCATACTGATATGGCCTATATGCAAACATTTGATATGTCATTAGGAGAGGAAAATGAGGTTTCAGACAGTGTGTGTCTCGTGTTTCCCACCAGGAATGGGACTCTAACACACGCGTGCACCTCGCAAATGCACGTCTGTTTCAAAGAGAGAAATGAAAGCATGCAAACACATAAACACTAACAAGTTTTAGAAGCCTTTTTGCTGATTCAAACTGTAGAAAACGCATACACAAGTGGCCACACACATACGCACAGAAGATTAAGTATATAAGCAGTATACTTTCACACTCAGGAAACTGGGTATGTAGACATTTTGTAAGGGTTGTTATTGAGAGGCCAGGAAAGGCTTTGGTGTCCAATTATAAGGATTAGTAAAGAGACAATCTTAATGTAATAGTTTTCAAAGAGACAACTTCAGATGCATATTAGGCTGCATGTCATAGTAGTGAGTGTGTGTGTCAGAGGAGGAACGAGGAGCGGTCAGGTGAGAGGAGGAGGAGAACAGCAAATATTTAAACAGGAGCGAATGAGAGAGTGAATTAAGAGAAAGAAAGAGGCCATTCAAAATGAGCCATTTATCTGTCTGTAGAATTAGTCTTTTCATCCTCTCCTTTCACTTCTCTTACTCCTCCCTCATCCTCTCTCTCTCTCTGTCTCTCTCTCTCTCTCTCTCCATAATAACTAAATGACTACCGGGCAGTCATGCCAGCAGCTCTTATCTCGACTTGCGGACACAAAAGGGAAAGACAGACAGGCGAGCACTTGACTTGACGAAAAGAGCAAGGAACGAACAAATGAATGAATCAACGAATAAGAGGCAGAACCTATAACACAGTCTATTTTACCAGAACCAGGGGCCTTGCCATTAGTGTTTTTTTATGACCCCTCCCCCATTCTTTCTTTATTCAAGAAAGAAATTGCTCTCGGGCCGCCCCCCACTTCCCCTCCACTATTCTCTTCCTCCTCTATCTCCTCTCACTTGCTCTTTCTTTTCTTATAGTCTCTCTCCCTCTCTTCCTTTCGTTCCCCTTTCAATTTTGACACTCAGGATAAGCGGTCTATGTGTCGGCAGTAACGCAGTATGATTGAGCTGTAAAAATGGGGGAAGGGAGGTGGAGGGGGGATTGCTGTCTGTCTATTCATTTAATCGGCCTTTATGGAGATATGGGAGAAGGGGCTTGGGTGGTGGTGGTGGTGGTGGTTGTAGTGATGGGATTGTAGATGAAGAGGGAAGTCCTCTTGTTTCATGTGATGCATGCTTCTCTCTATCTGTCTATCGTTTCTTCTGTCGCTTCCACTTGTTTGGATTTTGGGATAAGCAAGGGTGTTGAAAGACCCCGTGGAGGTGCTGAAAACAAGTATGAGGTCTAGCCCTGGATGATTGGTAGCCTCTGTCTCATGTCAGTCATGGTGAACATTAGCACGAGTCCATAAAATCTGACATTTCCTGTCACCAAGAAGATTTTTCTTCTTCTTGACTTGTAAGAGA
Organism: Semicossyphus pulcher; assembly: GCF_022749685.1. Lineage (NCBI taxonomy): Eukaryota > Metazoa > Chordata > Actinopteri > Labriformes > Labridae > Semicossyphus > Semicossyphus pulcher. The sequence goes on from NW_027211603.1 coordinate 23,035,768, forward strand.
TTAGAAGACGTGTCACGTATCTTGTTTATTAAATAAAGGGACACTTCCTATAGTCCAGATATATAAAAGACATTTTAAACACCTCATTAGGTAGTTATACACATGCCAGATTGTTTCTTCTCTTGATTTTAAAGTGGGTTGACAAAGAAAGCCCCAGAGTTTCACAACAAAAACAGAAAACTCCTCTGTTTGTCTATTACAAATTACCTGTGGAGTTCCTCAGGGCTCATTCATAGGCCCATTTTATTTTTAATTTGTTATACAAGTATTGAAGCTTAAATAGAAAAATCAGAGGCTTCTAAACCCCAACCTGTCCGATTACATTGCACAGACATCATAATGAAACTAACTGTCATTGGCTAACAAAAGTTAAGCTGTAATTGTGGATTTTGTTTTCAGTAGGAAATCATGTATTTTCCTATTTTCTATTACTTGATCATTTTTAACTTTTTATTTTGTTATTATGTTGTTACATATCGTTACTATACAAATTGAGAATACAAAATTCAGAATCAGAAACATGGTTTAATGCCAAGTAGGTTTTGTTATGGAATTAGGAATTAGGAATTTGTTATGGTGTTTTGGTGCAAAACAATTGTTACAGAACTAGAATTTAAAAAAGTAAAAGACAAATAGAATAAGATTTAAAAAAATGTAATACATTGAGGTGTAACTCAAATGATATATAATTATTTTCTATTCCTTGTTCTGTGTGTGATGAACAATGACAGGGGCAGAAGAGTGAGAAGTGTTGAAATGGGTGAAAATGGAAAGCAGTGAGGTCACATGCATTACCTCAGTATAACCTGGATACTCCCAAAGAGCCTTTAACACAATACTATTCTGACCCGATGGCTAAATATCCCCCACCTCTTCAACCTCTCTTGTGACCTCTCTTTTTCTCTCTCTCTCTACTTCTGTCTCTTTCTGGCGCTCCCTTCTTTTCTCCCTCTGTCTGACCTGACCTCCCACCCCCTCTCTCTCCATGGTATCCTTAACCTCTTCATTATCAAGTCAACCTCATCTCTCAACCCCGATCCCCTCCCACGCCTCCAAACTCCCCTCGTCTCTCCTTCCCCCAGCCACTCTCGTCACTGCCTTTCTTCCTGGTTCTGTGTGTCTGTACGTCCTTACAGATTCCTGTAATCAGGGTTTATTTAGTCCAGTTTAGCCCTTTATTTTGAAGCAGTATGATCGACTGCACATTGATTAAAACCAACACTTGTTCATGTCAGCATACCTACTAAGCAAAGCCCTCCTGAATCTTCCCCTCTGCTGATGTTCTGCCCTGCCCTCTCTCTTTTGGTCATGTTTTAAATGGTTTCACTCAGAGATTTAGTCAGCCAGTCGAACTGTTAGTCATTCAGACTGCCAGACAGTCAGTCAGTTAGTTAGCCAATCAGACAGTCAAGTAACTACACAGCCAGTCAATCAGCCAGAAAGACACGCAGTCAGTCAGCAAATATTGATTAATAGAAGTGTCCTGCTCCTTTTAGCAAATCAAACGTTGCGTCTCAGCAGTCAAGGGGAACCTCTGCACACACACTTACACACATTCACACGTATACACATCCTTGAGTCAGAAAGTGCAGCTCTCTAAATTAACACTGACACACATTTTAACACTTCACAATGAGCTCCAAGAGATGCAGAGCAGCGACCAGCACTGACGGAGTGACTGTGTGAGCGTGTGTGTGTGTGAGTGGGGTTACAGAGGAATGTAAAAGCCCAGACTGGTGGTGATGTCACTCTATGGCCCTCCTCATTAAGTCTGGTGTTGCCATCAATCAGCAAAGAGCTTGTTGGGCTTCAGGTCAGAGAGTGGTAAATCAGAAGAGAAAACATCTCTCCTCTACAAATCACACAAACACACTTTTCCTCTTTTCCAATTGTTGAATCAATGAGCTTAATTGCCATTCTGAAACAATATTACCTCCCTTTTTATTTTTTCACTCCCTCCGTCTGTGGTCTTCACTTTACCTTCCCCGCTTTATTTTTATCGTTTCCTCTCACTGCCATATCCCTCCGCCATAAAATGCCTGGTCTAGGAACAGAAATACACCTAAACTCATAAAAACGCATACACGGAAATACACATGGACACACGGAAACACACAAGAAAGATTTGTCCCCATTCTGTCGGCTAAGGCTAGCTCACCTTGACAGTCACAGCATGCTGAGTGCCTTCTTAAAACACACACAAACATACAGTGTATTCCCATAGACAAATACAGCACAGTGACCAGACGTAAAGAAGAACAAATGGCAAACACATAAACACACAGAAGATGACATTGTCATTTTGCACAAATACACACACACTGTTGAGTTTATAAGTCTTAGGTATTAGTAGGCAACATTTAAAGGTGTAAGATTTATAGGGAAAGATTCCAGTGAATTAAACACATATTTGTTACAGATAAATAATCACATCATATCAAATCTAGTGTTAATTAGAATTGCTTTGAGTTGCCTATAGTATCCATTAAAGCCCAAATATTACTTAGCTAGGAGCACATACTGCAGGGAACACAAATAATTAACCTTGACAGTGATCTAAATCAGCACACATCATTTTGTTCTGATGCTGATTCAGAAGGTTTCTGTTTTTGCAAACTGCTTTCAATCATTTCAGGTAAAATAGATAAGAAACAAACTGTAACATTTGGTGTATAAGGCCCACTTTTAATGCTTTTTTTTTCATCTAAAAGTAGGCTGTGTCCTATATACTGGTGCGACCAATATACCAGTAAAAAATGCAGAATGGGGAATTTTTGTGTGACAGTATTTTACCCAGACAATGGCGCTATAATCTAGCTAAAGCTACGGACATGCACCGTCATGATAGCCAGTGCAGCTGCCATCCTCAACAATAGCAAACTATCAAATGTCAGAAAGGCATTAATGTTAATCCTTTGCGAATATTTAACTGAATAACACAAACTTCTCTAAAAACCTGCTATAAATAACCACAACGCACTTGCCGATCTGACAGTGGGACAGCGCCAATCACTCACACACTTAGCGAGAACGCGCCTCAAAGTATATGAGTCCTGAGTGTGGAGATCGGTATTTAGCCAATCAGCATTACCGTAGGCTGAGCTCAACTCCAGCACCGGTAGCTAGTAGGATTGCAAACATGTCGAAAAGATGGTAGGCTGTAATTTGTGTGTGTTTTGAATGTGTTTCAACACAAACATTTTTCCCTCATGGATACCCCCAAAACAGACTGCGTCTTATATTCTGGATTTTACGGTACCTGATAGCGCTTTGTTTTCTTTGATGGGATCTAACTCACCGTTTCCATATTCTTATAAGAATATTCATATTCAACTTATAAATATAAATGTATGTGGATCTGATTTAGATTTATATTAAGAATCAACAATTTGATTTTGTTCATCGCTTTGGTCAATTTTGATTCTTTTGTGCTCTCGACAAAATACATTCTTGTGTGTGTTTCCCGTCCCTGTTGATTTTCTCTGAGCCCTGTTGGGCGTGTTTGATTTCCATTTCTGCTCATCTCTGAGCTTCATAACACATTTAGAGGTTGATGTCTTGGTTTCCAGAATGTGTGTTTGCTTATGTGTGAGTGCGTTGTGTGTTTGTTTCATTGTCCACATTTGTGCATCAGAGACATCTTATTTTCCAGTGCACCACCGCATTGGTTTCCTCTTGCAGCCCATACAAACAAACAGACCCCTGTTTGCAGATGAAAACAAATATTGATGAAATCAAATTAGGAAAAGAATATTTGATATCTGAGCTTAATGTTTGGATTAAGTTGGGCTTTCTTTATTGGATTAGGCCTGTGGGTATTGGAAGCATTTCATCAATATGAGAAAACAGAGGAGGGAAAACATTTCCCTTTTTCTGTGCATAGCTTCTCTTCTGTCTTACTTTTCTTCTCTCCACTTTTTGTGTTTATGTCATTCTTGTCTTTTTGGTTATAATGTGAGATCAGTCTATGTAATTTAATAATTGACAAAGAAGGTCTTTTTTTTAGGGTTTTAGCACAAAAATAAGTTAACAAAATGGAACACATACTTGGTCACAATAGTTGTTAAAGCTTGAGTATGGGCCTTAAAGACTCCCTCCAGTGAAAATCAAGTGTTTAACATCTCCATGTGGTGTTTCTCATGTGCTACAAGACATATCAGGGACAACATAAGCAGTCATCATGGCTGGGCCTGTCTGCTTTTAAACTGCAGTGTACCAAGGACAGGCTGAACAACACATTTTCACATTGGCAGGTTTGAGACGTTACAAACCTAAGGAGCCAATCCCGTTAATTGACGGGGTGATGCTATGCATATCATTATGTGTAACCTATGGCAACCACTTCCGCGATGCGCAAGCCAGCTGTAACTGTGATTGTAATTTTTGCAAACTCACTACTGACTACTAATGTTAACGTTACTACTAATTACTACATTTAAAGCTAGCTAAGTTTCAACAAGTTGCCACTAAACGATGGCAGAGACGTGTTTTGTTTTCGTGAAAGAGTTATTTGATTTGTAGAGAAGACACACACACACACACAAACACACACAAATGCACCTCCATATTCAGTCTCTGAGGGCACGTTCAGTCTGTGTTGACTCTCCTGTCTGTCCAATCCACTGTTTGTTTTGTCATCACCGTGTTGACAGTGTTTCCATGACGATGTGCCTGTGATGACACTCAAACACGCACCGCTGTAGGTGTGTGCCTTAAAAACACAAATATTCTCACACACGCACACACACACACACAGGTATTTCCTCTATCAGGTCACACCTTGGTGATGACACACACCTTATGCTTTGAGAGTCAAGCAACCTGACACACATCACACGCAATGACACACACACAACTAACTTCACACCTGGTAGCAGGTGTCACTGTATCCACGTGTGTCTCAACAAATCAGACCTGAATTCACAATGAAAGAAAAAAGTCACTTGAAGATAAGAGGCAGTGTACGGTGGAGATGTATTCATAAAGAAAACATGATTGTACAACAGCACCTCTCCTAATTTTAGATCTTATAATAAGTGAATAAAATACCTGTATATTAAGAATTACACTGATTTTAAAAGTGGTGTCTGATGAAAATCTGTTTTTTTCATGATCAGCCTCTCATTAAAAGTAATTTCAATAAATTTTCATTTCTAAAAAAAATAGCCAGGAAAGTCGTTCAGTAGAAAGATGTTCAAGTAAAAGTGAGAAAAAAAACACAAATATTGAAGTCGTGAGATTTGCGCTCAGCAGCCCATTGCTGTTTTTCTTATTAGTTTGATTACATTAGCAAATCAAATTCATTTGTCTATCAGCCTTTGAGACACAGCCTGCAATCTGAGTACACTGACTAATCTGCATCAAATAATGTCTGTCACACACACACACACACACCAAACACACATCAGAGGGAAGCCGCATACATCAGCATGCACATAAGCGCGCATACACAAACACATACATCATAAAAAATGCCCAGGAACACACAAATATTCACTCCTAAACACCCTCTTTGAAAATAAAACACTAACACACATTGCATGTGCACAGATGCACACACACACACACACACACAGACGTGCACAGTTTTATAATATGTGACATCAGACGAGCAGTAACAAATAAATCAGCGCACCATCTGAGCCCATCATCATCTAAGTCATCACTAGCAAACAGTCAGCTTTTACCACTTTCAATTTGCTTTTGTCTTTGTGAGTGTGTGAGCGTGTGTGTGTGTGTGTGTGTGTGTGTGTGTGTGTGTGTGTGTGCCTGGGACAGAGAGAGAGAGAGAGAGACAGAGAGAGAGAGAGATGATGTGATGTGATATGATATGATATGCTGGCGGGGCATAAAGATAGATGATCATAATTACGCACAGGCCAAACTCCATTTCAAATCATCATCATCCTATTCTATCTGTTGGAGCACACATGTACACACACACACACACACACACACACACATACACACAGACCAGAAGCAATATATAGAGTTCACACACACAGGGATTCACAGACATCCACGCCCACATATCACACACCTATGCATGCAGCAAATCTGGTGGAAGGAGGGACAGGCTTGTCATGGCATCACATTATTTCTGTCGGTTCATGCAAAGTTCACAGACAGGCATGAAATAGTTATTCTCTCTCTATTTCTACTTATCTATCCACCTTTCCTCTGCCTGTATCTTCCCCTTTCTCCCCTTTTATCAGTATCTTTTCTCTTATTCGCTAGGCTCACTGTTTCTCCTCCTACAATTGCTCCTTTATTCCTTCCTTCCTCTCCCTGCCATTACTCCTCACATTCTTCCCAATCCTTCCCCTCTTTATTCCCATCTCTTCCTCATATGCTTCTCACTTGTCCTTCCTGCTTCTCCTGCTCTTCTGTGCCCTCTTCCACCTTCCCCCTTTCTTCTACCTTCCTCTGTCTCTCTCTCTCTCTTTTTCTCCCTCTCCCATCCTCCATCTATCGTTCTTAAATAACAGTCTCGAGGATTCATCCTTTCCATCAGGGAATAAGCAGGTGGGAAAATAGGATTGGAGCGTGCCTGTCACCAGATGGGGACGACTTATGGTCTGTGCACACAGCACACACATAGAGGCAAATTATATATATACATTATATGGGTATAAAAACACAAAGGCAGGTACAGCTCAGAAGGAAAAACCTGCTCACAGGCAACCGTTTTGGACTGCTTCTTTAACTGAGTGTGGCCCAACAGTGTTGGAAGGAATTATAAACAGTTCAGCTTAGCAAATATGGGAGAGGACGTGATGGCACATGATGTCAGTGCAAAGATGCACACGTTTGTGGACACATCTGCCCAAGCTCAAAATGTTCTTGTGCTCATTCAGAGGCTTTGCAACTGTGATTCTTTACTTCGCAGATACAAAATGAAGACAATATAACAGGCAGAACTGGGATTCTTTTGTGATTTGAGCTACAGAATGTGAAATTTGTCAATAACAAATCTAGCTTACCACAGGTAACATCTATACAAGCCGTGTCCAAATTGATCGCGTCACAGCGGTGCATCAAAGGCTGTCCCAATTCGAAGGCTCCTTTAGATGCGGCGAACAAATGCGTCCTCCTTTTCCCGGGCCACGAAGGATCCACTGGGTGCATCCTTCATGGCCCAGCGTATCCCGAAAATTGCGCACCAATTCAAACGAGATGGTAAACTCTTAAACAGTCGAGGAATACACTTTAAATGTAAACGTTTTTGGGTTAAACTCAGTCGAATAGCTAGTGTCAGACACATTTTTAAAAAAATGAAAGGACCCATGAAACAAATTCTCTTTAAAATAATAGGTTAAGTTATGTGGCGTAAGTTATGCTAGCTATTTAGCCCGCTAGCTACCTGTTGCTAGGCGACAAGAGCGGCGTTTGGTGACGCAAAGGTAAAGGCGGGAACAGCTGGTGACGCAAACAGGAAATCCTCCGTAGACCAGACCGTCTCATTTCAGTTCAGCTTTAGCGGTCTACACAGGCTATGAATGACAAATCCTCCGTAGAGCGCGTCCTTCAAAGGATGCCCCCTGAAGTGGGACACAGTTACAGAGTGTACACTGGAAATATGGGATATATAAACAGACTGCAATAATGTTATTTAAAAGGCGTAGGCGAGGTAAACATTTGCTTGAATTTGTTCAGTCTGAACGCACTTTAAGAGTGACGTTCCTCCAACACAGACACTCAAAAGCAATGCAGATTGACCTAAACTATAAACACTGATCATCAAGATGAGAGGCAATTTTTACACAGCAGACGTTATGAAATACTGTGTTACTTCTATGTCCTCACATTTGGCACGCCACACTCTTTTTGCTGAGTATTTTTCAGTCATACTTCTTGTTTCTCTTTGGCTGTGAGAGTGCTTGAGCTCATTTGATATAATGTACATTGAATTGTGTGCTTGCGTTTGTACACAGCACTTAATCCTTATACAGGTGTGTCACTTCCCACCTGCTACGGGGTGAAGGACCATGTCTGTGGTCTCAGTGGTTCACTGTTCATTCACATGCACACACACACACACACACACAGCGGTAACAATGTGTGTATTTTTGTGTCTATTTAATCTTGATGGGATGTTTCATCTGCAGGCTGCTATCACAGCTGGCTGCCTTATTGTCTGGGTCAGACTGATGGGTATGTGCGTGGGTGTGTGTGTTATACTGTGTGTGTGCTGGCCTGTATTCATTCTCAGTTTGTGTTCTATTAAACTACAAACATGTATTTTTACCTGCAACTGTTAGTTTGCCTTTACACAGCAGACACATTTGTCTCTTATACATCTAAAAAACAACATACCGATATGAACAATATATGCATATTTAAATGTGTGTATTGTGCACGTGTGTGTGTGCTGTCCATCAAGCCACACACACAGCCGTACCAAACCATTGGCTTGGTTGCTGATGATGACATATGAGTTCCTGGCCTTGGTAATGGCTGTTAAATCTCATAATTACACGCTTCTTTATTGCAATGCATAATGACCCCGCAGCACTATTGGACAATTAATTAAGATTTTCAGCCCAGGCTTTTTCAGGCCCAGATGAGGAGGTGGAATGAGGTCTAATGTTCTTGTCTTGGAGCGAGGACATTAAGGCATGATGCTGTAGCAGAGAAGGCTGTCTCTCCGTGGGCATTCGTTTTCATCTCTGTCTGTCTCTCAGCCATGTCTCTCTCTGTTCTGTCTCTCCTCATCGCTCCATTGTTGAGCCCTTCCTCTCAATACTTGTCCTGGATTATGATATTGGAGACTATATCTCTAATCTGTGAATGGTAAATTAATCCCTGTGGAGTTTCTACAGTCCTCTCTCTATGGAAGGCTACGGGGGATTAGGAAGATAGAATCAACACAGCCGCATAATCTCATACACAGACACCGGGCCTGGACAGGGACCATTGGGGTTTGTTTTAAAGCCTCAATCAGCAAGTTTATTTTCTTACTTGTCCTATGTTTACTTTGGTGCTCCCCTTTATTGAAAGATATTGTTTTGCGACAGGCCAGAATACGTGTGACTACAGGGAAGCCCGTTTCCTGATGCTTGGACTATGGATTTTGCCTCTTCAGTAGAATATGTTATGGCAGGATATTGTTCTGAAAAGTTAATCCACCAAGAGATCAATACACTGTCACTACCTAGTTAATTGAACAAGCTGGGAAAATGAATGATCTAGATAGATAGATAGATAGATAGATAGATAGATAGATAGATAGATAGAAAGATATTTAACATTTTTATCTCATTGTTTTCTGTCTTCAAAACTGTCTGTCAGCAGTGTTCGTGAGGGTGCGTGAGCGAGAAACAGACAGACGAGCTTCACAGTTTTTGCGTACACATGCTTAATTCTCCTGACAGATATGTGCACACATGCTCTCTCTTAAACACACACACACTCAGAGTGGTCATTCTGCCTGCGTCAGCATTGTATGGAAGGATGGAGGGACAGGATGCACAGTTGGAGGAAGAAAGGAAGCAGATATTGTGGAATAATTAGTTGTTTTACTGAACGGACTTCGTGGTGCAGAGCTGCCCGTTGTCACTTGGGCAGCACCCTTGACTCTATATAGAGTCAAACAGACACTTCGGAGCATGCTCACACACATACACACACACAGGCTCACCCACACACTCCTTGACACGGCCCCGGTGGAGCTAGAAGTGGGTAATTAAAATGTAAATATTGATATTTTATTATTTGAAATGCCTTCACTGCAATGATCTTAATGTCACTCCATCTGTCGTCTCCGCGGAGGCTTTGGGTTGCCCTCAACGACCGTCTGCCCCCACCCAGGCAACCCTGCCACGGCAACCCTCCACAGCCATCTCCATGTTGCCGCGTCTCCATTTTGGTCTAATTAAGTGTTAAATATTAGCACCCGCAACCACAGAGGCCGCACACACACCACACATGTACACATCTCTCTTCCCCCCTGACTCCCTCTTTCACGCACACACATTGACACACACGCAGAGCACTCATCTCGACTACAGCAATGGGAAGATTTTAAGTGTTAATCTTGCGGTGCTGCTGATGGTGTCTAATGTATGCAATTAACAGTCAGCCAGGGCTGAGGGTTTGGTAATTAGCTGGCTGTTCACACTGATTAGAGGCTACTGCAACCCTGTGACTGCTCCACTCTCCCCCAGGCCGCACACAGAACAAGGGGGGATGTGGGGGGGGAGGAGAGGGGGAGGGTTGAAGGGGAAAGACATAGAAAAAAGATATTTTAACCAACAATATGAGAGGGGAGGAAGGTGAAGGTGATGATGCATGTTGGTGTGTGCATTATGTGTATTAGAAAACGGATGAATTGTGTAAAAAATGTATACATGCTAATGTCCATTCTCCTTTTATATTAGTGCGAGGGACAACCAGGTGGTCTTAGCATCTTATCCAGCCTTCAACAAGATGGATAAGACCAACAAGAACAGATACACTTATCTTACAGCAGATGAATGTAAAAATATATTGCACATAAAGCATTTAGCACAATGAAGATCAAACATTCAAATTATGTAAAAGTAAGGAACACATTTTTCAAGTAGTGTGACTTGACCTTCTTGAGGATCACCTGACCTTAATACACAAAAAACAATCAGACCAAAGAGCTAACCAGAAAGAGGTGACATCATCAATAGCGAGCATGTGGCTGCGTCATACTAACCACAGGATATTGAGGCCACATTGGCTTCAGTATCCACGGTGTTCAGAGGCTAACTGGTCACTCCTCTCCCTCATGCTCCCAGTTCAGTTGATTTGAAATACCACAACCATTACCACTGTTTCAGGGGGCTTCTTCATTCATTATACATCCTCTAAAGTTTGATGTATGTGAAAGTATAATAGAAACTTACAACCGCAAATGTGCATGCAGAAAAATGCAACCATGCATACAGACACATTTTCCAATAATGAGCAGGACTGGGGCAAAAAGGAGGATGAAAATGAACTCTTGCCTATTGAGTTTGTTCTCACTCTGACTTTTGCTACACTGAAATAATTTGTGATAGAAATTAATATCTCATTGTCAATAAGAGAAGACATAATTTTGATTTGCTCTTTCATAAAGTCTCATCTCCACTTGATACATGATCTTTTTGTAATCATCTACGTGACTTTTGACGTGTAAGGGGAAGTGTGAGTGTGTGTCCTGTGTGAGTGTGTCTTTAAGCCCCTCTAAATTAGCTGGTTCTCTGGGTAGATTTGTTTCCATTTCGTTGCGCATCTCTGTGTAATTGGGTCAGCTGGTGGATGTGTGTGCTTGTGTGTGCTTGTGTGTGACAGCAATTGCCAGCGTGCTTGTCGTGTGCTTATATCTTGTGTGTGTAGTTTCAGCCTCGCCAAAGCCATCACAGGGGGTCCGTGTTCATTTGGGCCGGCGTCTGGCCGTATGGTACAAAACAGTTTGAGGTGTACACACACACACACACACACACACACACACACACACAAACAAACACACTCAAAAAGCATCACAAGGGAGCACTTGCATTGCACAGCGTGCAACAATGTGCACACTAACACAAATTTAAACGCGTACACGTACAGTGTTGGAGAGAGCACTGGAGCCACCTAACACAGTGTGCATACAGAACAAACACACACACACACACACACATGCAGGGCAGCGATGTGCTGGTAACTGTTGGAAACTTCACGTGTCCTAATGCAATCTCTCTCTCAGTGGGCCAGTAGACTTAAATCTGTCCCCTGCAGACCACAATACGTGTACATGCTGCACATAGACAATCCATCATTCTCCTCACACTTACAATGAGCAGCTAGAGGATCACAAAACAGTTTACCTTGCTGTACTCCAAACCTCTTTTAAAATGCCTTCTGACAAATAGTATTTGGTACACGACACTGAACCACAGTGTGCGTCTTTAATAATGTTGAGTTAGGCCAGAAGACTCCTCTTTCAGTGCGTCTACTTACTCTAACTGTGAGAATAGTGTGAATTCAGTTTTACTGTATTGTGTTACATTTCTTTGACAATGCGTGAAGCTTATTCTTATCGCTTCAAGACCGATAACTTTTGATAAGTGTGTGAATGTTTGCTGTTAAATTGTTGAGACAGACTGAGAAGTTTCCTGATAAATGTGTCCAGGGGCCACGAGCATGTAGGACAGAGCTCAGGGTCCCTGATAACAGAGTGAGCGGGTGCTTAAAGAGAGCACTGCAAGTGTGCAGATGGACAACCATATGTGTATTGTAATACCGGTACATGTAGTCGGATAGTCAGAAAACACAGACAATAAAAGAAAGTAAGTGATGACTTCCTTTAATGTACTTGCCATCCTTTTCAAAATAAAAGTTCTTCTCCTTTGTTCTAAAATAAAGGTCCCTGTTTTTCACTGCAGCGACAGAATGTAAAGACTAGTCATGTGTTAATAACAGAGACCAGATCAGCATTGCAACCAGTTTTCACACCTGTCACATTAATCCACACAGACACACACACACACACATAGGACAGCCCTCTCTGGTGCATCAGTTATTGCACAGTACCATAGGCACCCCATACAAACAAACAGACCCACATGCTCATAGAAATAACCTCACAAGCACCACAAACTACACATACAAGCGCGCAGATACTCATAAGCATCACAATCTCCTCTCACTGGTTCCCATTTGCCCTGTAACCACAAGAAAACAAATATAGGCCTCCTGGATATGTGTGTTCGTGTGTGTCTGTATGGCAACTGGGGCGTGAGAGAGGGCTATCCTGTTTGTGTGCGTGTGTGTGTGTGTGTGTGTGTGTCTGTGCCAGACTGTTGTGCGGTCTCGGGTGTAAACGTGCAGTCAGGACTCATTTGGCAGACAAACAGGCCGCAGGGTGGCTGGGGAATCGACGTGTGTTTGTGTGTGTGTGTTTGTCTTTATGTGTGTGTCTGATAGAGCAAAGGAAAGAGAAAAAAGAAAGAGCACGAGAGCAAGCAGGAGAGGTTAAGTCTGCATGACTGCACTGCAGCCTCTTTCTGTCAGACCAATGTATGGCACACACACACACACACACACACACCTACGCACACATACTCTCTCCCTGCACCGCCATAGATGTAGTGTGCCAATATTTTGCCAGAAAAGCCCAAATTAAAGTACACAAACACACACACATATCCAACGAAGTCCATGTCTAGTTTGGATCATTAACTTGACCTCATGCACTCTTTTCGCCTCTCACTCTATCCTGTTTTATGGCCCGTCCAGTCGAGGCAGATGGCTGTTCACCAATGAGCCTGGTTCTGCTCAAGTTTGCTGCCTGTGAAAAGGAAGTTTTTATCGCCACTGTTGCTGTTACTGCTCATTGTGGATTCATGTTGGGTCTCTCTCTCTATGGTCTGGACCTGCTGTATTTGTAAAGTGTCCTGAGATAACTTTTGTTATGATTAGGCGCTATATAAATATAAATTGATTGATCGATGCACCCCTTATATCTTAACAATTATTACTTACACACTGGTTGTTAATAAAGATAGAGCCTGACCAAAATCTGTTGACTGATATTGTTGTATTACAGATTTTCCGGTACCAGTGTAAATGGTCTCCTGTCTACGTCGATATGAAAACTGTTTTTGCAGAACATTTTCCGTTTTCGCTCAGGCTGAGCCTAAGTCTTTTTCTGCACGTTATTGTCCATGTTAATAAACAGCGCCTCCCTCTATGGTTCGCTCCAGGTTCACTCCCACGTGTCAGGATAAGAACGTTAAGCAGTTCAGCCGCTGGTTTTGTGACATCACTATAGAGACGATATGGAAAAACACATACGATAGACATTTTCATATTGTTTTAACAACCCTAATGGTCTTTTATAGTCATATCAGTGCAAAATCAGAGTACAAACCACATAGAAAGGGGCTATTTTCTCTCCAGCTCAAAAAGTCACTATATTAGCTGCCATATTGGTAATCCACAAACTTTTCCTTGCGTATATCGATATTGGGTGTCGGTCGGAAAGATTAAAATTAGCTTTATTTACTAATAAATAGTTTACTTTGTTCACAAAGAGATTGTATTCGAGTTCAGTAAAAACATATTAGGCTTGGACATTTCATGTAGAAAGTGAAGAGAAGATTGTTAGCACTTTAAGAAACAAATGCTTCAAATGTAAAGCGCACTACACTTGTTGTTGAGTGTTGAGTTAACACTGAGGAACTGAGGATGGTTAACATTGAGAAAAGCTGAGCTGAATGATGTTCCTACCAAAGACCTAAACATTTATCCAACAATGCTGTCATGGGAACACATGGCTTTACCTGCAGCTCGTGTCATGTAGCGATTTTCTCTTTTCTACCTTTATGTAGATATATTTAAGCAAAGCTTTGAACTTAGCTCAGCCCAGCATCACCCCTGCAAACAGCACACAGGCTGTACGACATCCACACATGCACAAGCACACTCACACTCCCTCATATAGTATGAGATGCCTTATCAACAATGGGCAGAAAGGAAATGTAATTAGAGCCAAATAAGGAACCTTCTTTTGTCAAGTGAAATCACAGGTATGAAAGAAAGGTCTCCACCCCTCCCTCCAACACCACCGCCACCACCTCTCCTCCTTTTTACTTTCTTCTCTCCTCCGTCTTACTCTTTCCCGTGCTCTCTCTCTCTCTCTCCATCAATACCTCTCTCTCTCCATCATCAGCACTAAATTCCCATTGATGTTTCTTTTCTTCTGCTGTATCGATCGCTTCATGAGAAGGAGGGGAGGAAGGGAAGAAGGGAGAGATGGCGTTATCTGTTAATTAATTTGTCCTGAAGCTGGCCGCCTATTAATCAGACAGATAAGAGGCATTGGATGGCTGAACAGCGCAGACAGGCTGGTGGGGATGGGAGGGGGTCGGGGAGGCACACATACACACAAACACACGCAGATAGAGGCGCACATGCACAGACTCACAGGGGCGTATGTATGGGAATGTATGCAGAATACACGCTGATGGAACATCAAGACGGCACACTCACTATACAGTTATGTATATTATGCTCAAATATGCAATATAAGCAGACATATATTCACAAAAGTACACTAAATGTTTTCACCAAAACACTACACACACACACACACACACACACATCCAGATAAAAATCATTGATGTACCTCAATAAGAAAAGCTGCACTTTCAGGTCAATAAATTAATCACAGGGGTTTTAATTATTGGTGTTTCCTTTGTGTGTGTTTGCGCACATATGTGTGCGTGTTACATGTAATCAGGAGGGAGATGTTTATTGGTTGAAAGTATGTGTAATCATTATTTTTTTTACTTACATTTCTTTTACCGTGTGCACGCTTGCGTTTCTGTGACTCTGTGTGAATGTGCGTGCGTGCCCACCTTTTGTGCCTTGCGCGCCCCTGTTGGCCCCGGATCAAATTCCACCAGAGGGATGTGCCCAAATTGATTGAACCCTCCGCTCTGTTCCCAATGCCCTAGCACTGCAAACACACGCACACACAGGGACGAGCTAAAACGCACAACCGGTGACACCATTAAATGATATTAACCCCCCTCATGTCGTCTTCTCTTCACTTGACCCCAGGCTTTGAACACATTCAATAAGTGTGTGTGTTAAATTTAGCCGTGCCCACGCTTATTTCCCCAGCCCACCATGAGTGGTGAAGTCTAAGGACCCCCTAAAGACATCTGCGTGTGTGAATGTGTGTGTGTGTGTGTGTGTGTGTGTGTGTATGAAGACCCCCTTAAGAAATTCACCTCTAATCCCTTCTGATGATTTCATTAAGTAGAAGAAGACACTGCCAGTTGGCAACGATACTGCTCCCTTCACTGTGCCATGTGTGTGTGTGTGTGTGTATCAATCATATACATTTGGATTCATTCCAGTGTGTTCCTATGCATATGCGAAACTATGTGTGTGTGTGTGCGTAGCAGTGTCATCCTCTCTATATACTGCATGTGTGTGTGTTGGAGATATTAACAGTCGTAGATAGGATGAATTAGGGCACATTACGAACAACAATAGCCTGCAACCTGGACATAATGAGACGCCTGCCATTACCCATCAACACACTGTGAGATAAGATCCCCTAATGCATATGCACACACACAAACACGCCAACACGCGCGCTGTCGCACACCTTACCATCTCAAGAGGAGGCCCACTGCAGCAGATGTTGTTGAAGAAATATCTTCCTTCTCATCTGCCTACTTCTGCTGGCAGCATGCTCCTCTCTCTCACACACACAAAAACACACACACAAACAAACACGCACACACACTGGAGGGCTGCTGTGAGGTCTGACAGGTGTGCTCGCATGGACCACTGTCTTTGCCTTTTCCTATGAAGGCTTGCACACACACACACACAAACAAACACACACATAGGCAGACAGGCAGGTGTGAATGGACAGGTGTGTGAGGAAAGGACAGCTGTGAGGAAAGGTGTGAGCGGGCAGGTGTTCCATTAAAGAGATAGACGCACAGAAAGAGAGAGAGACAGGGAGGGAGAGACAACAAGGAAGAAGAAATCTAATAAAATGTATATAGTGCAGAAAGTTTTACAAAGTGACAGAATAAAAGAGACACACAGAGAACGTGTAAGGAGCATCAAATACATGAAACAGGCAGAGACCCGAGCAGACAGAGCCTGTGCACAGAGATGTATCAAGATGTATAGAAAGACAGGGACAGCCAGAATCAGGCACACATACACGGTCAGTCGTGCACAGACAGTGACAGATAAAAAAAGGCATGGATTGCGATCGGGGAGACAGACGGATATAGACGTAGGCAAATAGAAGGACATGGATTGACACCAGAGAAAGCAGGAGTTTTGAGGCCATAGCAGCAATTAGTGTGTGTGTGTTTGAGCGGTGCAGCAGCGATGGCCAGCATTGATCCGTGGAGGTTGTGTCAGGGGGAGATAAGGCCTGCCTTTCCCCCAGAGAACAGCCCTGGGCACAGGGGAGAGAGAGGGAGAGGAGGAGGAGGTGGAGGAGGAGGACTCTGGTCAGCTGGATGGATGGATTGAGGGTGGGCAGGGGTGGAGGAGAGCTGATCTTGAACCTCTCTGTAGCTTCAAAATGAGCTTCATGATCTCATTGTCATTGTTCCTTTGTTTCTTTACACAGACAGTATGACTTTTCAGTACAGGTGAGAGAAAGAGCTTAACTCTGTGCTGATCGTCTCTCTTTGTTTTCTTCTGTGTCAATCCTCCCCAGGTTTCTCCACGCTGTCTTTGGCAGACCAGATGAGTCTACTGCAGAGTGCGTGGATGGAGATCTTGATCCTACGCGTTGTCTATCGCTCACTGTCCTTTGAAGACAAGGTAGGTGACAAGGTTGGCTTGCTTGTTTCTCACTCTATTCAAATATATAGTTACGATATATAGATACGCATGCTTATTTTCAACCTGTAACCTCTCTGTGTTTGTCTGTAGTTGGTGTATGCTGAGGACTACATAATGGACGAGGACCAGTCAAAGCTGGCTGGACTTCTGGACCTGAACAACGCCATCCTCCAGCTGGTCAAGAAATACAAGACCATGAAACTAGAGAAGGAGGAATTTGTCACTCTCAAGGCCATCGCTTTGGCTAACTCAGGTTTGAAACTCTTCACCCGCTGCTTTTTGTCTGCAATCTGTGTGAGTTTGTGAGCACATGACTGGTGCAGAAAGGGTTAAACGGAGGAATCTCCAGTCCCACAGGGCTCATTTAAACTGAACCATCAAAGGAGTGATTTCAATACTGCATGCAAACACGCACACAGACACACACAACTGTAACTTTTAAATACCGGGGCATTTTTTCAAACCTTCCCCCTAAAGCGACTCACTTTCTCATCTTTCTCTTAAAGTAACACACGCCTACAATCATTTATTGCACACACAAACTAGGACACCTTTAAAACACACGCTCATCTTCAACATAAAACCCACCTCCACCTCCCAAACAAAGTGGCGATCCCTTTTACAATTAGCATAGTCGTCTCTTCAGATGCCTGTTAAATAAGGTGAAATCATTAGAACCCAAAGTCTGTCGATAAAGCCCCCTCTCTGATGTGTCCAGCTGCATCGACAGCTGACTGACACACGCGCGCACACTCTCCCTCACACACACACACACGCCTTCTTCCTCCCATGACCCGTCTTTTGAACTTTGTCTTGGAAGCCGGCCAGCTCTTCAGTACTCTTTAATTACAAGGGGGGAGCTGTCAATACAATGTGTTTAAATGGGAGAATGCAATGGGAGGGCTTTGAATAGGGAGGGAGGGGCCTTTTGTTCTGATGCCGGCACACGCACAAACGCCAGGAACATTCACAAACACAACACTCGTGCTTTTTCTAAAACAAGATAATTTAATCTCTCTGACATCAACACAAAAACACACTCAGTTTTATATTTGTTCTTAAAAGTGAGCCACTGAAAAGGGCTCCTCCTGTCATGCACATGCTGAAAATATTGACATATTGTTCTCCTGTGGTCTATGTGTGACAATCAATCACTTTGTTCTGCCCACTTGTGTGTGCGCGTTGGTCTCTTAATATTGCTGAGTTGAAAAAAGCTTGCTGGATCTGTCGGCTGGACAAAAGTGTTGACGATCAAGAGGATGGTTATGAATAATTATTTAGCAAACATGTGGTACATAGTCCACTGGTCTGAGTGGTCCAAAAGGGTTTAGACAGAGATAGAGACAGGTATGAAAGTCATGAGCAAACATACAGGTAATGTCCACAGATGTGTATTAATTCTCTTAAAAGAACTTGAATTAATAATAAATAATCAAAATGTTTGCCAGTTAATTTTCAGCAGATCAATTACTCGATAAATCAGCTGATTGACCTGGAAAGACAGATGACTTATATATGTTTTATTCCGACTCTTTCCGAGGCTTCAATCCCTTTGTCCACTTTGGCACACCCACCTCAAAACCGATCCATATAAATCCAGAGTAATTCTCCATCAAAGGCTTACCTCACACAGGAAACCCACATATGTAACAGTTATTCTTTAAGCTGATTGAAATGGAAACAGCTGACGCCTAAATAAGAACTTTTGCATCATTGCCCGGACTCTGTAACTGCTCTTCAAGACAACAGAATGCTAGCATTAGCATTTTGAAGGGCACTGACACTAATTAATTCACAGGATGCTAATCGTCTGCATTAATGAAGCCCAGCCTTAAGAAATGTTAGCGAACGTGCCCCACATGTAAAGACAGCTAAACTAGCCATGGGAAACAGGAGGCACGTGTGAATATGTGTGTGTGTGCATCCGTTTATTGTGAGTTCCATGTTAACATGTGCGTTTTAACAGCCTCATGTGCTCGTGCTCATTAACGTCTGCTGTTTTACTTGTGAGTGTAGAGCGGGTCAGAGCACAGGCAGCGGCCATGTCTACCAGCTTAAATACTAAACACAAAATATTAATCAGGAACAATGTGAAACTCATTAAACTAAATTTAAAGTTACGGCTGCACTTCTGTTAACCACTTATTGGAAATCCAAGAATAACGAAGACAAAGGAGTACAATTAGATCATTTAGCATACATTTCTTTTGTCCTTTGGGACAGTATCTGATGTACAAAGTTTATATTGTGTCATTGTTTAAGAAAGCTGAATATTTGGTCTGTAAAATACTGATATTCAAGAAATGAAATTAGTAAAAGTAAGATAAGCCGGCAAATAAACATCAGCAAAACAGAGGTTTATTTATCATGTAGTTTATAGTGTATGTTGCACCTGTATGATATTCATTAACCTTAATTATTATCCCTGCCTCATACGTCTTTCCAAAATAACATCCGCCAGCAAAATTAAAACAGCCTGTCTTATCTAAACTGGTAAAGAGTGGAACATTTGAGCACCAATAGCAGCTGAGTTTTCTATTGATCCCCAAAGAATCCAGCCCAGTGACTGGTCTGGTCCTGCATACTGATACATGCATTACACTCTATAGATCCGACACGGGGTATTTGATTCTGTTTGTGTGTGTGTGTAAGTGTGCACATCTGTGTTCACACACATATGTTGGATTTATTTTATCTGCACAGGATGATGTCTCATTTATCATGTTTTTGAATGTTCTTGCTCAACAGATGTTTTATTTCTGCATGTTTTTTCATTCAACTTTTGTGCATGAGTGTGGGTGAAGAATTTAATGGGTTACAGTATCACTATAGCCCTTTTTACTCTGCGGTTGCGCCTCAACACCGGGACGAAGCTCTGCCGTCACGCAGCCTTTGTCATTTTACATTGGACCACGCAACACCGACGTGAAGCCGCTCCAGTGTGTGTTTTTAGAGTTCCGTTGAGGAAGCAAAATGTGCGCAAGGTGTAAACACCCGGCCGGCTCCACTGTTTACACAGACGCCGATTCGCCTCTGTTACTACCTCCGATGCCGGCTCAGAGGCTGAACGACTTCGCCTCACCGTTACGCCTCAGTGCGTTTTACATAAAGAGGACACGTTACAGAGGCGTAATAATCCCGCCTTGAACTGGCAGTGTTATGTTACAGGCCAACACCGCTATAGCAGACAAAAAATAGCCCTTTATGAGATGCAAATAGAATGGTTTAATTGAATCCACCAATGACATTCATCAGTCACACGCTACAGAAACCCCTCCTTTGTTTGACATGTTGCTCCATCAAATACACAGCTCGCCTTAAACAGAAGTTAAAGATCGTAAAATGTAGTGTTTTTTATGTTTCGTCAAAGGTCTCATCCGCAGCACAGATTAAGTTTGCGTGTGTGCGAGTGTCGGGCTGTGTGTGTGTTGGGGTGTGGTGGCCTATCAATACTTGCCTTGTGATTATTATTTAACATGCATGTAGTCATTGATCGGAGACATTGATCGGAGGTTGGGAGCTAAAGGCCAGCTCACATTAAGACTTTGCCTCCCTAAGGGGCAATATGGAGCATTATCATTGAGGGACATTCTCAGCCTTCACTGCCACATGTGCTGAAACACACCTTATACATGCCAGCTCAAAGAGAGATTATACATGTGTGCAGCCACATACTTATGCACGCACACACTCGCACAGACTCTCAGGTGTTCGCGCATCTCTCCATCATTCCACGAGTCTATTTCTTTTCTCTCCGCCCACTCGTCTCTTTGTCGGTCCATTCATCACACCCACAGATCCGCACTTTAAAGACTCAGAGGGGAGCGGCGGCTGAATTTAAAGCCACATTCCTGCGTCACACTGCATGTAGCAGTTGAAGGTTTTAAAACGACATTACAAAACAATGTTTGAAGGTATATAAGCATTTTGAAGTCAAGAGTACTTATTTTAGAATGATCCTCTTCGGTTTTAGTGGTCTGCATTTCAGCCAGTCAAAGACTTCACACGATGCCTGATGATATTTTACAATGCAAGCAAACAGAATCATAACTTTCATGTCTAGATTAAGCCAAACAAACAGCATTGGATGTGGACCCAACACCAGCACCTGATCAAATACCTTTAATCCCATTTTAATCTTAGTACTGTATTTCTCCGCCTTCCTCCTCCAGACTCCATGCACATTGAAGATGTGGATGCAGTGCAGAAGCTCCAGGACGTGCTCCACGAGGCCCTGCAGGACTACGAGGCTTCCCAGCACCAGGAGGATCCCCGCCGGGCGGGCAAGCTGCTCATGACCCTCCCTCTGCTCCGCCAGACCTCCACCAAGGCCGTGCAGCACTTCTACAGCATCAAGCAGGACGGCAAAGTCCCAATGCACAAACTCTTCCTGGAGCTGCTGGAAGCCAAGGTCTGAGGACGCGAGAATAGATGGAAGGACAGCTAGACGCCGGTCTGAACACCTGAGCTTCAACTCAAACTCTCACTTTGAATGACCTCTTGCTCTTTTACACGCACACACTCTTACACACACGCACACACACACAGAAGTAAGTCCCTAAATTACGTCTGCTGACAAATCACCCTATGATTAAACCAGTAACCTAAACCTCTTACCTGAACCCCTGAACCTCCACAGTCTGTGACCAGAGGGTGCTCACTTGAACTTTGTGTCGGGAGGAAGTTGATGGACTGACAGGACCCCCCCCCAACCCCGAGGAAAGATGGTATTTCCTTTTAAAACTCTTAACCATCACTTGACTGTTTCCAGAGCGGCTCAGAACATTGAAGATGGCAAAACACTTATGCATTTAATAACGATTAAGAGGCCAATAATGACAAACGCTTCAATGAGGACACATTTAAAGAAACGCTTAATTTTAGTCCTGAGAGACTGTAAGACTGCACTCGTGTCTACTTTCCTCCCCGTCTCCCCCAACAGAGTTTTTTAAGTGTTCAAGAAGAAGACGAGTGGGGAAAGAAGAACACTAAAGAAGTATTAATGACGTTTGTTGTAAAAAAAATTTCATGTAGATGGATGGACGGAAAGAAAAGAAGAGGAGATTCGCCCTGCCAAAGAATGGAGCTCATCCATTCAGAGGATTGCCAGCAAACTTTACTGTCACAACCCAAAACTGTTTTCTGCTCTGATCTCAAGTGGCTTTCAATGCTGGGCCTGAAGAGTGCTGCTGGTTTTCTGTTCAACCAGTTTAATTGTTTCTGGTAGTGATGAAAACCAGCAGGGCTCGATGACCAGGATTGGAAACGCTTTCTGGTTCTTCCTTAATTCAGTTCCTGGTTTCCCATCAGTCCCCTACTTTCACTACAACTTGTACTATTAGTTGTAATTGTCAGAAAACAAGAGACTCTGGCCTCCCCAACCTGTCAGTATTACCTTAGTGTTAGTGTTTGCACACTTGACGGGGCTGAAAATGCTTTTAAATAATCTAACCACTTGAGGTCTGATCGATTGACAGAGTTAGGTGCATATTTATAACAAGATAAGATTTGATCTATACCTTCAACAATAGATTCCTGCTTGTCCAGCTGGTAGATTTGAGGTCAGTCCACGCTCCCCTCTTGTGTTTGGACGTCTGTTTGAAGCATTTTCAGCCCCTTGGTGTCCCAGGTTTGTCGCTTTCCACACACAAGTCAGTAGAGATTTCAGTCTGTCGATGTGCCATGAAGAATAGTCCAGCCCATGCTCATTACCCAAACTCCAAAAAAACTGCAAAGCATCACCTCAGAACTCCCCTCCTTACTCCGCTGAATTCACACCTTCCAGCTCATCTCTCGAAGGCAGTACTGAGATGTTTCTGTGATTATTCCAGGGAGTGATGAGGGCGCTTGAGTCATTCAACGCAATACAAACCAGAAGGAAAGGTGTGCTGAAAAAAACTGACTGAAGAACAACTATTGTTGCTTTGAAACTCCTTATTTTTCTCCTTTATTTCTATCTTGAAAATAACCTTAGCGACGACGATACCAGTATTAGGGTTGTAAATAACTGTCATCCTGTATATGACATATAACACGGCTTTGTTTTTGTTATTAATATTGTCTTCTTAAAACTGAATCAATCAATATGTCTTTCCTTTTTTCTATCAGCTTGACCACTTTCAGCAATTATCATATATATATATAAATATAACAAGTAATAATGTATTAACAAATCAGCGTTTATCTTAGAAAACACTGAGCAATAGTGGTTTTAAAAGGAGGGGGTTTGTGCATATGGACTAAGTCTGCAATATTAACATAACGTGCCAGTTTCAAATTTCAGAGAGAGGAGGGTTTTGTAGCTTTCCCTCTGTGTAACTTGCCATAAGCTATTAGATAACAGTCAATATTTCCTTTATTAGAGATAGTTACACAGGAAACATGTGGACCAGAAATGTGAGGATGAGACGTTAATGCCGCTGTCACATAAAAGCTTTGTGAGGAATGGTTAGTATGAGGATTAGAGAAGTAACACTAGCAGCTACAAGCTGAAAGATAAAGTATCACATGGTTCTGATGTTTGCACCTTTCTTGTGACCAGGCTCTTTATGCTTCCACTTTGAATCTGATCAAACAAGACAGTTCTTTGTTTCAAGTCTACTTTTAGTAATACACAGTTTTGTCCTTACGGTGAACGTTTCCGTGTGGCCAATGAGGGGACCATCAGAATAACAGTACTAAATCTGGTACTTTACGCTAAAACAGAACATCGTCTGCATAAAAAGAAACATGACACTGAGACTTTCATGTTAGCTCGCTATTCCACTTCCTGTTTATCAACATTATATTTAAATATTTTAAAGGAAATGTTGTCATGGTAAAATCCAACCAAATATCTAACTTAATAAAATAAATATTAAGTTTCTAAAGTAAATGTACGGGGGAGCTTTACTCTTACATTTGTTTCCTTGCTTTTTTTTTTTTCTAGAAGTTTGTGTTGTACTAAAAATCTTCAACATATCCTGTATTTTAAGTAGACATAATAATCTAAATTCATAAAATTATTTAAAGAGGGGCTATTGTGCTTAAATACATTTTATTTTATATATATATAATGTTACAATGTTGGATGTCCAGACTAAACGTGGGTGAAGTTTCAAATCTGTAGGTAAAAGTATGTTGGAGTAATCCCCAGGCTCCTCAGCTCAGGCTGCAGGAAACGCCAGGTTTCACACAGTTTTTTCTACACTTTGTGATGTCATAAAAAACTGTCTAAAACCCGGCTGCCTCAGCCGCCTTCAAAGAGCTGGCCAATCAGAAGAAAGTGGGCTTGTAGGGGGCGGGGTTTCTTAAAGGGACAGAGCTGACTGAGTCGTTTCAGGCTGTATGAGGGCCTGCACAGAGCACCAGTGTGAGTTTTTTTAACTGTAAATTATGCTAAGCTACTCCACAGGTATCACAGACTGAAATAATAAGCTTGAAATTAGCATAATACCCCCCCTTTAAATAGTAACCACACAGACTTTAAGTGGCATTTTTAAGGCCTCAATAGTTTCCCGTTGAGTCAAACTGAAGTGGAATCTGAGCTCACAGGAAGCTCTCTGACATCGTACAGTAAAAACAACATTGTATACAGTGTGATTGACTGGTCGCAGCTTTAACAGGTAAAGACAGTCGAGGGGATTTTTTTTAATATCATTGTTTGTCGTTTCTAAAGCCGAATAAGAATGCCAAAATGTGTCATCTAGATGACGGTGTAATCTAATGTAAACTGGCAACGTGTCACAGCTGAGGGGTGCTCCAGTTTAAGTGTAGTTGATCTCTAACATCACGCGCTCTGTATCAAACATCAGTATTATTAGTAAGGGGTATTTTTTCAGCCTTCTTAAACATTGTATATTGTAAATTATACAGATTATAATTCTAACATAAGACATTTTATTGGAAAGAAAAAAAACAAAAAAAATGTAGTTCAGCCTCGATGTGTGTTTCATGTTTGCTGTTTCTTTTGTTTTATCTGTTTTTGTTTTGAAGTCCTCTTTCTGTTTGATCCTTTCCTCCTCTGTTGGGTCCTCTGAGGCGTTGCTGTGTACTTTTTCTTGTGGTGATTCCCGTTCTTGTGCCGTGTGCTTCTTCTTTAGACGACACAGTAGAGTAGAGGCCATGTTGTCTGTCTGTCGGATCAGTCCGCTGGGGTTCTGGGTACCAGATTCTCTCCCAATGAACCGAACCGGATTTAAGGCTCTTCTTCTAGAAACGTAACTAGACCACCAAGATGAAATGACAGTATTCATCTTTACCAAACTATACATAAATAATGAAATATTTAGTATCTAAATGAAGAAACACAATACAAGTATTTAAAAAGGGATCATTTGTGTAACTTTCCTGTAGAGTAAACAATATACTGTATATCTTTAGGTTTAAATAACGATGAAATGAAAAGGACATTTGAGTAATTCAGAACTGTAGGTGACTCTTTTTTGATAAACTCGCTGTACATAACTGCCTTCCATACAGCTCGGCTCAATCATTATCTTTCCTGTTTCTGCAGTCAATAAGAGAAAAAGATTTAAGATGAAAAACAGTTTTGTCCCATTGTTGTCCCTGATTTTAGCTTATTTCCTGGAAATTATCTTGCTTTACAACAAGGACTCAAAAGGCATCAGACAGGTGAAGGGTAGCACTTTTGGTTTTTGTGGGCTCATGGGAAAAGTAAAAAAAAAAAAAAAAGCTTGACATTTTAGTTTGCACTAGCTGTTTCTCTCCACATTGTGCTCATTACACAACATTGTAGGACACGTTTCTGCTTTTGTCCCCAGACTTAAGACCCATAAATATCGTCTGATAAATTGTACCTCTTTATACACATTTAAAGACTTGCGCTACAAACAGCATCAATGTAAAGATTGTAGGACTCATCGGAGGTCTTTAACATGAACATAACTGCATTTTGAGAGGAAACAATATTTGTTAGTGAAATCCCAGAGGACAAATATGAATTATTTTAATTAACACCATCTCATTGTCAGATAGGTGGTCTTTCTTATCACCCACTGTACATTAATATACAAACAACTTATGGAAGAAAGGTGCTCTTTTCTTACTATTGTTTCTTTTCTGATATTGTTTTTATTTATGTGTCAGTTGTAAATCCAATCCTGTGCACCTCCGAACGATTCAACACAAATGACTCCCTGTCATGAACACGGCTGAGCTGGATCTGCTCAACAGCAGTGTTTTCATTCCTGCTCGCAGCACATACCAATATGTGTATTTTATTCAGCTCAGCGTCGACTGAGTAATGTATTGAAATTATAGTCATGACAGGTGACAGTTCGTTGCTTTAAAACTTCATAAAAGCAGGACTGCTGCTATTTCAGGAGCAGATCTAGCAGCTGGGATCAGGAGGGAGATCGTGTGACTCTTTCAGAGGTATCGAAACAACTTGCTGCTCATAGCCAAAATATTATTTAGATGTACAAGACGAAAGCGTGTTCCCTTGAACATTTTTTTCTAGTTAAATAGCAATATTTTATTGACTGTACAATGACGAGACAAGAGTTGCACTTGTTTTTGTTGGGTTATACTTCCAAATTGCTGCTGTAGCTGTTAAAACGACCCTGCAGTTAGTGCGAAAACATGTAAATCACAACAAACCAAACTGCTGGAGCGCTGAAAGAAGGACTTTCTGGGTTTTTGCAGAGGCTTTGATAGAAAGAGTTTGACCTGGTTGCACTTTGGGCACCATGTTATCGCCCTCATCTGGAACTTAGATCCATTAGCTGCAAATACTCTATGTAACAATAGCTCAGCTGGGACAGAAGGACAAGTAATTTAGGCATAGCGACAAATCAGAACGGCCCATCTACTGCGGCCGCTCCTGAAATCTGCTAAGGCCAAACTTGGTCCATCTCCAGCTCTACAGTGTTTAGTCATTAAGTTGTATTTAATCCCCAAATGTTAACTGCCACTTGTGCTGCGGCGTGCCCTGCAGTCTGAATTTGCAAATGTGAAGAAACTATGGAAGAGAGAGAGCGAAACATGACGCATTTGGATACAAAGGATATTTAAAGTTAACAAGGACCCTTGGTGGTGGAGAGGAGTTGTGTACAAGACCCTGTAGTGTTATTAAAAACATGTCCGTAGATTTTAGATGTGCTTCACATCAGTAAATGAAAAAAAAAAAAAAGAAACAATAACCTGTATATTTTTGTGACGTGTATCATACAAGTGTGCTCCAACAATAATGTCCATTTGTGTAAATGTATTTATTTCACATTGTATATATTGTTCAATGCAAAAAGAGAGACCTATGATTCTGTAACTTAAACTACTATGGGTTGAAACATTACATGTGTTACTCCAGACTATGCCTTTCAGGATTATTACAGTAGAGCAATATCAATTAAAACCAGGCTTCCAGTTTTGACACCTGTCTTCTGTCTCTGATTTTAACACCAGTGTTGTGCTTCATTTTTTTTAGTTTTCACTGGGTTATGTTTGCACCCCATTTACACGCGCAACAGCTCTGTGAAAAACAAAGCACACATATTTAACCTACTTTTTCTTTCCATAATGACCAATCATCCAGCTGGGCGTTTGAATCGGCCAGTCAAATACATGCAAGGTTACATTGTAACTTGTTTTTCTACCCCGATTACAGCAAATACAACAGCTAAAATAATTGCCACAGTGATAACTTCAGAGTTGTAAAGTTTCAAACTTAACTTCCTCACTTGTCTTAATTCGCACCAGTACCTAAAGAAACGCAGCCTCTTGGTTGTGTTAATGCAGAGCTGCTTCCTGTCTGAACTTGTGATGAAGCACTGACTCAGTAAAACACACCTGTGGCTGTACAAGAGAGAGGTGGCAGCTCCACCTTATGGTCTGCGGGCCCACAGACGCCAGATACCTCACATGACCTGGGATTACTTGTGTTACTCACTGTTACCTGAAGCACAGCACAAATGGTAGACGAAGTCAGAGTGAGAAATCACTTTGTTTAAACAATCTAACTAAAGGACAAAAACATTCAACATGATTCACAGCAGTTGGGACAGTTCGTACAAGGTCCGGAGCACAGTGCTGCAACCGTCCCAAAGCACTGAGCAACAAAACCAGCCAACAAAAAAGCCATGTTTGAAAAACTTAACCGACTGTTTTTTCCTATACCTAACTCGACACATACCCAGCCCTATGCACACAAAGAAGACCAAGAAATGCAAACATGCAACATATCACCAGTTAATTTTGTATCCTGTCCAGGTGCAAAATAACATTTTAGCGGCTTCTTAAGGATACATACCAGAGTTCGGTTATAATATAGGACATGTTTAGAGCATTCAAAAAAGGAACTATAAGTGAATTTCTAGGCTACTATCACTTTGTTATTGTTCTGTATTTCAGCGACTGTCTTTCCTGTGAAGTGAAATGAAAGAGAGCCGAGAGAACGAGCGCAAAGAGTGGACAGGAGGAGAAGAGAGGGGGAGGTTAGGAGGAGGAGGAGGAAAAAGGAAGTGGTAACAGCTTGCTGCAGTAGGTGTCTAACTACTGTCCATTCTGATCTCCTGCTCTTGCCAAGGGCACTAAACACACTCACACACACTGATGTAAGACATACTACAACATTAAAAAGAAACAGTTGTACTTTCCTTTCTCCTCTGACTCTTTACCTGTACTGTTCTAAATAGTTACCCTTTGCTCTACTAGTTCACCTCCTGGTTTCTGTTTCTGTCTTTCCTCTACCAACCCTTATGTCCTCCTTTTACTCTATTCCCTCACACACTTCACTATTTCTCTCCCTCTCCATCTCCCTCTCCCCTAATAGCCAGCAGCAGTAAATGGGATGCAGAGGCCAGATATTTAATGTAGCGGAGAGCCGTGAAGCGTTTTAAGAAGCCTTTTTCTAACAGGGGGAGCCCTGACCTGCAGGCAAATATTTTTCAACCAGATGACATAAGAAGATATTAGCAGAAAGGAGAGCAAGATTTTTATTCCTTTTTTTTCCCCATCTCTCTCTCTCTAGTATTCCTCTCTCTCTCCTTTCTGTTTGGGTTGCTGCCTGGTCACCCGGCCCTCTGCACATACGTTTTATTTTACTTGCTTGCCTTTTGGAGTTCATTTATTTTATTTTATCTTTGATTCATTATTATGATACGATAAAAGCTACTTGAGCATTTCAGATGCTGAGGGGCTCTTATCGTTAACCTTGTGGAACGCATGTAAGAGTGGGCTCCACACGCCGCATCGCTAATGGCCAACTTTACTCCTCTCTTCTCCTCCTCCACCTTCTGGCTTCATCTACATCTCTCCATCTATCTGTCTCTCTCTCTCTCTCTCTGAGCATCTTTCGCTCCTTCATCTTGCGCCTCTGTTATCGCCTCTTTTCTCTCATAATCTCCTCCTACTGGATTTTTTTTATCCATGTTTCATTTGTCACTTCAGTATCCACATTGATTGTATTTTGTGTTGTATAAAAGAAAAGAAAACTCACAGGTCTACTGTACTCTACTCAGCATAACTGACTAATGAATGACGTAGCATTCAAGCACTAAGAAACAGAGTATGACACCGATCTGTCACCGTTTATCATTTTGATGAACTGGGTTTTTATATTTGGTTTAACAGTCAGCCGTCTGAAAAGGTTTATTAATATTACATTGCAGACATTACTTTTGGGATCCCACAGGGTACATTTTTCGGACCCATTTCATTCTCCATCTACATGCATAAAAGTTTCACTGTTATACCCAAGATACACAGTTATAGCTTCCCATAATAAAATTCTAACTGTAACCAATATTTCTACAATGTAGAAAGGACTGGGGAACAGGAAATCCCACAAATTAGGATTGACTTCAGCATTACAACTGACAAATCCTCCAGCCCAGCACTCACAGCTCTCTGGGAGGGATTGTCTGACAAGATAACAAAATTGACAGAAGGATGCAAAAGCACCAAATACTCAGGGTCACTGCTTGGAGAACAACATTAAACTGAACTGAAAATCTCCCGCTTCTCACCCTAAAAAAACAGACTCAAGTCAGAAATCTGGCAACAGTCTTTTGGGCGAATCAACATGAAGGACGACCTTTGTATTTTAACTTGAATAAAGAAAAAAGTAGCTGTCAAATCATTAAGTAATCCATCTTATTTTACACGCTCTGTGTTTCCCAATAAATTAGTTAAATTCATTTGTATGATGAAACTGTACCATAACATTCATAATGCTTTGTCAAACAACTTATATTTTAACAAGAATGTTGAAAGTTAGCTGTGCCAAACAGCTGATACGGCGCGCTGCATGCGTAGGTACACAGGGCCGTTGTGCAGGCTCTCTCACGCAATTGTGAAGCGGTGACAAAAAAGCGTACACTTAAACTAAGATGTTTGTTTAGATCTTCTCTTCTATCTCTTGGCCCCGTCTGCAGCGGTGCTAAGCTTAGCTTCCATGTATGAACCCTGGCTGGCTTCTCCTAACAGGGGCCGTGCTGACTGTTATCTACTGTTAGTGGCTGAAGTTGAAGTTAAACAACAGAGATTCAAAGGAGAATACATTTCTGAACATGGGCAAGAGCTTAGGAAAATTAAAGACCGACTAAAATGTGGAACAATTAATTAGTTACACAAACATCTTCTTCATCCAGAACTCATACTGGAGTCTGGGTTAATCTTAGCATTTTTCATGGGTTTGAGAGGAAGTCTGGATGTGATTTTCTTCTTCTTCTGTGGTGCCAAACAGCGTCCGTCTCTGAGGATGACCAGATCGGTTTTAGGTGCTGTGACCTGTGAAGTGCTAATGTGTGGCAGCTTCACACTGATGGTGTTTCAGATGCCTGTTTGGTGACTATTTATCCCCCCTTGTGTGCGTGTGTATATACACATATATATATTTACTGTATATCTATGTGTGTGTGGGTGGCTGGTTGTGTGTTCACTTTGGCATGTGTGATTTATAATTTTGCATCTTCCAGGGCCCACATGTGGTCATATGTAAGCCATATTTGTATGTGTCTAAATTTATTTTTGTGTGTGTGTGTGCGGTGTGTGTGCGTGCATGTGCGTGTGTGTGTGTGTGTGTGTCTTATCCCCGTTTCCCGTTGTATCAGTGGTGGGGTTCCCTCGGGTTTCACAGGGCTAGTGACATGGACTCACAGTGGTAATGGCCTTTCACAGCATCTAGCTCCCCTGACACACACATACACGCACACACACACACACACACACACACACACACAGTACAACACAGATAAGGAGAGTAACCAGAGCACAGTGAAACAAACAATCTAAAGCAAAAATATAAGCAAAAATTGAGAGAAATACACATTACTTGTAAGATATAACATGTGGAGCATCATGTTAGGGTTTTAATACAAAGAGAGAGGACCCAGAAGGTAAACATGCTTACTGAATTATCCATGGGATGCAGGAAAGCATTAAATATCTCAAAGAAAAACAGACAAAGTCAAGACAGTTCAAAGTTAAAAGAATCTGACTGGAACAGAAGCAGGAAGATAAAAACTAAAAACCAAGCGGCGACCTCCGGTGTTGAAAAATGAAGCCAATAGAAGTGCAGAAAACTGCAGTTCCTCGAGTGTCCACTTGAGGCTGGTTTCAGAAGCTAAGAAATAACATTATGGCAGATGGGAAAAAGCCGATTTTTACAGCAGAAATAAATATGTTCACAGCCTGGTTTGTTATAAAAAGCTAATTTTACTATTGAATATAACTGTACGGGGAGGATTGTTTATAACCCCCCAGTGAGTTACATGCTGGTATCATTGTCTTGATATACTTGCACGCAGGTATACTGTGCTCGCCATACCTGGCTTGTTAGCCTGTTCAGTGTTTATCAAACATGTATTCAACATGTCGGCCGGTGCACAGGAGTTGTTGGCTTTTCCCCGGAGAGATTACGGAGGACCGTAGTGATGAGACCGGTTGTTTTAAGTTTCCCGGTATGTGTCATTCACCTGAGTCTGCTTCTTCTTTAGACTGATAAATAAACACCCGCAGTCAGTCATTACCACAAAAAGACTCTCCTCTGTGGGAAACATGAAGTTAAACTAGCTCATTCACCAGCTAATGGATCAGCAAAGGCACAGACAGCTTTGTAACTTGGCGTTTGCCAACTCCTCGCTCCTCTGAGACTACTCAAGGAACAAGTGAAAACAATCAGGGAGGGGCCAGAGTCACACAAGCAGGAAAACCTTTACACCTTTACACACAAGCAACACACATGACAGGGAATGACAAAGTAAAACAAAAAAAGAGAACTGACCACTTAAATAAAGAAAATGTATTTATAGATAAACAATGAGATAATGTCTAAAAAAAGAGTAGAGCGTGGCAGAGATGGAGAGTAACTTTTCTTTCTCCTTGTTTGTCTTTGTCTCTTCTTCACATTTCTTTCTTCTCTCCTTGTCCTGTGCTCTCCATTGACCCTCTCTCCATCAAATCACATGACCTACTTAGCTTACATGCTAACTAGCGGACCACTCTTCTTGTAATTTATGGACCCTCATTTGTGCCATGATTTACTTGCCCTGTGTTCGTACGCCCCTTATACTCCTTTTATTCCCTCTCTCATTCATTCTTTGATCTCTCCTTCATTCTTTTTGTCATTCCCTTTTTTTTTAACTCTTATTCACTGTAACTATAAATCACCTGCGTTCACTTGCCTCTTTCCATTTCCCCAACATCACATCCTCTCTGTCATCCCATTCTCCATCCCTCTATCTCGCAGGGTGCAAAGTGGCTCCGGTGGCCGTGTGCGTCTGAGCTGCGTGTGCGAGCTGTAAGAGGGTCAGCTGTCAATTTGCACTTTTAACGTCTTAACTCCATATATGAGGGGCCATTTATTCTCCCTCTCTCCCCCTTCCCCTCCTCTTTCTGTGTCCATTGCTCTCTATCTCTCTCTGAGGACAGTAAATGTTTTAACTCTCCATTCTATGGGCCATTCATTAAGTTAGTGTACTTTAATAAATAGTCTGACGTGTCACTGGCCAGTGAATTAGTGGCACTTAAAATCACCCACTGGTGGCCGATAGATAGCTGAAGGTTTGATATGCAGCGGAAACACTTAGAGCCTACCAGGTGATACCACCTGATATGTAAACTAATAACACGTGAAGCACAGATAATTTCAAAAATATAATTCATTTATCATTAGTTATGATATACCAAAACGGAATAACGTACCATTAATCAGCAGACTTGTTAGGATGTGCGTGTAGCGGCTGGACTTTAAAAGCAGTAGGCATGAGGAGGCAGAGGTCAGGTACAGACCAACCAGGTGTTTAACTGACCTACAATGAACACATAATACATACAAACTTTACACATCAAGTACTGTGGACATTGGGCTGCAAGCAGCAGCAGCAGTACTTGATAGAAACTGTCAACCTTACTTCTTCTGTGGTCTTTATTTTGGTGTAGGCAAACCAGCTCAGAGGTGCATTACTGCCACCAGCTGGACTGGAGTGTGGAACAAGAGATACGGCAGTAATATTCATTTCTGACAATGAAGTAGTACATGTTCCACAGTTTGTGGTTGGCTACAGTGTTTACATTTTCCACTTGTGTCAGCCTTTGGTATCCTGCCACTGACACCCTCGACCCTACCACAGGTAAAACACTGCCCCTCCCCTCAACTCAACACTCAAACACAAGAAATACAATAAAAGACATCTATCCCACTCCAATGTCCGGTAGTCTGCATGGTCTTACTATATGTTAAACCGTACACTACACTTATATAACTCTAAGCAGCTGATTAAAGAACACTAACACCCCTACTTCAATCACCACACGGTGCCTCCTGGAACCTTTAAATTGGGGCTCGGGTTCCCAGGGGACTCTTTTAGGCCGAACACCGTGGAGAGGAGACACAACAAAGGTGAGTGACTGGCACTTAATGATCACATTTTCTCAATTCAGAAAAAGTTCCCACTACAAGTTCCCACAGTTTTTACCAAAGTACGCGTTATGTTAAGTGAACCAAGCTAAGTGTGTGTTTGTCTTTATGTCTTTATAGGCCTGACCTTCAATCACTTCTTCTGAGAGGCAACTACAATGTCCCTACACACACCTCCAATACCTGCAGTATAATTTAAATAAATACATTAAATCCTTAAGGTTTTTTGATTATTCCTTTTACTTGTACTTTGAGCCTTCATTGCAGTAAAGAATGTACATCCAATCCCAACTTTCAGTGCCAATGCAGGAAGCTGTGTTCATTTTATATGCCAGGGTAGAAAATAAATGTGTGGAGAATCAGGCAATGATTTGTTGAATCTGCAGAAGTGTATCTAACCAGTCTTTCCAAAATGTCACAGGGCAACTTCACTTGTTAAAAGCTACCTTTTTTTTAACCTTGCGGCCATGTTTGACAGTTGTATGCTGGGGTGATTTAAGACACTGCTCCATCAGTGTCAACCCTTGACTAGAGAGAGCAGTAAACCCTGTAGGTACTTTTAACAAGTGTTGTTTCCTTGACCTTAACCACAGCTTAACTGCATTCACCATATTGTAGATCAGCTGCCATATATGGGGGGAATGTCATTCACCATTTTTTTAAAGATTATTTTTTGGGCCTTTTCTGTCTTTGTTGATGGAGAGGACAGTGGATAGTGTTAAACAGTGGAAGAGAGAATGGGGGATGACACACTGCAAAGGGCCGAGGGTGTGAGTTGAACCCGGGGGCTGCCCGGACAACTGAGCCTCTGATTTAAAAATAGTCATGCTCTAAAGCAAATGTATATTTAAAAATAAATTAAACTGAATTTGTATGATACAAAGTAATAAATCCCAAGGTTAAACTTTAACTGAGCTCAGAATCACTGAAGACGAGTCAGTGACTTTTTTAAGGAGAAGAATAAACAAATTCTGTGCATTTCGATTGATCCCTACAGGTGAATCTAAATGATAGTTGCTGAGGTGCCCCGAGCTAGTAATACAGCCTTGACAGGGGAAAGGTGATTGGCATAGACAAAGTGTGTCTGAGTATGTGTGTGCCCGCCTCTGAGAGACTGGATGATTATGTGTATGTGCATTGTCAAGAGAGGCAGGAGGTTAATTCAATCCTATAGAAACGCAGCATGGAGGGGATTGGACAGCACAGCCCTGAGGGTGTCACTGGCCTCAACCCCAATAGGGGGCAGAAAGCGAGCACTCACACAAACACACACACACTGTGCACCTTGTGACTGAAGCCAAATTGTTTTTATATCTAGTTTCTGGTGCATTTCATTTAGAAGCAAGGAGGATAAATGATGAACATGGATTAATATATATCTATAAATAGAAAATGCTGCATAAAACAAGGACGAGAAAGAGGAGGACGTTTAGAGAAGAGCGGTGATGGAGGACAGTAAGAGAGATTGAGGGCACAGAGAGGGGAGAAGGACATGTGTGGGACAGAAGAGACCAAAATAGAGTATAGACGGCAGGATGATGCAAGTGGGAGAGTAAAAAGCATAAATAAACCCCGAACCAACACGGCAAGGAACATTTCCTGACAGACCAGCAAAGTCGCCAACTAAGCATGTGGCTGTGATGTTTCTGAGATGTGATGTTGCATATTTGAGTCATTAAACCTGAAGAATAGACTCCACAGGGAATGTATATAAAAATACCTATTTACATTTTAACACCTCATGTCGCTCATAGAAAACATTTTGACTCGATGCTGCTTCCTAAAGCGAGGCCAAACTAGCTTCAGGGTTGCAGAGTATAGCTTCTCTTCTTTCTGAGTGGGCCTCAAGATATCCCACCTTTTCCACAGGATTGCTTTCTTAAGCCATGTCAGACTGAAGAATCTGCTGAGGATTTAAGCACTGCACATCTTAAAAAAATCTACTCTTGGACTGTTTTTTAATTTGCACCAAATCATAAAGTTTTTTTTGTTTTTTAAAGGTACGCAGTGCACAACAAACAGGACATACACGTGCCGACAAGTAAGCTTAAGCTTTTGTAGCGCACGAGGAACCATGCAGTAACGTTTAAGTGAAAAAAGACACAATGTACTTCTTAAAGTATACACTCATGCAAGTGTACATAAATGATACTAAAACCTCCCAGACATGAGCGCACACATTGTAAAATCTGAAATCAACAGTAGCTGAATCATGAGCTTGAACTCACCACACAGCTATTAATCAGGAGTTAAAATTTCTCTTGAATGTATCAGGCCCAAAATAAATGCACTTGTGTGTGTGCATGCACGTGTGTGTTAAATTTCCATATGGACAACCTAATATTGTATTTTGCTAGAAAACACAGCCCGACCATCAATTTATTCCACTCTTCCTAATCAGCAGCGAGGCCACGGATGTCTCCATACATATTCATGCTGCTCAGCAGACTCCGGGAGACGATACATTTACAGCCTACATTTACCATATTACCCTTAATGTTATTAGACCAGCAAACACAATTTAGCCAAATATAAGTCATACATAAGTAATTTAGAAAATGAGACAATATTAATTGCGCGATCGTCATCCGGTTTTAATCCCGTTTGTGTGATAGCACTTCAATCTGTGGAATTGAATGTGCCTGGCTGAATAAATTAGTACAATCAATGTATGACTGGATTCTCTGTCATGTGGACACACTCTGTGCAAATCTATGCAAATGTCTTATGAGGAGAGGATAAGAGAAACTCTTCTCGGCTAACAAAGCTCTTGATAATCATAGCCTATCTGACACAGCGGTGTGATGTCATTTTCAGCCTCTCAGAGCACAAGAAAAACACAAGGAGGACAATGTGACGAGGGATGCTGAAAGACAAGCGTCCACTCTTTTCAGGGTAAATTTCCACTAGGCCTGTTTCCATCTCTCCATCTTGTATTTCACATTTATACTCAGATACAATTATGACCTTTATTAAACAGACTATTGTTTACTATAGCTATCTTACTCCACTTTCGTTTTCTCCTTCTTTCCTGCATTCAGTTTCATTCTCCTCCTTCCATCGCCTTCCACTTCATCTTCTCTCCGTCTCCTTTTGCTTTCTCCTTATTTCCCCTCCCTACCTCTATCCTAGCCCCTAGCCACCTCCCCTCTCCTCCTCTCCCCTCCCTTTGCTCCTCTCTGCCTGGTATTGATTAGAAGGCGAACCTCTAATCTCCTTAAGGTCATTAGGAACACTTAATTAAAACCTAGTTAGAATGCCTTTGTTCAGCCACAGCAAATTGCAGCTGTTCAAACGCGATTAGTATGATAACGTAAAAACTTGTCGGCAGGGAAAAATATAAGAGAGGCTCTTTTTTTGGTTCAAATGTTTACGTAATTTAAATGCAGAGCGCTTAAGCACACAGGGAAAGTCTGTAAACTACTGTATACTGGAGCTTCTGCTGTGTGTTTGTGTGTTGAGGGGATTGTTTATGTTTTGCTAGAGGATGTTCAGCTTTATGAAACAAGCTAAAGGATTTATGCATGTAACTGGCTTATATTTCAGGAAAAAGTGTACACATGTATCAGAACATTTGTCTGTTTCATGGGCAAACGATTCTGCTCTTATTCATGGTTTGGTTATTAGTTTGACAACAGAGAAAAATGTACATCACATTTATTTCTCCTGGTAAACATGACTTAAATCAGATTTTCTTTTACATTTTAAAAATGTGTATTTTAAATGTCAATATTTTAAACTATGTATCATATATATCGCACAATATGTTTAGGTCACTTTTACAGAAGGCTTCATCACAGACACACTGTAATTAGTACAGTGTATGGTTATGGTAATTTATGGTTAATTATTACTAGGGCCCAGTTCAAAGAACACATACAGTAGCTTTGCATTCCTGGTGGCCATTAGATTTCTGACCGGGAGAGACAACTTGCCTTGAAATTACAGGGCCCCTTTAAGACATTCTTAACAATGGCTTTATTTCAGCATCTCAGTTTCTCACGGAGGTATGAAGTGATCAAAATGTATTCTACATATATACATGGCCTACCAATAAAAATTCTTCTGCTCAAGTCTCCTTTTGAAAATCAATCAGACTCTTTATATTTTGAACAGCATGCTTTAACATAATGTTTTATTTCAGTGCATGTTTTATTTTTATCTAATTTCTTCCCTCTGTTTTTGCAGGGTTCAGATGGCTTCTTCTTTCTCAATGTTGTTGTCTCAATGTTTCAGCAGCTCTCTCCCTCGTGACACACACAAGTTACAACTGCAGATGATGAGGCAAAAAGAGTTAATTAGATCAAAATGAATCAGTAATGTAAATAATCAAAATACATGCAAGACCTATTTGAGTACATGTAGGCCTACTTTGAATAGTCTTACAAAATATGATTCTTGTTTGTTTGGGGCAACATATGGGTGAAAAACTTAATTGTACATTCTTCTTTTCACTATCTGTGACAGAAATGAATAATATAGCCTAAATCTGGCTATGCCAACATCATTTTCGTGCTTGTTGTTTACTTGTTTTTTGCCATCAGTGCCGATAGATTACACTTTTAAATGATTACACTCTTAAATTAATTAGTATTTAAGCAAAAAACAAAGATTTGACAGTCTTTCTGATGATTTAAAACCCACATGCTCCTTGGTAAGAGCAGATCATCGTTGCCTAGCGACGGCAATAGCGTCCCTCTCTTCTCTGAGAGCCACTTGTCTGAAACTCAGACGCATCCCACGCAGGCGGGGGGCAAAGCATTACCACCAGGCAGGGGGTAATTAGGATATTTTAATCGCATATTAATGCCTCCCTGTCACAGACAATCTTTACTACTCTGTAACGGATGCAAAACGGATATGTCGCTCTGTTTGTTCTCACGCCGCCCCCCGGGCTCTCAAGTTCCCGTTACTTGGCTCTCAACTGTGTAACGTTGCATCCTCGTTACTTTGTATCCTACCGCCTCGAGCGCTGCTGGCCAGATGGCTGCTCGCGGTAATCTCCTTAGCAGCGCGTGCAGCATATTCTGAATGAGACGTACGACAGAAAGAGAAAAAAAGGAGCTGTGTCAAGTTCACTTGTACCATCATACAGTTTTTCTTTCAAAGTGTGGGCTGGAATAACGGACAACCACTTCAAGACATGTTTGAAAAGGACTATTTTTTCTACTGGAGCAATGTCTGCTACCGCTGACAGACAGGTGTGCGCGTGTGGAGAAATACAGTTAGCTTGTTTTGTTCGACTCACAGCAGAGCAACAAGTTGAATGTGTTCTGACGCTGCACTTGTGATGAGGACAGAGCTTTTTGCTGGGACTTCACAACGACAGGTAAAACATGATAGTTTAGCATGTTACAATATCTGCATAGATTTACAAATTTGTCCTACGACATACACGTTATGAGATACACCGTGAGCTTTCCTATTTTCTAACGGACACGGCAGGCAAGAGGGTCCAAGTAATTCAACACCCGGGATGACTGGCTGGCCTCTTTTTGTGTGTCAAAATGTGAAATTGAAGCTGATAAGTATTGTAATGAAGAGAGCTTTGGCCTAAGCCTCAATTTCCAACAAACTTATGTGAAAACCCGCTCAGTTGGATAAAAACCTGGAGGCCAGATGCTAGAGGAAAAAGGGCATGTTTAATTCAATGGAAAATGAAGAAAAGGGAGAAAGCAATGTAGCCGTATCCGTTGAGCTGTGCCTCCATCAAGCTGTACATGATAGTGTAGGCTTTGGCAAGGGAATAGCCTGCATGGCATTTCACTCTCCTCAGATTTGTCTCATGTTGGATTTTGGTCTGACCACGTCTCTCTTTCCTTCTCTCCTTCTCTCTTTTCCCTCTCTAGATTGTGAAATCCTACCTATCATGTGAAGGCTTTGGTTGTGGTTTGTGTGTAAATGTGTGTGTGTGAGTGACAGAGACAGTGTAACAGAAAGCTAAGCTTCGTAGCCTCACCCCAGGGGCACTGGCCTGTTAAAAATGTCCCTGTAACCCTGGAACCATGAAACCATGACAGTCATCACTTATTCAAGCGCTGCTGGAAGGTTTCCGAAAAAAATCCAGGTTCTTGAACGTCCCCCTGACTCCGGGAATGTTCCAGAACCCCTGTCTGAGATCCTGGAACCCCGGACCATGCCGGACCCCTCAGAGATACTGGTACTAGAATCTAGTGGGGTCAAAGGCCAGAGATGGACAGAACACAGAGACGACGAGGGAGGAGCGGAGGGAGAGGAAACGAAAAGAGAGAGACAAACATGGAGCAGAGGAGTCAGCAGAGAGCGGATATATAGAGGAATAAGAGAGGAGCAGTGTAACTTAAGGAATAAATGCAACAAGGAAAACCTAAAAACTTTGGAAAAATGTGTGAAATGTAAGGACAAGAGCAGGACGGGTGTCTCTGGGACAGGTGAACTCAAGCAAAGGGAGGAAAGGATGGAGGAAAGGAAGAAGTGGATGTTTTTTCCTTGGCTATTTCACCTGATAAACATCCCTGAAGGAGGAGTGAAGAGAGGGAAAAACATGATGAAAAGGATGCAGAGGCATTATATTTCCCTCCGGTTAACTGTCCTCCTCTTCAGCCTGTGTCCAGCACCTGCTTCATCACAGGTAAGAGTGGCCTTCAAGAGCCTGTTCTTATTTTCTATCATTTAAAGAGTGTTAGTAATTGTTAACAGACAATGCTCTATAGAAATTATTTAAAGACTATCAAATGAGAAAAATCACAGGTGTTGCTCACAACATTAATGAGGATATTTTGACTTGTCATAGCAGGAAAAACACAGGTGAAACAAATGTCGTTAACGAGGGCTCAGTTGTCCCAGTACACCATGACAGTGAGCATGCACAATACCAGGGCCCTGGATCTGCTCCTCTACATGTAAAGAAGTCCTTTAATGTTAGTATTTTCAACAGTGACAAGCCAAAATGTCTGATGTGAAAAGGGTCTGTTGCTGCATTTAAATTGGAACTTGTTAGCTCATGGTTATAACATAGGTGTACACAATATGCTTGACATTCAAATATTTATAGTCAAATGTTTCCTACGAAGCTAAGGATGCTAACAATTTAGCAAGTTAGCAAGTGGGTAACATAATGCAGGACATGCAAAGGCAAGATGAAAGACAAAACTACTTTTACAATATATTAACTAACCATCTACCAGAAAATGATCTCCCATGGCCTCGGCCATTTCTAAAAGAGTCAGCAACATGTCACAATTCTGAACTATGAGTTTCAAGAAAATCTTCACTTACAAGGTCTTGTTTTTTCACAATGGACCCAAGTGTGACAGTGAACCATGCATACGGGATGCACAGAACCCTGAAACTAGAGCAACATAGTGGAAATAAGCCATCATCAATTTTATTTTTTACACCTGTGGTTTTGCTAAGTGTGACATGGCAACATGAAATTGCCTATCTGAAGCTACAAATAAATAAATAAATGTCAACACAAAATGTATGTCCCAATATTTTTTCAAAAAGGTATTATTTATATTGGAAAAAAGAGTTATAGATTTTATATGCCCTCTACTCATGCAGTATGTCTGACAGTAAGAGATTTATCCATAACGCTGGTCTACAACCTGTTGGCTTTTCAGCATTGGCCTTTATATATATTTCATAGAACTTTGAAGTTGATTCTCCAGATTTTTAAAAAGGCAATTATTGGACTGTAAATGAGTCAAGAGACTCAAAATCAATAGTTGTGATCATGCTTGTTAAACCCTCTTTGTTTTTAGGGAAATTTCCCACAAATGGAGAACATTGCTGCCTTCAAACCCGTGTCCACATCTCCAGCTCGTTCCACCTGTGGAGTTCCAGAGCGGAGCAGCTTCTGTCAGTCAGCGTCCTCCCAGGCTGAGCTGATGAACTGTTATCAGGCCTTCTGTGTCCAGGATTGTCCCTATAGATCCTCCACTCCTCCTTATGCCCCACTGCTACTGCCTGCACACAGGTAGGTAGATCCCATTCATAGTAATATTATTCAGGTAATTTCAAAGGCTATGTAGTTTCCCATGACCTTTGACCTTTCACTCTACGCAAAAGAAAAATCTTAACCTGACTAGTAAAATGTGTATGGTAACGCCATTCTTGATGACCTTGTGTATATTTGAAAGGGATATTAAAACATTATTTAAGGTCCTTTTGACAGAAAATATTGACTACCTTTATTCCACCAGGGGTGCCTGTGTGATTGAAGACAGGGAAGACACTCGTCCTGGGACAGAGATTGGGACCAGTGATGAGGGGGCTTCTGGTGGATCCAGTAGTGTGCTGTTTCAAACAATCCAGGGTGGATGTCTGGTCTCTCCCCCCTCACAGAATCTGGGAGCGTTGGGTTCACTCACCCTGGCATTGTGGATAAAACCAAGTTCTCCTGGAGAAATGTGAGTCGAAATTTTGTCACTCTTATGAACTTATGCACCAGTGTCTCCTTACAAGTACATACAGTATTCGGTGCATTACAAAATATATATACATTGTTTTGCAGATTTTTTGTGGATGGATTGATCTTAGCTAGCCAGCAAACTTAATGCAGATAGGAATAAATGTGTTGTATCTCTTAAAGGGATAGTTTGGGTTTTGTGAAGTGGGGTTGTACAAGGTACTTATCAATAGTGAGTGTACTGTGCACTATTGTACAGAAGCCAGCTGGAGTACCAACATGGAAGCTTAGCTCTATACTGCTGCACAGAGGCACATGAAAAACACGAACTTCAGCCACTTTAAAAAGAATAATTTATAAAAAACATTTCAGTTTTTCAGAGTACACTATATTTTGGGATATTTTCACTGTTTCACTTCGACGTCAGATAGCCCAGACTGAGACTGCAGCCCTTTTTATACAGAGATTCTGCAACTTTACTGTAATGAAGCTCCACCATACACTGACCTTTTACTCTGGACTAAACAATGCTGTTATATTGCTGTCCCACTGTGTGATTTTACTCAACAAATAGCACTAGTGTCA
This sequence comes from Semicossyphus pulcher, assembly GCF_022749685.1. NCBI lineage: Eukaryota > Metazoa > Chordata > Actinopteri > Labriformes > Labridae > Semicossyphus > Semicossyphus pulcher. The sequence goes on from NW_027211603.1 coordinate 23,078,934, forward strand.
CACACACACACTCGCAGCCGGCCGGCTCACCCAGACGTAGATACACCTTTGTTACTTCGCTGTAACTTCTTCTGCTGGCTTAACAACAGAACGACTTTGCACCACCATTCTGCCTCAGTACCTTTTATACAGAACAGTGAGGTGGAATTACGGTGTAACAGTCCCACCTTGAGTTTACCTTGAAGAGGAAGACTGAAAAGAATCATTAAAATCATTGGAACCTCAGTGGCAGAAAATTAACCAAATGTATATAACAACCACGAGTCACAATGACTGATGTGTAGTGTAGTCCGACATTATCCTGTGCTACTGATTAAATATACAGGAGCTTCCCTCTGGAAACACATTGTTTTCAGACATTGAAAACAAAGTGAAAGCCCTGTGATATTGATCTAATAACAAGGAGCAACCAGGTCAGGTCAGGTCAGGTCAGTATCACTATCAGGAAACCAACAACCCGCTGTCATGTTGTACTTAGTCATGTTGTGTGTGAGAGACAGGGGATGAGAGTCTGCTGGCGTGTTACAGCCAGGCATCGGATGGTGCAGAGTTACACACGCTCGTATCAGTTTACAATCACACACACACACCACACACACACACACACACACACACACACACACACACACAAGGTACATGCACACACAAAAACAGATCAGTTAGCCGTGCTTGCAACCCTATCTCTTCCAGCCTACAGCAACACTTAAAGGAGAATGCTCAAACAGCATCAGGTGCTTTGTCATGAAACTAAAAATAGAACAAATCACTGACGTCGTGTTGACAACAACAGTTTACAGTTTACCAACCACTTTACAGTGAAGGTAACCACAGAAAACCATACTGGCAAACTTGTTCATTTATGATTGTGGCTGTCGGCCTGTGTAAGCCGTCAAAAAAAGCGCAGCAAGGGACTAAACATGGGAGTAACACTGTGACGCACTGTAAGAATAATCCATTAAAAACTAAATCTATTCCACCATTTATTCTTCCACACAAAACATGAAAAAACACAAAAGGTACCAGCCGGTACCTGCTTGTAAAATCAAAGTTCTTAGTTAATATCTGTGTACGTGGGTTCCTGCAGTCAACAGAAAATATCCACTCCCGAGCTCACCCCCTCTCCGTCACTGCCAAAACCAGAAGTGAACAGGTGAGTGCAATCAATATGATCAGTGACATTACCAGGTTCCAGTGAACACGCCCAACACCAATAATACATTTACATTAAACAGTTAATACTAATTAACAAAACTATCAAACAGAGAAGCAAACTAAACTTACATTTGTGGCTCCTACATTTCTGCTTTCAGCCATGACTGAAACATTTGAAGTTGCACACTTAAACACGGTGGTCTGACATATCTAACATTTGTGTTTATTTGAAGTTAAAAGTTTTCAGACCCAACCCGAGCCAACTCAAGGGACGTCACTTAAAACGTTTTATTGGATTTCATGCGACCTACTCTGAATGAAAAAAGGCTTTAAACAATGTTTTCATGTACAGACCTGTAAACAGACTTTGATGCGTAAAATCGGTGCTTGATTAAAATACTGTGGCAGTAAAAGGATGGAAAATTTTGTGTTTCAGTATTCTCACATTCAAAATGTGCTGAACAGATTAAGGTGACTCATAGCTTTGCAGTGGTGACAGAACTTAAAAAACACTACTAGACAGGCTGTAAGTGTCCTCCTGTAACTCGGTGGATGTTCAGGTGTAATGTTGCTGTCAGTTAAGTTTAACTCTGAGAAGAAGAATCAGATCATACGTCCGAGTTTCATTCAGTGATTTTGTTTGTGAGGTTGTCCGTCTGGGAATTCGGATGACAGACAAGTCTTGTTGTCTTGGTCGGCCGAACATGACACCTGTAGGGCTGAATGGAAGTAATATCTCTCTCCCCCGTCTCTCTCCCTCTCTCTGTTGCTGTCGTCGGCCATCAGTCTTTTGTTGTAGAGACGATCATGGCTGCCATCAAAGCAGCCAGATGAAAGGAGGTCTCTATCCTCACCTCTGTCCATCTCTCCTCACCCGTCTCTCTTTGTCTCTCCCTCTCTCTGTGATTTCACATCCCCCCCCTCCTCTCAACAATGAACAGAGCCTGCCACCTGTTCCTACAAACTGATGTTTTTACTACGCTGTGGCTTCACTTCCACCTACTCACTGTAGTATATAGTGCCACTGCCACGCACTGTTATAATGAAGTTACAAGGTGAGGTTACAGACTGATGTGGGCGGAGTAATATGTAGACAATAAGATCTGGGTTTAGTGTAGGTGTACATATAATGTGGACTATGACTGGCTGCATAATGTATGAAAGTGTTGAGTGCATGCAGTTAAAGTCAAGCCTCTGGATGTTCATCTACACACACAGCAAGTTCTCTGGTCATATGAAGTTATTACAGACTATCAAGTTATTTTTATCTTATTTGATGATTCTCATTTGGAATAGACATTAATTTAAGGTTGTTTATGTTCACTGGTCTATTACAACATGGACAGCATGCTGTAAAAGTATGTCCATGTGCACATCAGGTTATAAGAGATAACGAAAAGGAAAAAAAAGCTTGATTTTGCCTTAGCAAGGTATCAAATAAATTACAGCTGAAACAGGAAGTCCAACAGAAAGTTATGTGGCAACAATCGTTGAGCATAAACGATTTCCAAGCAGAGACCTGCAGCATCCTGTCCAGCTTTTCACCTTCTGTATTTAGTGGTTTTCTTAATCTATGCTGGAATACTATCTATAAAATATGTTGTATCTTTGGACATGACAAGCTCTTTAAATGTGTCAACTCGGGCTCAGAAATAGACATTTTTCATGACCTTTTACGACATTTTAAAGAAAGTCTGCAGATTATTTAATAATCGCATTAATTTTGAGTTGCACACCTGTGTCAAATTTAGTGTATTAATAAATAGTTGACCCACTTTGAACAAGGGGTGGGCGGTACCCAGTTTCAATACCGTCACCTGTGTCATGTTCTGCCACGACATGGATTTTGCAATACCTTCATTACTGGGATATAACACGTGTTGTTTTTAGTGCAGACATGAGGGAGATTTACTTTCCCCAGTGTTTCTCACAAATCAATCTCGGATCCCGTCAGCTACAGTCTGAGATGATATAACCTCTGGGGACAACGGTGAACGTGCCGGGCGGTAAGCGATAAACGACTTCCCGTCAGGACTTCCTTTTTCCACGTGCTGCATTGTCACAGAAAGAGAAACCGTATTCTTGTGATGTACTTGTTATTAACGGGTCTTACCTTTGCCGAAATTTCAACATCATGATGAAGATTTGTAAGAAGTAAAAATTCAAGCTTTGTCAGGTCTGTCCTCAAGAGGAGAAGAAAACAACATTTACAATGCTCGTTTGTTGAACGGAGGTCGGATCGATCTGATGCATTCGAGGAAGTTGGGAAATCTGAGCGCTGAACGGCTTTTGTGACCCAGCGTAAAGGGAATTAATCTCAAGTTAAATTTTAGATCTCGAACAGTGTGATAGCTGAACTTACATGCACATGTCGGTTCAGAGAGATTAATAAGAAGCTAAATCATCGTCAGATCACGCTGATGGGAGCTGGGATGGCATTACGGCGGATTATGTTCCGCCTGCTTTTGCTCTCCACACAGACTGTTTTCTTGCATACGCCGCAGCCTGCTGATACGTGATTGGTCAATATTACACTAACTGAAACCAGAACAATTGCCTTCCCGGAAATTCACGTCCCTGCCTACAGATTCTACTATGTATCGGGCCACCCAAGTAGCCTGTATTTGGCGACTAAATGTATCATGTTTCTTATTTTGTTTTATTCATTTATTTATTTATTTATTTTATTTTCAAGTCGGTTTTGATCATTTTGACACGCAACGTCTTTAATGACGAGCCACCTTCGCGCGCGGCTCACCTGCTGCTGTGAAACCGAAATTCAAAATGAGACTTTTTGAACTGAACAGCTCATGATGAACGTCAATGGAGAGGACACGTTGGGAGAGAGAAAGATTGAGATGCGGGTCGGGACAAGCAGCTGTGTGCAGGTACAGCAGAGGTGGAGGTGTGTGGGGAGGAATAACTCGAGAAGAGAGGCGAGGCAGATTAAAGTAGTATTGTGAACAAACACTCACATGGTGGAGAGTGAAGCATAATTCTGATATAATACTGTTATTGTAAAAAACCCCAAAATACCATAATATAAATTTTAGGTCATATCGGCCACGCCTACTTTGAACTCAAGAAGCATTTTTCTGTAGCAATTAGGAGTTAGATAGTTAAACGGCTTCTCTGTACTTTCTTCTTGGCTCATTATCATTAGTCTATCATTGAATGTGTTTGTCTCTCTCTCACACACACACACACACACTCGTATGCATGTGCACACGTACATACATTATGGTCTTTTTCTCTCATGCATACATCTATCTATGATTTATGGGGTATGTGGCTCCGGGTTCATAAAAGCCATGATTTCCCATAAAATGTCAGTGATGGTGGTTAATATGACATGTGGAGGGTGTGTGTGTGTGTGTGTGTGTGTGTGTCTGCTCCCGGTGTAGCAGCTGAAAGCTAACAGTCATGTAAAATATTGATATTCCATGTGTAAATGTCAGAATGAGAGACTGTGTGTAGTGCTGCTACACTCCATGGGTTTGGGAGCTGACTCTTTCTTCTGTTTTCCGAGTTAAGTTGTAACAACTTATTCCTGCCAAATATTCAAATGGGCTGTCTAGACTGTCTTTTGCTGCTGAAATAATTGTGCTCTTTATTGTGTATGTGTGTGTTTTTGTTTCCCTCAGGATGCTGCTGGAGAAGAGCTCGAGGGAGCAGTTGTTTTTTTCTGTGACAGTGTCCGAGAAGGCTGTCATCCTGCGGTACGGTCAGTCCGGCAGTCAGACTCCTCAGGCCATCAGCTTCAGAACAGAGGGGAGGCTCACACTGGAGAGGTGGACACACCTTGTTCTGCAGGTAAGAACCTCACTGTGTACGGGGATCCTTATGATGGCATGACTTCCCTGTTAACCATGCCATAGGGGGTCACTATGAGGGAGACACAATTATGAGCATGTACGCATCCAAAGGTGGTTGTTTGCAGGAAACTCTACCTGAGAAGCATGATCAGGGTTTTGTTTCACAGATGCCATAAGGGTTGTGGAAGCAGAATGTCTCTTTATCGCAGACGCATTGTTTCTTTATCTTGTTCTCTGTTTGCGTTTCTCTTTCATTCTCCGTCCATCTTCATCTCATCCTCGCTACGAGCTGGTGGTAATTATAGTGAAAAACATCTGTTTTGGCGCAGCTGCTGGGGCCAGGGGGCACACACACACATAACATCAGACACACGCGCACAGACACATTTCAGAATCATGTTTGTCCTGTATGGAAAAGTGCAAAACCCCTGAAACTCTTGCAATTTAAAAACCTATTTTATCTATAAAAGCATGTGGTTATTTTCTATGGTTTACTCTGTTTCCTCTGGTTAACCACGGAAATTGATTTTCAACTTTTGTAATATTGTTTGCTTAGAAGTTTCTAATCTTTCTCTATCAAATCTGCTGATTCTTCTCTATGAATACTCTATTTTGGGTTCAACATCCCGACTTGGTTATTTTGTTTGTCAGGGATTGTTCTGGCACACTACGTGTGCTTCAGGTAACATTTTGTACATTCAGCTTTAGTAGCCGAATGTTATTGTCTGTTTCCAAAAATACATCCTGTTGCATATCTGTGGATCAGTGATAGTGAATTATTTTACTGCTCAATGTCACAGCTGTTTGAGGGAGAGCTGAACACAAAGATGAAAGAGGTGGTGTCAGTGGTGTTTGTAATATTCATGTACTTATTTTTTCTTTGGTGTTTTTTCTCTCTTTTTTTATATCTTCAGAACCAGTTGACCTAAGTGGAACATGATGTAGAAATTGTAGCAGGCACCAGAAAGGCTGTCATAGACACAAAAAGGGCTTTCATTAGCTGAGATCATTCTAAAATGGTAGCTAGTGAAGTGGAGAGAGTCTTGAGAATGAATCCCCGTGTGTGTGTGTGTGTGTGTGTGTGTGTGTGTGTGTGTGTGTGTGTGTGTGTGTGTGTGTGTCTGTGTGTGTGTGTGTGTGTGTGTGTGTGTGTGTGTGTGTGTGTGTGTAGAGTATCATTTTACAGATTACTCCGTTGGACAATCTTTTTCTTTCAGCATCTTTGAATAACACCAGGGCTACTAGGAGAGACAATTTGCTCACTCTGTCAATCCACTTTAAGTGTCTGTACCTTCCTTATTACATTTTGTCTGCAGTGCATTTTGTTAACCTCTCACTGCCACTCGGCACTGATATACCCCTAATGACGACATCACACACAAACATTATGAAAGGGCTCAGGTGGTCAGTGTGATAGAATCTTTTAAACATAGGAAAATGTGAAAATGTGCCAATTTAGAAAGAATAAAAAATGTCAATGTTCATGTGCTGCATTAATATGAAGTTGGGAGTTCATGGATTATCTGCTTTATTCTTATGCAGACTCAGCAGATGTTTTATTATAAGCCAGCCAGGAAAGAATTCCCTGTAATGTTAGAAAGGTTAAACTGGGAGCCGAATATTTTGAGGTTGTTTTCAAAGCAACAGCTTTTTAACATTGCAAAGAAGAGCTGATCAGAATGAACTTGTTCTTCTATAACAGCAGAGGAAATGTGTATTGACATACAGGAGTCTCCGCTGGTTGGCCAGCAGCCTCAAAATAACGTCAAATCTACTGAAAGTCACAGTATCTGGATGACAGGACCTGGAATTTGTTACAGCACATAGCTCTGATGGTTCACAATTAAGCTATTTATTAAGCTTATTTGGACACTTTTTGCGTACTTCTGTAATTTTCTTTAAGATATTTTTTTGGGGCCTTTTATGCCTTTATTCACAGAGAGGACAGTGGATAGTGTTAGAAAGCGGGGAAGAGAGAATGGGGGATGACACGCATCAGGGGGCCGAGGGCAGGAGTTGAACCCGGCCCGCCGCATTGAAGACTATAGCCTCTGTTCATGAGCTGCTGATTTAGCCACTGAACTAAACTGGCACCCCAGACCACTGTAATTTAACAACACATAAAAAGCATGTGTTTTATTATGTTCGTACAACATCCCATAATGGAATCACATCATCAAGTCTACATTAGATAAACACGTTTCCTAAAAGGCCGCCTTCCTCAAGAGGGGAAGACTGCTAACACTATGGATAGGTCTAATAGATGGTGAGACACAGCACTCAATTCAAGCTTGAGGGTTTCTTTGTGTCTCTAATTGAAAGCTTGGTCTAAGACTCGTCTGATCTACTAACAGTTTGGCCAAACTATTCGTGGGCAGCCCTAATGACCACAGTTTGGTTTTAAAAGAGACAATGTATCAACTGCAGTTTGATTTAGCCTGAATCAAAGCTCGAGGGGTAAATAAAGAATCTGTACATGTTCATCAGTAATTAAAAGAAAAAATATTGTGCTTTGCCAAGTTTAGTTCACTGGCAGTCTGATTGGTGTTGATGTCTGGTACAGTGATTTGGCCGTCCGTTGTGTTGTTGTCTAAATGTAGTGTCGCTGATGGCTCAGTTGCTGTGTGTGTGGAGTATGTGTATTCCCTGTAGGGATCAGGTTTTTCTATCTATGTATAGTATCCATGTGTGTTGCACATGTCGATGTAGGCACGGAGAAGTGTATAGCTTGCAGGTACGTAGCTTGAAGAGTAGTGTGTTGGCGTGGCTCGGAGGTGTGTGTCCGTGCATTCTTGTGAATCAGACTGCCTTTCGTTTAATGGTGTGGTGATGTGATCTGCTTTGACCATTCACAAGAATAACATAATCATCCTTGACACTCAAACACCATTCGCACACCCCCTTTCTCATGCATGCACACACACTTATCTACCCGCTCCATCACTCATTACACAGATACACACTCACAGTTCAGTGGTAATTTGTAGCACACTTGTCATCCACAATGTGGGCATTACCCTATGCAGGAGCTGGGCGCCTTTACTGCACATATACAACAGACACACACACACCAGTCATCTGTCAGTTTGAAAAGATCAAAACACCAAAAAAGACAGTCAAAAGGAATACGGGTTTCCAAGTGCCAGGAGCAATTCACACACACGCACACATGTACACACACGGTGCCAGGAGCAAGGTGCTGTAGGGATGCTGGTGCTCCCTAGGTAGTTGTCTTATCTGATTATGGTAACGATGTCGAGAGTAGCGGAGGAAAAGGTAGCCTGGGGGAGGGAGGGACTGAGAGAGGAGGACGGATGGGGAAAGTGAGGGAGGTGGCTGAGTGTGGTTAAGTGATGTTACCAAGTCAGTTTACTGAAGGAATCACTTCCCTGAACATTTCTGCAGAATTTATTACTAATCTGTAGCATCTTGTAGGAAAGAAAGGATCTCTTCTTCTGCTCTGAGTGATGGAGGGATGGGTAAAACAGGTGCTCTAGTGGCTGCTTTCAGTGTGTAATTATCATAGCTTGTTCTTTTGGTGGGTGTTTTTTTTATCTGGAGTGCCTCACAGTATGATTGCACAAGGACAAGTCTTGTGCTTGGACTGAGGTTTAACAGTGTATGGGTAGGGATAATAATGAGCTGCATGCTTTGTCATTTTAAGATGTTGCATTGGTTTGCACGACCTTGTGCTGCCTCTAAATAATTCCTATAATCATCTTTTTTATCTGTGCACCTTAATTTTAATGCCTTGCACTGTATGCTGTTGTGTTAGTATCATGAAAGAAGATACAAAAACATGTACAAAGCTGAGGATGGATGTACTTTAAGTCTTGCAGGAAATCCAGAAGTAGGTGTCAGTGTAAGAAGGAAGAGCGAGGTGGAGAGACAGAAGTGGCACAAAGAGGCAGTAAAAGATGGAAAGAAAAGACAGGAAGAGAGTTCACGATTAAAATAGCTTTGGAGAACTATCTTTTGGAGTACCAGTGATTGACTGTGTGCCTGGAGGACCCCTAGAGGTGTCCGCCTGGTAGTGACTGAGCAAATCAGCGTTATCGGATGAGGCAGGGACAACCAGTCACACCGGCCCCGTCACGACCCAATAAGGCAGCGTTAATGTTTGATTCTTGTGTGTAACGCACATACACATTGTCTTTTCTTTCTCTTTCTTTTACACACATGAACACACCACTGATGTAATGTACATACGGCCCCACACACACACACGCACACTCTGAAACAGCTGGTATACGTCTATAACAGGGGTGTTTCCAGTTGCTATAAAATAACAGAGAAAGGGGAGGAGACCGATTTAGGAATAAGAGACGAAAAAGAGGGTACATGGGTCGGTGAATGTGTGGCAAAGTGTGTAAAGGTCAAGTCAAGATTACAAAGAAACACACACACACACACACACACACACACACACACACACACACATACATCCATCCTTCTGTGTATTTATAGCACGGAGTGAAAAAGTTGTTCCTAACTTATCTGCAATTTGTTCTCCAGACCCTGACAGCTCATCTGCTTCACTACTCTGCTCTTAGACAGTTTGGCTGCTAAAACTTCTCCTGCAGCAATAATAAGCTTAATGAATGTTTTCACGCACAATTACACTGGAAGACTCTGGCCTGTGTATGTGTATGGACTGACGGCTCTGATACAACCTTCTCTGTCTCGTTCTTTCTTGCATACAGATTAATGTGCAAGTTCGAGCCTTGTCAATGGCCAGAATATTTCAGCCTGATTCAGTCGCTCAAATGAAGACTTAAAAAAAAAGACTGTTTGTAAATGGCATTAAAGCAAAGGTCTTAAGTTGGAGACCAGATATTAACTTGTGGCCTCTGTAGGTGACCAGATGTGGCGTCCCATGTCATGCATGGGTACTGTCAGAGTGGTAGGATAACAATTAGGGATGCACGATATTGGAATTTTTGCCGAAATCCGATATGCCGATATTTTACAACTCATTTAGCTGATTACCGATACCGATATTTTTTTCCCGCACACCTAATTGCAGAGATCATCAACTCTCTTCTGTATTGGAACTAGCGTACAGTATAATGGTGATACTCTTATCACATTTGTTACAACGGTTGGGGTGACGGGTCTTGAGAAGGTTAATGAAGTTTGTAGTGTTGAAAGACTTTGCCTTGGCTCCTCCTCGCATCACCGAAGCTGAGCAGTCATTGCAAATAGCAGTTTTGCTTTCTATTTCGGACACTTTGAAAAACGTCCACACCACGGACATTTTGGCTTCTAACTCTCTCATGCTGCAGGTAGACACACGTGATGTCATCACGCTGCGCCGCGCAGGTCTTCTTCGCGCCGGGGACATTGCGCCGAGGTCGGGCATTTAATCAAGTATGCAGCAGCCCATCATTTTATCGGTTAATTATATCGGTGGATATTGGCCAACACACCATTTTTAAGCCAATATCATGCATCCCTAATAACAATTGCCATTTCTTTTCTTACCTCACCTCCATTTGATTGTTACACTGCTAAATAACAGCTCCTATTTCGGTCCACGGACAGGTTTATCTCCATTAACACGTATACATGCTTAACTCAATTTACTCTCTAATAACAATATCTGAATAAGAAGTGATGAGGATTATTTGCAGGCTGCTTAAATCTGCAAATGCACACTTACTTTCTGTAAAAGAACAAGGTAACATAAACATTTGAAATGAAGAGCAGACATTTATACAAGGAACCATCAATTTATTATGCAAATTATTAAAGACATTTTCAGTAGCTGAAGCTGAGCTGAATAGAAAGTGTTCTATTCAGACACACACATGCAGACTAACCAAACATTATCCCGTATACTTATCTCAATGCTTGTCTCTCTGTCCCACCTGGACTGACAGGGACAGTTTGTAAAACCTGCACTCTATATACATGCATGGAGGCATGGTTTGTGCATGTCTTGGTATGCTGCGTGTGTGTGCACTGAAAACAGCATATTTCTGTGTGTGTACGTGCGATTGTGTGCATGTGTGTGAAGGTGAGGCAAGGTTGTTATGTAGGGGTGAAGCGGACACCTCTATGGTAGCCCCTCTGCCTGCTGGCACAGAAGGCGAAAGGGCACAAGACTGGCATCAATTACATAGTGAGAGCGGGAGAGAAAGGCAGGTGTATGTGTGGTGGGGTTTGAGACTTTTTTGTCTTTTAATGCATTTATTTTTTTATTTTCATGGCAGTGTGCAGTCAGCTTAATCGTGAGAGTGAGGCGCTGACACGGTCAGGGTTAGGGGTCTCATTCTCAATGCAGCGGTGAGATATGAGTGAGTACTTTGGATAAAAAGATCCTTCAAAGAGCATGTGTTATGTTCTTTCTAGAAACATCCATGCTAAAGAAGTATGGCTTAAGTTAGTTACCCTTTTAAATTATTGTTAAAAATGTCATCAAGGAAGATCAACCATGGATGTCAAACAAATGTTCCTGTCTGGTGGTAGGTTAATCTAAATGCAGCCTCACTGCCACGGGTTACTGTTGCACATGCACACAGGATGCATGTTAATACCAGATGTAAACAGGTCCTTAGGCTTGTTACTAAATCATATTATTACATGTCTCCCCTCTTGCAGTGTGGTACTGTATGTGTTGGTCCTTGTTGGTCGCTCTCATGAAAGTCTTAGACAGAAAGAAGTGTTAGAGACTTATGGTCTTTTTTAAAAGGTTGGTGTGTCACCTTATATATGTCCCATCTCTCTCTCTTTCTCTCTTTATCTTCTGTCCCTGCTTCTTTCAGGATGCTTTTCTCTCTCTCTCTCTCTCTGTGCCTCATCTATCTCTCATTCCCTCCTTTCATTCTCTCCCCCTCCACCTTCTTTGTCCTTCCCTCTTTCCCTCTCATTTTCCTTACACACACACTCTCTCTCTCTCTCCCTCTCCATCTCCCTGGGGACAATTTTCTTTTCTTAAATAAACTGTCATAGCTAGTGTTAAAATATGGGCCTTACACGGGGTGAGCGCGGCAAGGCAAAGGCATGGGGCCCTGGGCTGGTATAAAACATGGATAATATGCTGTGAGAGGTAATTGTATCTTTTAGCGCTGAGATGAGTAGAACAAATGTGTCTCCTCTCCATCCTCTCTCTCTCTCTCTCTCTTTATTCCTTTTCCTCCTCTCCTTCTCTTCCTATCACTTTCTTGACACACTGCAGCCGTGCTAATATGATACAGAGAATATTGGCTGTACATCAGAGCTGCTAACAGTTCATAGTGGGTAAGGGCAAGTGTAGAGGGGGAGAGAGGCTGGGAGGGTGAATAACAAGGAAGAGGAAATGAGATAACTGGAGAGAGAGAGTGAGAGAAAGAGAGGGAAGGTGACAATATGCCTGGAGATGCAAAAGTGGAGGGCTGGACATCAGGGAGTCACATCATGATTTCTCTAACGTTAGTTTACACATAGAGGACAGGGATATCCAGTAAGCTGGGCCTGTTTTAACAGAGTTCATTGACCCGCCTCTTTACAAATGAAAACATTAGATAACATTTATAAAAACAGCTTTTTCCCACAGGATTTTGTGACACTATGGGGGGTGGACTCTGAACCCTCTGTGGGGGTCTGGGGGCAAGAAAACTTTGTACATTTTGAGGTTTAAAGGAACAATACAAAAGGCAAGAGGCTAGAAATGTGTGCTGGTGATGACATAGCAAACGAGACAGAGTTTAACGCAGTTCACAAATGGTCAAATAACAAAATCAACTGATTATGATAATAATTATCAATGACTTCTGCAGTAATATTATCTTGTTGCTGTTGTACATAGATAATGATTAAACTGTGTTTGGACTAGTGGATAACTGTAACGTTAGTTAACTTTGTTGCACGATATTAGAAACAAGTGACATTGCGGTAACATTTTGCTCTGCAATATTTATTGCAATATAAAAAAATCAGGAAATTGTACCACATAAATGCAGTGTGTTTTCATGTCCATACAATTAACAATCATACTTTTAGTTTTTGGGACTTTCTAGTCTATTTTCCTCTCACAAAATCAAGGTAATTAATGAAAACACTGTAGAAGTAACCTAATGTAGGGTTTTGCACTGAAGTGCTGCAGCTTCTGCAGAAGAATCGTTGCCTGTTTACCCACATTTGTTGCAGAATTAGTGATTTCAATTTTACCCTTGTTAAATGTAAACAAATAAGTAGACATCCATAAAAGGAACAGACTAAAACCATAGTTTTTTCTGTATTCCACCTTTCTTCGCCCCTCTCAACCACTTATTATCTTCACTTTATCTTTCCTCCTTTCCATTCTTTTCCTTTCCTTCCTTCTTTCCTTTTCAGCGTCTGTCCAATGACTTCTTGCATTTCCTTAATTTCCTTAGTGCTTTCGTGTGCATTTCTTTACAAAATTCTCTGCTTCATTCCAGTTGCTTCTCCTTTATCAGAGGTGAATTTATTTGTCCTTAGAGCCTTCCTCAGTGTCAGCAGGAAGCACCTTGGCACATCACCTCTATCTTGCTGTCTATGTTTATATTAATCTCTCTAATTGTATGCATTTCTTCTCTCACTCACCAAACTCATTCCCATATATCTTACTCTCCTTCTTCCTAACTTTCTAACTGTTTTTCTGTCTCTCTCCCAAAATTGACAGCCTGGCTGGCTGTAGAATGACATGTGTTATCAGTGAGGGGCGTGTCAGTCACAGGGCAACACATCCAGAGGAGAGCGGCTCCATGGAGAGAATTTGGTGAGGCGGGATGCGTGGGGGCAGAGACGAGGAGTCAGGTACAAGAGGAGGTTAAAAGGAGAGGAAGAGATAGGTGAGATGAAAACAGACAAACATGAGAGGAGCAACAAGAGAGGAAAGGGATCTGAGGAAGGAAACAAAAGATGGTTGAGGGGGATGATGAAGAGAGATAGAAGACTTACAGAGAAGAAGTAGGATAATGGGAGCTGAGAATCGAAGATGGACAACAGGATGATGAAAAGTTAATTCTAATGATACAGACAAAAATGACATGGTTGTTTCAGAGGCCTTTCCACTCTGAACAACATTCAGCCCTCTTCATCCTCATCATACTTAGTTTCAGTCAGGTCAAGTGTAACGGGACAAACATTAGAGAACCTCAAGAAAAGCAGCAAAAGGAATGACTGCAGGTGTTGCTGAATCTTCAGATCAGGCACAAAACGGTCGGATGTCATGTGTCGAATTTGGTCATGTGTATGATGTTTGCTTTAAAAGAAAAAGGACTGCCTAAATACAACTAAGGTGTAAACTGTTTAAATTTACTCTACAGATATAGTTGTTAGTGTAGAGATCAATAGGGGTGGGAATCGCAGGATAGATCGCACGATATGTGGCCCACGATAACGATAATATCACCATACAGCAATTCTGCAATAATTGATATATTGCAAGACAATCATAAAATGATACATCAGGATATCTGAAGAAAACAAAATGCCGTTAAAAAGGTAAAGTGCAGGATTAATGTATTTATTCACTGCGATTTGGTGTCAGTTTCACAGAATTTGACTCAAAATCGAGATGAAACAATGTTAGCATTTTCAGTCTGTGAATTAAATTCACAGAACTTTAAAACAAATCAGGACTTTGGATTTGAAAGTGGCGAGTACATCTCTTAACTTCTTTTCACCGCTGTCCAACATTATCCCGCTGTCGTATTCTTCTTTTATCCTGGCGTCAACTTCTTCTTCTGCCAATTAATTTTCATTCACGTTACCCTCAATCAAGTGCCACCATGAGGAGTCATAAAGTAGTGATACAGTGAGTCAAAATCGCAGGGAAATCTGTGTAGAGTGCCATATATTTCTAAATTAAAATATCAATATTTGGTGCCAGCGCACGAGTCAGGATGACGATATATTGCCATATTGATATTTTGTCCCGCCCCTACTGATCATACGGAGGTGAGCTAGATGGTATATGGTATATTTTGTGAGAAAGTTCAAACAGGGACAACAAACTATGTGGACACCGGTGTCTTGCATTCCCACACACAAACATGCACACACACAGACACATACTTTGTAAAGCATTAAGCTCCTGAATAGAGCAATGCAATCTCTAGCACTTAAAATCTGTATCTAGGATTGGTTTTCTGTATTAGACATGTTTAAGGTCCCTCTGAAGTCTGCAACATGTCAGATGTTTGGATAATGCCCGGCTGTTTAGAACAATGAGAATTATTCAGGTACATTTCTGTGTGTTGTGATTAACCTGTCTTGGACAAGGTTATCTTAAGAATTTATTCTAGTTTTTTTTAATAGCAGGCTTTGGCTCCTACTTATTCAGATTTCTCCTACCACCTCTCTGACTTTAGTGGCCGTCAGCTACAAAGTGAGCTTAGAGGAAACGCTGCCGTCCACACGGTGTACTGAGCCATGGCTTGGCAGGAGTGTGAAAATCGAGAAGAGCTTTAGTCAAAATGCCAGTCTACAGATCACTAAAAGCTTTCCCACTCAGGGTTTCACCGGGCTTTTAGAGAGGCTTAGGTGGTAACATTGCCAGTGGGGTGGTTCTGAAACTCCCTAAGAGGACAGAAGCCTTGAGGAACAAAGTTGAAGGAAATTACTTAATAAGGGAAGGATGATAATGAAAACTTTCCTCAGAAGAAGACTTTTAATATGTTGTAATATATTTCAGTTGATTGTCAGTTGAGACACCTGTAGCACTCGCTATAGGTGATGTTACAGTACAATTTTATTTGGTCATTTGGTCACAGAATGGAATAAGTCGTAAAATAACGGGAGCTAAAACTGACATTATCTGATGCAACATGGAGAAATGTTTTGTAAAAACACTTAAATTCTTGTGGCTTTGCAGGAATGTTGCAGCAGAAAACAGTAGGCAACCAGGCCAGGTACTAATGGAGCTGTGAGTGGTGGCAGAGACCACAGGTGGTGCCGGGGTTAGATTCAATATCCAAGCTGGCCCAGTACTGAACCCTGTTGAAGCCATCTCTGTCTCCAGTTACAGCTTTAATCTGAATGTGACACAGAGTTTGCAGGAGGTAGATAAATGCCTGTGTAATATTGAACAGGTGTTTATCAAATCAAATAGAGATTATTATTGGAAATATACAGTACGCTAAATAAAATGATGTACAACACAAGAACATACATTTAGAACTGTTGCATGGGCTGCGCGAAGAGTGCAACCGCACAGGGCCTCGCACAGGGTCCACAGCAGCAAAAGTAGCCCAATTCTGTGGGAAAACCGTGGACCTGGCAACCCTGGCTTCCCATCCTGCATTTTTTGGCTGACACTACACACAGGTCTCCATGTGACTGATGTTCAGAGCCGTAGAGAGAGAGAGTTGCAACATCGCAAAGGCGGATCATGGAGCATATTGGACCTCTACTGACGCGACACTCTGTCTATACGGCTCTGGATACTTTGTTCGGGGAGTAGGCGGGGCTGCTCCTCCGCTGCTCTTCCACTGTCCTCACCTACGTCTGCAGCGCGCACCTGCTTTCACACACATTGTCATCAGCCTCATAAGGACAGTCCTTGTATCACATTGCCCACAAAAGCGCACATTAACCTGATGCGGTCAGCCACATACTAGGTTTTGACCTAATCTTGTTTTTTTTTTACTATATATAATATTTTCAAGACTGTTACAAATTATTGTTTTTCTTTTTTAATTTTCGATATTGTGTCGTTGCGTAGTGAGTGCTCCATCTCGCTGCTCACTGCAGACGAAGGACAAGGGGAAACAATGTCGGCTACAAGAGAGTGCGACAGATTTCGTGAACACAAGTCGGGTGCTGAGAAAGGGAAAATAATTTACAAAAAGGAAGAGTTCACTGCGAGGATCGCTGGATAAATTTGTCAACACTTCCAGAGATGTGGCCGCTGAGCAGGTGTGCGAAGCTAGCGGGTGTGATGTGACTGTGATTTATGCGCATACGTGTCATTGAGCAGGGCCTTGCACCCTCCCTGCGACGGCTCTGCATACAGTTGTTTTGAAAATATAACAGACACTTGTACCAAATGTACATATTGTCTTCAACACACAATTTCAAGAGTTAGTGGTCACTACTCGTGGGCTCTGTTGTTGCTCAGTGTATATCTGAAAATGCACGCACAGAACCTTAACATGCTTAAGATAAAAGCAATCACAAAATGCATTTCTACTGTAAAAGGGAAGAAGATAAAGTAAGGTAAAGTTTGAAGTCGTCATCTCCTTTTTCTGGACTTAGTGGACACAGTCCAAATGAGACGAGTTATCAGCACTAAAGAATTCTCTAACTCCTTCCTCAGTTCTCCAAGCACTCTGAAGTCTCACCGGCTAAAAGAGACAAAGAGAGGTAGAGGAAAGGAGGAGGTAAAAATACAGATGGACAGGGGAAGAGGAAAAACGGAGCGAAAGTGTTTGTGAAAGCTAACAAAGGGGAGTTGGCTGTGTTTCAAAAGGGCGCGTGGCGGCTAAGGAGGATGAAGCGCTTCAGGATTCATTTACATCAGGCCTGACAACTGCCTCACATCTCCCCAAGAGCCACACAGCTCCGGCTTAGAGATTCCTAAAGAGGGCCCTTCTTCTCGCTCCTTCTCTTACAGCCGCTCTCTGACTTTTCTTTTTCTCCCTCCTGTCTCTTTTTTTCTCTCCCTTTTTTTCCCCACTCCTATTCTCTCCTGCGCTCTCTCCTCTGCTCTCATGCGCTTGCCAGTCTTCAATCAGCCATCATGAAAGTGTCTGTCTGGGCGTCTTAACTATCCTCTGAGAGGCAGACACTTGTCTGGGCCTGCCTTCATCCCCTAAAGGCGTTTTTTGACTTGGACTTATTTCCCTCCTCACACCTTTTCAACTTCCCTAAAGAGCTGACAACAAGTGAGAGCGACAGGGCAAGATAAACATGAGGGGAAGAGACAGGAAGGGAGATGAGAGGGGGAAGTTGTCTAAGAGGGAAGAGAGAGTAAAGATGGTTATGAAAAATAGGGAGAGAGAGGAAGCAAATGAAAATGAGGTGAGGGAACTCAAAAACAGAAAAAAGGTGAAGGAGATGACCTCGAGAGGAGGAGAAGGACAAAGCAAGGAGGACCGGAGCAGAGGAGAGACGGTAAAGATGAAGAAGGAGAGGGGGACTCTCGTAGGACAGGGAGAGACGTGTTTATCAGTGGTCCCACAGTGTGTTTCCCAAACACAGGATTTAGGGATGGACTGAAGGGAGAGTAGGACAGGGCACATTAAAGTTTTTAGGGGGGAGAGCCCCTCTCATGGAAGGTTCTCTCTTTTTGCCTGGGTTTGATGTGAAAGGGAGCTGCTCCTGCTTTGACTGTGTTGTCTGCTGTGCAGTTTTTAATATTCATGCAGCAGATCGGGAAAGGAGAGAGGAAAGGAGTGGAGAGGAGATTTTTGGTCAAACAGAAAGCTAATTTGCGGCTGAGGCAGTTTAGCCCGAGGCTCTTTCTGCTGCCGGGGAAATGAGCTGGAAGATTAGCTGTATGTATAATTCACACACTCATGGTCACACTCACGTATACACACGTGCATGGATATGCAAAAACACACCAATGTTGCGTGGGTACACTGCTGCAAATACACACAGAGCAGCTGCCACTCTCTCTGAGACGTTGTGTGTTACAGCAGCTGCTCGGCCTTTACTGCTGCATCTGCAACTCAAGCAGCTCCCTTACATGCATGTAGGATCCAGTGTGGTGCTGTTAATGATAACCAATGATCTTCATGAAAATGCTGTTTTATTAATTGATCATCTTTGTTCTCTTTCTGTCGGCTCTGGCCTTCCCAACTCTGATCAAAGGTTCAAGCTGCCCAGGAAAAGGGAAACACAATGTTGTGCTCTTTTCTGTCGTTAAGCTTTCTCACTGTGTAACGCTAAAAACACACAAAGACTGAGTGTATGGTTGTCAGCGCAGACTTATGTCTCACTCTGATGATTTTCAGGTCCATGACAGACGTGTGAGTCTATTCCTGGATGGGCTTGAGGAGGATGGGACACCATTTGACACACAAGCTCTGACCGGCAGGCTCTCTGATATCAGCGAGGACGGTGCCATGTGGGTGGGACTCGGCTCTAACGGTAAAGATGGCTGCGTCCTTTTTTAGTAACATTGACTTAGAGATGCCTTCAAAATTCTTAAGTGGTACTGCATTAAAATATTATTCGATGTTGATATCTAATATAAAAATGGTTGTAGAAACTGAAGCAGAAAACCTGAAGAGAAATGGATGACATTTGTTTTTCCCACCTTAAATCAGACCCAACCACAGTCCTCCTCCACAGCTGGGGCCACCGTCTGCTGTTCCCCTCTGAGTGGTGAAAAATGACCTCTTCGTTTATCTTGTCTGTATATCTAAATATGGTGTCAATGACTGCTCCACCTTTATTCTCCTCCCAGCCTTTATCCCCCTTCAACTACACATCTGTGATTGATTGGTGGTGCCTGGGAGCCGTCTCGCAGTCAATAGGAGAGAAATTGAGAGAAAAATGATATCCGTTCATCTCCAGGGTGATAAACGAGTGTTTTTCTTCTCGTTTATCAGACATTGATCCCTAGTTCACGGCAGGTAGCATCTGATCAGCTGAAGATCACATGAGTGGTGATCAATACAAGTGATTGGCTTGGGGGAGAGAAAAAGTGCATGTGTGTGTGTGTGGGGTTGTTGAACCTGTGGGCTGTGTCTAGAATTCTGATCAGTGGATTGATTATGCGTATGCTGATCGGATGTATTGATTAACAACGATGTCTGTTTTGGGGGGTAACTGAAAAATGCGCATCTTATGAGAAGTTGTCAAGAGCAGAGCTTTAACCTGTTGACCGCACAAGTGGCTGATAATGGCAGCAATGCTTGATCAAAAGTGGAGGTGAACTGTGTGAGATCAGCTGCTGATATCAGATCAATTGCACCTTGAACAAGAAGTGATTTGGTGCAGTTGTGTGAATGGTATTTTTTATAAATTAGGATCTTCAAATTATTATCTTGAAGATGTTCATAAAGGATGCAAAATGCCTTTTTGCAGGGAACAATACATCACTACAGCAACACTTTTGGCTGACTGCTGGCTTCATCCCGACACACGGGTCTATATGTGAGTGAGTGAGTGAGTGAGTGAGTGAGTGAGTGAGTGAGTGAGTGAGTGAGTGAGTGAGTGAGTGACAGTACTTTAACAGCCGTAGAGAGAGAGAGTTGCGATGTTGCAACTCTCTCTCTCTACGGCGGATCATGGAGCATATTGGACCTCCACTGACACTTCTCTCTGTCTATACGGCTCTGGATACTTTGTTTGAGGCTGCTCCTCCGCTGCTCGTCTGCTGCCCTCACCTACGTCCGCATCGCGCACCTGCTTTCAAACACGTTGTCATCGGCCTCATAAGGAAAGTCCTTGTAACACATTGCCCACAAACGCGCACATTGACCTTATGCGGTCAGCCATGGTTTAGACCTGGTCTTATTTACTTACTACTTGTGCAAACCAAACTTATCCTATTGCTGCTGCTTCACATTAAAAGCACAGGGAGACTCTTACTTTGAAGGAGTCCTAACAAACACAGTTTATTTGCCACCTATTTAGTGCTAACGGCAGAAAAAGCAGATCAAAAACAAGACTTAGTCATTTTTCTCTTTCTTTCTCTCTCTCTTTTTTTTAAAGCGAATCGTTTTTTTTAAAGATTATTTTTTGGGCTTTTATTCGATCGGGCAGCTGAAGAGAGACAGGAAAAGTGGGGAGTAGAGAGTGGGGGACGACATGTATCAAATGATCGGGAGTTGAACCTGCGATCAGGTAGCCTCTGTACATGTGGCGCCTGCTCTACCAACTTTAAATATTTAGTAATGAAACAAGAAGAAACACACTTGCAGGCAATAGAAAGCAGACCTTTAACTTCTCAGGGAGGTAACGACTCCCTTTTGCTGGACCTGTTTTTACATGGAAGTACTTGTGCAGCGTGACATAAAAACTCCATTGGTCAGGGCACGATGGGAAAACGCTAACAAGGCTGTTGGTTGTTTGGTGAGATCCATGGATCTGTACGGTGCAACCTAAGAGTGAAATCTGAAGGATTACAACTTTAAATATTAAATATTGATCGTGGCAGGGATGGAGAGAAAAAAACAAGACAGAAATCACACACAACTGTTAGTGGTCTGTATTAACCATCAAGTAACACAGCACAAAAACACAGCAGAGCAAAGTGAGAGAGACGGATGACAGAAACTGAAACACAGAGGGAGAAGACAGAGACCTACACAGAGAGGAGAGAATTAAGGCTTATACCTTGCATCATCCCAGTAACAATAGGGAGAGTGCTTTTCAGAGGAAGCCATAATCCCATTTCCACACGCTAAAGAAATCCTGAGCCAAAGCCTAAGGCTGCACAACCACACACTGTTCTAACACACTTATATCCCATAACACTCGCTCACTCTCTCTCTGTTTTACACACAGATACACCCCCCCCACACACACACACACCCAACACACATTGTAGTGGAGCCAAACATGGCAAAGCCTCTCTCAAATGCAAATATACACACACACACACACTCATACACACTCTTTCTCTAAAGTATGGATGTTTTTTCACAGTAAAGCCTCTAACACACACACACACACACACACACACACACACACACACACACACACACTTTCATAGACAAAGCTAGATAGAACCCCAGGCATGGCAGGGGTTCTGTCGATGCTTAGAGACGTTTCTCTCTCTTCTAAGAGTTGTTGTCGAACTAGACAGAAGTTTGTTGGACACTAAAGGACTCCGGCTCTCTTTGGACCAGCATCAACATCTGTTTGGGGCTCTCATTTTCTATCCAACATTGTCACATACTGTATGTGGCTGTGTGTGGAGGTGTGCTGGGGGCCTGACGGTGTTCAGTTATGTGTTTGATGGTGTTTCTTGTTTGCAGTCCAGTACACATCCATCATGTGTGCCTTTATGTTTTAGATATTCCACTGCTTGCTTAATAAAGGCACTCAGGCAGCTTAGTATATTTGATATATGTGGCTGCTCTTTGCAGATCCTTTCTTCCAAACACTGTCACCTATAAGACCATACTATGTACACCCAGTGACTATCATCACCACTTTATTATTGTGTATTTTTTTTATGTTTATTGTCTTGCATACACAAGTTCATCTGGTGTGAAATCTGAATTGTAAACCCCCCATAAACAAAATAGTAATTACCTTTCTCAAATCACTCCCTACACCCTCTCCCGGCCTACACACCATTTGTGCACTCGCGTGGAGGGTCTGCCACATTGTGTGCCGCCCAAAACCTCTGAGTGTGGAGTGGGACCACCAGCGAGTCAGCACCGATGCTGACTTACTGACCAGGTGCAACGGTGTGTTATGTTCGTCGGGCTGCGTAGGGCGTTTTACAGCAGCTAGAAAATTCAATACCGTCACAGCCCTACTTATTATTAATAATTGATTAGTGGATATAAACAGAGAATACATCTGCAGCAGCTTTGATCATTGATTCTTTGTTTTAGTTTGCTTGCCCATTATGCATGTCCCTTTTTTTCCTGAAGGACCATCTTCAGAGAAGAATCAGTTTAGTAAAAACAGAGTGAAGGAGCAAACTAACGAGTAAACCTGGCTTCAGTGAAAATAAGTTGGTTGAAACCTAGTTATCCTTACACCAGGGGTGGCCAACCCTGCTCCTGGAGAGCTACCTTCCTGCATGTTTCAGGTTTCTCAGCACACTTACACACCTGATTCGAATGTTTTGCTCGTTACCAATCCCCTGAGCCGCTTCAGTTGGTTGATAACGAGCAGATCATTCAAATCAGGTGTGTGTGAGTATGGAGAAATGTACAACATGCAGGAAGGTACCTCTCCAGGGGCAGGGTTGGCCACCCCTGCCTTACACAGACCTGTTTTAGCCATTGCCTCAAACCAAGCTAATGAATTTGTCCTTATAAGCCCTGCTGCTCTCTAATGGAAGCTATGGCAGATCCTGCTCGGCTTTGTATCATGAACTTGGCCATTATAAGCGGCTGTGTGCAGCCTCACTTAGCTGGTATCGAGAAACTGATAAGATAATCTACTAAATACTGTGAAATCCTCTCACTCACAGCTTCAGTACAAACCCATTAACACCTTCTTTATGTTCTTTTCTCCTCTCTTTTCTCCTCTCAAGGGTCTAATCAGTTCATTGGGCGGATGCAGGACTTTAGATTTTATCCTGCTACTCTGACCAACAGGTGAGTCAGATGGAGTAAGGCAGAGAGACAGGTAATGAATGAATCAAAAAACAGGGATGCTTTGAATGAAAAGGTTAGAAGGAGTTAGAGGAACAAAAGGGAACCAGGAATGACAAAGGAAAAAGAGGGCAAATGATAGTAACAGACTGAATAAGGGATAGAGATGAGGAGAAATATACAGAGACACTGTATAGATTAAAGCGACAGGGGAAGAGGAACAGTATGGAGCGATAAAGAGTAAGGAGGTAAGAAGAAAGAAGGGGAAGGCTAATCGTTGCATCTTCAGATCCATACTGCTTCCAGAGGATTTTCCTGAGAATTCAATACAAGGCAATTAGTGTTTTGCTTACCAGTGATGTACTGCACACAGCGAGGACTCGGAGCTTACAAGTTACTCTCATCAAGATTGGGATAAAACAAAGTGAAAGATTGAGTTTTCAAATTATGCCTTTGATTTTCCACTTTGCAATAATTGTTCAGTCAAAGGCCCATCAACAGGTGCTTTGAGATTGTATCTTAAAATATGAGTAATTACAAGGCCTTGTTTTGTCACTGTCATTTTTCATCTGTATGATGAAAGAACACACACTTTATTAGCAGGTTATATTTTCCTTTAGGAGTTTAAATGTTTTTTTAATTATACGTGGTAATAATATTTTTGTTACCTTGTTCCGTCTAGTTTGGGTCATGTAAGATTCACAAAAGTGCTTAATCTTTAAGCAACATTTAACTTTGAGCCAGATTATCTGGTCTCGCCCTCATTCAGTTATAATGTGCATTATTTGCCTCAGTTTCCAGTAACAATATAATCTGCTGTGTCTTGTTTTAACAGGGAAATAGTGGAGGTGTACTCAGCAGACCTGCCTGAGCTCCATGTCCAGTCTGAGTGTCGCTGTCCTCCCAGTCACCCCAGAGTGCACCCTCTGGTTGAGAGGTACAGTAACAGATCTATTCATCTTTAATCCTTAGTGTTACTGTTTGGGGGAAAAAAAACATCCTCTGTTGAATATTCTTGCATTTTCATTTGACATAATAGTTTGTGCTAATATTGAAGATCTCAGTTTCGTTCTCTTTGGCGGCACCTGTGACGATAAATGGTAATCGTGGGAGAGCACTTCCCAGATATCCAGACAGTGTTGCATGTGTGACGTCCACATTTGGCTCTGGTTGTAACTCTTGATTTTCCTCGCTGACGGTCGCTTTCCTTTTTAGAATGTTTGCTTCATCTGAGCGTCGAATTTGTTTCTTTTTCTTTGGATTTTCAGTATCTGTAGTCATCGATTTTTTTCCCGTGAAAGTTGCCGCAGACGCCCAGTCCGTAATACTGCCAATGCAAAGGCTTTCACCAGTGGGCCACAGGCTCAATCACCATTGTGTTACCTCATTCAGCGACAGATAGAGACTTAACATTTATTTAAATGAAAATCTTTGAGATTATCACTTTAACTTTTCTAAAATCTTAAACGTTCACTTTCCACAGATACTGCATTCCCAGTGGTGTTGAAGACACCACCAATGACAGAGTCTTAAGACTCAACCTGAATGCTCATCCGCTCAGTTATATCAATGATCAGGACATGGGCACCACATGGCTCTCTAAGATCATGACGACACAGGAGCTGGACGAAGGCGTCAGTATTACTGTGGACTTGGTTAATGGACAATACCAGGTAAGAAACATGTAATAAAGCATGTACTGCATTATTCCACAATAATGATAAATGTGTAGATGTAAAACAATGGAATCAATGAAAAAACACATTAACCGATTTGAGTTTGCAAACCTTTCTAAAGTCTGCGCCTTTAATGATTGCAGTAAAGGTTGAACTATGTGTTCAAGATTCTTACTTATCTACCATCAAGGGTTGATGTGGTGACTAACTGAGTGGTTGAATTTGTCATTAAATCAGTCCATATCTTACTTAAACCCTGGTGTACACAAAACTACCAAACAAACAAAAACTTCTGTCATTTTAAAAACTGTGTGAAACATAACCGTCCTTAAAAAGTTGTGTGTTGGACGGTCAAGTGTCTTCCGCCTTTGTGGAGTGTACAGTCAAAATGCCACTAGACAAACGCTGCACAGAATCGGCTTGCACCTGTATGTGCAGTGGACAGTAGTTTCATCCTCTTTCTAAGCACTGCAGCGAGAGACAGACGGGGCACGGGGCTGCGGAGAGAGAGAGAGAGAAAGAGATTGCTGGATTTGGGTGTTGTCGACACTGGGGCTGTCAAAAGACTCGTCCCTCTTCTCTCTGAAGTGTGTATGTGAGTGTAGGCAGGATTTTGGGAGCTGTCCTGACGTGGTAGCTCAACTCAAGTCCCCAGATAAAAGACACTTTCTGAAGGTGGGGGTTTGTGTGTGTTAGTGTATGTGTGGGTTTGCGGGGTGGCTTAATGCGCTCCCTGCTGTGTAACCCAGTGTCCCAGCCCACACTGTAGTGGGGCAGATAACACTTAACACACATACACACACCTACACACAGACATCAAGGTTTATGTGTTATACAAACCTGTGTGTTAGTGTGTGTACATACAGTATGTGTGTATGGGCTGTTTGAGGACTGTCTGAAAACCCTCATTCAATTATGTACTAATGATTATTAAAACATTTTATATAATTTTAACAACACTAAGACCTAACAGATACCATGGTAGGATGTGTTGCTTGCCTATTGTTTTGGTTAGCATTACATTGTACAGGTGTACAGGTGCAAATCTGGTTCAATTCATGCTAACTTTCACCCCTCTCTCCTCCAGGTATTCTATGTTATAGTTCAGTTTGGTGGCCTCTTGCCCGAGTCAGTACGTATCCAAAGACGGAGGATTGACCTCACAAAACCTGAGAGTGGCACCAACACAGAACAACCTTGGTTGGACTGGCAGTATATGGCCAGAAACTGCAGCGTCTTTGAAATGCAGAACAACGGGCGTTTACTGAGACCAGACTCAATCAACTGTCTGCAGCTGCCCAGGTAGGTTGAAAATGTGAACGTGTGTGGGCATGCAGATGTGGACAACTGTACATGTTTATAATTTTTTCCCTTTGTGTGTCAAAAGAGGTTTGTTTCTTTTGTTTTTAAAGATTATTTTTTGGCCTTTTTGCCTTTATTTGATAGGACAGTGGATAGGGTGAGAAACATGGGAAGTATAAGGTGACCAGCAGAGGGTCAGAGTTTAACCTGGGCTGCTACGTTGAGGACTGAGCCTCTGTTCACGGGAAGCACGCCTCAACCGCTGAGCTAAACCGAGGCCCCCCTGAAGATCGTACCAGGGAAAGGATGCTTATTGATTTGACAGTGTTCACCTGCCTCTGAGACTTAAAAATCCTTTGACCCTCAAAAATGACTTGATTCATACTTTTATAGTTACAAGCTTAAAATAGGTTCATGAAAAGTTGACATTTTTTACTGGACATCAATTGGATAATATCACATTATACTCAGTACCAAAATGCATTAAATAAATGTCTGTTAAGTCCCTATCTATCACCGAATGAGGTAACACAATGGTGATTGAGCCTATGGCCCACTGATGAAAGCCTTTGCATTTGCAGTTTATGGACTGGCTGTCGGTTGCGACTTCCACGGAGAAAATTGCAAGGGCGCCCAGTTAGTGACGCAATTTTCCATCAGCCAGCAGTGGTTGATCTGCCAGAGAGTGTAGGCGGAGCTAAGGCAAAACAAACACACATGGACGTCACACATGCAACACTGTTTGAAAATCTGGAGTGTGCTCCCACAATTACCGTTTATTGCCATAGGTGCCGCAAAAGAGAACGAAACTGAGATCGAGATTACACTTTAATCCCGAGCGAGTCAGGGGATACAAACACATCGGAAGTGACTTGCTGGATGCTCAGTTCTGTTTGTAAAATCAGACAAAGGCTCTTGTCTAGTCAGATAAAGTTGTCTCTGTCCTATGATTGATATTGATCTTGACGCCACTTTAAACTGCCTTAAATCATCTACATCTGGAAAAACTGAGAATAAAGTCTGTTTTCTGTTTTGGGCATTCTCCCCACAGCATTACCACATGTTCTCGTTGTCTGCTACTGGGTGATCACGGCCTCTTTAAGGCCGACAAGATTACACAAAACTTACACACATTACACACAAACAGATACATTCATATGTATGCTAGCATGCATCTGTGTGTGTGTTTGTGCGTGTACTAACATACATGCACAAAACGCAAGTAAAGAGAAATCAAAGGCAGCAGACACACACACTCTGGCACTCTCACAGTGACTAGCTTTATAAAGCTAAACACCTACAGCGCTGCCTTGGCACATGACCGGTAACAGGCTCTCAATTGGCACTGCACAGAGAGCCGGACTTGGAACTTAGTCTGAACATGCACACAATCTCACACAGTCAATCTTGGCATAGCAGCTTGTATCAAAGCCTCGGTTGGCACTAGATAGAACAGGTAGGAATAGATCACAGATGAGGTAGTCATTGCTTATTTTTCACTTGACTGACAAATGATATCACATGCAACCTTTCCTGGCACAGTTATACATATTAGTCGTATTGGCATGAGAGTAATTGAACCTCACATTGGAAACATAATGACACACTCTGTTACATTAGTGGTTGGTAATTATATCAAAAATACTATGTCTTTGATCTTGCAAGATTAATGTATTTTATCTCTATAGATTTATTTAATCTGGCAAGAGCAATGGCCTCCTGAGCCTGCGTCAGTGTCGGGCAAGATAAATTTAAGCATGCCTCAGTCATTACAGGTGTTTTAATACAAGTCAATTACAGTACTGCTCCAGGAGTGCTGTCTGTGATCCCTTTGCATCTTGTTTACCTGCACAGATAAACAAATAAACAGCTATTATTGAGGGATGAACGGCATTACCCACAGCAACATTTAAATTGTTATCGTGTTTTTCTTAGCCATAGCTATAGTGGTAAAAAGAGGTTTGATGCTCCTGTCGTATGGTAAAATTCCTAATAACTGTCATGTCACAGTTCTTTTGATATGAATACAGCAGGCAACGGGAAAGTGTGTGAAGCAGCTTCAATGTAATGCCAATGATGTCATCAACATACCCACTCTGCTCTGGACAGTTACCTCCTCCATTCACACGTTGGCACAATTACACTGACTTTGAACAATGGGCTGGCTGGATAAAGTCTGGTTCAACTGATTTACACTTCATATGCAGCTCCTCCTTTTAATATTTGGATGAGTTCAGGCTTGAGGTACATGTGTTAAATAGGGTCTATACACCAATTTGATATATCACCAATAAGATCATATTGTCAAATATATCAGACTGCCTGGTTTATTGGTGTAGCTCTATGTTAAACCCTTTATTACAACTGAAGATGTGCTACTCCGTAGCGGCCCTGCAAAGTGAAATGAAACTAGCATTTTCCCAAATCTGAAAAAAACGCCTCCCCAACATAACTTTTGTTAAAATGTTGTCATTTAATAGTAAAAAAGTTCTCAGGCTTCATTGTTGTTGTTTTTTCTGTGTTCCAGCGATGTGCTCTATTCAGGAGGCAACATCACATTCAGCCTGCTGACCCCAGAGCCAAACCTGAGGCCAGGATATAATGACTTTTACAACACGCCAGACCTGCAGACGTTGGTACATGCCACCCAGGTCAGGATACACCTGAGGGGACAATATCACACCAGAGCATCCAGGGTGAACCAGCGCCACAGATACTATGTCATCAGTGAGATCACCATCAGTGGCAGGTGAGGAGATACACAACACCTTAATTGTTGCTAAATATGCCTCACATGAAGGGTAGGTTTGTTTTTATTGAATGATATTCTGGCATAATCTGTCATACCGACACATTTAAGTGTCTTTCCACGTTGCTCAAAGGGTTTACAGCTTCACTTAGTGATGTTGAGGAACCACCATATGTTTCATAGTCCCTATTTTGCAGTTAAACAGACACTCTTGTAACTTTTATTTAAGAGGCGGAATTGGTTGAAAGATCTTTTCAGTGCTGATTTGTAAAAAATGTGTGAGCACAGTTTAACATGTAGAAAAATATTTTGACACAGACTGTTGAGTTTGAGCAGAGCTCTCTGAGACTAATTGTGAACACATCTCTTCATTAGACTGACAGAGTGACTGTTTTTTATGACTGTGGTAATTATAGGATTATGCAGGAGGCAATCATCTCTAACTCTTTCTCTCCCTCCCTCTCCCTCTAAGCTGTTTTAATTAGTAGCTTGTTACAGTGAAGTAGGAGAAACAGAGATTTAGAGCTGCTGAAATCTCATCTGTGCATTCTCCATCCCTCCCCGCCTCCCCCCTCTCTTTCATACTCCTTCCATCTCTCTATCTCGTCTCACTACGTTCTTTATAAAGCATGTAAACAGGCTTGTTGGCAAGAGACAGTACACTCATAACTTGAGTGTGTCTTAGTGTATGTCTACTCTCATAAGCATTGTCATTCCTACGTGTTCTAACAACATTAGATACTGCACGATATTGTGTAGCTATAATGTAATCTTTTACATAACTTTGCAGTATTTATGTACAGAATGTAGTTTGGATAGCCCACTCATTATGTTTAAAAATCAGATAGTGATATAATGGTGGTCATTTTCCAAGTTTTTTTTTAGACATGAGCATACAGCATTGTTGTTTTCCAATTGTTGATGTATAAATCAGAAAAAGCTTCATATTATAAAGGTACAGATTGATTCCACTGTCACAATGGTCAGTGTAGAATGATGGTTGACCCTCTGTAATGTAGAGTGTGTGTGTGTGTGTGAGGGAGCGAGAGAGTGAGAGCTGTCTGCTACCTGTGATGCTACTATGATAATTATCAGAATGGCATTCAAAAATGATGAATGGGGGCTACCTAATGTGGTTACATGGCGGTTAGCTACGGAAACTTTGATGGAGCAGCATTTGAGATGTTGTTTGCATACCTTTTTGCACATGTGGTAATTGTTTTATTGTAAAAAGGCATTTATTTTTTTGAATAATCTAATCTTGTATGATGGCGTTTTGAGCTTCCCTCAGTACCTTTACTATCTTTATGTCTTTCTCTCTGGCCAGGTGTGAGTGTCACGGCCACGCAGACCACTGTGATACCAGCGTGACGCCCTACCGCTGTCTGTGTCTGCCTGAGAGCCACACAGAGGGAAACAATGTGAGTAACAAACATCTCATCACTCAAACTTGTTTATCTCATATGATATGTTAACCTCATTTGTAAGTGTGGCAGTGAACCTCATACAAATTCCACCTGTTTAGACATACAAAGAAAAAGCCCTGCTTTGCTTTCTCTGAAGATTTAAATTCCCAATAATCGATATCAGTATTAGATCCAGATATTGGGTATACCACACTCACACACACACACACACACACACACACACACACACACACACACACACACACACACACTAAGCAAAGAGGAGTCCTTGGAGAGAGCCTCCTCATGGTCTTAATTAAGCAGCTTCCATCTTAACGACATAGAGAGGACTTCTCTAATACATTACACAGAGAGAGAGAGAGAGAGAGAGACACACACACACACACACACACACACACACACACACACACACACACATTTATTAGATCCCATCCCGTGTAAAATACTCATATTTTTTTTTGCTCAATTCAAGAGTTTCATTTCTCATTGGCTGAAACATTGATTAAGTGGGGTGAGCGCCCAGGCTTTTGGACACATGCTGTACACAAGCAGTGCCAGACAGACATTGTGGTTAATGGACAGGTATCAGTGCAGCCAGGCTGCTAAATAAAGCAGCACTCTGTATGTTGTTAGAGTTGCAAATAACTGACAGCTGACATCAGTCCTGTTGGCACAGAACTCCTGCAAAGGTTGTGTGATTTATGACAAGTGAATTTGTGGAAATGTCTGCCACAGAATGATCCATATCTCAGACAGTTCAATTAGATTTAGAGGAGGTCACTTCTAGATCTGAAAGTCTTCACTTCTTTTTACATTCTGATTACTTTGTGGGGAGGACAGATGCATTTATAGTTGAAATGTGGTTGAGTTTATCGTCTGTATTAATTTCTGGAATCCAGAAGTTACTGAACCTCTCAGTGCATCATGGTTTGCAACTAGAATAAAATACAACAATCAAAATTTGATTTTGCTGTGTTGCACTTGCATCTTCTTGCATCACCAGTGACACCCCCAGATAAACCAAAAGTATGATACCACAGCCAGTGTCCGAGCACTGGTATGCTGCAGAATGGTGGCTTACAATATGACTTCAGTGTAGCTTGATGTTAACCGCCGCCTCAGGACCAGACCTCTGCTTGCAACAAAGCTAATACAACTTGCCAGGTAATAGTAGGCATCACCCCAACAAAGCCTCTACTCGTTCAGCAGTGAAAAGTTCAGTGTGACTGCTCCACCTCGCTGAAGCACAGGGCAGCCTGCATTATTCACTACTTATGTATCATTCATACACCCGCATCTTCGTATTAGTGTCTGTCTGTGAATGTGTGTGTGTGTGTGTGTGTGTGTGTTACAGACAGAGGCGACAGAGGACATCAGTAGAGAAGTACAGCTGTCAACTAGCAGCTGTTCAATTGGGTGTCTTGCTTACTCTCAAACCTTGATAACAAACAGCCTCCTACACACACCCCTGCATTTAATAGTCTTTGTATGACATGAGCTAAAGTTGTCGTAGAAAGCGCTTCTACACACACGCACACACACACACAAACTCACACTAATTGTACATTGTCAGGTATTATGCTGAAAAAATCTCTCTTTTTTTCACCCTCTCTATCTGTCTTTTAATACACCGCTTCTCTCTGTCCTCTCTCTAGGTCCCTATCCCACCTCCATTTCTCTTTGTCAATCTCTCTCTCTCCCTCTCTCTCTCTCACACTCTGTCTTTCTCTCCCGGGTCTCAGTTTAAATAATGTCTCAAATCGACTAGAACAATGACATTCCCTCAGCATGCATCTCTAATCAGCTCTCTTTCTCTCTCTGTTTGTCTTTCGCTTCATTTCACTCCACTCCCCCTCGCTCTTTATTGCCTCGCTTTCTAAGTATTTAATTCATCCCTGTTTGCCCGTTTCTCATGTTTCATCCCTCTTCATCCGTCTTTTTTTAACCATCATATAATAGTATATAACAGTTCTTTTGTGTTAGAGACATGCAATGGGAAAAAAAGCAGTGTGGACACATTTGTGTGTGTTTTGTTTCATGTAAATTAATCTCTACGAAAGCTAAGCTACTGTGAAAGACATGCAGAGTGTATGCGATACATACATGTGTGAAAGGAGAGTCCTTTTTGTGTGATCATCTGTGTGTGTGTGTGTGTGCATGTGTGCACTTTCCTCCTGAACCTGTCCATGTCATCCCTCTGAGTGAATATTCAGGGCCTTTCTTCTGTCTCTGTAATATTGGAGCATAAAAGGCTGTGGGGAATATTAGCGTTTAATATTGCATGCCTTCTGTTGACTCGGATCGGCCTAGCACCATGACGGATGTTGTACTAATCTGCAGAATTTCCACAGTGACATTAAAGTGACAGAAATGCTCAGACATGTGTCAAGATGATCAACGGGGGCCTCGGAAGACACACATTTAAACTCTCACACGCACACACTTAAACACACATGCACGCAAAAGGTACACACACGCTCCCACTTTCTCACTCTGTCTTTTGATTCTTTCTTATGTGCACTCTGTGTCAGACCTGATCTCTCATCCTGTCACTCGGCCGCTGTGCGTCTCTCCACAGCTGATGGAGTCGGTCATGTCTGAAAGCTATATCATACATCGTATTGTACATCACGTTACACGCTCTCGATTCTGTCTTTGACTGTACAGAAGAGCATTTTTTGGAGATTAAATGTTGTCTTTTATTAGTGTTAGAGAAGCAAAACTATATTATCTCAGTGAGGAGCCAAACAATCCACAACACCTTTCTTTTAAGTCTGCTTGTGTGCTTTTTACTCCTCATCCAAGGCACAAAGGATAGTTGCATCAGGTTGAAGGCTGAAAGCTGTAAAGTGTGTTTGTGTGCATGTTTTTGTGACTTGAGACAAGTGTGGAAAGCAGTGTTAATTTTGGCAGCTATTTTAGATTTAGTCTTAGTCTTCAGACAAAAATGCTGATTAGTTTTAGTCGCATTTTTGGTCTTTTTGACCCTATATAGTTTTAGTCTACTTTAAGTCAACGAAAACTCCAGTTTTAGCCAATAGAAGTCATTACATTTTAGTCATTACTTTTAGTCAACACATTTTCTCTCTTTAAACTAATTCAGTTAGCCCTATACAGGTTCAGTCTGCTGTAAAGAGTCGTCCTTTCATTAATTATTTCCTGACGATGTTCTCCACGGGCGATATAGATCCTCAGCTGAGGTTATATGTATGTGGAAACTTCTGGAACGTACCGTGAGGCGCGTAGAGCCACAGAACGAAGCTGTGCAGTTACAGGAGAACACACTGCACATTCCTCTATGGCCTTATTTGCAGCAGTGCTGGTGTTTACCGTAATAACTTATATACAGTATATTCATCATTGCTTCTCATTTAAACAGTCTGACTGAAGGAGACAGCCGCTGAGTGCTCCTTTTAGTGTGGAAGAAGTGTGTAATGACGCGTAAAACACCCCTTTTTCTCTGAGCGTGCACAGACCCTGAAGCAGAGAGCCTGGGTTAACACAAAAAGTTCACCTTTGTGACAGTGGGGGGAAATATTGTGGACTTTAGATGTCCGACAGTCCATCACTAACGTTTTAGTCTTGTCTCGTCTCGTTAACAAAAACAAAACACACGCGTCGTCAGAGTTTTTATTATCAACAATCTATTTTTAGCTTGTCAGCGTCTCGTCTGTGTCATGAAAAAAAGATTGTTGATGAACATTTATCGTCATAATATCTTCAACGATATTAACACGGGTGGAAAGTAAAGAAGTTCGAATTTTCCAATCTTTAAATAAGGTCCAACATAAGTTTTATAGGATTATGCCGAGGTGTGTATACATTGTATGTATCCATGTATGTGTGTTTCTGTGGTTCCATCTATGTGTGTCTGAGAGATATTGATGGCTAGTGACGTTAAGTAGCGTTGTCCAGGATCTCTGCCGCTAAAGTCTGCTTCAGCAGCAGATTTTCACCTCGCCGGGGTTAACCGGGTTAACTTCAGATACACACAACACAGGCGTGTACACACAAACACGCTTACACACACACGCGCCAGTGGCACGACCTTTCCAGTGAGAGCGTGAAATTGGTCATGGCATTTAGGATAAGATGAGTTTCCCCGGCAGATTAACACACACACACACACACACACGCGCGCTCACACAGACACACACACACACGCTCACACAGACACACAGATGCTTGTGACAGGCCATCTGAATGTCCACATATCCATTAGAGGAGCCTCCACACTCAGCAGGTTTGTCGAGACATTCAGAGGAACAGAAAAAAAGATGTTATTCTTTACTCTGCAAAACAGTTCACGCACACACAAACATGGTTTTATGCAAAAATAAGGCCTGCTGAGAAACATTTGGTACGAGGCATAAAAACAGTTTTTAGTGGTACATGAAGAGTCAAGATTGAGACTAAGGATTAAGTACTGACAGTAGAACTTTTTTTAATGTTCCTCTAAGCTGCATTATTACAGACGACTGTCCGTTTGCAATACGATAAAAGCAACAGAATTAAAATGATGTAAACCCCATCTATAGTATATTCTGTCCCTTTTGCTGCTGGTGCTGTGTGCAGATGATGGAGCGCCATCAAAACCTTTTGTATGAAGAAGAGAATGAACGTGTGCAGTTTCCTTTTAACTCCCAAACACCGGTCCCTCGACTAATTAGCAGGCTGGGAGAGAGGGAAGGTAACGCAATGTTGAATGAAAAGAAAAGAGATGGAAGAAAAAATCCTCTCCCTTTCATTTGGTATGGTAATATTTCCTGCTCACATACTCACCGTGGCTATGAGAACAAGCAGTTGGGGGACGGTAGAGACGGGGGGAAGCGAGCGAGGAAGGGGAGAGTTGTGAAGCCCGGAGAGATGTACAGAGTGATTTGTTTTTCAGAAAGAGAGCAGATAGAAAGGGAGGAAGGGTGGGAAGATGGAGGAGGCGCAGAGGAGAGGAGAACTTACTACATCTCGCTCTTCAAGTCATCCCCAGCGGATGAGTTGAAGAGCGAGATGTAGTGAGAGCTGTTCAAAGTGCAAAAAGAAAAAGTACCTTTTGATATGTGAAACGTTTTGGGGCACCGAGCCGCAGACAGACAGGCAACCACAAAGACAGATGGGCAGAGGGGGGACAGCAACATGGACAAACAGAGGCAGGAAGTTACTGTAGGTGAGACATCACTTAGATATGAAGCCAAACATGACAGACAGACGAGCAGGAGACACACAGAACAAACAGGAACATGCAAACATGCTGCAATCCTGTGGAATTACATGTCCCAAGACACACTACTGTGTGTGCGTGCGTGCGTGTGTGTGTGTGTGTGGGGGTCTTTCAAACTTGTGTCTTTTTGTCTCGTGTTTTTGTGTGTGATGGTGTGTGTGTGTTTACATTATGTCTCCAGAGAGTCTCCTGCTGCTTCATTAGATCCTGTTAATAATCACCCAACAGGGAACAGCGCTCTGGACTCTTTTCACACACACTCACATACACACACACACACACACACACACACACGCTCGTGTTTGGTGTGTGGAGAGCAGGTGTATTTGTCTTCTTCATTTTTTGCTTTAAATGAGCAGAACGTCCACTGTTTTCAAAGAATGTCCAGTAATTTAATCCAAAAAATTGAGGAATTAATGACATGCAAATACGTAAAATTTCATGTGGTGGTCACAAATAATGGTGGATAGGTTAAATTAATAAAACTGCAGTGATACATTTATTATGATGTTACTGTGTGATGTGTGAATTTTTCAGCCTGTAAAGATAGCCAGTGGGATTTTAAGACCACAAGTAGAAGTATGGAGCAACATTTTGATGAGTGGGTCCCTGTTTAGTTTTATTGTGTAAGAAAGTAAGTATGACACATAGGGCTGTCACGGTACTGAATTTTTCTAACTGAGCTGAAACACGAACACCTTGCAGTTTGGCGGTTAACCGCCTCCGCAGCCCGCTGCCGGAGTATGTTTTGTTTATTTAACTACAGCGTGCCCCCCAGACAGTAAAGCATAATCGACATGAGTGAACACAGCATGAGCGGTAGAAATGTGAGTTTATTAACCACTATTATGGAGTTCGTCTTCTTAATTGTTGAAATGAAATCTGCGGTGACGGGCTAGTTGTTGCTGTAGCCGCTAAACTAACATGTCGCAAGACTGCACGCGGGCTCGTCTGCACCGATTACATGTGCCGAGGGTTGAAACAGCAGGGCTCTGACAGCCAAATTCATGTTTTATTTGTGATCTTATTGTCTTATTTCTTTGCTCACTTTCTCTTCCCGCCCCACATCTCATAACACACCTGTGCATAGTTTAATCTGATAGTCTCTCTGTCCCTTCAGTCTTAATCTTTAAAACACTAAGGGGTTTTATTCCATTTCCGTTCACACATATTTCCCTACCACATCTCCCCTTTCTCTCATATACAAAACAGTTGCCTTTTCCCCCTATTTCCATCTCCACTCTCCCCCTCCCCCTCCTTCCCCCTGCCTTCCCCCCTCCTCTGTGTGTCATACATAATGGGCCCAGTGCAGGTCTGCATGTGTCACACATGGGAGGAACTCCTGTGTTTTTTAATACATTTTTAATCCCGCCATTTGATGCCCCCCTTGTCCACCATAATTTGTACTGACTGCTGAACAAAATCAAAGGGCTCGTACTTGCTGCTTCTCGCCTCTGCTGCTCTCTGCTACAGAAAAATGCATTTTTTATATCACTTTTTTGCCTTCCTCCTCGCCGACACACACCTTGCTATGTTTATTTTGACATGAAAGTGGGCCTGTGTGAGAGCCCTGGCTGTTGCAAGTCTCTCCTCATTAGCAGTCTGATTTCCCTATGCTGTGTGTGTGTGTGTGTGTTCATGTGTGTGTGTGTGTGTGTGTGTGTGTAAATGTACTGGCTCCTTATTATATAGCAGAGAATACCTCTTTGTTTTCTGTGTATTATTCTTCTCTCTCTCTTTAGATTAAGACTTACACGGACCACTGATTTTTGACTCTTTATATTTCCTCGTCTCTCTTATTCTGTGTCTCATTTTGTCTCATTCATTGTCTTTGTTCTATAAAAGCAAATGTTTCATTGTCATGGGACATTTTTATATGCACTCATGTACAATTATTTTCTTTAAATGAGCAGTTTCTCTACATTTATTATATGACACATATTATCATGAATTGTGTACATCCCTACTCTCTTTTTTTTCAAACAATGCTTTTGTTTAACCACCAAGATTTATTCATTTTTCTGAACGTACATGTTGTTTTCTCACAGAAGGTCTCCTTTCATGTGTGTTTAGCTCTGTGTCTATGTGTATGTAACGTGCATTTTTGCAATACGGTATATCAACGTATTATACACGGTAACTGAAATGCTTAGATATTAAGATGAATGTACTAAGTAATTAATTTCTTATGTATGTTAGTGAACAAATCAATGACTGTAGATGGACGACATGTCTCCATCTTCTCTCATTGTACAAAAATTTAAGCCAAAATAGGCCCCCGTGATAGGCGCTGCCATCTTGCAATGGTCGACGGGTAGCGCCGCCGTAGCCACTTCTGCTAACCAAAGCACACACCTACATTACAAATAAAAAATGTAACGGAACTGTAATGAAACTTCAATGACTGTAGTAATAGTTTTAGTTACGTTTCCTCTCACCGCTCCTCCTCTATTCTGCTAATCTGCTGCAGGAGCCGTATTTGTCAACAGAGCTGCCAATCATCCTTTTTACAGCATCAAATAACTAATTAAAAATAAACTTGTCAGAAAAATAAACACTTGGACATAAATCAGCATGATAAAAACTAACTATAATGACAGAAACCATGTTTGAGAAAAATTTATTTGCTGTGTATTTTGATTTTATAGTTTTTGATGTCCCATCTGTTAACATGGAGGAGGCGGGCTTTATGACCTATACTGCAGCCAGTCAGCAGGGGGCGCTCCAAATGTTTTTGCTTCACTTTAAGGGAGCTGTCATGTCGTCCATCCTTTTGTCTATGGAACGAAAAAATAAATGTACACCTTTACTTATATACACTATGTAAATGTTTTCGACAGTGCCAGCATTGTGCAGCCCTCTACAATGACAAACCATTCAGGTCAGGTGACCAGCTCCAGCCTATGAACTGCCGGTCTTGCCAATGTCATGGCCACGCCCTCTCCTGTCATTACGATGTCAGAGCCGATGACCAACCAGAGGAGCACTACCGAGGAGGAGGAGGCGTTTGTGACAACTGCATGCACAACACTACTGGTAAAGTGTTAGCAGCACAAGTTAGCTATTTATCTTTTTACATACAAATAACTTAATAAATATAATTTAGAAAACCTTAATGTTGACGCCCTTTGAAACGATTACAGAACAGACATCATACGCCCTCAGATGTTTCTTCTGTCATTTCTAGTTGAGCTGTTTTTATGGCACTTTGTGTCTTTGTGAGTTTGGCCTGATCTTTGACTGTCCTGCTTTCTGTCCCACGCTGTTTCTGTCTCTCTCACCATCAGGTAGGAACTGTGAGCTGTGTATAAGTCGGTTTTTTAGGTTGGAGGAATCTGATCCCACTTCAGTTGATGTGTGTCGGCCCTGCAACTGTCACGCTCCTGGAACAGTGAACAGCAACATGGAGTGTGAGCAGGTAAACACAGACAAAAAGCAAAAGGTTGATCACAAGGTAAACCCTTGAAGCTGAAATTCCTACTAATCTTTTAAGTCAGTTGAAAACGAATTCTTCTCCCCCTGGCCTTTCCCTCTCTTTGTCTGTGTTCACACTTCCAGGTGGGAGGTCAGTGTCGGTGTAAGGCTGCAGTAACAGGTCATCGGTGTGCAGAGTGTTTGCCTGGTTGGTTTGGTCTTAAAGCCTCAAACCCAGAAGGCTGCGAGCGCTGTAACTGCAGTGACAGTGGCATCATCAGCACCTCAGCAGGAGATCCTACATGCAACCCTGACACGGGACAGTGCCAGTGTAAACCTTATGTCACAGGTAAACAGACCCCTGAAAAATGTTTATAAAGTAACAATCTCTGAAAACATAAATCATTTCACAATAACAATTTTTCATCTTTAATTTTATACTCAAAATGTGAGATTTTCAGCACATAAAGCACTGAAATCGTTATTAAAGTCACACAACTCGTTTGTGGGATTTAAAATGTCTCGCGGGCATCGCTCCATTTCCTTAAAAACAAACTTTTCAAATTTCATAAAAACAGTTGGATCCAACACATTTCTATGTGTTTGCTTCCTGAGTGAACATCAAGACTCTGACAAGAAAAAGGTTCCTTCACTTGATAATGCTGGACTTTCAAAAAATACAAGAGAAATGTCCCAAACTTCAACAGTAACAATGAAAGAACAATCAACGAAAATGTGGCACTGGGTTAGTGTCCTTGGTAACTTCCATGAAAAAAGCTTAAAATGTATTTTCTGTTAGTTAAACAAGGAGGCTGCATAGTGGTGCAGTGGTTAACGCTGTTGCTTCATAGCTAGAAGGTTCCTAGTTTGAACTCCGGTTCAGACGTAGGGGGCCTTTCTGTGTGTAGTGTGCATGTTCTCCCCGTGCACGCGTGGGTCCCCTCCGGGTACTCCGGCTTCCTCCCAAGACATGCTCGTCAGGTTAATTGGTGACTCTAAATTGCCCGTAGGTGTGAATGTGAGCGTGAAAGGTTGTCTGTGTCGATGTGTCAGCCCTGTGATTGACTGGTGATCAGTCCAGGTGTACCTCGCCTCTTGCCTAATGACAGCTGGGATAGGCTCCAGCCCCCCCTGAACAGGATAAGCAGTATAGACAATGGACGGATGGATGGAAAGTTAAACAAGGAAAGATTTTAAAATGATGGCCGCTCCGGGGCACCATTGTGAAATATAGAGCGGGTGTGTTCTAGAGGGTTAAGGGCATTCTCTTTAGACCTTAGTATTTAAGCCCAGCAGCATCGCTCTAAATGTTTGTTGCCTAAAATAGTTCCTCTTGCAAAATGTCCTACTTTACTTATAGGTTAAGCTTTTCATTAAACAGTTACTGTTTAATTGATCAGTAATGGCGTCTTAATTAATACATTGGCACAGCTGCTCATTTGGGTGCACGCAGAAGCAAAAGTGGATATACTGGGTGCACACACCAAAACAGTCATGTGTACACACACAGACGTAACACACACACATCCATATCCCAAAGTGTTTTTCCAGCCAAAATAAACCGGCTTTTCTGCCGGCGGTGCTTCCAGCCGTTGTGCTTCTCTTTGTGATAAATGGTTTCACTCTCTCCCCTGTGTGTCTTTGAAGAGCACGCTCGTATGAAATGCAAAACCGGCCAACGCTCCTCAACTCAACGCATCATGGTTATTGCTAAGCCTCGCTATCAAGGGCCCACGGTTGTGCGTGTGGACGCGGGCATGCATATGTGAACTTGTAAATGTGTGTAAAATGTTTATGTATACGTCAGAGGGAGAGTGTCTGGATGTGACCGTGTGCTCATGTACTTTTGTCTTTGCCTGACTGTATCGTATGATTGTAACAGTTTCTCCTTTGCCTGTGTGCATAAATACGTCTGCATATGTCTTTCAGTGTGTGTGCATGTTTGTGTGTTTGTGCGTGCGCCTGCCATCAAGGACTAAGCTGGTATTTAATTCTCTAATTCAATGCCAAGTTGATTAAAACAAACTGCTGCAGCCCCTTGTATTTTTCACACTCCTCCTTACAAGACCCGCTCTCGTTTTTTTCCTGTCCTTGTTTGTTTGGTTGCTCCCACAGGTATTTTTCAGAAATGAGATTTGATTATGGCAATTTATTACCGCCAAGCTGATACTTTGAGTAGAGCAATGGCAGGCACGCTTCAGAGGGACGGAATTGAAATGTGCGCACACAGACGCAGATGCACACATGCAGGCACACACGCACACTCATAACAAGGTGCCAGGGTGCAGTGTGTACATAATAGCGTTTGAAATGGTGATGCATGAGCCAGTTAACCAGCTGGCTACTGATAAAAGGGCTGGGCCATGTCCTGAAAACACACACACATATGCATGCATTCACACATGCACACCGCAACACAAAATTACCTCTTTTCCGTCCTGATCAAATATCTTCTAACACTTTCTTTTCTCTAATGTTCTCACTCCTCTTTCCTTTTATTGTCCTCTGAGTTTCCTTTTCTTTTGTCGTCTCTAATCTCTTCAGTTGTTTTTGTTAGTGTCGCTACTTTGTCAGCAACTCTTTTTACTTTGGGTGTGGTATTCTTTATAAATTGAACAGTTTTTTTGGGGCGGAAATTACAACATATCTCAGCTTTGTTAGGCTTGTAAGCATCATTCGGCCTGCCTGTATATTTACCACAACCATCCTCAGTTGTGCACGCAACATTACAGCGCACACACATATCTTCATGGCACTATTATGAAATATGATCTATGGTGAGAAATATATTCATATCTATGAAATCATTAAAGTGGGCAGACCAGGGGAAATGCCAAGTGTCTGAGTAGGGGACACACTCCCTCAGACATGCACACACTTGCTCCTGTGCGCTAACACAGACGTACAGGTATGCTCTCATGAATGTGCGCACACACATTCACACCTTCCCACTTACCAACACACACACTCCCTCATAAACGGCCGTGGTGGCTGTGTTGCCCCCAGGCATCCATTTAGGGACAGATTGCCTGTCATGGAATACGTATGGCATATTCAAATAAGGCCTGCTCGCTCACACTGCATATCATAGTTTAACTAGCCTCATAGCCAAGCACTGGAGCTGAAGCCGTAACACCTCCTGCATTACGATCCGTTTTGGTGTGTGTTATTGTGCGATCATTATAAACGGAGCAAAAATAATCAAACAAAATTGTTCGCAACAATCTTTGAGCGCTGAGCTTAAAGACTTAAACATAAATTTAATAGAAATAAGAACCCACTAAGATGATTTGTTTGCGCTTATTATCATTTCTTAAATCTTGTGAAAACTTGTAATTAATTATTCTAAAAAGATCATTTGAAATCAACAAAAAATAAATTATCCTTCAAGTTTTTGAACGTAACTCACCTTGTCTTGTGTTTATACCTGATGGTAATTCAGTCTTATTTCTACGTTCCTCCATCCATCTCTCCATCCCTCCATCTCCTCTTTTCCTTCCCCTCCGTTTTCTTCTTGTAGTTAGTTAATTTATTTATTTTCTCGCTCAGTGAAATTAAGTGTTTGGCCTTAGGTGAGTGATCCATCATATGTAGAGGGCCTGGCCCTAATGATGGCAGTTTTATACACTCACCATTTCTCTCGCTCTTTCTTACTCCCACACACACACACACACACACACACACACACACACACACACACACACACACACACACACACCTGCAAGCAGAGGGAGGCTAAACGCTTGTTGGAGAACAACTAAACATCAATTTACTTTTTTTATTTCGATTTCCTTTGTGGTTTGCTCAGCTGGTAACACTCTGTCCTCTCCCCAACATTTTTCTCTCTCTCTCTCTCTCTCTCTCCAGGTGTATCTTGTGACCGCTGTGAGTTTGGTTACTGGAACCTGTCCCACCCAGCCGGCTGCGTCCCGTGTGACTGCGACCCCCTGGGCTCCCTCAGCCAGTTCTGTGAGCCTGATGGGGGGCAGTGTGGGTGTAAGCCCGGGGTGGGGGGACGGCGCTGTGACTCCTGTGGCAGGGGTTTGTACGGTTTAAGACTGGAGGGATCCTGTGCCCCCTGCACCTGCTCACAGGAAGGGACAGTACCTGGGACACACTGTGATCCTCACACTGGACAGTGTGTTTGTAAGGCAAGTTAGCTGGGATCCTTATTTTCGTTATTATTATTAAATACTAGAATGACAACCACAGGTAACTTTTTATGTGAGGACTTAAAATACGCTACACAAACCTTCCACGAACAGCTTCAGCACATCTTAAGCACAGGCTGTACCTCTAATGACTCAAACATAGAGCGTCCTCCTACGCTGTTGGAAGGCATTAAACACAATCTGAGCCTACTGAAAGAAAACACATTTTAAAACAACTTTGTTCAACAATAAGCTTCATATATTGATAAAACAAAGAGAGCCTCTCCCTACCATCTTGCAATGACCCTGATGGCAACTGACCAATGAATAGCTGCTACACTCTGATATAATATACACA
Organism: Semicossyphus pulcher; assembly: GCF_022749685.1. NCBI lineage: Eukaryota > Metazoa > Chordata > Actinopteri > Labriformes > Labridae > Semicossyphus > Semicossyphus pulcher. The sequence continues at coordinate 23,122,378 of NW_027211603.1, forward strand.
TATCAGTAATCATGACCACTGACAGGTGAAGTGAATAACATTGATTATCTCGTTACGATGGCACCTGGCAGTGGGTGGGATATGTTAGGCAGTAAGCGAACATTCTCAAAGTTGATGTGTTGGAAGCAGGAAAAACGGGCAAGCGTAAGGATGTGAGCGGCTCGACGACTGGGTCAGAGCATCTACAAAACTGCAGCTCTTGTAGGGTGTTCCCGGTCTGCAGCAGTCAGTACATACCAAAAGTGGTCCAAGGAAGGAAAACAAGGTGAACAAGCGAGAGGGTCATGGGCGGCCATGGCTCATTAATGCAGGCCCATATGGTCCGATCCAGCACCCCTGTCTGACGATGGGCACGTGAGCATCAGAACTGGAGCACGGAGCAATGAGATTCGTAAACATTTTACAAACTACAATGAAGCTGTAGCAACTGGATTGAAAAAAAAAGCAAGCTTAAAAGTCGAAAATGCACACTGGATATGGCTTTGCCAGATTAGAGAAAAACAAGACTAGGTCAAAACCCAGTATGTGGCTGACATCGCGTCAGTAGAGGTCCAATATGCTCCACAATCCGCCATTGCAATGTCGCAACTCTCTCTCTCTACGGCTGTGAAAGTACACTCACTCACTCACTCACTCACTCACTCACTCTCCTAGTTACTCAGTCAATCACATACAAACCCTTGTGTAGGGCTGCCCCCGACGGTGAGCAAAAGAGGAACTTCTCATGACCAAGTGAATACCTGTGTGGTATTTCTCGTCTTGGCTGCCTTTAGAGTCACTTTGGTTGTTTGACTTACTGTAACATTGTCAGGACACTTCATTCATAGTTTGTCGAGCACACCAAATGTCTCTCTTTCTTTTTTGTATCCTTCCATCTTTAGTACGCTAAACATGACACTGTTTCTTATCAGTCTCCTTTCTTTTTCAGGAACATGTGGAAGGCCATCATTGTGACTCTTGTCGTCGTGGTTACCACAACCTGGAGCAGCGAAACTCCCTGGGCTGTCTGCCGTGTGCATGTGACGCCGATGGCACTGAGTCACAGGGTGTGTGTGATGCGTGGACCGGACAATGCCCATGCCGAGAGGGGGTGGAGGGAGCACGGTGCACCGACTGTGCCCAAAACTACTACAACATCAGTCTACACCTCCTGAGTAAGAGAATGCAGAGCTGAAGACAAGTGCAGTGTCTTTAGTTGAGTCCTAAACTGTTTACAAAACATGTTCTCTTAACTTAAGGGCATAAGAGATATTTTGTGTTTTGTTTGTGAGGCTATTCTGCTTGCTGATGTTGTTTTGTGTCCTATCAGAGGGGCTGTACGAGGGCTGTGTGCCGTGTATCTGTGACCCCAGAGGGACAGTGGCAGGGTCAGTGTGTGACAGCAACACAGGGCAGTGTGTTTGTCTCCCTACACGCTATGGAAAGGACTGCAGTGGCTGCCGACCTGGTAAGTGTATTTGGCATAATAGAGTATTGAGTGGAAGATAATCAACAACAACTTTTAGGAGGGATTGAAAAAATAAATAAACAATGTGTATAGATTACTGCCAGAAAGTCATACTAGCCAAAAATGATGTCATATAAGTGGAGAAGCCCAATGGTTGGTACTATTTTGTGTGTGTGTGTGTGTGTGTGTGTGTGTGTGTGTGTGTGTGTGTGTGTGTGTGTGTGTGTGTGTGTGTGTGAGAGTGTGTGTGTGTGTGTGTGTGTGTGTGTGTGTGTGTTTGGGGGTTTGTGGTGACTTCTGCCAGATCTCCACTCACTGATTGTCCCGTTTGTGCCAGGTCTCAACAACAGCACGGAAAGACTGCTTTTTGTCACTCGCCTCACTTTGATTTTTGTGTGTGCATTACCTCATGGATTTCTTTGTGTGCATGTGTGTGCGTGTGTGTGCGTGTGTGTATTGCTTAGTCCAAAGGGACAAAAAGGTAACAGATGTTGTATTGTGTCTTTAATGGAGAAAGACCAACAGTATAGTCGGGTTTACTGTAACACAAGTTTTGAAAAGAAGTATTGATGGAAAGATGTTAAAATGAGTGACAGAGGACAAAATATACGAGTTATTGTTTCAGACATATCCCCCAAAATCAAATAAAGGCTGTGTTCCGGGCCGTAAAGAGGTAACATAGATGTACAACTACAACATTTTTGTCCCCCGTTAAATATCGACAGATTGCGCCTCATGATTTCCTCACCTGCTATTAGCCCTGAGAAAAATTAGGTGAATTGATTTCTACTTTTGAACCTGGGGTGCTTAATATAACCTCACACACACTTATTGGTTTTGTGTTATAATTGATTACAACTAAATGGCAAACACACCCTCTAATGCTTATTTGGCGGGACATTAAAGGTTTTTGCAAAAATTGTACCAGGCTGTGTCTGAAATCAGTCACATTTTTTCTATTTGCTTTAGTAAGCTTACACTACAGTATCACACCATATAATCAGATGTCTTCAAACAAGACTAGGTCAAAACCTAGTATGTGGCTGGCATCAGGGCAATGTGCGCCTTTGTGGGCAACACTGGAAGCGTGGCGTGTGCGTGACGACTGCGGGACGTGTTCATTTTCGTTTGACATGCATGAAAACAGATGAGAGTCTTCACACTGCTGGCGTGACACACGCGTGTCTCGAGTGACTCATGCGTTGAAAATGTAGAGAATAGGAGGCTCGCCTATTTTTACCGTGAGCCGCGCGTGGTTCTCAGTCAAAATACACGGTGAAAATGAATTGAAAGTCCTTTTGATCTCTGACAGCAATATTAACATCTCTTCCTGTAGTAAAAGTCACCGGCATGGAGAGTAAGTAGCAACACTTCCAGTATGCTTTTTCAAAGTAAAAGTCCGATCTGGAATTCTGACTCCCCTCTTGTGTACACAATGCTTTTATTTTGAAGTGTTTCCCGGGCCGTTGTTGTTATTTTTTTTACTTTGCTCTGAAAGTACCGTCACTCACTCACTCGCTCACTCACTCAGTCACATTCAGACCCATGTGTAGGGCTGACCCTGGGCAGGCAGCCAAAACAACACACTAGGGGCACTATTTGGCTCGGTCGGTGGAGCGGGCGCCCCATGTGCAGGGGCTGCAGTCCTCGTCGCGCGGATCGCAGGTTCGGCTCCCGGTCTGCCAATCATTTGTGCATGTCATCCCCCACTCTCTACTCCCAAACGTTTCCTGTCTATCTTCAGCTGTCCTATAAAAATAAAGCCAAAAGGCCAAAAAAATAATCTTTAAAAAAAAACAAAAAACAACACACTAGACACTAAAACATGTATCATGTATAAAAGCTTGTTATTAGTTCTCACTATGTATTTGAGGTACTTCCAGATTACAAAATTTAGGATATAATAAACTTTCACTAAAGATATGTTGAAAGGATACATTGCAATGTAAAAAACTCTAAAACTATAATCAACTTTAAATGCATTTGTGACGATTATACGTAAGCTTTTTGTAGAATATCACATGGACATGAAACGACTTTCAGAAATAATCTTGCAAATTACTTTAGATGTTTAGGAAATAGTGGCAGAAAGGAAGAAGGAAATGTTTAAGCCAAGCAAAGAATTCACTTTTAAACAGAAGAAAAAAGTGATACAGAAGCAGTCAGAATCATAAGTGTATTTTTTTATCTGTTTTTGTCTCTGTCCAGGTTATTACCTCTCCCCAGATCAGAGCATGTGTATGGAGTGTGACTGCCATCCCATGGGAGCATCGCAGCGTGGTTGTGAGAGTCAGACGGGACAGTGTGTGTGTGCTCACCCCTCAGTGGGAGGACGACGATGTGACCAGTGTCAGGACATGTTCTTTGGATTCAACCCTGGTCTGGGCAGGTAACACACCTGAAGTCAATCACACAAATGAACACCGTATCTGCTGGTTGTACACCCATTAACTGCGCCACGTGCAAATAACCACACACACACACACACACACACAGACACACTCTGACACTTCTGCAGATGTACCTGCGAGCACACACACCAGCAGGTGCAGTCTCTGTAAAGACAGTTTACAGATTGGTTGGCAGACATATGACTTACAAGAGTTAAGAGCTGCTTTGACCTTTACCGCTCATGTCTCTACCTGCAGGCCATCTCACACACACAGCCACACACACACACACACACACGCATACACTCTACTTAAAACACGCATACACAAATGTAACTTACATCCTGTGAAATACTGGTACACACACACGCGTACATTCCTCTCAACAGGGTGTCAAAGCAGATAGATGATCCACAAACTGTTTGAGTAGTGGTCTACTGTGTGTCTGTGTGTGCGTGCGCACCGACCTTGCCTGATAGCTGTATTCCCCAGTGTTCAGGCTGTGACTGAGATCTCCTCACAGCAGAGAGGGATGAGACGATGGAAGGAGGGAGAAAATAAAGAGTTTACTTTGCAAAGAGGTTAATGATTAATCGGGATGGGTCAATGGAAAGTGTCACAAAGAAAACTATAAAAAGAGAAAGATTAGAAAAGTTTTTCATGGACATCTTATGAAAGGTACACATTAACAAAACCTATTAGAGCCATCAAATAAAATGGTTTTTACTTTTGATTTGTGTCTTTCAATGGTATTTGATCTTTGTCTTATATCTATGTCCTTTGTGTTTTGCGATTTTTGGGTAATATTAATATATATAATAATATTTTTTTAGAGCACGAGTTAGAAACGACGACAAAGACGCCACTACAAAAACCCATGCCTGACCTATATATGATCAATATAATGTCATGTTTTAACTTAAAATTGTAATCTTGAAGATCTCAGTTTCATTCTCTTTGGCGGCACCTATGACGATAAACGGTAATTGCGGAAGCACACTTCCCAGATATCCAGACAGTGTTGCATGTTTGACGTCCACGGTTGGCTCCGGTTACTCTTGATTTTCCTCGCTGACGGTCGCTTTCCTTTTCAGACTGTTTGCCTTCATCTGAGCATCAAATTTGTTTCTTTTTCTTTGGATTGTCACTTATTTTTATAATTTATTTATATAAGTTGTATCTGTAGTCATCGATCTTTTCTTTGTTTGTTCAGCCATAGTAGATTACTGTTTACTCGCAACACTTGCAGAGACCGGAAAAGCAGCCGCTTAGCTCCGCCTACCCTCTCTGGCAGACCAACCACTGCTGGCTGATGGAAAACGTGTCACTAACTGGGTGCGGCTTGTGATTTCTTCCGCGAATGTCACCACAGACACCCAGTCTGTAATACTGCAAATGCAAAGGCTTTCATCAGTGGGCCATAGGCTCAATCACCATTGTGTTACCTCATTCAGCGATAGACAGTGACTTAACAAACATTTATTTAAATGAAAATCTTCGAGGATATTACTTTGAAGAAAAGACTTTGAAATGTTGAAACTCCGTCTGAAAGCCTGAAAACAAATTACAAAAAAAGGTTTCGCAAGGTTGAAACTAAATTTTGAAGGGTTGCATGTTTTGCTGCAAACATTTTTTAATTCATTTAAAAAAAAAAATTTTTTTAAAGTTTCTCCCACATATTTCAAGGGTCTCTACTTTTCCTCTGTCCTCCTGGTGTGAAAATATTATGTGTGTGAATATAGAGTCATTGAAGTTTCAGTTTCATTAGTCTAACCGTAGACCCACCGTTTTTACCAGTGGAGCAAGTTTAAGCCTCTGTCTCCCTCTGTCTTCCTCTTCCCTTTTTCCTGTCTCATTTTCTTCCTTTGTGCAGGAAAAATGACAAAGTATTCAGTTATTACTGCTGAATGCTTTTCTTGTGCCCAGAGTCGCTCCATAATAAGGATTTCTTCATCTAAACGTCATCAAGTAATTTATCCTCCCCTTTCAATCAATAGGCTTTACACAAATGAATTTATACACATACACACACACACACACACACACACACACACAAATTGATGTGTGAGCAATTGGCTGAAGATGTAGTCCTCGTCTAAACGTGTCTCCATGGAGAACCGGGTCAGAGAAATGCTGACCGCGGTTTCCTTCATCACAGGGAAATATGATGGTAATTCTGTCTAGAGGGATTACATATTTGCACACACACACACACACACACACACACACACACACACGTTCACTTACACACATGATTTTATTATAAGGGATTACATGTGTAATGTTCAAACAAGTAGCTTCTGTCAATCTTTGACGTAACTTTTAGATAACTTTAGGTGTTACATCATCACATGTAACAATTTAAACACAGTTTACAACAATTAAAACAATTTAAAGCAGACAGTTCACTTCATGTCACTATTAGTGCTTGTTTGTTTTAGCATGCTACACAAGCACACTCATACTGTACTTTGAGGCAGATGAAAAAGGGGAGACCGGGTGTGATGTTGGTGTTTTGTTTATCCTTGGGAAAAGAGTGAAGGTCGAGTCACTATGGCATTTGTGTGATTGTGTGTATTTGTACCTGTGTACTTTACAGCGTGGTTGTCTGTGTATACGTGTGAGCACCAGTTGACAGGACAAATTTGCGGCTCGTTAAGAGGCTGTGGCTTTTCACACAGCAATAAAGAAGGTGTAGCCGTGTGTGTGTGTGAGAGAGAGGGAGACAGAGCATGTGAGTACAGTGTGTGTAAGAAAGCACAAACACTCCAGTGTGTGTGTGTGAGACAGTAAAGGCTTTATACTGTGTTCCTCTCTCTGTCAGTGTGGTGTGTATGCGAGTGTGAGCCAAACATCTTCCAACAAGCAGATTGTATTGCACATGTGACCCTGTGTGTGTGTGTTTGTGTGTGCGTGTGACTGTGTGTAAAGGTGTGAGGTGGCTGGCCGGATGATCACCCGCTGCCCAGCCCCAGTGAGGGTAACACCACAGTGGTGACCCAGACACTTACACCGTCAGACGCACACACACACACTGTGACAACTCTGAGGGGGAACGCAGTTTCTGTGAAGTTAGTTTCACAGCTAGGGGGTGATGGTGGGTGGGATGGATGGTAGCGAGGGTCTCCCTCACAGTGTTAAGGTGAAGACCCAACGCCTTCCAGTTACTCACACACACACACACACACACACACATACCCAGTCACAAGTAATCTTACAATGAAGCAGATACATTTCAAAATGATTTTCTCTATTTTCTGTCCACTGTCCCCAGATTAGGAATGGTATTAACTGTATGACCCTCATTTAAAGCACTATTTTCCAACCGTGCAGTTATCAGGCACACTGGGTCACAAGAGATAACAATGATAATTCAAGCTTTTATCTCATCCAGACTTTGGCAAGTCCCTCTTCACCTGTGTAAGCAAAGCATCCCTGGATCTTTCCCCTGTGGTCCAAATGCTGCTGCTAAGCTTTGGACCAGGTCCTTAAAAAGCCCTCAGTGATCTTGATTTCTCTTCAGTGGTTCCCCATCAGATTCAGAATCAAATTCAAGGTGTCAATTTGTAAGGCACCTGCCTACATTAGAGATCTAATGCACTCATACATTACAAGAAGGTCTCTGAAGTCCTTTGTTTGTTGTTCCTCCATCCAGGCTTTTAATTAAAGGGGACACTGCTTTTGACGATGTGGCTTTCAATCTCTTCCTCTCTGACATAGAATCTATGAAAACATTCAGCAAGAAGCTCAAGACCCACCTGTTTGGACTTAACTTTTATAACTTGCTATCTTACTATTATTTGAATGGGTTTCTATGTTACAGTGTTTGTTGAGCAGAGGGATTCAGTGTGTTGATGATAGGTTCAAAACCCCTACAAGACTCACTGTAAATCTCAAGTTTAAGAATATAGTATATAGTTTTTCTTTATGTAAGTTAATATTGCATTGTGTGTCAAAAGGTAGACACGTTTTATCACAATGTTGTCCTCAAAAGTTTCCTAATCAAGTGTCTGTAATTTAATGTTTAAACCTCATGATTTTTCTCTTTTTTTTGCCTCGGCCAGATGCCAGCCTTGTGCTTGTGAGCCGTCGGGCAGCGTCAATGGTTCATGTCATCCAGACTCAGGCGTGTGCGTATGTAAGCTGCTGGTAACTGGAGACAAGTGTGACCTATGTCAACCTGGAGCGAGTCATTTTGACCCTGAGAACTACGTTGGCTGCAGTAAAGGTCTGTATTACATGCTAACACACACAAGCGTTAATCCCTACACACTGACTTAAAGGCTAGCTGTTTGCCCCTGTCTCCAGTGTTTGTGCTGTGATAGGCTGAGCTAACTGGCTGACTGCACTATCATGGAAATAAATAATTGTATTGCTGAACTATTCTTGAAAACACCAGCAGAATACAACATATTCAGTGAGGTCTGAGTTCGGGATCAGCAGGCTATAGTTTTAAAAGTTTGTCCGACTAAAATATCACAATTCAATCCGCGAAGTTTTTGTGACTGTTTATGTAGTTTAGTGATCATTATTTATTTTCTCTTTACTGTATGTCTCCGTTTGTGCAGCACCGTCCCAGCAACCCGCACCAGTAGGACTTTCTCTCAGTTATTCTTCCGTTCATCTCTCCTGGCATCCACCCGACTCCCCAAACTCCAACAGACTCAACTACACACTCATGAGGGACGGACACTCCGTGCACAGCATCCAAAGCCACTATCCTTTCAGTAAGTACCCTCACAGATCTCCAATAACTCTGATCTCCTTTTAACTTTTTTAAATACACATGATCATTGCTGTCGTTTTATTCTGTCTGCTAAAAAAACACACTAACATCCTGTCTCACTCCTTCCTCCCCCCTTAAGGCCCTGAATCATTTGAAGACACTGATTTGTTTCCCTACACCAACTACTCCTACTGGCTTATAACAGCTAATGTAGCAGGCACAACAATAAGTGCATCTGCCTCATACCAAACTTTAGGGGCACCACCTGAAGCAGAACAGCTCCATTTAAACCTTGTGGGAAGACCTGGTCCAACCACCGCCAGCTTTAACTGGAGCACACCACGAAATGATACAGGCCCAGTGGAAAGGTAAGTAAGGGGGGGAAGGAGAGGAAGGTTTAGAGGCAGGGACTCCTGTTAACAGAGAATTTGACCCCAGAGCCAACTGATTTTTCAAAGTTAGAAACTATTTTCATTTGCTCTACCTGTAGTCTTTATGGGGTTCTGACTGAAGCTGCCAGCCGACTACATCGTAACATAAATCATTGATCTCGTAGCAAACTCGTGCAGCTTGAGAGCGCTTGATCTTAAAGTGGTAGAAAGAGCCAACCACAATAAAAGGACTATGAAAGCCTCTCTTGGAGATATAGTTTGTTAAAATGGCATTTTGAAAAAAAAAATGGTAAAAAGAACTTTAGTTAGGTTGACAGTAATAATGATAAAAGTAAAAAATAATTAAGGCAGTAGCAAAGGTTTTAAATGATGATGTAGAATCAAGAGGCAAACGGGCCATGTGGGGATAATGAGGGGGGAGACCTGCAACAACCGCCTGGTTCAAGATCTCTGTATCGCTGCAAAAATAGAAATGCACAAATTACGAACAGAAGTATTGATCACATTTTTTGTCTCCCACAGGTTTGTGCTATCATCCACAAAGTCATCGAGTGTAGAAGAGCCCATCATTCACTACACAGGCTTATCAACCGAGGCTGTGGCAAGTGGTCTAAAGCCATTCACCCAATACACTGCAATGCTGGAGGTAGGTGGGGCCTCTCTATGAGAAATATAGCCGAAATACAAGCCCAGTTTTAGCATGTACAGCTCACAAAATATTCTGTCTACAGGCGTGCACTTCCGGGGGTTGCACTTCTACCACACCACTGTCTCTTCTGACAGCCTCTGCCCCCCCACAAAACCAACCCCCACCCACAGTCAGTGCTACAGGACCTCATTCACTGCATGCTTCCTGGGAGCCCCCCAGTCAGCCAAATGGTAGGACCCCAAACATACACATGCACACTGCACAGATCAAACAACCAAAAAACAGCCTTAAACACAAACTGTACACACATCTCTGTAATGAGAATGCACACATGTATGTATGTTTATTTTAGGTATATTACAATCACATGACATAACATCACATGAATTATTAATGTCCGTGTCAGAATGAATAATACAGACGAGTAATCACACACATGCACAACACACATTTGTAGCTAACATGGAACAACAGCCTAGTAGCGCGTCTTTAGGCGTGTGTCACTGAAGACATCACTACACACACACACACACACACACACACACACACACACACACACACATACACACTGAACCGACACTGCCTTCAGTAAATCCAGAGAGCTTTGTAATGGCTCTAAGGCTCAGTGTCATACAAAGCCCTGTAACCTGGGTTTCTCTCTCTGTTTGTCTCTCTCTCATTTTTTTCTCTTAATGTGTTTCCCTCCCAGTCTCATGCTAAGCCGTGTAACATACGTCTCCCTGCCTTCTTCCTTGATTTTCTCTGTCGCATTATTTATAGAACGGTTGACATTGCTCTCATCAGGTCTCAACTTTAATCTCAGCCCTGATCAGTGCACCTCCACCTTTTGATGTGGGTTTGAATAACTCAGCTGAAGTAGTCTCAATAAGCACGTCTAGTAATTAGAAAAACTAAGGGTTGAATGAGAGGTGCAGCTGTGCTGCGGGTAAAGATACCCACTTCAGATTTGTTTTGATGCAAAATTAAGGGGAAGTTGAAGAAGAATTTTCAGTATTTTCTTTTTCATTTCAGCAATAAATTTGATTCTAATGGCAAAAAACATTTACAGACACCAAAGAATGAAAATTACTACAAATACTCTCATTAACATAACAATGCATTGTATAGAAGAACAGATATATCAGTGAAAACGCATAAATGATTGGTTAAAGAGGGCGGTATTATGCTAATTTCAAGCTTCGTATTTCACTCTGTAATACCTGTGGAGTAGCTTAGCATAATTTCCAGTTAAACTCACACTGGTGCTCTGTGCAGGCCCTCATACAGCCTCTGCCTGAAACGACTCAGTCAGCTCTGTCCCTTTAAGAAATCCCGCCCCTTCTAGCCCACTTTCTTGTGATTGGCCAGCTCCCTGTAGCCTGCTGAGGCTGCACTTTGTGATGTCACAAAGTGCAGCATGTAGAAAAATTGTGTGAAACCTGGTGTTCACCAGACTGAGCTGAGAAGCCTGGGGATTACTCCAACACACTTTTACCTACAGATTTGAAACTTCACCCACGTTTAGTCTGGACATCCAACACTGTAAAATTATTTATATGTCTTAACATGTGAAACAGCATAATAATCCCTCTTTAACACAATGATTTATTGTTCATATCCTATTTTCTATTCGTCCACATTTGGGGGACCAGCCATCACATAAGGATCCAAATAAACTAATGTTGACAAACTTGAAGAAACGACTCTTTGTGCCCTCTATTAATATTAGATAAGAGAGAGAGGGAGGGAGGCTTTAAGACATAATATTGTAGGGTGTAAGGCATGAGGACAGATATGGGAGTAAAGGAGGGAGAATAAAGAGAGAGCAGGGTACAGAGAGGTTGTGCAGGGTCTTTTAACAAAGTTCCACTTTAAGCCTCTCAATGATATTTTATTTAATTTGTATTTAATACTTATAACAACATTTTGACTCTCATCTATTCCAGAGTGAGTCTGTAAATCTGTTTTTGTATTTCTGTTTCCTCTGTCCTCATTCTAACCCAGCTTTGTCACTTCCCTATTAACGAGTGGAATAGAGCAAGAGAGATTAGGACAACAGCCTGGTTTCCACCAGAGAGCTAAACAGGAAGGCAGAGGACTTAATCATTATCAGCCTGTTTTCTTCAAACAGGGCCAAACATTGGGCCAGGGCCTGCTGAATATTTGGGGTATTATATACTCCTCCGAACCACATTATTGTATTATGAAAAAGAGTGAACACATTTTAGCATCCTGTTGCCAGTAGGGAGGGTATTAAGTAAGGATGTGGTCTCTAATACACAGTTGATGCTTTGGTTTCTTTATCATAAACAGACTGAACATACTGCCACAAGGACAGTAATCCGAGTTTAGCTGGGCTGAAAAACAGTGTTCCCCTAATAGTTCTTGTAACTGCCCTGTTTACTAAGAAGTAACTCTTTAGTGCTGAGTTCTTTTGTTGTAGAGATCAGTACCAATCTCCTTATCTCCTAATTTTTCTATCTGTTCAGGTGTCATCACGAGGTATGAGGTCTTTTTACGTGGGCCGGTAGAATCAATAAACTTCTCAAGTCCCGCTGTTGAGAATAAAGTGTTCTTCAGCTCTGGTTGGCTGGATCCAAGTGTTTCACCACAAGCACAGCTAACCAATAAGAGCACAGTCCCACCTCCTGAGAACAGCACCACTGTAACAGGTCTGCAGGCCTTCTCCACCTATCAGATGAGAGTTGTGAGCATCAATGTGGCAGGACGTGTGTCGTCAGGGTGGACCACAGCGCGCACCATGGAGGGAGGTTTGTATGACGTGATCATGGTTAATCTGAGCTTGCATGTATTTTTTTTTAGTCTGTTAAGATATGCATCTAGTTTCAATGTATTTTTAGTGAGACAATTGTTTATTACGTTTTAACAACTCATTTCCCTTTGGGTATCGTTAAAGGGTAAACTCTTTACCTACTAGGAACCACTATGGGAGAATTGTGAGGCCAGTTTGCAAGCTGGACTTTATTTAATGGCAAACAGATTCTGGCCTCATAAAACAATTACAAACGTCTTTATTCCCATTCAAGGTCTCTCCTGGAGTTTAAAGTGGTTATATTTTACTTTGAACTTCGCTTCAAGCTGAAGAATGTGTCATAGGTTGTTGGCAATAAGAATTCAATTGATGTAAAGACCTCAGTAACCAACAAAATGTAATAAAAAGTGACGTTTTGGTTAAAATCAGTTCACCAGAGGACTTTGTTGATAGAAGTAATTAAATATAAATTGTATTAAGTAAAGAAACACACGATTTTGTCAAAAGAAATACCGAGAACTAAAGTAGGGAAGGAGGGAGGAAATGGAAACTGTGCGTGGGGGGAGGGGAAACTCATTAAGGTATTTGAATTTCAAATAGATGATATGGCTCATTAAGACTAAACGATTGCCTCCAACATCACTCTAAGCTATGTGTCTGGATAACAAGCATATGATAACACCATTTTAAATGTGGCAATTGTGTGTCAGAGTTTGTGCGCGTACATGCGCTGTGTTGGAAGGGAGGAATACGACTGTGGTTGTGTCTGCCATGAATCACATTTCACAGCGTATTTCACAGCGAGATGCCATCAACAGCAGAAGAAAAGAATCCGTCTCTATAATCTGTCGTGTAATAGTGGCTCTCAGAACCGTAGAATTACGAATACTTAAATCCATTAAGTCCACATCATATCCACTAAGTCTCCATTTTTAATGTGTCTTTGTGTCTAAATGTGTATTTTCAATTAAATGACTGTCAAGGGGTTATTTTTGAAAATATATTACCAAAAATATTAAAACATCAACGACAGGGTTCAGGAGTCTCAACCCTAACACAGCCTGCCAGGTTTTACTGTATACTGTTTGTGACTTTATTGCACTGTTTAAATAGAAAGGGTATTTTATCATAAAAGCCAGTATAAATAGATAATAATCCAGATATATGTGATGTGTAAATTTTCTCATTTCAATATGTGTTTCCAGTCCCAGAGTTCATAGCTCCTCCAGAGGTGTCTGCACTTTCACCCAGCACTCTCAAAGTTGCGTGGAGCTCTGCTGAAGGTCAAGGGATCATCGCCAGAGGAAAGGTCACAGAATATCGGGTCAACTTAATCACTGAGCAGAACAACAACACATATGCTCCTCCACTTATTAGTCAGGTAAGATGCACACACATGCACATTTGTGCTTTCAAGTCAAGGTATAAAGGCTAGAGGTTTCTTTGTGATTGCATGGGGTCATTCTCAGTACAGCTTGTGTAGAAAATGCTAACACCTATTGCAGTAAAGTTTTGGAAGTAGAGAATTAATACACTTGTATTTGACTCAAACAATTTGAACTGGCCAGATGGTTGAATGGATCGTGCTTGATTTGATGCACTCTAAAATGAAAGCGCTGATATCAACCAGATTATTTTACATTAAACATGTTTATCTTATGGTCACAATGATTACACAGCATGCATGGGTAGTTAGATCATGTAAACACTATCTGAGTATGTGTGTGTGCACTCAGTTTCCCTTCTCGTTTCCTCGACAGCTTTATCCTCCCTCGTTACAGTAAATGAAACTTTAAATTGTACTAACAAGTTCCCTCTTTGTCTCTCTTTCTCAGGTCTTACATCGAGTGGGACCATCATCACAACCTGTTTATTTAGTGAAAGGACTGAAGCCTTACCAAGTGTACAACTTCTCTGTTACACTCTGCACAAAGACAGGTTGCACTACCAGTCTTCCAGGCACAGGACGGACCCAACCAGCAGGTAAAACAAACACAGAGAGGGCTTTGAAGCAGGATGTAAGTCTAAAAAACCTAGTTTTTATATTGCTGCAGATTTGTGGTATATGGTAGAAAATGTAGATCCAGATAGATAAAAGCAGTTCAGTCACATACTGTGCGTGCTATTACATCATGGCAGTGTGTGGTATACTCAACACGAGCCTGTGACATATGCACACACACACATCCAAAAGCACACAGTCAGTCATTTGGTGCTCAAGTGGTGACAGCGTTGCTCGTGTTAACCAGGGGGGATATTCATGGCGCTAGGCAGTAAAAACAATTTACTGTTAATTACAAGGAGAAAAATGTGGCGTTGCACACACTTCCTGCCGGCCATGAATCACACACACACACACACAGTTACAGAAACACACATACAATGTCTCTGTCTTCTCCCCCTCTCCCCATCCTCTGGATTTATTACCATTATGGAAGGAGAATGAATTAGCTGTGTTTAATAACTCAGACACAAATCTATGGGACTGAGATGAGGACTAATTGATCAGTGCAGGGTGACATACACACACACACACAAAGGCAGTGTCTTTATCCGACTGTTTCTCGCTGACTTTTTGTTGCTTTCTCACTTTTTCACTCAATCCATCCTTTGTTTCTATTTCTGCCTGGCACTTTAAGTTAAACACAAAATAGCACATGGCAGCAGGGGAACATGAATCACTCTGCAATATACATATTACACAAACACAAGCTCAAACCTGACCCTCCAACACACTGTTCCATCTGTTCACTTATGGTTTCTACTCTTACTGCTTATTTAATGTTTTCCCTGCATTGTTTTTGTTTTGTTTATCCCGTTTGGTGAATAGACAATGGGTGCCTTTCATCTATAAATACCTGCTCAGGGATTTCAGCTTTTGAACGAACTCTAAACGGCTACATCTGTTGACACAGTGAATATCTTCATTTCATATGATTCTCAAAAACTCCTTCCCTGTGTTTGTTGTGATGAATGATACTTCGTATGTAATTGGTGGACTTTTTAAATGTATTTTTAATGGCTACATCTGTTGACACAGCCACAATGTTTATTTCAAGTGATTCCAAAGACTTCTCTTGACTGTAATACAGTACAATACAATATGGCTTATTGTACCCAGTTGACTTTTTGAATGTATTTTTAACAGCCACATCTGTTGCCACCATTTTGTTTCATCCAATGCCAAAGATGTCCCTTGTTTCAACTATAAGAAATGATAATGGCATATGCCGTTTGGCAGATCTTTTTTTTTTTTATCTCAAACCCATTTGCATAGCATGTGCCTCTCCATCGGGTATTGAGCTTCTGTTGTAGCTCTAAACCTCATGTCACTGTCTTCTCTAGAGTTCAGAGAAAATGTTTAATGATATTTTAGGAGCATAATATGAGCTCTAGCGGGAGGTGTTTACAGCGTAAGTGTTCTATCAAACAGTATTTCTTTGTAAAGGTAGGGTGATTTATTTTAGAAACATTTTCATGCTGTAATTCTTTTTACATCTCGACAGCAATCAATACATAAAGTGTAAGAGCCCAAAAAGAGAAAAAACAAGACTAGGTCAAAACCTAGTGGCTGACCGCGTCAGGTCAATGTGCGCTTTTGTGGGCAATGTGTTACAAGGACTGTCCTTATGAAGGATGACAACAAACATGTTGCTGATGACAACATGTTTGAAAGCAGGTGCACACTGTGGATGTAGGTGAGGAATGCGGAGGAGCAGCAGAGGAGCAGCCCCGCCTACTCCCCGAACAAAGTATCCAGAGCTGTATAGACAGAGAGTCGCGTCAGTGGAGGTCCAATATGCTCCATGATCCGCCATTGCGATGGTGCAACTCTCTCTTTCTAGGGCTCTGAAAGTACCGTCACTCAGTCAGTCAGTCACATACAGACCCATGTGTAGGGCTGACCCCGGCGGTAAGCCACAAATCAGTATCTGTGGCTCTACCAGGCCTGAAAAATCCTTAGGACCAAATGATTGGATGGCGTACCTACCTACCTACCTACCTACCTACCTACCTACCTTTCTGGCATTCATGGTGCATGGTTGGAGTCATTTACAAGCTAAGAGATAGTGAGCTAGTGGCACATGTATAGCACAGAACTGTAGTTGTATACAGTTAGGGATAATGATAATAATTATAATAACACTTTGTTTATATAGCACCTTTAAAAACAGGGGTTGTAGCTTAGAGCCAGACCCATACGTACTTTAAAAGTGATCAGTAAAATCTTAAAAAATCTTTTTTATCAAATAATCTATATTGCTGATGCAAAAGTCTTTTGTAAAAAATATGAAAAAAAAAACTAACTCAAAGCGTCTGCGTGATTTGTGTCAGAAACTTTCTAAAACTTCTTTAAATTTGCTCTTAAAATGGTATTTTACATAAAAGAAATGAACGTTGTTTCATCTCTGGAATGAAACTGTTTGTGGAGGAAATGATCCTCCATTAAGTGGCACTCCTTGTTAGGTGTACTTGAGCGTGCTACAGATGCACTGATAAATCTCCCACACATAAGGCTGGGCCATTAGAGTCAGCTACCATCTGCTGTAAGTGAGCAGACAGCATCTGGGAAACCACTGGAGTTACACCAAAGCACATGACTAAACATTAGCGCGCACGCTGAGACATACGCAACGACACATGGAAAGAGCTCTCTGCCCATGTGTGTGGATGTGTTTGCAATTGTTTCAATGTGTGTGTCTTTCCACAAAGTTATCGATCACGACGTAAAGTGAGTGGCTAATCAGGGCCTGATGGTGATGTTTTATGTATCCTACATCCATAAAGACTTGTTCTACAAGACATGCACACAGAGAAACATACACACATACACACTCGCACTGTAACACCACTCAACAGAACAGGAACTTTATTGATTTACGCATAATTGGCCTGAGGCCCTTCTTGAGGAGAGAAATATGCATGGCAAGGGATCGCCATGTCAATAAGTGGTGTGCTTGTGTGCGTGGTGTAACTGTACGCTAAGAGCCTGTTAAGACATGTCAGTCGCTGTAAAAACACAAAACACACACACATGCACAATTGCTCCTGGGAGCTGGCCCATGATTTAGCTGCTTCATTACCATGTCGGCAGCTAAAATTAACCTTTCTGGTGGACTGTTAACCTTGTGTGTGTGTGTACATGTATGTGTACATGTGTGTGTTTGAGCACACTTCTGATAAGGCGGGTGCCTTTCGTCAAACTGAATGTGTCACTGTGTTAAACAGAGAATTAGCAAGCAGATACAATAAAGGAATACATGACGAGCAAAAGAAAGGGACAGCACTTTAGAATCCCTTTGGCTGCCACATATATGAGACAAAAACAAACCCAGACATACAAATACACACACACCCTTCTGTCCTTCTGACGTCCGTTAGAGTTTGTAATATTTTTTCCTGATGTGGAAGTATGGCACCTGTCCATAGTGCCTTTTGCCCCCTACATTCTGGGCACTATAACTCTCAGTAATTACAGACTCAGTTCAGCTCAGTCAAAATCGACATTTGTTTTTGTTTGTCAAATTTTGTTGTTTTTAACTGTGACTTTGGAACAGATAAGAGTTTTGCCTGAGGATCTCAAGCAGCTCGTTTGGTCATAAGGGGAGAGCAGCTTGGAAGTATAGGGAGACTTGGACCCTAGGATGAACTGATTAGATTTTGGTGGTCAAAGGTCAAGGTCACTGTGACCTCACGTCCATCCCATTCTTGTGAACCCGATATTTCAGGAACGCCTTGAAGGAATTTCTTAAAATTTGGCACAAACGTCTACTTGGACTCGAGAATAACCTGATTTGATTTTGGTGATCGAAGGTCGAAGGTCAAGGTCACCGTGAACTGGCATCCATCCCATTATTCTGAATGCGATATCTTAGAAACGCCTGGAGGGAATTTCTTCACATTTCGCACAAATGTTCACTTAGAGTCACGGATGAACTGATTAGATTTTGGTGGTCAAAGGTCAAGGTCACTGTGACCTCACAAAACACGTTTGTGGTTATAACTCCAGAATTCCTACGCTAATTATGATAAAAGTTGGCACAAATATCCTCTGAGACTCGAGAATGATCTGAATAGATTTTGGTGGTCAAAGGTCAAGGTCACTGTGACCTCATGTCCATCGCATTCTTCTGAACGCGTTATCTTAGGAACACCTTGAAGGATTTTCTTCAAATTTGGCACAAACGTCCACTTCAACTCAAGGATGATCTATTTAGAATTTAGAGGCCAAAGGTCAAGGTAACACGTTTTTGGCTATAATGCAAGAATACATACGATTCAGAATTCATTCATCACTGTATGACAAATGACAAAAAAATAGGATAAGATGATAAAGTGATGACATTTTATACCCAAAAGGTCAAAGGTCAACTTCACTGTGACAACATAATGTTGGTCAGATACTGATTTAGTGACACTAATCTTTGGTTCCCACCTTGAAACTCTGGTAACTGTAGAGATCTTCTGTGCTGCCGGGTTGAAGATGTGTGTGAAGTTTCCACGTTTCGCCAAGAAATATACTTAATACCTTTTATTAGATTCCTTCAAAGTCTTCACTGTATGACTCTGGACAGACATGGGTTTAAACTGCAACTTGACTAGTTGGCGGAGGCATACAAGGTCATAACTGGAGAACAGCTTGGAGATATAGGGAGGTGCTAAGCCAAAGAGAGTAGATGTTATATGTTCACATTTTTTTGGTCCGGGTTAAAAGTCAAGTTTCAGAATTCTTCACAAACAGAAGGCAGTGAAGGGAATAGAGGGAAGTCTAAGAGGACAAGCATGTATTTTTATTGCATAAAGGTGAAACATTTCTCAGTAACCTGACCAACATTAGAAAATGTTAATTTCAGTAATCTAAAATGAGAGAACAAACAATGTTTCTTTATTGTTTTGAACCAATCCACTCGAGTCTTTCTTTGTTTAGTAAAGTACATACACTCGGTAGGTGTTACCAGATGTCCAGTGTCCTACTAGAGTGAATAAAACCTCTAGAATAACCTCAATAACAATGCAGTATCAGGCGTCACCCAGGGACAATCCTGTTCACTGAGGTCAGTTCACTCTGGTCAAAGCTCAAATCCAGCTGTGCCTGTTTCATTTTGCAAACAGGTTTGGAAACTCAGGAAACCTGACTTGTCTCTGTTGCAGTTAGAGGCTTGAGTTGCTTCATGTACAGATATCACCTGGATTAGTTGATTAAGGTCTCCTACAGATTGTCACATGCAACTACTAACCATTTAAGGATACATTGTTATACCAGTTTCTCGACTGTTATCTTAAGCTGTCACATGTATGCATTTTCATCTACCTTCCTACTGTCTAAACATCTGCCCCTATTACACACACACACACACAAGTTTTCTAGCACTTCATACACTACTGTTTAAAACAATGTGTGTGCACTCATGCGTGTGTGTGTGTGTGTGTGTGTGGCACAGTCAATGTTCTAAATGTCACCATAGCTCAATTTCAATAGACTGGTAAGCTATCGATTGGCAGTTATTTATGGTTTGATGTGCCAAGATGAGCCGCCTAAGACAAGCTGTCCACTTCCCTTTTAAGAGCTCTATTAGAACTCACACTAAAGATGGTCCGTATGCGTGTCACTGAGAGCTAATTTACTCCTACCACAGACCATTTAGACCATTACTGAAACACACACAGACACACGCATACACAGACACACACACACACACACGATGGAATGACACTTAATGCACACATATCTTTCCCATCTCTACACCAGTCCATCACCTGATCCTTTTCCCTCTCCATTCTTATATATCTCCTCTCACCATATCAGCCAGTGTCCGCTTGATTTATTTATGATACATGCTGAAGCTGCGGCTCCAGGAGCTCCCAGTATGTTTCAAAGGGACATTTAATTTAACATCTAAAGTGAAGGAAGGAAATTAAATTGACCCTCTGTTAAATGAAAATGGATATGAGAGAATGAGCTATAGACATGCTTTTTACAGAAAAAAACATCTGTTTGGTGTTCGGTGTTCGGTGTCCTTATGTGCTTATATTGATGCATTAAGAAATGTAAAAAACTTCAACTGCAGCTCATACATTTTCATATTATGAAAGCTCTTATTTTCATCGATTTGACGCTCATTTCTTACCCTTCACTCCTTAGCTCCAACAGGACTGTCTCCACCTCGGTTGCATCCAGTAAATGAAACCACTATTCAGATGGACTGGGACCCTCCAGCTCAACTCAATGGGCCGCACCCGCTGTATCAGGTCTGCAAGACTATTGGTTTACATACAGTATACATCAGTTGTTGTTTTTCTTTTACTGCTTTTTTTTTTCAGGGGTTGTTTTGGAAAGAAAAAAAATCATGAACACAGACAGCGTTCATCCTGCAAATCTATGCTGGACAGCCCTAGAGGAATGTATTTAGGCACTGTTTTAGCAATGCTGGCTTCATGGCTTAACAGTAGAACCGCCAAGCACCTTTTCTGTTTACTTTGGCCAACTTTGATGCTCAGTAGTCTGTATCCTTTTGTTCTCGTTAATGGGCCGATGACATCATCACTTTCCATCTCTATAGGTGTATGCAACCCAGCCCCCACAAACAAAGCAAGATAGATGATCTAATAACAGGTTGCACCTGGGATGCTGTGTAAAATGTGTTATTTTTACTTGCTAATGTCTAACAAATAATCAAAACAAGAGACGCAAATGATCACGTTTGTCTAACAAAAGAACGACACTAAGCACTGCCCCTGCATTCCTTTTTACACACAGAGCTCAAGTCTCTCCATCCCTCATCATCAATTTCAGCATTTTTATTTGGGTAAATGAAATAATAAGAAATTAAAGCGAAAATAATAATGCTTCTTGTCGGACTATAAAAGTTGTGTAATTAGTAAAGTCCACTGTCCCCCGTGCGCTCTCTCTTTCTCTCTCCTCTCTCTCACACATGCTCACTCTCTCTATTTTTCTCTCTAAAGGATCTTTCTCTTTCTCTCTCTCTCTGTGAGGTTCAGAGGCAATAAGCAATATCCAAACCGATGACTGTAATTACTTTGGGATTGTTTGTCACGCTTATTTACCATGTATAGCTTTTACTAAATAAATCGACCGCTTACCGCTGTTTTGAGTGCGTCTCAGTGAGAACTAAGCGCAGGCTACTACCTGCACTGTGCACGCTGTTGGCACGGTGCCATCTCGCACCCTCCCGTTACCCGTTCTCTTCGAAAGAGAATAAAGGGATCTGTGCGTCTTATTGTTTGTTTAGTCGGCTCAGTTTGAGACCTTTTGCGATGAGGAGCTCGGGGTGTCTCAGCAGGAAGGACCGGGTCACACTCAGGCTCCGGTTCTATCTCCGGTTCTGGCAGAATCAGACGCGTCACGTCACTTTGTCTGCAGTGTCGGCTTGCCATTTTCTCACAGAATAATCTCCATGTCACCTGAGTTGAATCTATTAAGCATTTTTAGCCTTTCCTAAATAATAAGACCACCTACATTTATGTACTTCTATTGTGCTAAATCCACGTGAGTGATTATAAGTACTTGTGTGCATAATTAGTTAGTCCAAGCTGTTGTCTCGGTGTGCTTATCAGGCCATTACACAAGCGTCTATTCACCTCCCGCGGATGAAAGTACCAACACTCAACGACATCACTTGGCGGCTATAGGGGGTCGTTGAGGGTGAAAAACAACAACAAAATGCATCTATCAGTTTTTCTAAACGTAATGACATCATTGTGACAATGCAGGGCATGTGCAGGATGGTATTTAGGAAGTTTTTTCTACCACTACGCATAATGACGTGTCTCTGGCGGTTCTAGTGTTAGAGGATGGCAATGTTGGTTGGTTTGTCTGTGAGTCAGCAGGTTGGACCACCACTTTAGCCCAGACTGAAATATCTGTACGATGACAACTATTTAATGGATTGCCATGTCATGTCATGAGTCATGACGAATTTGGTGATCTTTTGAAGGTATTTTCCTCTATTGCCACCAGCAGGTGAAAGTTCACTTAACCACTGAAATATCTCAACATCGACTTGGTGGATTGGCACACAGTTTGGTACAGATGTTCATGGTTCAATGAGGATGAATCCTAAAGACTTTGGTGATCATGTGACTTACTTCTAGCGGCATCATTAGGTTGACATTCAGGGTTTTTCAGGGAAAAGCGTAAACATCTGTTTGGAGGATTGCCATCACATTTTCTACACATATATAAGCCCCCCTACCTGATTACCTGACTTTGCATATTGTTTCATTATGTCACTACTGTATTATTTTAAATACTTTGGTACTCAATACATGCTAACCAATGGCATTCCCATCAGCCTCAACTGGACTTTGTGTTTATTGCTAATTAGCAAATGTCAGCATGCTAACACACAAAACTAAGGTGGTGATAATAATATAGACATTTGACCTGCTTAACTTCAATGTTTTAAGATTGTCATTGCAAGCATGTGAGCGTGCCAACATTATTGTAGCTCGAAACACAACCTCTTTGTGCTGCTCCCATGGCTCTGCACTCTTATTGTTCTAGTTTGTGGTTTTATATTTCCTGGACTCATTTATTTTGCTGTGAATATATTAAGCTGAAGTTGAACAAAGTAACAGTTTAATTTGAGCTTACTTATTGCAGTTTGACCAGGACTTTTTGTTGCAGTTTTAATGAACAATTCTTATTCATAGTTTGACAACCCAGAAGTAAACAAAGTATTGTTGCCTTATTGTTCACTGTTTTTAATGAGTTATTGTTATTTTTTATAAATAATCAATTATTCTATTTTATGATTTTTCAGGTGGAGAGAACAGATGTGTCTCTCTCTGACCCACTAGCTCCTGTTGTCAGAGGAACCAGATTTGCAGGAAACAGTTTCTACCAGTTTCCCAGTGACACCCTTCCTGTCAACACTGACTTCACAGGTAAGAGAGCGCGTACAGATACATGCAGATATCCGTTTGTGATCCACATTTACTATAGAACTAAACATGCCCGTCTTTGTTGGTACATGTTTGTGTTGTTCAGTGATTGCACTGCAGTGTCTCAGTCTACTAGTGACATTTCTTTAGAATGACTTCCCCAGTCATCTTAAAGGACAATTATCTTTCTGTTTACCAGCATCATTAGAGGGTTGAGCTGCACAGCCAAACATGTTCTGCTTCATCTGAGAACATCACCCAGTCTGACGCTCATAATTAATGACTGCTGATACTAATCAGAGGGATTTGAGCGAGCAAAGCTCTTCGATGCCACTTGAGATTACTTCACTGTCCTGCTCAAACCTCGTATCACCAGCTACGTCTTTCTGTGTCCACATAATGTTTAAATTTGGGTCATAGATAAAACGTTTTCAATCCATTTTAAAACTGTATGAGAAGCCGTCAAACAAGTCTTTACATTTGTCGGCTAAACAGTTCTCTAAAAGTGGGGACAAATTCCAGACTTTGAGCTGATGAAAGTTTTCCTCTCTTATCCTTATGTGACCGTCATCAACTGTAATTGAGTCAACAAAGCTCTCTATGTTGGTCACATAATCTGCTTCCATCTAAAATACCCTGCTCAATTTACATCCGAAATGTTAGCAGCTTACACAACAACAATGTCAGTGTCCCAATGCTATAGAAAACTGTAGGATCTGAGTCTGAAAGTTTAGTGGCTTAGGAGAAAGGAAGGTAGAAAAACATAGTTGATAAATTAAGGGAACTGGAGAGGCCCCATCCTTTTGCCCTTTCAGCTTGATCTCACCAAGTCTGCCTTCATGTGTTTGTATCCACACACAAACAAATAGACACTATATTCTATAATATTCTATAAAACACTATAATATTCACTATATGAGTTGTTAATTAAAAACACATTTTTTGAAAAGTCCCTTTAAAGGTTGTATTTGGAGAGGTAAACCAGCCTGAAAGATATGCCATTCATCACCTATTAATTATCTGTACGGCGAAGGGCAGGTTGTGATGCATTTAAGTACCATGGGAAATTTAAGTATTTTCCAAAATGCTTCTGTGTTGAGATGATTTGGGCGCCTGACCCTGTAGGAAAGATAGTTAGGGCCAGATGTGGGAAATTGGAGATGTATGCCACTATGTATTCAGTTCTGTGGGAAGCCAGGGGGAAAGCCAGGAACAGACACCAGGATATATGCTGTTTTATTTATTTTACTTATGTTAATAGTTTTTTTGGTCCACATTTTGTTGTTTTGCACGTTTCCTGGTTGCACCGTTCACTTCTCCTCTTGCCTCCTTCCTCCACAAACTTGTGTGTGTCTTATGGATGTGAGCAGTCTGAATGTGTGCGACTGTATGAAGGGAGAAAGGGTGAGGCTGAAACATGAAGCATTCATACTGAACTAACTTTTATCAGGATTAGACTTTACAGTTTTGTAATAATGATATCACATCTTTGACCTCCTCTTTATCCTCCATAACCTTTTCCACTATAAAAAGTCACAGGTCACTTTGGATGGTTATGATTTACTCTGCCTTTTACTCTGAATAGTGAGAATATGTCCGGCTGTCTTTTTGCTTTCTGGTGAAATATTAAGAAATTCTTACTGTTGTCTTTCTTCTCATTCTTCATATTTACTTAAAGTCCCCCGTTCTTGTTCTGTGCTCCCTGAGCCTTCTGTGTTTATCCCAAATCAACAAATAACGATTTCCATCCTTGGTCCGTCGGCACAAAGGTAAATAGATCTTTCTGAATATTGTCAGTAAATAGATGAGGACTTTTGCTTTTGAGGGGAGGCCTCTTATCTCCCGCACT
Organism: Semicossyphus pulcher; assembly: GCF_022749685.1. Lineage (NCBI taxonomy): Eukaryota > Metazoa > Chordata > Actinopteri > Labriformes > Labridae > Semicossyphus > Semicossyphus pulcher. The sequence continues at coordinate 23,147,509 of NW_027211603.1, forward strand.
CCCCTCCTTCATAAAGGGTAATGGATCAGACAATCACTTTCAGACCGGATCTATTCTGGACCATGAATGTGTCGGCAGTCCTCAAACCATCGCCCTTTTACAACCATCAATACTAATAGCATCATCTACAGACAATTATTCCCATCGAAGCGCATGGAACAGCGAACAAATCAAAGCCAAATTGGATTATGAATGTAATGCAGTGTAATGCCCCCTCGAGAGTCAATTGATCACAGAGGAGAGACTCGTCAATCGTTGATGTCTTGTGAAAACCTAGTAACTCCAACAATGACGTCTGTGAACTGTTTATATGAGTTTACTCTTTGTATAATCGTTTGATCATAGTGCAGAAAACAGACGTCATTTTGATGACGTTCTGTAGATCCTGTTTTTCCTCCATCCACATAATGCACCATTCTAGCAATATTAATAATTTGTTGTCTGCTTAAGTTCTTCATTCAGGCTGTTCTTACAGGCTCTCTTGTTTCCTAAACATGTCAGTAAAGGGCACATCTGTGCACAGGGCCAATATGTTAAATCATAGTTAACATTTACCCCTAAAATTACACGACATTTGCCCTTTCACCTTTAATTCAAATGTCCACTTTACTTAAAGTATTGGGTTGTTTGCTGCATGCTGTTATTATGACAGAAGTGGATGTTTCCATAAATGATAAGTCCGCTCGCTTGTGATTAACGATGCGTCTCAATGCTGAATGAATTCAGGGCACTTTAGGTCAATGTTTAGCACTCTGAATCTTAAGATAAAACCGGATTATAACCACATGTAATCATGCTCTGATATGAATACCCTGTAAGTGCTTGTTTCCATAAATGCATGTTAGTCCATTCATCTTATCTCTAATCGTCTGTATCTAAAACCCTTCAGTGTAACTTCCTACTCTCCTTGTTCATCTTAAAATTAAGGTTAAGACTGGAATATTTAATGGATACTGGTCAAAACAGATGATACATCCTGTCTCCTCATTTCTCATGCTTCAGTATTTGATCCTGAAATGGTCTGATTGGAATGAGGGTGATGTCCTGCTCGTATTTTCACTAATCTAGATGTATTTCTACAACCCACAGTAAATGAAGAGGGATGAAACATCACAAACAAAGTAAGAAGAAAAATGAATGCAGGAACAAATAGAATTGGATAATTTCCAGACACGTCTAATACAGTACATTTCTACAGCAGCACTGCAGCAACTGAGCAGGAAAGAGGGAAATGTTAAATGATACAAATTATTTTTCCTTAATTAATATGATTGATAGCCAGGCATTGACGTCGAGAGGAGAGGGGGAGAAATGTGTGAAGGGAAAGTTTGCACAGACATCATTAGTTTTTCCCCATTTAAAGATTAATCAGAAGAGGCTGGGCTCTTTAATTCTGTCATTTGTATATTTAATGGGCTGCTGCAGAATCTATGGGTGTAATTAGCTAGCTGCCGCGCTCTCATTAATACGCCAGGCGCTGATTAATGCCAGCACAGAGCTAACATGACTGGAGTTATTCAGGTTATGTTGTGTAGATGATTGCACACAACCTCCACTGTTTACTGAGACAGAGAGAGGAGAAACAATGAAATTACACATGAAACAATACTACCTAATAAATAAGACTATTCTTTAAACAGTAAATGACTGAATATTGCTGCTTGTTAATGTTGCATATTGTCGTATATGATATAAATCCTCTTTGTTCGCGTAGGCACGGAGAGAGGGGAACAGTACATTCAGTAAAACCCCATTTAAACAGGCTTATGTTCGACTTATGGTGTAAGTGACAAGAGTAGATGGTGCTAATTGGTTTTATGTACTTGTAGTTCATAAACTTGTATTCTTTTCAGTACATCAAGTAATATATGACTCATGAAAAAACGGTTCTGTGTTTCGAAAAAGGTCTTTTTTATTGTGCAGGCCGCGCTGACTGGATTCTCTGCACTGCTGCTTAAGATTAAACAGGCTTTTCTCGTCGGCTGTTTCATGACATTTTGGTTTCAAAACAAGAATTAAAATCATGTAAAATGTTTATTATTGAGTATGCTAATGTTATTTAACCTGTTGGATAGTTGGTCAGTGAAACTTTGACCCTTCTAACACCATTATCTTTACATGTAATGGCCAGATACCCAGAAAAACTGCTCTTCCCACCACAGCTCTATAAACAAGACCAGGTCAAAACCGAGTATGTGCCGGACCGCATCAGGTCAATGTGCGCTTTTCTGGGCGATGTGTTACAAGGACTGTCCTTATGAGGCCGATGACAACGTGTTTGAAAGCGGGTGCGCGCTGCGGACATAGGTGAGGACAGTGGACAAGGAGTGGAGGAGCAGCCCCATCTACTCCCCGAACAAAGTATCCAGAGGCATATACACAAGTGAGTCACGTCAGTGGAGGTCCAATATGCTCCATGATCCACCATTGCGATGTCGCAACTCTCTCTCTACGGCTGTGAAAGTACCGTCACTCACTCAGTCAGTCAGTTACATACAGACCCGTGTGTAGGGCTGACCCCGGAGGTCAGCCAAAAAGCAGCATTGTATTTTCCCATGTGTTTGTGTGTAAGTGACTAGTGGAGACAACAATTATTGAAATCGAACCAGTATTCAGGGAGGGAGCACTGGCCGGCAGCCGCCAAATGAGATACAATGTAACGCCAAAATCCCGAAGTTATACTTTAACTGAGTAAAAAGTATGTAACAGAAGTAAGAGACACTCTAAGTGAACAAAAATGTATATGTGTAAACGTGTTTGTGACTGCATCAGTATTGTGTGTTTGCATATACTCTGTATGTGTAACAGAGACACCTGTCATGACATGTGCTCAGGTTTATCTGTTGATGGCTCCAAAGAGGTTGTCAGTGTGAAGTAGCACAAGTCCTGTGGGGAAATCAGAAGGCAGTAATGCTGAGCATGAGCAGTGTCACTTTGATGCTGTATATTTGGATCAAACATGTTGGCCAAGCAGGTCCCTCCCTATTGAGCACACATTGCTCCCTTACATGTAACTCCAAGAACATATACACAAAACAGAGATAAGTACATGAGGATTCCCGGCATATACCAATGTTAGTAACATTTATATACATATATAAACTTCTGTGTACAGGGCTGGTCCCATGACCATGTGTACTATGGGAAACACAGCTATCTGCAGTCTAGATGGATACCTGGATGTAAGGATAATGGATAGCTGTTTGCACCAGTGATAGAACAGTTAAAAAGGGAGGAAAGTAAGAGCTGAGTTAAGAGTTAAAAAAAACATTCAGATGAGGCAATAAATGGAAAAGAAAAGGACAATGTAAAGGTCAAGAAAAGGAAGAGGAAGGTTAAAAGCCTAGGGAGCAAAGAAAGGCAGGTATGAGAGATCAGGAGAGTGGGACACTGAGTGAAGGTTAAAGGGGGATAATGTAATGTCAGGTATCTGTCATGACTTCACTCATTTCTTTGGTGACAAGGTCATGAATGTAAATGACAGCCGCCCAGTTGATGCACAGAAAGCAAGTCCTATGTAAAGAACATGTTTATCTTGTCATAGCTTTATACCTCTTCCAGTTATTTACTTTTATTTACTTGTGGAGTCGGCACTAATGAAGGGAAAACAATTCATTTGTACACGATAAACAGTCTTACATCCCTCCTAGATCAATGGGCCTTTTCATCCTTGCATTTTTACAACTAAATGTGAAACAAGCTTTTACTGTACTTCTGTCACAGATATACTGTAGTAGTATCTGTGATAGTTTATCGGAAATTAAAAACCTGCTACACGTTAAGTTTAATGCTTTTATATAAGGTGATGTAGGTAAACTGTAACAACAGCCAGTCTCAAGTCCCATTTGGACCCCCTCCCCTGTCGAACCACAGTTAAGATAACATGCTAAAAACAACATATATGTGACAAAAAAATTAAACCCATCAGAAGATGTCAAAATGGGCACTTCTCATGTCAGCTGGAAGGTACTTGTTGTCTCCTCTGAGCCCCATTTTTTGAAATCATTTAATTTGCTTTCATCATGGAAAATAATTACACTTGAAAGAATGCACTTCCCAAGACAGCTATCTATCACTGGACTATTTTCATTCTGAAGAGAACTGAATGTTCTGAAGTTCTATTGTTTCTAATTAAGCAATATCACATGAGAGAGATATTGCTTTAAAACTACCGTTATACAAGCGGCACATACTAGTAAACAGTAATAATCCACAACAGATTACTTTTTGCTCCACCAACTCAACTAGTTCAACAACTTACCTGAAACTGGACTTTTGTTGCCGAGCAACACAAACATTCTCCTGCACTCTGTGTCTGCAGGTTACCACAGATCAGCTGTTTTTTTTAACATCTACATTTATATGTTTTTATTCATAAAGCAACCAGTGAAATAAGAGTCTGCTGTGTGATTCAGAGGTACGAGCTTTATTAATCAAGACAAACTGCTGTAATGTAATTTAACAGGATTCAGAACTCCTGGCTGAGGCGGAGTGACTGAACTAACTGTTGTAAAATCCAATGTATCTTCTTCTATCCTCAATACATATTAAAGATATCATTGTGTAGTGTGAATTATATCAGGGTGTTTTTGTGTTGAGATTTGCCTCAGTTTTGTCTCAGAGAAAGAGTGCTAGTCTCGTTTTTCAAATTTACCTCGAGCAGTACATTCACCTCACGTCTTTCCCTCTGCACCTCCCCTTGAACTCTCTGGCTCTCCCCTGGCAGAGCTTTAGGCTTTCTCTTTTGTCTTTGTCCTGTATGCACCTCTGACCCATATAAGTGCTATTAGGGCTGTTGCCAGTACTTGCTGTGTGCTTGTAGGTCTACAGGCTGTGTTTCAGGATGGGGTTGGCATGATTCCTTGAAAGTTGAAAGTTTTTTTTAATGTATATTTTATATATGAGCAAATGGAAATTGTAAACTTCTGGAGTCTGATGTGGACTTTGGATGATTTACATAAGATTGACTAATTAGCGTGACAAGTTTAAGTCACCATCTTTTTCTATTAACCAACAGCGAGCAGAAGATGGATGTAGTTACAAATAGACTCAATGTAACGATACAGAAAAGTGTTTTTCAGTCAGTTCAGTGTGAAAATGTGGAGCTCTGAAATCTGTACTCATCTTGAGCTTACCATGTAACTCTTTGACTTCTCTCCATGTTAAATGAATTCACACACTAATTATTTTGCTAACACCATCTTCTGATGAACTCTGAACTTCTTTTATTCGACTCCTCAGATCTTCCCACACTTCTGTTCCCCTAAGAGACGGACAGGGCTGAGGAGACGCACACGTACTCACAGAGACACACATAAAACAGCGTGCTCTGTATCGCAGTGTGGATCTAGTAGTGGATTAAGATCCCATCTCTGATCCATAGTAACATGACAAGACGGCACGCTGGATGAATTCTGTGCTCTCTATGAGTGCGTGCGTGTTAAGAGGTCCTGCTGGTCTAAGAGCCCACAAGTTTCCCACATTGCTGAAGCTTTGATTCACAATAGGCATTAACACACGGGGCACCTCATCATTTAACACACAATAATTAAGTAGATACAACTATTCAGTCCGTTACTACACTGTTTAAGATTCAGTTATATTCCTCATAACTGTTGTTTCCTGTCATTAAAGTCAGCCACAAACGTTATATATAAATCTATAACTACAACTAACAACAATGAACAAACACTAACGCCTCGAAGATAACACCCTCCTCCCAAAGAAGTAAACACCAATGCAGATCCCACGTCCGACACACATGCAGCCGAACGGCCCACTGGCCCCGACTGCCTCCTCTCTCCTGCTCTTTATGCTCTGGCCCTTGATTGGCAAGTTGGCACAGGTGCGCTTAATCAAGTGGGGGAGCAGCACCTGAGGAGCACAGAGAGAGAGAGAGAGAGAGAGAGAGAAAACAACAACACAACAAAACACACAGCACGTAACAGGTTTTAACAGAGTTGGGATCCACAATGGAGCGGGGATGTTTTATTTCCTTTTAGTCTACAGTTCTGTGTATTTTGCCTTCATAAAAATCTGTTACTAAAGGAGACTAAAATATAAAGCAGAACATTGTGGTTTAAAGCAAGAGATAACAGATTAAGAGCTGTTAAAAGACTTGATTTGGTCTGTTTGCTCAGGCAAGTAATCTGAAAATCATGTTTTTGCTGCAGTATTTTACTGGTGAAATGATCCTAGATGGTTGGCTTGAAGAGGAAATGAAGTGAGCTCAGAGTTTTGGTACAGTTGGGAAACTTGTAGAGATGTAAAAGATATTTATGCGTTTCCTCTTTTTCAACACATGAACACCGTGTCTCTGTCTTTTGAAGATGCAATACGTTTTCCCTGTTCTTGTCAAATAGGTGTTTCAGGGGTTGATCATGAACATCTTTTGACTTAAACTAATTAAGGGTTCATTCAGAAAGTCTGGACCGGGAGGAAAAAAGCATTTGCACATTATGTTTTGTTGATAACAACAACATTTTATGTGAAGTTATTTTTGGCTATTGTTTTCTTAAATGCACTCAAAGTGGTCACAAGATTAAAACTCCTGTTCATGCAGAGATGGTCTCTCCTTTCAGGTTGAGGCTTTCTTAACCAGTTAGCTCTTTTAAAACAGGTCTTAAAACATTTTTATGTTCTGCTGCATTCCCATATTTTACTTAATTCTTTTAATTTCATTGATATTTATATAATTTCAGTTCATCTTATAATTTAATCTATTACTTAATTCTTTAAGATCTATTTTTTGCTTTGTGTCACATTTCTTTTAATGGTCTTAATGCTCTGTTTTTAACTGTGTAATGTATGAATGGTGCTCTATAAATAAACTTGCCTTGCCTTAAGTTGGATGCTAAGCACTAAGTGCTGTTTGATATCTAAATGGGCAGATTTATTGCTGGGACATCTTCTGTCCCTTATTACATCCAGATAACAGTTCCAACAACAGAGTTCATAAGGTTTATGTGCTGTTTTTTAAAATTAAGTTGTATATGAATTTGTTTTTACAATATGATAACAGTTTTCCACACTCACACCTCGTTTCTGATCTTTCCTTTTATCAGGTGTTGAGCTGAGTTTCAAGACCCGGTCCCCACATGGCCTGCTGCTCTGTGCCCTCTCTCCGGGAAACCAGGAAGAGTTCTTGGCTGTTCAGATCAAAGATGGACGCCCTTACTTTTTATTTGACCCACAGGTATGTAAAGTTCAGAATCTAAGTGCAAAGAGCTGTTAATTCAAGACTGATATGCATAATGATTAAAATCAGATGGCTTTGTAATGCATCCTCAAACCAGATGTAAAGGTTGAACAAAGCTCACTCATTCATCTCATTTGTTTTTGTTTCTTTACTTTTCATTCTGCTCACTTTACTTACTCGCTCACCTTCACCTGTCTTTTCTCTCTTTTCTTCTGATCCTTCTCAGCCCTTCCCTCTCTTTCTTCTCCTCTCATTCTCACACTCTCTCCCTCACTCTCTCTGCCTCTCCTCAGTTTTCTCTCTCACTTGCTCTCATCTAATAAATGTGATCTGTAGCCCCTCATTGGTTTCTGTCAGGGAGACAGGGAGAGGGGAAAAAACTTTGAAAGTGTGTCAACGTTTGAATTGGACTGCAATTAACTCATTCCCTGCAGTCACCACGCGTGAATACCAATTGCAAGCTAATTAAGCTTTGCACCCTTGTGCGCACACACACACATACACAGCCGTGCTTCCCTTATCCATCCATACAGACACATGTAGAGGGGTTAAAGAGTCAACGACTTGGATGATGAAAGTGATGATGGGAGATGATTACACATACTTGCATGAGGCCACCAACTAATTACACACTCAAACAAACACACGCATACACACTTACACTTAACTTCCTCTTCAATATCACTATAATCCGAAACTTATTATCAGAATGAGTTCATCATAATGTAACTAAGGGATGCATCTGTGTGTGTGTAGACCATTGTCTCTGCATAGATCCTTGTTGACTTGTAGTGTGAATGTGTGTCTTTATGGCTGCTGGATGTGCGGTGAAGTGTGTGTGTATGTCTTCTCCAACTGGGTTGATTCCTTTGTTTAGGCTAGTTTGGGGTAATTAACAGTGGGAGTGGTGTCACGGCTTATTAGTGTTCCCCTAGATACATATAGCTGGGCCCATTACTTCCCCCTATTAGCCTGTTGAGCTAGCCTAATGGGATTACTAGTGCAGGGGGGGTAATTTAGCATGACACAGGAAAGTGATATGCTCATAAATATGTGCACGTGTGAGCTGCCACACACGCGCACACACACACACACACACACACACACACACACACACACACACACACACACACACACACACAAAGTATATCGATGCACATGGGCACTTTAAAACATTCCCTTTCACATCTAGAAGAGATCGACCAAAGCATTGGAGTTCACGTACTGTCATATTATTTAACACACATGCCTCAGCACACACACACACACACACACACACACAGTTTGCACTCTATTGATGCAGGTGAGTGGTGTTTCATGCATCACTGACTGTCTCAGTACACAGAGGTGTTTGTAGCTACTGGTAACCACAGGGTCTGTCACAAGCTGTAGCACTGTTTAACACATGTAGCGCTCATCACACACAATAGCTACTGAGCTGTCACTGTTGGTTAAATGCATTCATGAAGCACCGAGAAACACTTGTGGCTACAAGTAAAATCGAGAAAGCTGCAGTTTTACAGTCATCAAGCCTGTGAGGGAGAAAATTATTGTAAAGTCATTTTAATCTTAACATATATACTTAAAAAAAAACAGACTTTATCCACTCATCCACTGAGTCCACTTGCTGCTCCTTAAGGGCCTGTGTCCACTAACAGCGCCTTTGTTCTAGACAAAACAAATGTACAGTATTTCAGCATTTTCAGAGCTCAGTCTCCTCAGCGCAAAAACTCCCTCATCGTCAGCTATTTTTTGTCGCCGTGCTGTCAGTGCTCTCAGTTGGAAATAGTTCAACTTTTGGAACCCTGCCATGCTCGTTAATGTCACTTTTCCCTCACCGACCAATCATAATCAAGAAGGGGCGGGACTTCAAATATCAACTTTGTCAACAACAGTGGCAGAGGTGAAACTAATCCTCTCGTGGGCACAATTTCCAGTTGTAGAGCTGCTGCTAACGCCAGGACACAATTCCTTTCCATTGCTTTTAGGTTCCCTTTGTAAAATTTCTGTGAATAAAAGTAAATATTAGCATACAGACATGCAGCATACAGAGCGATTTAAAACAGACTTAACGCTCACTCCAGAGGGAAGCAGAAGTGCCGCCAGACAACTTTCGCAATCGAGCAACAGTAAGCGCCTGTGAGAAGCTCTCTGAAATTACGGCGTTAGTGGACACAGGCCCTTATTGTGAATCAACTGCAGAGAGGCCAACAAGTGGCTTTGCCTTTGTATTTTCTGTTATAAAAGGGAAATCCTATTAGCTTCTTGCCCACTTCTCAAAAAAATCCACTCTGAATTAACGACCCAGGGAGGCAAATTTTAAGCAAGAAACTGGACAAGGGGAGTATCTTCGAACAAAACACCTGCCTCCTGTGCCACCAGGTTAAACAGCATTGCACGGGAGAGTTTCAAAAACTTTATTCTGCGTTCTTTTCCTCTCACACATATTCATATTTGTTCACTTAGACTGTCCCTTACATGTATACAGTATATTTTTCAGCATATGCTTTCATTCTGTAGCGAGCTGCAGGAAGTATAGCAGGGGAGATGTGTGCTTTTTTTGGTGTGTGTATGTGTCCATAAGCTTCGGATATCACATTCTGTATATTAGGCAGATTGGGGATTGGGATTTTCTCACAGCACTAAATAGCGTCCTGAAAAACCCAAGTGCGGGCGTCAGGGTTGGCATCATCATCCTGAGTTGGTCGATACTAAAGTGATATGTGTGTTTCATTCTGCTATATACTTTATACTCAGTTAATAAGTGATATGGCTTTAGCTAATGTACCTCAGTTGTAGTTTTTGGGAAAGTTAAGTGTTTGTTGCTTTCACTGCCGGTGTCTGATAGGCAGAGGATTCAAACGGGTGGGTTACTGTGTATCTAAGGGAGAGAGGAAGCGTTAGAGAGACTCCTCCCTTGTTGTCTTGTTAAGTAGAGCTGTCTAGCAAAGGTAGTAAAGATGTCAGAGGCTGATATACTCTGGCATTCATACATTTATTGATCTCATCATTAAATCTTCATCACAGTGTGTGTGTGTGTGTGTGTGTGTGTCTGTGTGTGGATATACAGTATGTTGTCAGTGTTTGTGTGAGTGTGAACATTTTACAAGATTACTCTTTGCCTGCTTGCTAAAAGCTGATCACAACAATGATGTCATACTTAATAGGTAGCAAAAAGCCCTGTAACAACACTTTGATGATTATATGTGCATGTACATGTCCATTTGAGGGTGCTGTGTGTAAGATGTGGGTCATAGATCCTTAATGTGCAACCTTGTCCACAGAACAGTGGGATAAAGAGCGATAGTTTAAATGTTACAAAGTGAGCATGTTTGATTGCGCTGCCATTTGAAAAGTGGTCTCTTTTAATGCAGGGGTCAAAGATTTACTCTGCTGAACACTGTGAAACACAAAGTCCAGAGACCCTTGGTCACAGATAGGAAACAAGTATAAGTCAAATTGATGTCTGCACAGCACCATTAATTTGTGTATAAATTCTCACCTGTATCGTGTGCATGTGTGTGTAGGGCTCAGCAGTGGCGGTGAGTGTACAGGGTGATGGAGGGCGCCGCTACAACGATGGACAGTGGCACAGCATCACAGCAACAAGGCGAGGGGCCGTGGGAACAATCGTTGTCGACAATCAATACAGAGGTAACTCTTCTCATATTCATACTGACCACTGTGTGTACCTGCTCAGTGCGTGGGTGTGTACGTATGCTCGTCTGTACATGCAAGTAGGTGCACATTGAATGTAAACTGTGTGAGACTTGCGTGTAAGTGTTTTGCTTTGTAAATCCCCCAGCTGTGCATGGATGTATTAGCCAGGTTAATCCCAGCCACTCAGTATCTAATGAGAAAATTACTGCTTCACACACACCCAAACACACGTATGTTTCGTAGGTTCTTCTCATACATGTGTGTTTAATTTGTTTGTGTGTTAATCTGAGATGGTCTAGAACTGTATGACGAAATCTCTCTCTCACTTACTTTCACTCTTCTGCTCTCTCTCTCTTTTTGGTTCCTCTCCCTCATTAATTGTCTCTGTAATTTGTAATTTTTTTGTTTCCTTAATACTCAGATTTTATATTCACTCTTACCCTCTTTTTATTAACACAATCATCTTCTTCCACCACCACCAGGAAGTTCAGCAGCACCCAGTGGCAACACCATTATTGGAGAAAACACAGGGATGTTCATAGGCGGGCTGCCTGAAGACTTTACTTTGCTAAGAGAGGATAAAGGTAAATCCATTGTTAGTCACTCTCTTATTATGATATCTGGTTATCCATACAACAGGCCATGATGCAGCCTACATACATGTCCTGCAAAAGAACTTAAAATATGAGCTTTTACTCACCTTTGTGGGCAGTCTGGAAGCATGAAGTGAAAACATTTCATTTGACAGTGATGGTTTTTTCCTTGTCGGTCTCATCAGGTGATGCCCAGCTAGTGCGACAGGGTTTCTCTGGTTGTCTTAGGGACGTGAGTTTTAAGATGACTGACATCCCCTCAGAGGAGTGGAAACCTCTGGACTGGGCAAAAGCCACAAGTAAGGTGGCGGTGTATGAAAGCTGGGAGGGATGTCCTGCTCAGACTGTGGATGGAGCCCATTTTCTGGGTCAAGGTAGGATCTCATTGATTGTTGATTTATTCCTCTGTATCATTAGCGCAGTGCACACTAACAATTACAATACATGAAAGATCCAAGCCCATTGTAGTCAAAATGATAGCATGAAGTGCTACAGTGTACACTGTAATATAGAACAATGACTATGCAACAGGGTCTCAGCAGAGAAAAGCTCTGTGGAGTGTCTTATAGGCTGTATTCTACGGTGGCCGACAAGGACAATCACGCTGCAACGGCCCAAATGGTTTCTATTAGAAGAAACAGCATTGCAGCGTTTTTCTTTTGCATGTGTTTTCTGGGTTTTTTGTGTTTTTGACTTTGCATCGTTTCTGTATTTGCAGCACGTTTGATGGTAATGCATTTGTTTCATTTGCAGAGCGCTTCCATCGTTGCTTCTGTTTTGGGCTTTTTCGTGTGTTTTTGAATTTACATTGTTTCTGAATTCACAGCCTGTTTCTTCTGATGGAAACTGCAGCACAATTGTCCTTGTCAGCCACCATAGTATTCAGATTCAATATCATGTGAATGTTTAGTGTGCCTTATACAGTGGCAAAACTGTATATTTTAATGAGATGTTTGCTGCTGATATTGGTGATAATGAGGTTGTTGTTTCATGTTGATGATAATGATGATGATAAGTTAATTACTCTGTGTGAAGGATACGTCTTCCATTATTGCTGAAATGGCCCACTCATCCAAAATAACATTTCTGTCACTTTTGAATACCTGAGGAAATATTTACAGGGTCCCTAACGTAGCAAACAAAGTTGACTTCCTTCTTGTCTGTAGCCTGGTTATAAATTGCATGTTGTCAGCAGTTATTTTCTCTGTGTCTCAGGTTACTTGGAGATTGGCAGAGATGTATTCAGTGGAGGACAGGCCTTTGAAATCTCTATGGATTTCAGAACGGACCAGCTCAATGCACTTTTGCTCTTTACATACAACACACAAACTGACGACTACATGTTGGTAAGAAGTGCAGATTCATTTCATATTATCTAATAGATACATGACAGAAGATGAGCTTTTGTTTATTGTTGTGTATTTTAGGTGGAGCTGGAGGGCGGGCTCCTGTCTTTCATTCTGGCCTCTGGAGGTCACGTGACTGAACTCAGCATGTGGGCCGGGCTCAGCTACTGCGATGGAGACTGGAAACAGCTTTCATTGGCAAAGCGCGGCTCGCTCATCTTAGCTGCAGTCAATGACTGGGCCGAGGAGTCGAGGGGAGCCGGAGGAGCAGTGAGGCTGAGAGTTGATTCGCCATTATTCCTGGGGGGCGTGCCCCCGGAGCTCAAACATCCTGCTCTGGACAGCAGAAGTCACAAACATGGTGAGATATACTGTATGTACCCTCGAACACCATGTCAGTACATTCACACAATCAGTCGACTCAGAACTGGTGGGGGAAGAGTTTGGCATAAAGAGCATAACATTTTAATACGATTGGTTTTAGGAAGATTTGACTATGATGCTAAATTTAAAATGGAGTAAAGAAAGAAAGATGTATGCTTCTCTCCTTCTACTTTTCTTCTTCTTCTTCTACTCTCTCTCCCCCCCTTTCCTCTCTTCCACAGGCCTTGGAGGTTGCATAAGGAGTCTTACCATACGAAGTGATGAAACAAACCCTCCTGTCAGTCACAGTGTTAATCTCTTTGTTGCCTCCCGTCGCTCTGTAAGAGTCTACTTAGACGGCTGTCCCACCAGTGAGAGCCGCTACAACTGCAGAGGAAACGATTCAGTGTTGGTGTACAGTGGGAGGAGGACACAAGCCACAGATAATAGTCTACAGCCATTCACTGGTAACCATGCACAGTATGAATAAACATAACTACACTAGCACAGAGACAGTGCTCACCTCAAATATGAGTGTGGAACTCAGCACACTGAGTAAATACCTCCATCAGGAGTCTGGGTGTTTTGATTAGAAAGTAGCTGGTAAGCAAAAAAAGTGTCACGTCAGTTGTTGGGCACACTTTAGCTTCTGTGGATAATCTTGTGCACAGGTCTATATTTAATAATATGTAGTTTATTTATTGTTACCAACATTATTATGACAAAATAATTGTGGTTTTTATTTTAGGTCTAAATTGATGTTATTGAGCATCATTTTCAAATGCGTTTCCTCCAAATGTAAAAATGTGTTTCTCCCCTGTCTTATGTGCATCCTAAACCCCTCCTGTGTGTAAACACACACCTTTCAAGAGTACCTGTACAGGTTTGTGGCCGTGGCTGCAGGAGGTTGGGGAGCTGGACCTTGGCAGAGAGGACGCAGTCAAAGCAAAGGTAAACTTTTCTGACAGTAGTTGGTGTGTGTTTCTTTGTGTCATCAGACCTTTATGTTTACAGCCAGGTTTGATGATGACATGATATAATACCATACCAGATATACATACTTACAAATTACAAACAGTATTCTACATAAAAATGTAGAATCTGTAGGCAGGGACGTGGATTTTTAGTACGGGAGGTTCTGGTTTCCGACCAGTGATATTGACCAATCACGTGTCAGCAGGCTGCGGCGTATGCTGGAAAACAACGACAACGATTTAGCTTCTTCTTAATCTCTATAAACCGACATCTGCATGCTATCAGCTAACAATCTGCTCTAGATCAAAAATTTAACTTGAGACAAATTCCCTTGACGCTGTGTCACGAAAGCCTCTAAACGTTTAGATTTTCCGACTTCCTCGAACGCATCAGAAATGCATTTTAAAAGTAGTTTTCTTTTGACTTTTTACCAATCTGCATCATCCCCGTTAATTAAAGTAAGTAAAGTAAAGTAACAGTTTCTTTTTCGGGTTCATACCGCAGTAGTTAGCTGGAGTGAAGCCCCTGTGTAACTTACTATTTACATTGAAACTGAGACTCACCAGAAACAGATGAACAGGCGCACCTCCGGGGGATTTAATGAACCAAGACATTATGCTGTTTACTTTGCTGATACACCTGGAGGGGCGAAATTTACTTCACTTTTGATCTGAACACGAGGTCGCTTCTCAAGTTGCTAAATGGACTGTAAACAATGCAGCGCACGGAAAAGGAAGTCTCGGCTAGAAGTCGTTTAGCGCTAACCGCTGGCTAAACCGGACACGCCCGACATGTTCACCGTTGTCCTCAGAGGCTGTATCGTCAGAGCTGATGGGTTCCGAGATTGTTTCTTTAAATGTTACCTCCATTTGAACAGTACGAGAAATTGATAAGCATCAGGCATAGGCGTGCTGTCTGTGTAAGAGTGTGTGTTCCTCTTTAAATGGATATATGTTTGTTCAGTGTTTTCTGTTTTGGTATTTAATTTACAAAACGTCAGATTTTGCCCTTATTGACTGAAAGCTGAAACATATTTACTCACATGTATTTTGGCACTTTCAACAAGGAGTCGAGTCATTTCCTCCGCTTCACTTTGTTATTTAGCGTGTCGCTGTGTTCTTTAGAGATTTTGGATGTATAACCGCTGCCATCTTGTACAGTATGTGAGACTTACCCAAAGCCAGTGATATCACATGAGCCTGGCGGTATGAGAGATTGATAAGGCCTCTATAAAGGGCATCACAGTAAAAGGCTGTTAACCCAGAATGGCCTGTATGGTCCCTTGTGTATTATAAAGCTGCTCGTTAGTAGTGAACGATACACTGGTAGGTCTCAGTGTACCACGCTATGACCAGAGAGAGGAATGACAGAGAGGGAGGGAGGAAGTGCTAAAAACATTAAGAAGAGAGCGGGAAAAGAGGCACATAGAGGACAAGAACTGAGAGGAAAGGTTGGAGAAGGGAGGAGGTAGAGAGGAGGGAAAAAGGGAGGAAAGAGTGGGAGGAGACGAGGAAAGATGCAAGGGGAGTGGGAGGAAGAGAAGGATACATGCAGGTGCTATTTTGTGACATAATGTATCATACATTTCTGCATAAATCTAAAAGTTCTGCAGGGTGTAGTGAATGAGAATAAACGGGAGAAAGACTGATGGATCATATTTGTATTGTAAGCATTTCCAAACAAGCTGTCTTCACCTGTGAAATAGACACTTTAAGGGTTTGCAGCCAGCGTCCTCTTAAGTGATGAGTGAATTAAGGAGCGGATGCAAAGGAAAGATGGAAGGAGGGATGGAGACAGATAATAAAAGTGCTTGTGAGGCAGTGAGTTGGACAGATAGGAAGTGAGGGAGGGAGGAAGGGGGTTAGAGGAGCTGGACCATACTGAACTACTGAGAGAGAAAGAAGGGGAGTGCTATAGAGAAGGAGGGAGGCTGATTGCTGTGAAATATAGCCCAGAATGAATGGCTGGCTGTATTAAATCAGTGCTGAAAAAGTTACTACTCTCATAAATACTATTTATGCTAATGGTGAGGTATGATTTACTGGGCCTATTAAAACACAGAGAGATGGGGGATGCTTTTTCTTTAACCTCATGTGCTCTCGACCTGTTGTTTTGCTTTCTTTCTTATATATTGTCCTTTTTTTTTTGCTTTTTATTTGACCCCTTTCTTTGCATTTCTCTCTTCTTTTCCAGGTTTGTTTTATTGTTGTTTATGTTTATCTTTCTCTGTCTTGATCCACAGTCTTTCTCTCTCTCTCTCTCTAGTACCTGGCTATGTCCCTCCTCCTACCACAGTGCAGAGCTTGAATGGCTTCAGTGCCCAGGTGAGCTGGGCGCCTCCCACCGGTGACATCAGAGGGCTCATTGACAGATATGAGTTGAAGGCCTACAACAGAGACCACCCAGAAGTGGCTCCTATCAAAGCAATGTATTTGGCTAATGGAAACTTAACAGGTAATACACACAAACCTTTGATAGTTGAAGAGATTTGTAAATGCTGTGCAGACTAACCGAGGGTGCCGATGATGAAGGGGCACAAACTTCATTGACAAACTGCTCAAGTGTCACAAACGTGGATGAATCATGATGAGTACTTTAACTTGCAGCCTTGTTCCTATTTAACTTTCTTAAGCTGGTTTCCTCCCATCTTCTGGGGCCTGTAAGGGCATTTTGGCGTTTATTGAAAACACTTCTTTTCTCCACTCACTTTCCTTCTGTCTCTCATACAAACACACACACACACACACACACACACACACACACACACACACTGTCCCGGGCAACCCTGTTAATGTCTCCTTGGCAAGTCCCCAGCTTCAGGAGACTGTCTCCATTTGGAACAAGACACTCAGGACTACCCCAATGATGTCATACCCTGGCATCGCTCCTTTCACTCTCTCTCTCTCTGTTGCTACTTTTCGATCTTCCCTCACTTCATCTTTTATGATGATGATGATGTCTGCGTCCGCGGCTGCTATTCGTCCCTCCTCTCATCCACTCTTCCATGTCTCCAGGCAAATATGAAGATGAGCTCCCCGTCTCCGTCTCTCTCAGTGTCTCTCTCGCTGCCCCCCTCTCTTTGCCAGACATTAAGTCCACCATGATAAGGCTTCTTGTTAATTTATGATGGCCTCGACACCTGACTGCAGAATTACACCAACGGCTAAAAAACACAGAAAGCAAATGAGGGTGTAATGGCGGCGGAGTGGGGCCCTGGCCCCTAATTGAATTAAAAGACACGGGTAACAGAGAGAGAGAGAGAGAGAGAAGGGAGACAAGTACAGGGTGACTGGACATAGAGGGTGAGAGGAGTTGGAGGGGGCTGAAGAGAAGAGAGGGGACGTAAAAGAGTGACTTAGGAAATACAGAAAGGAGCGTAGAGGGCAGAGACGTCTAGGACGAAAAACATCACAGAGAGACGACAGAAAATTTACAATTAGAGTAGACTCTTGCTGTTGCCAAACGCAGGAAGTTTGCTTAGCAACAGTGTCATGTGGAAACAAGTGGAGCATTTAAATGGCACCATTAAGGGACGCTGATACAAACGTCAGCACCAACAGGTTGTTCTAAACACTAAAAGGAGACAGCAAAGATTATTTAGCCAAGTAAGGCAGGGTTGGCACCAAGGTTAAAGCTATCTTAAAAACATTATTAAAATCTACACCATGCTCTGTGAAATGTATTTCTAATTTCGGCTACAGCTAATTTAAGGGATCAGAAGTCCGAGTTTGTAAACTCAAGTGGGTATCTTCTCAAGTTACAGGCCGTCTTTGAGCACAATGTACTCTGTGTTTCTGCCTCAGTCCCTCTCTGACATGTTCACGCTCTGCTCCTGTCCAGGTGTGCTGCCAGGTCTCACTCCATCCACTCGATACATTATCACTGTAAGTGCCTGTAGTCCTGTTGGCTGCTCTGAGAGTCTTAATAATGGTGGTGATGATGATTTGAGATCGAGTCTTAAAACCCCAGAGGAAGGTAAGACTGAAAGCACAAATTTGTATTAACACACGTGCATCTTCAAACTGTAAACACAACTTATTTTCTCTGTATCTCTCACCAGGAGCATTAATTCATGACTGTTTTTGCATTTAGACACAGAGACACACTTCTAGACACACTCAGACACTCTCGTCCTGCCTCCTCAGCGATGGAGATTTTTAGCTATTAAGAGGAGAGAAGAGGAGCAGGGAAGAGAGAGGAAGTACGAGGGCTGCGTAGGGCAACATGCAAGACGACAAACGAGATATTGCGACTGAGTGAAAGGCGGATAGTAGAGAGAAAGGTGTTTCTTATGTGGAAGGTCATGGAGGGAAGCTAACGTGTAAAAGGAAAAAGATTTTTCTTCATGTTAGTCGCTACATTAATCTGTGTTGGACTAACTGGCCTTGTTGGGGAGATAATGTGACGGCAGGGGTCAGTGCAGAGATGGCAAAAATCAATCAGAAGTAAAAGAAAAAAAACAGATTACTTTATTGATTCTTACTGAGCGCACAGTTAAGACACTGAACCAACTTCTGAAGAAGGGACAGAACTTATTTATTACTCGGTTTGCCAAAGTCTATTTTTCAAACACACAGAATCTTATATAGCCCCTTTTTCTCACTTCCCAGAGAGCACAATCACATTTGTTCACCTCCTTCACCCGATCAAATAGTCTTCTTTGTTTCAGCCGTGTTTTGTACAATAATCACAAGCCATGTCTGGCATCATATTTGATGACATCCTGACATGTAGATCATTTTTCCTGATGTTTCTCTGTTTCAAAATAAAATAAATATTATGTATTGAAAATAATACTGTGTTAAAAAATATTTTTTTCTCCTTAAATTTCAGCCCCGGATGCTGTCTCTCCTCCAGCTGCGGTCTCATCCCCCTCAGCTCTCTATGTTACCTGGGAACCTCCAGCAAGGTTACACACACCGCACCGAGTCGCACTTACACATCTCCTTCCTCACATACACACTGATTTTTATTGTGCTCATTGTTATATCGTTTAATGAATGGTAAGATGCTGCATTCCTTATTCCCAAACCTTTTTTTATTAAGTCTTTGCTAATCGACTAGTCGTCTCCTCTGACCTAACACTTAAAGGGAATGTGATATAAAGCAGTGAAGTGAAGATATGTGTCTAACTAAATGAATCATACATTAAACAAACATAATGGATAAAAATAACAGCAGTTATATCTTCTCATTTAGCATAAATATTAATTAATCTAGAATGAAGAACAACAGAGGTTTAACATGAAAATAGTGTATGTTCAATAAAACAATAATATTAATCTCATTTAACTGTTTTGTTCTCATGATAGGCCCAATGGAGACATTACAGAGTACCTCCTCTATCACAACAACCAAATGGTCTACAGGGGGAACAACACACAACACAGCATCACTGGTAAAGAGGAGAGTTTGTGCGTGCATGCATGTGTGTCTGTGTGTTGCAGCGTGCCTGTGACTGGAGGGATGGGGCCTCGTTGTAAAGAGAAGGGGAAGAGTGAAGAAAAGCAAAATGGAGTGGGGGATTAGCATTTGAAAGAGGAAAGAGCATCTCAGCCCTTACCGAGGGAATAGCACTTTGAAAAAGAGCGCTAAACACACACTCACACATAAATGAAAATGAGGCAGCGGAGAAACAAAGAACACTAAACATTAGCGCACACGCAGACACACAGTTTGCTTTGAAAGCTCTCACTGAAGAGACTTAAAGAAGGTACCAAACACATGTCACACCGCTGAGACTAGAGTGCTGCACCAGGATGCAAATAGATATGCACATATTGAGCCGCACACACGGCATACAGGGATGCACACAGGAGAGCTTTTCTATATGGCATTTATATGAGCAGAATAGATTATCTCTCATTTTGTTTTAACACGCACTTACTCGCATGGTTAGCAAAACATCACACTGCCCAGCGCTGTATGTGTGTGTGTCTTTGTAAGTTAATGAATGCATGAGAGCACATATTATCCATGCTGGGTTAATAATGCCGTGTGTCTGATGTTCACAGTGATTGGGAGGATTATGGACGTAGTAATTATACAGTATGTGCAAGAATAGATCGTGTTACAGAGGGGGAGATTGCAACAGTGAGACGGATGGAGAAGAGTTTTGAGGCAAAGAGAGACACTGAAATAGAAACAAGGATTCAGAAACAGCTAAAAAAGAGTGGTGGAGGTGGGATGGGTAATGCTTTTGTAAGAAAGAGACAGAAGTCAGGGGTTGTCATATAAATGAGGGTCAAATCCACTCACAATAACAAGTTGTGAGAGCAACTTAGGCTCCTGGGGGCGTATTCATAAAGCTTCGTAGTCCAAAGGGTTGCTCCAAGTGAAGAAATTCTAAGAAAATTCATAGAAACGTGACGTTTTCTAAGAATTTCCCCTTAAAGTTAAGACTAGATCCTGGTAAAGATAAAAGTTATTCACAAAGCATCTCAGCCCTTAAGAGAGCTCCTAAGGTGAGAAAGTGTCAGGAGGAGTGAGGAGGACTTTTAAGAGGCTTAAGAGTTTCTCAAGCAGGGGAGAAAATGGCAGAAAGAAGGAGAGATAGGACAAATGTTCTCCAAACACTGAATGACAGTGAGCTAATTAGACAATAGCCTACAGAGTGGATCGTGCAGGGACCATGTGATAGATCTCATCAGAGATGCGATCCCCCACCCAGCGCAACAATGCGATATCGGCGGAAATGAAAGTGATCACAACATTAAGATATTTGGCAACTGGAAAAATGCAAAGTGCAGCAGTGATGACAGTGAACCGTCAATCAGCAGGGTGATCACAATTACAGGGAATAGGCATTGGTATAACGGGCTTGAGTATGGGACACACATCCGCATTATTGCACGGGTATATTTTAATTCTACCTAAGTTAACTTTGATAGCAGTTATAAGTATCTGTCCTTCTCTGCCCATCATCACTAAGAGAGTTTTTTTTGGATCAACCAATCACAGCTCCTGAAGTAATGTGTCATACCTAGCAACGGGGCAACCACGCCTCCTCACTAAGCTAAAAGTTTCTTCCTTGCTCAGAGATGCTCAGAGAGTGTTCCTATATCACTCCTAAGCTAGGACTCCTCGCTAAAAGTTTTTAAGCAAAGTTAGGATCTCTCTCAGAGAATTCTCAGAATGTTTGTGAATACGGGCCCTGATGTATTTCAAGATTTTGTTTTACATATTTGACACAAACTGTATGGAGCCATCACTTACTGCCTCTTGCTGTGTGTGTGTGTGTGTGTGTGTGTGTGTTTCAGGTCTCGGTGTGTATTCCACCCATGTGTTTGTACTGAGTGCATGCACTTCAGCGGGCTGCACCAACAGTTCACAAGTTACTCTGCTGACCTCTCAGCTTCCTCCTGGGCCGCTACAAGCACCAACTCTTACCCTGCTCGACTCACGGACTATTCTGGTGGAGTAAGTGCACACACACACACCCCCACACCCCCCCACACACACATATTTGTTTTACATTTGTTGTGCATATGGAAATACACAAAGATTCAAAGACCTTAAATGAGTGTAATAATTGTTTCAGGTCCATATGCCAAGTGGGAAGGGACAGACACACACATGCACACACATAGGCCCTTCTTACACTGCGGTTCCGCCACAGCGCCGTAAAGATGCCCTGCCGTTATGCCTCCTTTACCATTTTGCATTGGACCAAGCAACAGCAGCATAAAGCCGCCCCAGTGTGTGTTTTTAAATAGCGTTCCGGCGTCGCAGAAGCAGAAAGTGTGTGAGGAGTAAACAAACAATGCACTCTGCGCTGTTACGCCCTGCCGGCACCATCATTTACACTGACGCCATTTGACCTCTGTCACTACCTCCAATGCCGGCTCAGAGGTGGAACGACTTTGCCCCACCATTTCGCCTCCGTGCATTTTACATAGACGACGAGGCGTAACAGAGGCGTCATAATCCCGCCTTGAACTGGAAGTGTAAAAGGGGTTACAGAAGGGATAATGAATCTTAGTGACACACCTGATGGCAATGAATTTGTAAACAAACAAACAAACTTACACTACTGGATTTTTTTAATTTAAAAAAAGTGAGATAAAAAGTGAGTGTTCTCTGTTTCACCGTCACTGAAATCGAAGAGCTAAATATAAAAGTAATCGAATTTAATTATGGATTTTTATTAAAATTTTTATTTATGTGTTTCTGTGTAAAAAACAAAGAGAGAGAGAGAGAGAGAGATGGGGCGAGACAGAGCCAGTGACCTTCTGCTGTTGTGTTTACCATGCAGAATATTCTTCTGCACTTGACCTTTCACCTGCAGAGGGAGGGGACGGAGGAAGATAGATCTCTGCACCTTTTCCATCATGTTCATGTGCAAATGTTCCATGTTTTTGTATGTGTGTGTGTGTGTGTGTGTGTGTGTGTGTGTGTGTGTGAGAGAGAGTCAATCTGCGTGAAAGCCATTAGTGTCCTGACTGTCACTTACAGTGGGACTCACCGCAGGAGGGCACAGTGTCACTCATATGCATGCACACATGAACACACACAAACGCACACACGCATCGACATGCTAAAAACGATGGACAGAGGGGGAGAGGATGGTGAAGGAGAAATAAAGGCACACTGAGTCTGATTGGAACGTTTTAAGTGTGTGTGTGTTTATAATGTGATGATCTTTGTTATGCTTAGAGCAGTGCACACGTGTGCATACATATCAGCATGTTTGCCTGAATGTCTGAAGAAGTGTTTTAGTGACAAAGAAACTGTTTTGCCTCCTTCTTGTGCACTTTTTTAATATGCATAGAGAAATTTTCTCCAGGTCTGATTCACTAAACCTGCACAGGCCACTTTTATTCTCATTTATGGACTTCAGAATTGATCCTAAATTGAGTATGTGTTAAAGGGGGCGATCAGAGGAATTGGAGGAACAAGAGGCCTCCAAAGCAAAAAGCAGTACCAGTGGTTCTAACTACATATTCATTCTTCTCCTTTTAATCTTTAGCAATAGAAACAAAACACTAATTATTTCTATCTGTAGTCTAAAAGCATTTGACAGCATGGAAGACAAATAACTGTGTGTAACAGATCATCTAAGAGAATACTGCTGTCTGCAGAGCAGGGATATGTATCACACCCTGAGCCTTTAAAATGTTTCTCAGCTGTATATTCACCAGGTGTGGGAAGGCTGCGTATTGCCTTGTTAGCACATTGGTAATAGGAAAAGGTTGAGAGATCATACTTGGTCAATACCTCTCTATTGTGTCTGTGAGAAAAGCTAAGAGAGACTGAGAGCAAGAAGACAGTGAAGAAAAGTGAAGGATGAGAAGATGAGATTAGAGACAGAGAAAAAGAAATAAATATACTTTTTAAGTTTTAAAGGAAACCACAGATAAATGTAAAAAAACCAATGTTGATAATATATATATAAATAATGTTAGATAAATGTTAGAGAGGGGGAATGTGGGACTGTGTGAAAGGTTGAGGGAGGCTACAGGATCCAGCAAAACGGTATCAGCAGATTTATTTCCTGACCTCACAACACTACCTGATACAAACATATTCACACACGCTGTCAGACATGTGCACAGTCACAAATACATACACTTGTTTGGAGTGCGATGTAAAGAGGTTTTCCAGGGGAGATGCAGGAGGCAGGTTGACACTTCCTGTGTCGAGGTGCAGAATCTGAACAGGTTGCATCTTTGGTGCATGATTTTAGATTTAACCTGCAGAGAAAGCACCCGTCTGTTTCACACTTTTAAACCAATGTTTTTTTCTAAATCCATTACCATAGTGAATTATGATACTGATTATTACAACTCCCCTTTGATTTAGTTTTTCAAAAGTGGACATACATCACACTGCCAATCGACAGCATATAAATCTTATAATAAATGTGATAGATTAGCCAGAGTGGCTAATTGTGTGCTAACACACACTCATCAGTCATTCAAAAACTGGATTTTAATGGGTCGAACCCAGAAAGGAATCCATCACATTTTTAAATGGCCTCCCTCTGTTACCACGCCAGGAGGGCTGGGTTACTCTCAGGGATTTGTAAGAATCGCAGAACTATTTATAAAACCTGCTTTAGTGCTCCTTTATTATTTACAAGCTTTGTTATTCCCAAAATTAGGGAAAATGATACTTCAGATCTTTTCATCAAGTTAAAAATAGATCATATACAAAACGGCGAATCATTCACACATCTCCGTACCGTAGATTATTATTACAGCTCTGCATTTTACAAAGATAGGATGAAGTAAAAGAAAAAACATCATCATTATATTTTACCTCTAATTTTTGATGCCAGTGAACTCAGCAGGTCCTACAATCGCTTATAATCTATCAAAACCAGAGCACAGAAATATTTCATGGCATTAATAAAACAGAAAAAATTAGATGGTACTTTTGTTATTTATAAGATTTTACCCTCTATCTCACATTTTGTAATGTGTAGTCTGCATGCTTCTATTTATAAGGACTGTCTCTTGTTCTCTCCTTCTCCCTCTCTATCGGGGATGACCTTCCTGTTCTAAATATAGAAAAGGAGACACCTCTATCTAACAAAGGAAACTGTGCACAGTGTACTCGTGGGTGTGTTGTGTGTGTGAGAAACCTTAGCTCTCAGCACACACATGCACACAGTTACACAATCAGATTGTCACAGGACTGAAGGACTGCAGAGGAAGGCAAAAGATGTTTCTCTGTCTCTTTAACTATCTCATTCATCTGATTTCACCTGTCAATTAAAACACACCAATAATAGAAGAAGTCCATGAATTTGTGCAACCAAGAAATTCAAGCAGTCGGGATGATGTGGCATCATTCATTTGATTTGTATATAATTATGTACAAAAATATATAGAGATAATATTTAATGCCTTTGTATTATTGCTATAGTAATACTAGCAAAATTATGAGTTAACTGAACAAGGAGAAAATATGCCAACCTAATTAGATGTGTCATCTTTACTATGTGTTTCTAACGGTTTTACAACAACACGAGAGGCTTAAACCTTATCAGACTGTCGTTATACAGCATAACTTGCTTGTGGGTTAGGTTTGTAGTAAATGTAAATTAATTTGACACTCTAGGATAACAGAGTGGACTAGGACGTAAAATGTTTCCCTGTGAAATGCATACATACACAACTCGAGTGAATGTATTTTGTTACTTTAATTTCTGTCGTTTCTTCTCTCCCTCTCCAGGTGGTCCCGCCCCTCTCAGGTCAACGGTGTTTTAGAGTTTTATTCCCTCTTCCTGTCACATGACGGTGCAGACCCCCTGCTGGCCTATAACAGCTCTGAACTCTTTGAAGACCACACACTTCGCAACCTAACACCTGGAACAGCTTACACCATCACACTCGCTGTGAGTGCATGTCATGTCATGTTTTTGATTTGCATTATACTTTAATTGATATATTAATTTGGTGATGTGTGTGCTTGTTTCAGGCCTGCACAGGAGGTGGGTGTACCGTAAGCCCTCCCAGCCAGGCTCAAACTGAGGAGAGCACCCCAGAGAGTGTTCCTGCACCGCTGGTCACCCATTTGTCCCCACATGCACTCAACGTCAGCTGGACACCTCCTGATACTCCGAATGGTGAAAGGACACACACAGACAGATCCATAAACAAATAAACATTTCGATTTGCATAAACATTTAGCAAGAGTGACATCTATAATTAAGACAAATCTGAACTAAAAACACAACAACAAAGTTTTTAAACAGTTTTTTTTAAATTGGAAACTTGTGAGAGATGATAAATACAAAAATAATTATAATAATGATAAAAGGTTGTGGCATCAGTTAAACTGTGGAATTAAATACCCCAAACCATTACCCAGTCCTCCACAGATATGATGATTGTTGTACAGGTATCTCGTACATGTGAGTGTGAAACAGCAGAACATTTCACTTTGTGCAAAGGGAATCCCATGTGTGTGCAAGAGATACTGCAAAAACTGTTAGAGAAAAGGAAAACAGGAAGAGAAACCAAAAGGAGAGGTCAGAAAGGACTCAGTAAGAGAGAAGAAAGAGACAAAGACGAGGGAGAGATCATACAGTTTGAGACAGAGACTAACGGAGAGCGGGAGTGAGAGGGCAGTGCTTCACCAGGCTCCTTTAAGTGGATGAAAAGTGCTCCCTTTTGACTGAACGGAGAACTGCAGGCTGGGAGCACAGACTCACAGTGGCTGCCTCTCTCTCAGTGTCCTCTATTCTTTTTTCCTTCATGTAATTAACTTGCAGCCAATTAAAATCCATCCAGAGCTGGACAATAATGTATTTCAAGTGATGTGAATTTAAAGTCAGTTTATTGATCCTCTATATTTCAAATAAAAGTTACTTGCACAGAATTGTTTGGTTTTTTTGCAGTAAAGATTAAAAGTTGTCAACAGGACTTTCCTGCAGGATGCCGCTTTGACATCAAAATATATATGAGATAATTAAGATCTTGGTATATATCAAAACCTTAAAATATTACAAATTGTCAAAAAGAGTAAGAAGCAACTTCTTGTCCTCACATAGTTTTAAAATCCACATCTGGTTTTTTTTTACCCAGAATCTGCCGTACGAAGTTGTTTATCTTCTTTGTGAATTTTAAGAGAGGAATTTAATATAAATTTATGCACTAGAGAAAAGAACAAGATTTTAATCTATTCATAAAAACCACCACCACACTTCACCAAAGCACCCTCAAAGTCCAATGAAACTTAGGGTAGTCTCATATATCAGGGGTCAAATGTTGACCTGCAGCGTCTCGGGTTTGAGCCGGTCGGGGACAAATGTTGCATCTTTCTCCTCCTCATGTCCTGTCATCGCTTCACTGTCTGTAATAAAACTTAAAAACAGCCACTTTAAGATGAGCCACATTAAAGATGAAGTCTTAATACTCACTGCAGAGAGTAAATACATAGCATATACATCAGTCAACCCGATGTCCCCCTACTTTAATAAAACTTCAAATGCACATTCAAATACCTAAAATACAGTAGTTTAAAGTTTCATAAATTACCACCTGGTGTACTGAAAGACTTGTGTTATTTACAATACAATGAATACAACACTATAACTACTATAACACTTTCTTGAATTATAAAGGACTGTATTAATAACTTCACATCTTATGAATCAAATCAAAGTGTTAAGAACCATGTGAGGACTTCCCAGCCCATTTCACCGTCCCTAACATACAACGCACTGCCACATATTATCAAATGTTACTGCCATGCTCGTTAAAGTATGTGTAATTCCATAATGCGTGTGTGTGTGTGTGATGTGAATCGTGTGTGTTTTACGCTTAATGCCACATGAGTGCATTTCGCACCATAAACCCTGTGATGTGTGTGCATATTAGCCTGGATAAATTACTTAAAGCTTTTCTCATCTGATGACAGAAATTTATAACAAGGAGACACTTAATCATGATTACCCGATTATCTCATGCTTAAAAAGCTTTAATTTTTTTGCTTAAAAGGGGAGAAGAGCTCAGTGCCTTTTCCCTCTTTTTCTCACAAATGGACGGCAACAATGACGATGATGATGGTGATGGGTTCCAGAGGAGTGAGATTCTGTGTCTCTCTCCCCCCTTCTCCCCAATTCCGCAGGGATTTGTGGGGGATAATCCTCTCGGGGATTAGGTCGGGGCAACACGCAGACAAAGAGGGGAAATAAGCCTGTTATGCATTCGCTGCTTCATTTCCCAACCTGTCTTTATTACAACCTATACTGATATGGGCTTATTCACACACACAAGCACACAGAGAGTCCGCACACATAGACACGCATACGCTCTCACACGCATGTGATTGGCCACATTAAGAGCTTCCCAGATGTAGTTGGCGTCTGTGGGGTTTTTGTGTCTTCATTTCCCTGATAGGTGTGTATATCTGTATTGAGCAATAATAAAACCCACACATGATTAAAGCAGAATAGACTCTTAGTTCTTAGCGCTGATCTTTTGAGCCCCCTGTATGCATTTTTATTAAGGAAAAGCACATTTGGCACCGTACTGTTTCATTTTTTTATTTGATGGATGTAATGTAATGTAATTATTGTGCCTGTGTATGTGTGTGTGAAGGGACATGTGTGAGTTCTCATCTGTGTGTGCATGCAGGGGAGTGTCCATGAGGATGAATCTGTGTGTGCACACCAATTTGTACCCACATGTGTGTGCGTGTAGTACTACTGTCCTTTAGAGGGCCTCTATCCTCGCAGCGCCCATGGTTACATTTGTCGTTGCAGTGGTGTTTTTCATCATCAGATCACACTGGGACACACTGACTGGCAGCTCTGGAGCCCCTAAGTCACATTTCATTTGCATTGTAATCCAATGACCCAGACTGCACCTAACATAGTGAAGCTCACCTTGTGACTGAAATTCTTCATAGTCTCGACACAGTCCTTCAATTTGTGAGTGAACAACGCCAGAGGTACTTAAATAGCATCAGGAAAAAATATGTAAACATCTTAGAAAACTAATTCTGTAAATGAAAATGTGTAACAATCTTTCAGACCAAGAAGTAAAGAGAGTTTTGGTCAGGCCGCCACAGCATCGAGGATTGTTTGGGGCAGTGAATGTGAACAATACATTAGTTATGTTGTTTGTTTATGTTTTTTATTTTAGTTCTTTTTCTGTATCTCCTTCATGTCATAATCACGTGATATTTTTCAGGCGTTATAACCAGCTACGGCCTCTGGCTGGATGGAGTTCTCATTTTAAACTCCAGCTCCTCTCAGAGGTCCTTCGTGGTGGACGGACTCGCGCCATGGAGCCGACATGTCCTCAGGCTGCAGGCCTGTACTGCACAGGGCTGTGGAAAGGGGCCAATGGTCAGTGGATTTATTATTAAAAACTTTTTTTGATACAACGAACTGCAAGATCATTTGTTTAATCTTTGTAGATGATAGTTGCTATTATAAGTCGTAAGTGGGGTTTTCGTTCTAGTGACCACTGAGTAATGAAGCAGTGTTGAGAACACACCGATCTCAGATCCCATCAGCTATAGTCTGACGACAGTATAGCCTCTGGAGACAACGGTGAACATGCGGGGCGTGTAGCCAGCGGTTAGTGATAAACAACTTCCAGTCAAGACTTCCTTTTCCATATGCTGCACTGTTTACGGAAAAATAAACCGTTTTCCTTCAGGGAATTTATCTTAACTTAAATGTTAGATCTAGAGCAGATTGTTCAGTAAGAAGCTAAGACGCTAAATCGTCGTCAGATGGCGCTGATGGGAGCTGGGATGTCATTAAGGCGCATTATGTTCCTCCTGCTTTTGCTCTCCACACAGACAGTTTTTCCTGTATACGCCGCAGCCTGCTGATACGTGATTGGTCAATACTACTTGGAATACAAGCATACTACAAATGTAAACCTGAACACTTGCCTTCCCGGAAGTCCACGTCCCTGCCTACAGGTTCTACATTTCTATGTAGAATCTGTAAAGAGAGATTAATAACACAGCAACCAGTTGGGAAACAAAACAGGCAAACATGCATTGCTAATGTTTTTAACATCCAGGCCTTTTCTTTAACTAACCCACAAACAAAAACACAAGCTCATTTGGTAATGCCTACTCAGACATATACAAAGTGGAGGTGGTTTTGTGTGTCTGTGTGTGTGTGTGTGTGAGTGTCACCGGGCGTCATAAAGGTGATCGATCCTCCCAGCTCAATAACGAGGGTCGGCGTGGCGTCAGTGACATTTGGTAGGAAATGCCACTCCACGCTCAACGATGTCTCAGACGACAGGCCATATTTTGGGGCATTTTTCCAATACGGACGCCATGTTTAGTCAAACACCAGGAAAACCGCTGACACAGCAGAACAGGAGGAGAGGAAGGTGGGGAGGGGAGGGGTAAGAGCAGGACGAAGGGGAGAAGAGGAGAAAATGACGGGTCGGATGGGAAAAGGAGAAGAAAGGAGTCGGGGAAAGAGTGAGTTTAGGGATAAAAGAGTGAAATGATGAGGATGGAGTAAATGGACAGAGCAAAGTGAGAGATGAGGTGGAAAGTGAGGATGTGAAGGGCAGCAGAGGAGAGGGTAACAGCAAAGTGAGACAGGAGGAAATGAGACAGAAGAGGAGAGCGGGGAGTAGAGATGGAAAGAGAAGAGAGTGGAGTGATTGGATAGAGAGAAAAGAGGAGTGTGGTGAGAGAGAGAGAAAGGAGATGAAATAAAGAAAATTAGAGGAAGAAGATTTAAACTCAAACTGTTTTAAGTTTTATATTTTATCACCGTAATTAATTTACTGTGAAATATATCACCATGATTATGGCCTTTATGAAATAGGGGCAGATATATTATATGATTTATATGTTTCAAAAATTTGATCATCAGTATGCTTGTGTCTTTTGTTTGAACTTCAGGTGGAGCTGCGTACATTACAGATGGCCCCTGAAGGCCCCATACTGCTAGAACTAACCAATCACAGCTCTCGATCGCTCCGAGCCCGCTGGACAGCCCCACCCAGACCGAACGGGAACCTCAGCTACACAGTGTACTACAAAAGCAGAGGTAACAGGCTAACACTAATACAGACACCACAAAAAATAAACCTGAACAAACAAAGATTGGCAGCACACATACATACACCTCAAGAAACATGTGTACAGGTAAATACACAGGTATAGTGGTGGACAGTAAAAGCTGCTTCTCTATAGGTCTCAGTATGAGCAGTCCTATCCATACATAACAGGCAACAAATGAAACAATCCTTGACTCCTCGTGCCAAGGACATCTGTTTTTCCAGTGAAAAGCTTCTCAGAGGCGCTCAGTTTGTGGAGCAGGCGCCCCATGTGGACGGAGTTCGACTCCCGGTCTGCTGATCATTTGGTGCATGTCACCACCCACTCTCTACTCCTCACATTTCATGTCTCTCTTTCAGCAAAAGCCAACAAAATAATCTTTGTAAAGCTTCTCACTTCAGGCCTTTGCAGATACAAGTTATCCTACTATGCAGATACGACTCACTGTGACTGAACCTGTATCATTATAGAGGAGGAAATGTCTGGGTGTTTCTTGTTTTTATGCAAATTATTTATTTGTATGTAAGAAAATCGGAGTGGAAATTTAAAATAAATCTCAATATATAGCAAAAGGTTTTTACACTAGGCTGAAGTTGAAAATTCAAAAACAGAGAACAGTGGAAACCGACTTGGCTTATCTCGACGTACACTAAGCATGTGACTAAAACATCTCCTGAAGAGACAAAAACATCAGATTTGTGAGGAGCGATAAAGAGACTTCCTCAAATAAACACGTGAAACAACATTATTTCAATATTTCCATTTTCTTTCAAACTTTTTTAAACTAATTTAATTATGTCATTGTCTTCTGCATGGTTTAATGGCACCTGACTGTAATGCTTATGATTGTGGTGAAGCTAATGATATTTCTGCAGATGGTGGATAATAATGTTCCCAACCAAACTTAACCTTTATTTGCATTTTGAAATTTAGTTAAAATATATACTAGGGCAGCACGATATTGGAATTCATTGTAATAACATCTTGTTCTGCGCTATTTATTGTGACATAAAAAAATACAGGAAATTATACCAGATAAATGCAGTGTGTTTTTATGTACACATATACAATTAAACGATCATACTTGTTGTTATTTAGGACTTTTAAGTCTATTTTCCTCTAACAAAAAAAGCTGGAGCGACACATTTCTTTATGAAATAAATACAAACAGACTTGTGGGCTGCAGTACTGCATACTTATACTATATACGTTACGTCATCTACGATTTCTAACAGTGTTTTTGAAACTGAAGCTCACCGTATCCTACTTCCTGTCAGCACACACAGCCTCAAGCTGTGTGTGCGCTGCAGATGTAGCCGCTAAGCGTCGCACGCATGTTCACAGTTTACAGGCAGGTGACGCACAGACTCTGCAGCTCAGCTCAGTTCACTCTGTGCTCTTATAAAGAGCTGCACTAATGTGATATCAGACGGACTTTACTGTCGATAAGTGATGGAAAACGAGAAAATGGCGAGTTTTCCTTCTGCACCAAGCAACAATAAAGCAGAAGCTTGAAGTGTTGCCGTTAATTTGCCTCACGATCACACATCCTGGGATGTGACTATTACATATGCGCACATCACAATTACGATGGTTAAACGATTTATCGTGCAGCCCTAATGTATACTACTTTATGTTTCTTAAGCTTAGATTCAAAACAAATGCTCCTGCTGTCCGACAATGCTGTTCTCTTTCATAACTTTATCATGGTTACAACACTTTCCCCACAACAAACCAGAAAGCTTGGACAGGGCTCACAGTAGGATCCAATGTTTTCAGGTGGACTACTGAGTTTTGGCACGTTTCCTCTGAAGACACAAGTGTACACCAACACACTCACAAACAATGCAAACTTAGGCTGAAAGTCAGGCATGAAAGGGGAAAGTGAGGAAAGTGATAGAAGGAGAAATCAAACCGGAGTGGTGTGGAAAAGACAAAGTTTGTTATATTGGCAGTGACATGAGAGAGGAGAGATGATATAGGAGTCCAGAGCGAAACAGAAGTATGAAGATGGAAGGAGGAACAAAGACGAGTTTTGGTAAACAACAGTATATAGAGAGTGGAAGGATGAGAAGCTCATATTTCCACAGATGTGTGAGAAAAGATTGCAGGTAAAAAGAAAATAAGACATGAAGAAGAACAAAACAGCGGATGAGACTAACAAGAGAGAAGAGGAGAACTGGACATGGAAAGAAAAGGGCGAGGAAGAAAATTGAACAAGATGAGAACAGGAGCATGTGGAGACAGCAGAACACACACACACGCACGCACGCTTACTTTCACATATTCACCAAGAGCTCTCTCTCTCTCCATCACACACACACACACACACACACAGAGTCAGGGACTTTGATCTGCGCCTCACAGAGGAACAGAGATTAAAATGAGTGGAGAAAAGGAAGAAGAGGTGTGGACGAACGAGAGAGATGGTGTTTCGCTCTAGTTACCCACAACCCCTTGTTTCTTTGATACACACTGCCTTCATCAGTTCACACAGAACTGATGTGTGTGTGTGTGTGTGTGTGTGTGTGTGTCCATCTAAATATATTGGATAGGCTTACATGGTGTAATTTTCTGATCCTTTTTCTTTGACTATCCTTGCATAACCTCAATCTGGAGACCTCTCTCTCTCTTTTGATCACTCTCAGTTAATCTCAGTCAGTATTTCTCTCTCTTGAACTCACTCATTCTCCTCTTTTTACCTCTTCCATTGTACATCTTTTCTATAAATAGCTTTTGTGCCATCTCAGTGACGGCTCTATTAAATAAATGTGCCATGAAAACAATCTGTTCTGGACATTACTGCCTTCTTCCTTGCTAGATATACACACCCTGTTTGGCCTGACACCTGACATGTCTCTCTCTGTGTGACTCTGTCTGTCCCGTAGACGGTGATGGTGTGTTGGAGGGAAGTACAGCAGCAGGCAGCTGGTTGTCTGTGACAGACCTACAACCCTACACCAACTACAGCTTCTGGATCAGGGGTTGTAACACACAGGGTTGTGTTGAGAGCCGACCGCACAATGTAACTACGCCCCCAGCAGGTACGCACACCGAGAACTTAAACACAGATACAGTAAACGTTTCCTTCCTATGCCTAACTATACCTTACAAACTGTTCTTCTTCCTGATCAAATACATACTGCTATTAAAAATGAAAAGTCTTGTCTTCCACTAACTGTCATCGTAGCTGTGTTTCTAATTCTCCACACAAGATGTGAACCATTTTAACATTTTCATTTCATTACTGGAAAAGTTCTTTTTTTTAAAGCACACACAAACACACACACACAGAAACACACATCATTGACTACTTCCTATCTGAACCATAGACGGTATAAAAAGATGGACGACATGACAGCTCCTTAAAAGTGAAGCCAAAACCTCTCTATCGCCCCCTGCTGACTGGCTGCAGTATAGGTCATAAAGCCCGCCTCCTCCATGTTAACAGATGGGACATGAGTCAAACTATAAAATCAAAATACACGTCAAATACATTTTTCTCAAACATGGTTTCTGTCATTATAGTTAGTTCTAATCATGCTGATTTACATCCAAGTGTTCATTTTTCTGACAAGTTTATTTTTAATTAGTTATTTGATGCTGTAAAAAGGATGATTGACAGCTCCTGCAGCCGATCTGTTCCTGATTAGCAGAGTGGAGGAGGAACGGTGAGAGGAGATGTAACTAAAACAATCACTACAGTCATTGAAGTTTACATATCTGTGAACGTCTGCTTCAGACCAACACAAGAAGCTGTTCTGCTGTTTTTTTCTGGTAATTTAAGTGTGTGTTTTGGTTAGCGGAAGTCGCTACAGAGGCTCCACCCACTGATTTCTGGCTTCAAATGACATCACCATCACAAGATGGCAGCGCCCATCACGGGGGCTATTTTAGCTTCAATTTCGTACAATGAGAGAAGATGGAGACGCGTCGTTCATCTATAAAAACTGTCATTGCTCTGAACACATAAGTCTGATTTACACAGCGCTTGTGTGTATGTAGTTGTTTTTGTGTTGTGATTGTGAATACTGATAAATGTCAAGGCTGATCAGAGCAGCCTGGAGATAATGATAACCAAGCAGACACATTTCACCACTTAAGCTAATGTTAATATAAAGTGTTAAATACACACGCACACACACCACACCCATGTCTCAGCCAGAGAACAACAAAAGACAGACTCGGGAAAGTTCTACTGTTCAAGTTCAAAACAAAGGCATAAGAAAGTATAAATTTTAAATACCAGACGTTTCCTCTCTTTCTATCTCTCTTTCTACCTCTGTGCCTCTGGCATCTCTTTAGACTTCTTTAAGGCAAACTGTCTTTATGCATCCTTGTTCTATGAAAGAACAGAGAGAAGATAGTGGAGCAAGAGACAGAAGAGCAGAGGAGGAGGAGAGCAGAGAGAGAGAAGTGAACATAAAAGTGCATAGTTTAAAACGATTAGTGACACCTCTGATATTGTACCTGCTAACACACCATGAAAGAGACACCGTGTGTGCCTTTGTGATGTATGTGTTTTACGTGCGCTCGCGTGTGTGTGTGCGTGTGTGTGTGTGTGCATGCGTCATAGAGGAAGAAATCAACGCCTTTCAAGAATCACACACACATGCACACACACACCCACACACACACAAATCTCAGGGAAAGCCATTGTGCTGATCTAGACTGGCTCCTCTTTATTAAAAGTAGAAACCAAATGGTGGGCCTTTAAACATTTTGTTAATTAAAATAAATAATGGATGTATAGTATACTAAGTACAATAATTGTTACAATTTTGTATCTTTTTTAAACATAAATTAAAAATAACAAATGAAAAGGCTGAACTTGACATGTGACCTAAATTTTAGAGCGTGAAAAGCTCAGTTGTGCTAGCACAAATTTGCTGCAAAACATCTTGTAGCTACCTGAAGCTGTCAGTGGAACTGCAAGTAGCTACCACGACCTGCCAGAGCTGTAGTGGCAGGTCCCGGCAGCCACCAGAACTGCCACTACAGGTCTGGCAGGCCGCGGCAGGTCATCGTAGCTACTGTCAGTTCCACTGGAAGCTTCCGGTACCTACCAAATGTGCCACAGCTAGCTACCGCTACCTCAAGTTAGCTTGCCCTTGCTACTTGTTTCTTGACTTAATCTGTTGTCATCATGTTTTGTTCTGTTCTTTTGTTTCTATCTTTCTTTAAAAAAGATTTAAACATGATTTAGTATCTCTTAAGACCAAACATCTTACAAACAGAGAGCAAAAGCAGAAGAGGCAAATTGGACAAAAGGGATCCAGGGATCTGCAGAGACACAGACATACTCACAGAGATATGTTTTTTGGATGGTTCTTGGGATGGGAATTGAGACTCGTGCAATGTTTTAAGTGTGTGTGTGTTTCTATGTATGTACTAAGACTATGATTTATGTTGGTGAGCCAACACTAATATTATTCTGAAACAGTGTTCAAAAAGCATTTTCAGCCTTTTTTTCCCACATACTGTGTGCGTGTGTTTGTGTGTCTGTGTGTGTCTTTGTAACAGCCGTCTTTAGGATGAGATGTCTTCAGCAATCAGTGTTGTTGTAGTGGAAAGAGAGCAGTGTGTTTGATTGAAGGGTCACTTTATACATCGGAGGGCCTCCTCATATTTCGCATTGTCAACACTACAGCCGCTCTCGTTTTCTCCTTCTATTTGTTGTCCTTTTCTCTGTTTTATTCCATCTTCATCACGTCCTCTCAGTTTCACGGCTATCACACAGAATCGAGATGGTTTTGCTGATTTTCCAACACAAGCACTAAGCTTACATGCTCAGCTTGGAAAGAGGGGTACTGTTGAGAGAGCGGGTCATAACGCTGTGTGTATGCATGTGTAAGTGTGTGGGAGTAAAAGTGGCACTCTCACCCTCCTTTGCAAGAAGACTTTTTCTTTGGTTCTTTCCTCTTTTGTCTTCCCCTCTCTACCTCATCACTCCTGTCTCCTCCTTCCTCAATCATCTCTTCTTTGTAACAGCCATTTCTAGATGGAGGACAGGTGTCAATCTTTTAGGATGCGTTTACAAAATCACATTTAAATACCCTTCATATCTTTGTTTTTCTCATGATATCTTATTTGTTTTCTCCTCAACTGTCCTCGATTAACCCCTCATCATACTAATTTTACCTTCATCACCTGTTCCTTTTATCCCTCTACCCCTTACCATCTTGCTCTCTCTCTTCATAGCCCCTGATGGGTTGTCTCCTCCAAGGTTGGCTCGTGCAGCCCGTGCCAGTCTGAATGTATCCTGGTCCGCCCCCGCCCACTCCAACGCACCAGGCCTGCTCCGTTACAGCCTGCAAATGAGGACATCCCCACACAGGCCTGTGATAAGGTGAGAGAGAGAGGCACGGCGAAAACAAGTGGACAAGTTCACACACAGCTGTCCACAGCAAACACAACTGGTCTGAGACATTTGATAAGAAACTACAAAAAGAAAATGACAGAAGCAGACAGCACGCTCAGATACATATCACATACATGCACCTTAAACATGTATACACACACATGCATACACATGTAGATTCAAAGGGCGACATTATACAGCACAGCAGAACATGTCACATCAATATGACAGACCATCAAAAAAACAGAGAGGAAATGAGCTGGAGAGACGGGGGGTAGAGTCAAAAAGACAAAAAATCAAAGCGCTGAGCAGAGGGAGCGAGAGAGAGGTGCAGAAAAATGTGATAGAATAAAAAGAGAGAGAGGGTGTGCATCTGATATGTATTCATTACATGCTTCCTGACAACAAATTGCAATTTAATCCTAGAAGAGGAGGCTCTCATTCTGTGGTAATAAATAAATGACTAGCTACATGTATTATATATCAGACAGCCATGCCCTCCTCCTCCTCTGCTATGGAAATCTCATTGTTCCCTGATTTATTCATTCATTCATCCCTTCTATCCATCCAATGCTAAATGGTCAACGGTCCCTCATTTATGACAATATTCTTTTACTTTGTCCTAGATTCCTTTGTGTGATTATGTGATATGGGATCAGGTATGACATGGAAATACGATGAAAGCTATGAAAATATTGTACATATTTTTTCAGGATGGTCTCTGTTAAGCTACAGCTAGTGTCTCTTTTGACACTATTATAACATTACTCTCAAAATATAATTAATTAGAATACATAAAACAGACATGAGAT
Organism: Semicossyphus pulcher; assembly: GCF_022749685.1. Taxonomy (NCBI): domain Eukaryota; kingdom Metazoa; phylum Chordata; class Actinopteri; order Labriformes; family Labridae; genus Semicossyphus; species Semicossyphus pulcher. The sequence goes on from NW_027211603.1 coordinate 23,185,317, forward strand.
GGTGTTTCATGAAATAAGATAAACATCTGCTGTCTTATTGGAGATATTTTATGTCTTGGACACATTCAACTCTACCATTTCACAAAAAGTTCAGAACAAAATTATAGCTGTGCACAAGTCACCTTTTCCTATTGAACACTTAATAACTACTTTTTGATTGCCCAGATCTGTGTCATCCTAACTGTGTGCTCTTTCATCTGGAGTTGTTGCTCTAAGGGGTTAAATATGTCAAACATGGTTAGACTCTGTCATCAGCAGCACGTACAGGTCTGTTCTACGCTTAAAGTTTTGTGTAACTAGATCGTGTAGCAAATGTCAGTGTTTTCATGTTAACTAATAGAAGACATGACATTAGCTTGACACAGGAGCTGCTACTGCAGTAAACAGACTCTGGGGAGCTGTCCAGTGCTGAATCTTAGTGATCAGGGATTAGGGAGCAAAACAAGAGATGATGATTAAATTGGAAAGAGAAATCATTTGGGTGTGGGCAAAAAAGTTGCTAAATTAATACAATTAAATAATAAAAGGCATATTATAAGAATACATTATGATGAGATTAATTGTGGCCAGGTTAAATGGTGGCTATCTTTATTACCAATGGTAATATTTTTGCTGACAAGTGAATAATGAAGACATCTTTGTTCATATTGATGTGATTACCTTATCAAGAATTGCATTTTTGTTTGCTTGTTTATGTAACTGCAACTACATAGATTAATATTTCTAACATCTAGGGCATTGTGTTATAAAGATATAATGCACAATGTACAGTAGACATATAGATACATAGGAACCACCAGTACATTGTATGTGGAGTACTCTATCTCAAAAACACACTCATATTTACCAGCAAGATTAAGATGTCCTATTGTAAAGTAAATTGTTTCCTCTTTGACCACCTGATCAATTACAGCACAGTAAGTTTCAGCCTCAGATCCACATGTGTGTCAGTAAGTATATTCTCCATCGTCTCCCAGGCTTATGGAAAATGCAACAGACACCCTTTCCCACCATGTAGAGGGCCTGTCACCGTACACAACGTACATGTTTCGAGTTGTGGTTTCAAACACATATGGACAGACAGTTGGACCGTGGGCAACCCTGAGCACCGCAGAGGACAGTAAGTACATACTCTCATACACACTAGAGCACAATTAAAATGTAAAGTACCTTTCAAAGAACAAAAGCCTGCATTTACACATCAGTGGAATGACAATGGAAAAAAACAAATAAAGAGAAAAGCCATGAATCAAAAATATGAATGAAACACGTTGTTGGGTCAGATGAACACTCAGTGCTTTTCTTTGGGCTACCTGTTGGCAGTGGTTGTTGGCAGTTTTTTTGCACTGAATTGTGCAGCCCGGGTGCTTGTGTCAGCAGTCCAGCAGAGTTTTGCAAGCGACTGTCTGGCAGGTGGCTGGCAGCAGCTGGTTGTTAGTTGGCCTCTGCCGTCAGTTGGCCGTCAGCGCTGCTGAGTCAAAGTTAAACTTAAAGAGCCTGACGGATCCACTGATTTTAGGTGATTATCTAAACAATAGCCTCATACATTAAACATATGGCCTGTGGTGTGAAAAACAGAGTCCCTGCCCAGTTTTCTTTTATTCTCTAAAGTCTCCAAGGTTTTATTTTTATTACAGTGTAATATTTCTTGCTGCTAGTGGACGTGGTCAATATGATCAAGACAGTGAGGACAGAGACAGAGCGTGGTAAAAAAGGAAGTGTTGGTGGAAGCATTGGCACAAGCAAGATAGGCTGAAACACACTGACAGAGTGAGATTTGCATACTGTAAGGTGTGTGTCTGTGTGTGAGTGACCTAGCCAGTGTCATTGTGGGCTAATTGCTGTAATAGAATCATATTAGCCACTGGAACAGCCTCCTCAGTGCAAAGTTATAAATTAATTAGTACCACGCTATTATCACATACATTATCATTAAGCAGCTGAGATTTGCATACTTTGGATACATGTGCATGTACACACACAGAAATGCCTCTGTACACATCTATGTGCGCTGTACGTATACATACACAAGTGCAGTGACGCACACACACACACCCATTCAGACACACAATTGCAGACATTGAGGATGCATTAAATTATGGCCCTATGCTTTTCTCATCACTATTCAGAATTTGATTCCCTCCAGCAAACAAACACACACACACACACACACACACACACACACACACTGAGTCTCAGGCGCAGAGAGAGCTTTTGTTAGACGTTAAGGTGGACAATATATTTGTGTGTGTGTGTGTTTTATATGGGAGTGAACACGTGTGGTAACCTCCCTGTGTTTTTGCGTGTGTACAGTATCTGTGAGTGCGGACTGTAATAGATGTGTCCATTCGGTCACACTGTGCCCCATCGTTCAAACCTCCATCCCTCTCTCTGCCTCTCCGGCCCCCTCACACACTCACACACACTGAGAACATGTGTCATGCACACACACCTGCTTGTCCTCCTTATCAATCACACACCTCCTCATGGTCTCGAGCAATAACACACACTCGGGAAGTTTCATGCAGATCAAATCACCCCCAAACGCACCTTCGCGCATATTATTGACCTCCATCTCTGTTTACCATGAACTGGACAGTGTGGGGTTGTACTTAAAGGAAAGTCTCTTAACTGTGTAGTGCTTTAATTTTAAAACATAAAAACACTTACATTGTTTGCAACTTTACATGTATAAGTGGTTTATTTGAACAGAATACATGTGTACCTGTTTTCCCGTCTCCCCTACATTATGTCCGGATTTTGTGTGTCTGTCATGTTGATTTCAATAAATTACTCACAGCTAAGTGTCACATCATATTATTAAGTCTAAAATCCATGCATTCTATTGTTGAAATGTGAGTATGCATAAGTAATCTGTGACCATACTAATACAACACATGCTAGGTACGAGAGCTTTAAATAAGAAGGGATTTAAACCCACGATGGGAGAAAGCCAAGTGCAGCCAGATTGGATTTTTCTAACATTGATGTGTAATTTGTCACCATAAAGCCGTCCTCTCGTCATCTTGGCAGTGACAGGAAAGGCTGCATTTCCCTCTTAATCTCCTCACTCCTCGCGCTTCTGAAAATGACAGCCGTAGCAGGCACCTTTACATTTCATTCAGCGTAATTTTAGGTGTAGTATCTGTAGAAGTCACACAACATAGACACATCAAATCTAAACCTAAATATATGCAAACAAACTCACACAATAAGTTACTAACAATCTGAAGTAGCAAGTAGAGTAGATCTTAATATACTGGCTTTTTTGGCTTTTGCCTTTATTTGATAGGACAGCTGAAGATAGACAGGAAATGTTGGGAATAGAGAGTAGGGGATGACATGCACGAAAGGATCGGCAGATCGGGAGTCGGACCTGCAATCAGTGCGACGAGGACTATGGCCTCTGTACATGGGGCGCCCACTCTACCAAGTGAGCTAAACCAGCGCCCATATACCTGCTATTTTTAACCTGGTATCTGTCTGTAGGTCATTGTTACAACAGTGTATGCTGACATTGACCGTTAATACAAAATATGAATTCTAACATGTATTGTCCTTTTATTCCCTTATTTCTCTCAATCTCTCTTTCCCCTATCGCTCTCGTGTATTTATTTTTTTTTACCTCTACTTTTCTCAGTCTTTCTTCTCTGTGTCTTTCTTTCTGTCTTTTCACGTTCGAGCACAGTGTGGGTTTCACCTTTTCTGTTTGACAGACCAGCCCGTTCGTATTTACAAGCAGGAGGTACAGAAAAAAAGAAGATAAGAAATTAAAAGAAAAAGTGAGGAAAGAAAAAGGTAAAATGAGGCATTGAGGAAAAAAGAGGAAGAGAGGAAAAGAGAGATGGCTAATGACAGAACAGAGGAAGAGAGAGACCCACGTGTCCTCCTTTCCTTTTTATCATTCCATTAAAGTTTTATATCCATCTTTTTAATGTAATTTGGTCCCTATGAATGCCTGCCGCTGCAGAACAGACAGACGGCTCCTGTGAACATAAACTCTAGCCGTGTTGGACAGCTCCCTTTCCTCTGTCTACTCCCATGTTCACACTGGCTAAGTGATCTAAGAGAGTGTGTGTCTGTGCGAGTGTGTGTGTGTGTGTGTGTGTTATAGAGAGTATGAATAAAGCACTGTTTTGACAAAATGATCTTAGTCTTATAGAAGGTATGTGTGCGTGCGTGTGAGTGTGTGTGTGTGTGTGTGTGTGTGTGTGTGTGTGTGTGTGTGTGTGTGCGTGTGTGTGTGTGTGTGTGTGTGTGTGTGTGTGAGATAGAGACACACACAGACAAAGAACATAAAAAACTCTGTTGTACCAAATTGAACTTAGAGCAGAGTGTGAGAGAGAGGAATGAGATGGAGGGAAAAGCGATAGAGTTACGGTTAGAGGTAATGACAGAACACAAAGAATTCATGTTAATTAATGAATGGGTGAATGCATTAATAATAGAAGACTACCTTTTCCACAGAACTCTGTTAGCTTTTTCAAGGAAATGTTGAAGTAATGTGAGCATGATCCCACTGTTGCTTTACATATCAGAAAAATTTAATTAGAAAAGGATAACTAGACTTGTATGTTAACTTTTATACACTCATTACCCAAACATTTATTTAAATGTCTATTTCAATATTTTTTATTTTTTTCTGGATAAAAACTGATTCCTCAGCAGTCACATGCCGAAGTAGAGCTTTGAAATGTAAAGGATCGATTTGGGAATTGTTTTATTAAAGACCAGCTCCAGTCATGTTTTAAGACGTATAAAATGCTCTGCTTGAAATGAAAATTGGGTCTGATATGTTTTTTCTGCCAAATATGTTTCATTATCTTGTAAAAATCATCCCTAAGGCATCTCCTCCTTCTCCCTCATTAAAAATTCCCTAACCTGCATAGGCCCCGCCCACTATGTACTAAGTTTCGCCTTTCGTAAAATTACAGACGAAAACAAAACACGTCTCTGCCATCGTTTAGTGGCGACTTAGCAGTAGTAACTTTAACGTCAGTAGTCAGTCGTGAGTTTCCAAAAATTACGATGGCGGTTACAGCTGGCTCACACATCGCTGAAGTGGTTGCCATAGGTTACAAATAATAATATGCATAGCGTCACCCCGTCCATTAACGGGATTGGCTCCTTAGGTTTGTGACGTCTCAAACCTGCCAATCTGAAAACATGTTGTTCAGCCTGTCCTTGGTACACTGCAGTACACTGCGTATCCCATACTGTGTTCTGTTTAATGTTTACTTTCCTTTATTGCCTTCCCTCCGCTGTTTCGTCTCTTCTCTTTTTTCCCTCTTTAAACAGATAGACGTCCGATTTACCGGACTTCTTTTGGCAGATTGATATGATTACAGTTAGTCCTCCGGATTGTGTGTTCGAGCGGAATCCCTAGCAACGGTCTGTTCTTCATAGCAACGGTCTGTTCTTCATAGCAACGGTCTGTTATCGAGAAATAACAGACCTCGGAATGCCATTATTAACCGATCAGAATCAAGTATTTAACACAGCCGTGTAATATATTTTCAGAATCTATTTATTTGGGTTCAGTGCCAAACCCAGTCAATTCCAGTTGATTTGAATAATTTGCCACTCCATCATATTTCATATTATATTTTAAAATCCTCATAATACCTTTCTGCTTTTTTGCTCTCGGTCTGTCCTACATGAACACGTCAGAGGTTTTCCTTGAATAAAGTAAATCACTCTAAAATGTCAGTGTTTGAAAAGGAAATTGAATGTTGTGAATGATTGACATTTTAGGTCTGATGATGGTCGTAGTTACTTAAAGGCTAATGCACATCTCATATACTCGTGATGTTATGGATACAAATCAAGCTCATGACCTTGGTCATGCATCATCCTCTCTCTCACTGCCTCTTCAGTGTCTCCTAAAGCAGCAGTGACATTAAATAATCTGCAGCAAAAGTAAAGATATGAAATGCAATGTAAATTCTCGCCGTATTGGTTGTCACGTTTTGACACCGTGTAGTAAGCATCTTGATTACAGTAAAGCTCAGCGTTTGTCCTCATTATGACTCCTATGAGCCTCGACTCACCTTCAAAAGCCCAGTCACCCACATACACACATGCCCACAAACACACACATACATGCACAGGACAACGCGCAAGGCTAAAAATAATACCCTTCCTCTTCTCTTCACATGGATACACACACATGTACACACTTAAATCTATGCGGGCCTCTACCTACACATACAACACACTATACACACAAACATGCACAAGAAGCTACATAACATGTATACACCTACACACATACACACACCCTCCTTCCTCCCTCCCCCTCGCCCGGCCCTTGTCAGTTGATTGTGTTATTACTATGCTAACCAAATCCTTATAAATGTGATTTAAGGCTTGACGGCCCCGCACTCCTGTTTTAGCCTTCTGCTACTGTGTTTTACTGGAGAGGGGAGGAGTAAGGGTGGGAGGTGTGGAGGGAGGGATGAAGGGAAAAAGAGAGGGAAAGGCATGTGGAATGAAGAGGTCAGAGAGGAGGAGGGGGGAGAAAAGGTGGGAGTGAGTGGGAGACAAGGGAAAAGAAGAGCAAAAGATGGGAATGTGAGGATGAGAGATGGAACAACAAAAGGAAGAGAGAGAGAGAGATAAGGAGTCAGGAAAGAGGAGAGAGAGAGAGGGGTGGCTATGCATTCCCTCAGCACTCGTTGCGTCCTATCCAGAGAGCAGTAAAGCGTCAGTAAAATAAAAAAAAGGAAAAAAGCATCACCTGCATCTTAAATGAAAATTTCAATTGAAAAACTTAACAGCCCTTCAAATTGCAGAATTTTACACGCGCCAGTAAAGCCTAAATAACACTCAACACTTAGAGGGGAGAGCATGAGGGGGGGAGGGGAGGGAGTGAGGGAGGAATGGGGGGTGACAATGGGGGTTATTTTGGGTGGGTGAATGAAGGTGACTGGATTGTGTTTCGTGGTAAAACTATTTACAATTGAGGACTCGGCCTGTCTCTCTGTTCAGCTCTCGCACCGCTGTGGTTTAATGCCTGTTGTTGAACCAGACAAACATTTTGATCAGACAGACAGATGGAAATATTGAAGGCAGACAAGAATAAAGTCAAATAGACACAGCGATGCAGAATTTCTAATTAGACAAACAGGAAGAGAGACATCCCAGCCCTCTGCAAAGACGCACAAGATCACAGCTAGGCACGCAGACTGGCTGGCAGATATGCACACACGCAGACAGGGAGACGGGCTCCTTGGTTATTCGTGGGGTTCAGTGGACCTTTGGTGGTAATTGAATCAGTGTGAGTGCTGAGTAGAGCTAGCATAAAAACCTGTTAACCCAAAAGGTCAACTCTCTGCATTGTTTATTTAGCAGGGAGACCAGAGCCAGAGAGAGGGAGCAAAAGAGGGAGAGAGACAGCGACACAAAGCACGAGTAACGGAGAGAGACAGAGGGAAGTGAGGGAGAGGGAAGGATGGGGTCAGTGAGAGGAAAAGGAAAGACGGAGCAGACAGACAGGCAGGAGGAGAGATGTAGATAGAAGGAAAGATGGGTTGTTGGTGGCACCATTTGTGATCTGTAAAATCAGCCGTGCTTTATATCACTTTTATACTGTCGGCTGTTGCCTTAGTGCGTCTTTGTGTCTTAACTCATGATACTTGTGCCTCTCTCTGTGTCTGACTGTAATGTAATAGTGTTTCAGTGAGTTTATAAATTGTTTTCGTCCATTAAAGGGCCAGTCCGCCGATTTTTAACCTCAGCCCTATCATGCAATTATGGGGAGCTAATGCCGTCAGGGTAGGAACAAACTGCAATTTGGCTCTGTGCCTTTGGAGGACGCTATCTGCTTCTCCAATGGGCCCTGGAAAACCTCCACCAGACTACGTAAAACGCGTCATCTGGCGGAAGCCAGGGAGCTCGCTAAACTACACTTCCTCAGTCTAGGGCGCCCGCCTCCGATGTCATGTCTCATTCAAATTTGTAAGGTTTGAAATTTAGACTGCAGACCTGAAGACGATCCACCGGTATATTCTTGTCGTATTTCAGATTCTGTACCTCTCTGAGCCGTTGCCTGTAGCGAAACAGTAGTATTTCACTCCAGCGTCTCTCACTGGGCCGTTCCATCCAGAGGGAGGGGCGCAATGCATACTGGGTGTTGTAGGAATGTAGAATTGGTGAAACCACAAGCTGTTTGTACAACTTTCTCCACAGCTATGGCGCCAATTTCAAATATTATTGCTTCTATCGATTTCAGAGAACACCAGCTTTGACTGACAGCGTCTTTTTCCAGGGGTGAATTGCTCCTTTAATGAATTCAGATTTCCTAAAAGAGTCAACTTTTTTCAAAGGGTTCGCCTGCTTTCCTCTGTTTCCTTGTACCAAGTTACAGTATGGATTAGTAGAAATAAAGCAGATATAGACAGATCAACATTATACGAAGAGACATGCTAAACTTTTTGTTGGGGCATCCTGGGACAAACACTAACTGTTTGTTGGCATCAGCTGGTATCAAACACAAGCATTGTCTTATGTGCATACATAATGACATATATGTATACATGCTTGCACACTAATTCTTTCATACAGCCGTGCATGCATACTCTGCGCCGTGCATCTTCTCTTACCCTCTCTCTCCCTCTCTGTCTCTCTCTTACACACACACACACACACACTTACACCCACACACACACACACCGCCATCTGGGAAAGCCGTTAGCGGTTAGCGGTAGCACTTAGCGACGCAGCACGCTCCCTCAGTCCGCTCAGTCACCTTGATCTGCTTGCCCTTCACACAGCACCATTACTGCTATACTGCATCACTGTGGGTGTGGGCATGTGTGTGTGAGTGTTAGGAAGGGTGGGTGTCTATGTATATGGACATGCATCTGTGTGTGTCCATTATAGAGCAGTACAGTGGGATGTAAATGCCGGGGGAGGAGGGGGGAGGCGGGGGGAGGGGGCATTACCTTCAAATGAGCTACTGTGGAGTGAAATATTCCTCTGACTAGTCTTATGTAGGTTCTTATCCGTGCATGGACATATGAAAATCATGTGACTGCATGTGCCTGCGGCCTTCTGATGTGGGTTGGTATCAGCCAGTGTGTTTCTAATAGTAGTGAGGATCATTTTGCCTTCTGGACACACGATTTTTGGGCACTCGTAGGCAGTGGACATGTACACACAGTAGAAATCTACTAGCTCTCTGACACCATAGCTGGGGTTCTGCAAAAAAGATATGAAACATCAAATATAAATACATTTTTACGGCTTCTAAGGACTAAAATAATAGGTCATTTCTGTATTTGCATTACTGCATGTGTCATATTTGTATCTGTGCATAGCAAAGTTAGTGTGAAGTTGGTTCAATGTTCCCGGCAGTGCAGCCTGGCCCTCACATCACCTCCTGAATGACGCACAGACTCACATTTAAACACAAGTGCTGCACAAATCCACAAATACAATCTCGGTTTGCTTAGGGGGAGAAATAGAGAGAGACAGAGAGTTTCCATGTTAATCCCTCGGATAGGGATTGCAAAATCACTCTTTGTCCTTCTGATGTCATTCTTGATGTTACTTGTCAAATAATTCTTCAGAACAAATCCCCTTCTTCTGCCTTCTCTCACCCTTTTATAAGCACACACATAAGAGTGTATTTATCTCTTTGCTTTTTCTTCTTTTCCGCTCCACGTCTCTTTATCTGTTTCTTTGTTTTTACCCCGCAGGTCCAGGAGCAGTGGACACTCCTGCTGTATCAGGGCTCCATCCTCGAAGTGTATCAGTAACCTGGGTTCCTCCCTCCCAACCAAATGGCATTATCACCAATTATACCCTCTATCTAAGCCCCAGCTCTGTCTCTTCTTCTGATTTCAAACCTAACTTCCTGTCCAGCACCGGAACGACCCTCAACTCCAGCTTAGGTCCTGACCAAAGCTTATTGCCCAGCACTGAGGGTGCATATCTAGACTTTGGTCATTACTTCAGACAAACATCCAATCTTACCAACCAAAGCTCAAGCCACATCTACATATTTAATGCCAACACAAGCAGTAATGGTAGCTCCAGCACAATCCAAGGCTCTAGTTCCAGCCTACATAACATGTTTTTTAGCTTGAGGCCTGGTGTTGCAGAAGACAACAAGCTGGAGTCCACACGTCTAAGCAACACAAGCCTGGGCCCCACTTCCGTCTCATCCCTCCCCCTTGCACCCAATACCACCAGTGTAAACCTTAGCCCTAGCCATTTACTGTCAAACCCAGAATACAGTGCAATTACCTCTTCTACTGAACATATCCCAAAACAAGACCCCTCTATTGGGCCTTTCTTGAGTGAAGCTTCAGCTTCCAGTTCATCCTCTCTAGCAGTGACCGTACCTGGGAACACAACAAGCTACACTTTTCCCAACCTGCTGCCTTACCAGCGCTACAGCCTCCAGGTACGATGCATTAGAATGCTGCTGTGATATAAAATGATATTGCATGATACACTGGAAAAGATATTTGAATATAAAACACCTGTGCATATATCCATACCATCATAATTAATCAAATGTCATAATACATTTCAAAATATCACTCTGCAGTTTATTATTCATGTTTCCACTTTAGTAATCATGGAAGTGTGGAAGTTAAATGTGCCATAAATAAATAGTAATAAGAAATAAGAGAAATAATAACAGGACGAACCATGTTATTTAAAGTGCTAATCTCAAAGATCTCAGTTTTGTTCTCTTTGGCGGCACCATTACTTTAACTATTCTTATGACTATAACTGTGTTTAACTGAAGAAAACTGCTGAAACACGTCACATTGTTTATTCTACAATATTATTCTCCAACACCTAGCTGGTGGCTTGCACCAGTGTGGGTTGTTCAGTATCTGGGATGTCTCAGAGCTTCCGTACCCTCCCAGCCCCACCTGAGGGGGTTCCTGCACCTCACCTGTACTCTGACACTCCCACATCTGTTCTTCTGTCCTGGGGTGCACCTGAGTGGAGCAATGGACCACTTGAGCGGTGAGAGATCAGAGACAATTTACACTCTCTGTTGCAGACCTATTTGTATATGAATTTCATTGTTTTTTGTGTGATGGGAATAGGTGGTTGATTGAGCGCAGAGTGGCTGGGACCAAACCAGTCTCCACAGTGGGCCATCTTCCACCAGCTCCTCCCCCTCTTTCTTTCCTGGACTCTTCATCAGCTCTCAGCCCCTGGACTATCTACCAGTATCGACTTGTGCTCCATAATCAGGCTGGAAACACCACAGGTAAGGCAGAGTAAAACTTAAAGACGTTAACCCACCTTGTTGTTTCCTAGATGGATTTATAACCACATATTATTTCATACTTTAAGGACCCTGGGTCAATATCACCACCAGACCTTCTCGACCAGCTGGTCTCAGTCCACCGAGGGTGAAAGTCTTGGGACCAGACTCTCTTCAGGTACGAGCTTGTTTTTTAACTGACTCTCACAGGTTCACTGAGAAGTTCTAGGACATGACATGAGAAGACAAGAGCACTGAGGCACACTATAATCCAAGTCATATTATTATGATTAAACAGTATCTCGTGTTGCATTCAACCAATAGAATCTCAGACTGAACTTTTATAATGTAAAAAGTTACTTTAAACTAATAATATACAGAGATACAATGGAAGTTTGTTGAGAGTCTCTTCAGTCACTCAGAGTAGAAAAGACAAAGCAATGTCACACTGATTCCTCTGTCTTTGCTTCACGGGATTTAATGAGAACGGAAAACATTCAACTCAAGGTCCCCTTCAGAAAATGGGAGGGGCTGTGACCCTGTCTGAAGCAGCTTCCTTCCTGTCGGCCATTTTGAAGGAGGGGCCAGAGTTAAATTCCACCACTGGCTAATCCCACATCAAGGCCTATCAATGAAAGACAGTGAAACAATATTGTATGCATGCACACACACAGTTAGGCACACACACACATGCACTCACAGCCCCGCACTAATGCTAACTGCAGAAAAATGCTAATGCCTGTCATCATTTCAGAACCGCCCCTGTCATCTCTGCTGCAGCACAGCTTTAGGGGTCACAGGTCCGAGAGGGAAACTGTTCCTTCCTGGTTGTTGCTAATTGGACAGACAGGCAGGCAGCTTCCTGGTTACCAATTGACCTTGACAACACCGAGAGGATTTTGAGTTTCTCCTTTCATTTTTTTACACATCATTTTCTGCTCATTGAGATATTCACTCTATCTCAGCCATTATCCCGTTAATGTTTGCTTTTCAATCAGCTTGTCTTGCATGCATTCTTTTTATTTAGTGGTACTCCTGGTGTTGACACAAGACATCAAGACACAGGAGAAATCTACTGAATGTGTACTTTTCTGATATTACGAAGCGTGTCTTTTCTTCTCATTGTCTGATGAAGCTGAAAGGACATTGTCAGTGAATAATACTGTGATGCAGTGAGTGATGAAGATCAACATATCTTTTGTTGTAAACAGGTTTTATATCAGGTACGACATAAGGATGACCAAAAAATCTGCAAGTTAACAAAATTAGATCACAGGTGTGAAACAGCATGTTTTTTTGCACACATCTGTTTAGCTATCGATAATGTGATAAGTTTCCCATTCTCAGTCAGGTTAGCTAAAGACCTGCTGAAAAATGTAGTGAATTAAACCATTCATTTGATTTTAGTCTGATCTCTGTCTGACCATTGGCAATTTTTACTTTGTAACCACAAATTAGAAAAATGACGTAAGTTTTGGGACTTGATCCAATTACCTGAGAGTTCTTTTGCAGCGCGGCTATTTAAATTTACCATGATATATTTGGGGGACTGCATGGTGGTGCAGTGGTTAGTGCTATTGCCTCCCAGCCAGAAGGTTCCTATTCGAATCCTGGTTTTGGACGAAGTGGGCCTTTCTGTGTGGAGTTCTCCCTCGGGGAACTCCAGCCTCCTCCAACAGTCCAAAGACATGTACTTTAGGTTCATTGGTGACACTTAATTGCCCGTAGGTGTGAATGTGAGCAACAAAATGTGTCTGTCTCTGTGTGTCAGCCCTGTGATTGACTGGCGATCATTCTAGGATGTACCACGCCTCTCGCCCAATGACAGTATAGATAAGATACGATACTTTAGAAGCAGTATAGATAATTGATGGATAATATGTTCAGGTATTTTTTTGTTCTTATTGTTGTATTGTGTGCTTTAGTTTGACTCTCTGTCAATGCCTTTGTTTATCTATGCTATTATAATCAGAAAAAAACTCAAAGACACACACACACCTATTCTCTCCTACAACTAACTTTATCATCTGTCTCTCTCTCTTACTCATACACACACACACACATACACACACACACACACACACACACACATACACACACACACACACACACACACACACACACACACACACACACACGCACACACACACACTGTACCGGCCTTAGCCCCGGTGCTCCGTGTCAGCTCGGGGTCTCTGCTGTCTTCACCATCTCCAGATTACATCAGGCTATTCAATCTGTAAATGACTTCCACCACAAAGCACACCCAACACGCACTTTGGGAAATGAGCTACCTAACTCAACATGACCCTGCCCATATGTGGTTGTGTGTGTGCCTCAGAGTGTGCGTGTGTGTGTGTCCTGTATCACCTCACGGTGTCACTTGTTAAATGAATATCAAGGTTGCATGAGAAATAATTATTCTTGACGTTCATTCATAATACTCTCATCAACAGTGACCACTTAATCACCTAAACTCATAAGTCTGAACGAGCTGTGGACTGATCAGTTATTGTACATGACAGTTTGTGTGTCGGCGCACACAGTTCATGAACGCATGTGTGTGTGTACGTATCAGTTGAATTAATGTGCAACATTTATATATGTGCTTGTACAAAACATTTATTGTATAGTTATGTGTAATTCAGACGTGTAGAGGTGTGTGTGCGTATGTTTGTTTGTAAGTGTGTTTGCGTGTGTGTGTGTGTATAACCATTTGTGTGTGTGCCAGTTACCTTCATCGTCACTCTGAAATGCTGACAGACTGAACTGTTTCCAAATCAGATGCAGCGCTCAACGACTGCAAGCTTTTGTTTTTGCATGCAGCAATTCCATTACCAGCCGTTTTCATTATTTTAGCATGGTGTTTGTGTGTGTGTGTGTGTGTGTGTGTGTGTGTGTGTGTGTGTGTGTGTGTGTGTGTGTGTGTGTGTGTGTGTGTGTGTGTGTGTGTGTGTGTGTGTGTGCGCGTGTGTGTGTGCGTGTGTGTGTGTGTGTGTCCTGTTTTAAATGTAATGAAAGGAATCTTCTGCCCAACTCAAAGTCAGGTTATCTCTCCCCGCAAGCAGGTTGAACCAACACACACTCACATACACACACACAGGCACCCTCCTTACACTGTACTTTCACATACACAGGTGACAATGTACGCACACACGGACATTGCCTACACGGTCGCCAAGGTAGCGCTGAACTAGCCATCTAGGACCCTGCATTCTCACTGTGATGCAGATATGTTTACGAGTACACAGTGCAAGCTCTGCTCGCGCACACACACACACACTACGCCATGACTTCCTGAAGTTAATCCATCTAAAAGCTTTCTGCTGACCTCAGCATGCAGAGAACATTTGGACCAACCAGCCAACCAATGAGAAGACTCTCATAAAAGCATGAAATGTACCAGGCGTATAGTTTCCTCTGTAACACTCTTTTTATCTTAACACTGTACTTTGATTAAACAACCAAGAACTCAATGCAACTCCCTTATGTTTCAGGTCACATGGTCTCCTCCTCTTATTCCCAATGGAGAGATCAATGGCTACGAGATCCGCCTCCCAGAACCCAGAATCTTCCATCAAAGTGCTGATTCATCTGAGCTCAATGTCACAATACCAGAGCTAATTCCCTACACAAACTACAGTGTTACTGTGTTGGCCTGTTCCAAGGGTGGTGGACATGTTGGAGGATGTACCGAAAGCCTACCCACTCAAGCAACTACATTACCAACAAGCCCTGATGGCCTGGAACCTCTTTCTGTGGTGGCAGTGAGCGAGTCTTTCCTGGCCATTTCCTGGCAACCACCAAGCCGGCCCAACGGACCTAATATCAGGTGATTCTATTCAGTGATGGTAGTCTATATTTCTCATCAACATTGCATTAGACTCGCTTGTGACCAGAAGCACCACTCGTACAAAAATCACATTAATTTAACGTGACAAAAGCTTAGGAACATACATTTGTACTGTAATGAAGACATGGCCATTTTTGGACATGTTACTGTGATCACATTATGTAGTGACTATCCAATGTTCAATGGAAGGTCTTGACGTGTATCCAATGACAGCTGTCCAGAATGATGATATCTTTGGGTGATGTTCCCTTTTATTGAACAATGATGAAACAGACAGAAAGTGATTACCAGTTTGATGAAATGAATGATGATAAATCCAATACTGTTACGTGCTTATAGTTAAGTCTTACGTTTACTTGCTTACCGTGTGTTCCTTCCACCTGTGCCCCACTAACTTCCAACTCCCCTGTGACCTATAAACACCTGACCTCATCATGTGACCTATTACCCCAACACAATAGACACCCTAGTGGTCAAAATAAATAATTCAACTAATATATACACCAAACTATTTACAACACAAGACAACAATAACACAAATGCTTATATGGCTCCTACACCTTATTTTCCTTAACACACTACTATATCTTTCCTCTAATTACATTTCATTTGCAGGCATCTTGCAAATTGTGTTTGCGTGTTGCACGTAATATTCGGACTGACTTATGTTTTGTCACATAAATTATAAATGTCTGTCGATAGATATCCTATTTTTTTTACTGACTAATTGGTAGATCTGCTAAAAGGAAAAGTAAAAAATAACAGAGGAATGCTGATGAGAAGTGTTTTTTAAAGCTCCTGTGGAGAATTTTCAGTTTGTATTGATTTTGGCGCCCCCTGTGGACAAAGAAGTACCTATTATCTCTTTGCTGTTCTTGTCCTGTACCAATGACTGTATATATAGATGGATAACGCGTCTCCATCTGCTCCCATTGTATGTAATTGATATCAAAATAGCCCCTGTGATAGGCGCTGCCATCTTGCGATGGTGATGTCATTTGGAGTCAGAGTCTGCGCAGTAGAGATCGGCGAGTGAAGCGGCTGTAGCCACTTCCGCTAACCCAAACACACACTTAACTTACCGAAAAAACAGCAACGATCCTGCACGCCGGCGTGTTTAACAGCAGAACAGCTTCTTGTGTTGGTCTGAGGTTAACGTTTACATATATGGAAACTTCAATGACTGTAGTGATTGTTTTAGTTACGTTTCCACTCGCGGATCGTCCTCCGATCTGCTCACCCGGAACTGATTGGCTGCGGGAGCCGAATTTGTCAACAGAGCTGTCAATCATCATTTTGACAGCATCAAATAACTAATTAAAAATAAACTTGTCAGAAAAATGAACACTTGGACGTGAATCACCATGAAAATAACTAGCTATTTTATACTTTGACCCATGTCCCACCTGTTAACATGGAGGAGGCGGGCTTTACGACCTATACTGCAGCCAGTCAGCAGGGGGTGCCCGAAATGTTTTGGCTTTACTGTTAGGGGGCTGTCATGTCGTCCATCTTTTTATACAGTCTATGTCCTGTACATGTGCAAATTGTATTTTCTGGTGAAAAATCTTCTCCTGCTTTCTTTTATGATTTATACATATCACTCATCGAGAATCTTTGCCAGGAAAAATGTAAACAAAGGCTGTTTTGCCCTTGCGCTGTCAATCTCCTCGTCTGACACCTACCCAGCGGCAGCAGTTAAAGGCATTGTAAATATCTAAAAATTTTGGCACTATTGGTCTTGCTTATTTTTGTAGGTCATATAGATGCATCAGTATTAATTTCAGTCTGTTTTATAACCACCAAAAAACTCCTCACGGGAGCTTTAAGTAGATTCTGATGGTTGTTAGTTTAACCCAGTGGAAGAAAAAGAAAGACTAAGAGAGTTTATAATTGTTTTGTACAAGCAAAAGCACGTCCAAAATCCAACACTAATTATGCAGAGCTAATATGTGTGGACCCCAATCTGTGTAACCATTATAGCTCAACATAATCTGAATCAGCCCTGTGTTTTAATTAATGAGGTAAAGCTCTGAGTTAGAAACCAGGCGGCATAGACTGAAACCTACAGCATGTTGTTATTTAGAGACGCCTTCTGGAGATGTTCAATTTGTAGCTGAGGAACTTGAGCAAACAGGCACATAGGAACACGTTAACAAGCTGCTAACATGAGTGTCCTGGTAGTGTTGTGCATATTTTAATCAGTGTTTTCTCAGTCCTAATGCACATCCTGGTCCGTTTTGTTCCGTCCTGTTCTTCTCTGTCGGAGATTAGGCCTAAAATAAAGGTCCATTTTCCTGGCAGGCGATTAAAATGCATGAGCCCGTCTCTCTGTTCTGCTCTGCTCAGCTCTGTGTGTTTGTCTAAGTGGGTTTGTTAAAAGGCGGCATTAAGCCCTTCTCTTCTGATTACAGCAGAAATTAGCATCACTGTGGGGAGAGGAAAACACAAACCCTGCAGAAAAAAACAACAGAGGGAGGGGCGAAGGGAGGGAGGGGTGAGATACAGTGAACGCAAAAGAGAATAGAGATGATGAAAAACAGCAGAAGAGGAGGAAATGAGCGATAAGGAGTTATTTGAAAATTGTGTGTATCTTAGTGTGTGTTTGTTTGTGTGTCAGTATGCATGTGATTGCAGGCATGGGTGTTCTCCCATGTGTGTCTGCGTGCTCATGCTGGTGCATTTGTGAACATGTGTTGTGCCTTAATGCATTCCTAAACATCCAACCAAGTGTGTGTTTTTTCTTTTATTCAAATTTCCCCTTCAGATACAAGTTGCTCAGACGTAAAACCCACCAGCCCCTGGCCATCGCCACGGTCCCCACGGTAACAGCCATGTCCCCTCCCCCCTCGGAAGATCTCCATCGCTGGCTCCATGTTTACTCCGGCACCAAATTGTTCTACCAAGATAAAGGCCTAAGCAGGTGAGATTACTGAAATGAGCTCTAGAGCAAACGCCGGCGCCGCGGCAAACCGTGTGTGCAGAGCCGATCGGCGAGCTGCCGCTGATGCCGATCTTTTAATACCGCTCAAAGATACATTAAGCAAATATCCCAAAGAATTAAATTGTTTTTCACACAGCGTCCCCTAATCTCAGTTTGGCACTTGGTGGAAGCACATTTTTTCCCCCCTCTCTGCTTGCTAAACGGCTCTGGGTGTACTCTTTTCAGTTTGTGTCTCCACTGTGTTTTATTCAAGTAGTAAACTGACAAACTTTTGAACATGTCAGCACTTTTCACTTTGCAGGATTTGTTTACAATGAAAGTTTTTCATGAGAACATATCTGTAAGTTTTAATTGAAGTCACCACATTAGCAGCCCTGACCTAACTTTAGAGTTAACAGATGGACAAAGATAGATGGACAGACATGAAATAATGATGCAACTTATTTAGCATATAAAGTCTAACTGTCATATTTTACTGAATTCCTTCAGGATTCTTTTTCAGGATCTTTAAGATATTTCCCAACAACATGTGTATATTTTTACTCACATGATAAGTAAATCATATTGTAGCCGGCTTTTTAAAACAAAAACTTCTCTCCACAGATTCACCCGTTACCAGTACCAGTTAGAGGTTTACAATGACGTGGGCCTCTCCTCAGGAGAGATTGTTACCGCAGTGACCATGGCAGGGGTTCCCCACCGCCCTCCATCTCTGTCTGCCCGCGCCATCAATCACACTGCTGTAGAGGTCGACTGGACACAACCCTGTAAGATTCCCCTCTCTCTTTAACACACCTCAACACACGCTGCCTTCCCATGCGAGGTCTGAAATCAAAGACTAAGAATTATGTTTCTTCCTGCTCCGTCACTCTTTTCCCACTCTCTCTTTGTGTCTTTCTCAGCTTTGCAGGACCTACAGGGAGAGGTGGAGTCCTACTTTCTGACAATAGAGTCTGCCCAGTCAAGCCAGATCTTGGCTTTGCCCCCTGAGATCCTCTTTACAGTGATAACTGACCTTTGGCCCAGCACCACATATCTGGTGTCATTACAGGTTTCCAATGGAGCACATAACACAACTAAGGCGATAGTGAACGTCACCACAGAGGATGGAGGTATGTGTCTGACTATTGGCCAACGGGTGACTCAATTAATAGTTCTAAAGTTGCCTTCTTACTTAAAAAAATATGTGTTGGGACGTTATTGTGCACATACAGTATGTTTATATGAGTGTGTCATGTACAGCAGGTAAATTCAATACATCTTAGAGAGGTGTCTGTGTTAGTGTGTTTCTCCTTTAAACACGGTGCTTAGCAGGAGATGTTAAACACATCATGTAGGGAGGCATGAAATCAATACAAAGTGTGTGTGTGAGGCAGATTTAAGGGGTTGTAAAATGCTCTTTGGCACTGACCACTGACACACAAAGTGCACACACAGCAACACACACATACAAGCCAGAGGACATGGCTGTCTCTATGTAGCTATTTTAGATTTAGTCTCAGTCTAAAGATGAAGATGTTTATTAGTTTTAGTCACATTTTAGTCATTTTTACCCTTTAGAGTTTTAGTCTAGTTTTAATCGACGGAGACTCAAAACATTTTAGTCAATAAAAAGTCATTACATTTTAGTCAAAATGTTTTCCGTCTTTAAACTAATTTGATGAGCCTAATACAGGATCTGCAGTAAGGCACAGTCCTTTCATTAATTATTTCCAGTTCTTCATGGGTAGTATAGATCCTCAGCTGAGGTTATATGTGTTTACGGAAACCTTTGGAATGTAACATTAAGATAAGATAAGATAAGATATTGATCCCCAGGGGGGACATTCGGGAGTTGCAGCAGTACAAAGAGAAAATTGCAAGTCAGTAAATACAGTATAAAAATAAGAAGTAATAATAATAGTATAAATTATTTAGTCACAATTTACGTTAAGCTAATTTAACACTGCTATACTACTCTACAATATAGTTACAATACTAACTTGATATTTTCCAAAAATGTCGATTGTATATTCTGTGTTTCTGTGTAAAAATGTCCATCATTAAATAAGTGAAATCTAATCTGTTCCTTGTATTGAGATGGAAAAAAAATCCACTAAAATGTGCAGTGACATCATTACGATGAATCCCTTCATGATGTTAATATTTCTCAATTAAACAACAGTGACCCTTTATCACAATGTGAAATCTGGAGTTTTAGAGGGTGTATTAAACAGAACATATGAAAAGTATTTCAGTTCTTGGATGTACCGGTATTGCCCTTTTCAGGCAGGGTCAGCCTTTACGTTCCTCAGCTATGAACTGTCCAGCTCTCCAACCGCCATCTCAACTTTTCTCTCCATTTCCCTCTCCAACTCTCCGCACCGCCTCTCAGCGTTTAAGGGTTATCTTTCAAATCACTCTTTGTAATCACATGTCAGAGGCCGCTCTCTGCGTCTGTTGTTTTCTTTCTGTCTCCTGTTCCCTTCTCAATCCGTCTGTCTGACCAGCTCTCTGTCCCTCTCCCCCCCTCACAGTTCTGTTTCAGTATAATCATATGTCAGAGGCCTCTCTCTTTCTCTCTAATCTGAGCCGTATAATAAAAAGTGCATTAAAAACATTAGAAAATCATTAGGTGCTAAAGGCAAAGCACGGCTCGTTTAACTGAGAGGGCTCTGGAGGTAATTTCATTATTTTACAGCCATAAGAGTGCGCGCACACACACACACACACGCACACCCACAGTAAGGCCAAATATATTTTAACTAATGCAGCTCAACCCTACCAACCATCCTAACATGGCCTGCAATCTATAGGGCAATGCTAACATCAGGACTAATTGGCAAGAAAAATGTGTGTGCGCGTCTGTGTGTGTGCGAGCGGAAGCGGCTCAGTGTGCAGTATTGCGTTGATAATGCCATCCTGCAGTAAATGAAATGTAGAGCAGTAGGTTGGGTTTAGGTAAGTGCATTGGCAGCAAATGAATTGGGTTAACTTCTCTTAGCTGAGTGCATTTTCACTTAGAAAAAGAGATGGAGTCTGTATGATGACCTCTCACACATCATATCTCATCTACTCTGCGTTTGGTTCTCACTTTTTTATCCACAACATGATCTCTATTTTCATTATAAGAAAATATTGTACAGTAAACTTAACAATAGTCTGTGTTCCCACATTTTGCTCACTGTCTCTAAAATTGCCTTCTCCTTTCAATATTTTACTTGCCCTCTATTTGTTATTTTGTCCCATGTTCTTCACCGTCTCTGTCATGCACTCCTTTTTCCTCTGTGTCTGCAACCATAGAAGTTTTAGATGATTATCCGCATTATTTGTAGATGTGTGGAAAGATAATTTCTTGTAGGAGTGCACTAAGGACATTTAAGGAACTATAACACCTCACAGAGAAGTAAAGGCAGTCTCAGAGAGAGATTCAATGTTTCCTCTAAGAGAGAAGAAGCGTGGGCGTAAGCTGATCACACAGAATCAATCTATTATTCTTAGTGAAATGCACTCAGCTAGGAGAAGTTAACACTGGTCATTTGCTGCCAATGCACTTATCTAAACCCAACCTGCCGCTCTGCATTTCATTTACTGCAGGATGGTTTTATCAACACAATCCTGCACACACAAGAACTCACAGTGGGCGTACACACCAACAAACACACAGTCTGCTACTCTATGTCACACACTCACAGTCTCCCTGTTGTGCTGCAAGCAAAAACTCAATCTTCTATGTTTGGAGATGACCAAGTCTTGTGTCTTTAAGCTGTGAAACATTTTGTTGTTCCGTCCTCAGAGCCAGACGGGATGTCGCCCCCGGAGGTGGTTCCCGTTAACAGCAGCACAGTCCGTGTGCTGTGGTCCCCTCCTCTACAGCCCAATGGAGCAGTTACAGGTTACTACATCTACGTTAATGACCGACTTCAGGGAAGTGTAGACAACAGCTCAGGCTCGTACCTGCTGGGGAGCCTGCTGCCTTTCACTGTTTACAACGTACAGGTACAAGCACTGACAAAACGAGCACCCAACCAATCACAGGCATGCAAACATGAGCATTATGTTTTTATCTCCTTTTTTGTTTGTGTATTTCAGGTGGAGGTGTGTACTGTGTATGCATGTGTGCGGAGTAATGTTACTCAGACGACTACTGTGGAGGACCTGCCTGCTAACCTGGAGACGCCACACGCACAAGTGATTAGTCCCAGGTAACAAAGAGATGTTCTGCAAATAAGCTTTAATTTTTCTGCCCTTTGTATTTTTATTAATGAAAATATTTAATCTCATATAAATTAATTATTTGCAGTCAGTAAATTTTAATAACATTTTTAAATCTCTGCTTCAAACATTTGACCTAAATTGCAGTGTTGCAAATCTTACAGTTGCAGACTCTGTGATGATTTGTGGTGTATTTTCTGTCCAGGAGACGATGTAAGTTGTAGCTCTGTGTGTTACTACACAGGTCGTTCCTCTGCCAAAGATGTCGGGGATAAAAAAAAAAAAAACGGAAAATCAATAGTGAGAAGTGTGTAAAGATACACACACCCTGACACTGTAACTCAACTTTGTCAGGCATTTACCATGCATGAATGCACGTGTGTCTGACAAAGTTTTCGTGTGTCTCGGTAGTGTGAAAGGAGTGTGAAGGAGCGCACACACAAATATCTCTCTCTCTCTTTTCTTGCCACGCTCTCCCTCTCTCTGTCAGGGTGGTGAGGTTGGACTGGTCTCGTCCGGGCAGACCCAGTGGGATCATGTTGGGCTATGAGGTCTTAAGACGAACCCTGAGGTCATGTAGCGTCGGGTCAACAGGGGTCACATCCTCTGCGGGGGGAGAGTTAGCAGGTGCAGGTGGTGTAAGGTTCAGATGTTCCTACCTGCAGTGTCCTGCCACTCATGGTGTGTGTGGGACATCCTGCTTCCATCCAGACACTCAGGTGAATATATTCTAGTGATTTTTATTTCCTGTGTATGAGGGCGGCTATGGCATAAACCAGGTGTCTGACTTATGAATGTTATACATTGTACGTGGACTTTAACAGTGAGGCTTAAAATACAACATTAAAAGGCCAAAACAATACATTGATCATTCGAGGGGCGGGACCTCTTGATTATTTGTCAGGTCAGGAGTATTACCTGAAACCAGATAAACATTCTTCATGCAGCATGTGATGCTCTTTTCACCTGCCAACAGGGGCCTCTTTTAACTAGAACATCAGTAATCATTAAAACCTTCACTGTTCAACAACAATGTGTAGAATAAGATGCATCCAGGGTTCTCTGCTTTTGCTGCTCATCTCTTTTGAGTGTAGAAAACACTGGTGCTGTGTACTCCCACAGGATATTAGTCAGCAGACCTCACTCAAACACACAAACAAAGAAAAGCACTGAAAGAGACACAGAGACAAATAAACACTGACACATTTCAACATGCACATCATTTCTGTGTGATGCACTCTTATCCTCTCTCTGATTAATTTCTCTAAACAGATTAACTTGTCATCTGCATTCACCCCTTCCTCATGTCATTGAATGCCAGCCAAGTTGGCACAGTGAAACCACCCGACATACATTTACCCCCACAGCACCCAAAGCTCAAATACACACAGAGACACTGAAGTATTGCAAGTGGACACGCTTAGATGGTGCTCAAAAAATGCTCCTGTACCACAAACTTGTTATGAAGGAAACATGCAGTACATTGAATGTAACATATTAAAGAGATGTATACACAGGCAGTTTAATGGTTAATGGTTAATATAATGTAATAAATGATACAGTTTAATGTTTAAACCGTGATGGTCCCATAAATGCACAAAGTCTGTAATTAAGTACACAGCATCTTGTCTCCTCGTGTTAGCTTTAAAAAACACACAGATGGTGCCGTTAAAAAGTGTCCCATTATTAAGTTGATTGGTTGGTTTGAATTAATCAAAATTAAGCCATTCCTGTGTCCAGGGCAGGAACTGGGATTTTCAAATTAGGGTGAGAGAGGGGTATGGGGTCAAATAAAGGGCAAAAAGATTGCAAAATAATGTTCACAAATATTTTAAATAAATATATATAAATATAAATACAGCCCCAGTTGTATTTCACTTTTGTGTGCATGTAAAAAAAAAAATTGCGTGCAGTATCTAAATTAGTGAATGCGTAAAAGAAATTTGTCCTCACACATTCATGGTTAGGAATTTGTAAATTAATTTTGCAGGTGTGGAAATATTTTGTGCTCACAAATAAGACTTGCAAATGTGTAAAAATATGTGCCACAACATTTTCAACTTTGATATTTCACACAGAGTTACAGACACACAAATTTCCTATGTGCATGTGTGAACCTGAAGTTACAAGCTATGAGTTACAAGCATGAATTTTGACCATTTCTTTACGCCTCAGCTAACCAGACAATGGGATTGCCTCCATGACATGAATCAAAGGAAGCTAAACTGTCCAGTCAGGGCGCAACAGATTCTACCATGTGTATGTTCTGCAAATCCAGCAAGGGCGGTCGGTGTAAAAGCTAAGAGCAAGAGCAAAGTGTTGCTTCGGTTAGCTACCGAGCTAAGTTAGGCGTGCAGTTAGTGGTATTATTCACTGACTCTGCCCGGTGTCAGGTCTCTGAGCACAGAGTTACGTTAGTGTTCACTCCTGAAAGTAGCGCAGGAGCTCAGACCGCAACTGAAATACAACTGCAGGCTGTGAAATGTTTTGTGAACATAATTTTGCAAGCTCAAAATCTTAATGGCCTTTATTTGACTTCATTAAAAGGGACCCAATTATAATCTGCTTACCCTGTTTCCAATTTAATCTCTGTGAGTTGTGAAGTCATGTCATCATGGAATGTATAAAGATAAGTCCGTGTATTAGTATTACTGTATTGATGTGAAAACAATCATTTGCTGCAAAAAGGGGCATTTCCCTCGATGGTCGAATGTCCATTTCAGTGTGTGTTTGTGTGGATTTTATATTTAAGACTTTCTCATACATTTGTACATTTGTATGTCAAACAGGTCTGCTGCAGTGATCTATTGTACACTAAGAAACCACATTATCACTGCTGTGAGGGCCGTTACCTGAGTTTCAGTAATTCCTCCAATCCAGTGTGTTGTGATGGCAAACTGGTCCCAGCTCTCCCTGACCATCGGTGCTGTGGAGGATACTACGTCCATGTGGAAACCAGTGAGTGTCAAACACTTACATGGGATTAGCTCTTTTCTGCTTGACTTCTCTTCTCCATGTTGTTCCTTCATCTGTCCTTGTCTTCGTAGATGAAAACTGCTGTCCTGACCGCTCGCGGGGCCGGGTCTCAGTGGGGCCTGGTGACAGCTGCTGTGGGGGGGTTCCTTACTCCATGAGGGGCGGCCAGCTCTGCTGTAGTGGGAGCCTACATGATGGCTACAAGGTCCGGTGCTGTGGAGGCCGGATTGTGGATGACAGACTGGTGTGCTGCGGTGATGCTGAGAGGGGGGAAGTGCATACATATGTGCCAGGTGAGTGAAGGAAACATACAGAAACAGACATAAACTGCTGTTACATCATTTATATATTAAGATTAAAGAGGAAAACAGGCTGATTGTCGTTCAATTAAGTGTTTTGATGGACAAAATAAGCACATGGGATGTTCTGGACTGTCTCGAGGAAACCCTTTATTGTAAAATCCACTCAACAAAAAAGCCCTTATCTCAGAAAAGGACCAACTTTGTTAGACAAAGGACAAAGTTTGTTCCAGGTGATGTTTAAAACCTAGAGTGAGGTAAAAGATCTAAAGTGATACAAAAGAGTGAATCAAAGATGGTTGAAGTAGACACATGGTGCAGGAACGTGGGGTCGTTTCCCTCTCTTCCTATCCCGCAGTGTCCCAAAGCACCCGGATACCATGGCACAGATGGGACCGCGCGTGTGTGTGTGTGTGTGTGTGGATGTGGATGTATGTGTGTGTCATTAGACATCTTTGTCATGGCAGATGATGATGAAACACACTCGGGATGGCACCGTTGAGGGCACTGCCAAGCACACAGCAGGACAAATACACACTCGTTCTCTCGACTACACACAAACACATACACAAACTTTCACACGTATAGACATAATACATAGACACAGACACACACACACTGAGTCAACAGGGTGCCCTCGGCAGGGTTTGCTTAGTGTTGAGTGCCAGAGACAGACACGTGGACTCTATTCATCACACATAAACAATGGCCCCATATGGACAGGCCTATAGTACTTCATTAGCCTATCTGCAAACACACACACACACACACACTGACACACACACAAGATCCCTACCCTCAAAAAAATACCTGAATGACGACCAAAAAGTTCATAGAAAGCAATTCAGCAGAAAATTGTTTGTAATTTTATAGCTGTCATAGTTTGTTGCTCTTCCTAACTTTATCACAAAAACAATTTTCTTGCTTTCTTTTTGTTGCTTTTTTTACATCAAACAATCATTCAGACTCTTGTTTTATTCTTAAACACTGATCCCAAGTGCCGGGTAATTCTTTTTCATTTTGTTAAACATGTAATTTGAGAGTATTTTACTCTGTCACATAATCATCTGTTTCCTTTTATTCACCTCCTCTAAATCCTCTTCTGTCCTCCAACTGAGACGGCTATATGGTGGTCATCCTTCATTTGAGGTGGCCTCCCAAGGAGTGCATATGCTCCACACTTCCTCTTCCTCTCCTTCTCCTTCTTGTATATATCCCTCATCCTTTCCACTCCTTTATCATCTCCTTTGTTACTTCTCCTTAACTTATTTCCCCCACCTCCTTTGTTTCTTCTTTTGGCCTCCTGCTCCTCGTCTCACCACCTTTTCTTCCTCCTCATCGTACCGCTTTCCCCCTCCCATTCTTTATGTGGCCCCTTCCCTTCCACTCATCAGTCATTAGCGTTAGCTTCCCCATTGAGAACATATGGTATGATGGATCGTAGGGCTAGCGGCGCTAGCAAGGCTAAGGGCCATTTGCCGGGTGCACTGCGCTGTCGGGGTGCCCTGAGGCCGGCTATGCAACCTCGACCCCACACGTCTGTTTCAAGACTCTGAGGCTCACACACACACAACATGCACACAGCAACACCTATTATAGGATACGCTACTTAACCTTGGCACCACTCACTCTCATTGTGCCTTTCATTATGTCTACAGTTTTATTTTTTTTAATGATGAGGGGAAGACAGATGTATGAAAAAGAGAAAAGGAAAAGAAAACAATAAATTACATGCACTTATTCTGAAAATAGAAATATATATATATACCTTTAAATGAGTTATACATATATATATATATATATATATATATATATAATATAACAATAACAGGAAAAAAGAAATACAGAGGAAATAAAGTTATTAGGAACAATAGAATACTTTTAAATAGGATGTACATTATAAGAAAGAACGCACAATGAAACCAAATTAATGAAGAATAAAAGATTGAAAAAAAGAATTTAAAAATTGTTAAAGAAGCATCAGATAAAAAACGTTGTGGGGAAAAAAAGAGAAAAGCGGGCAAAGTAAGTGAGAGAGAAAAAAGCAGGAGGAAACAGAGGAGCGGTGAAGAGCTAGATGGAGCAGATTAAAGGAGGAGTGAAGGGTATCCCATTGTGCCCAGCTGATAGACTAGGTTAGGCTGATGTGATTATGGGGTCCCTGAAGTGCGATCTATCACACATTACCGTCCACACTGTCAACAACCATACACACACACTGCAGGGGAACAGCAATGCCAGGAGACAGCCGTCTGGCAACCGACACACGTACCGCCTTGTGTGCACATGTGTGCATGTACATACACACACACACCTAACCCACAATCGCAACAACAATGAAGCACAGCCACACACTTTTCTAATAGTATGCAACACACAGTCACATGAGCACTCACATACACACGTGTGCGCTGGAGGCCGGAGAATATAACCAGGAAACCAGTTTAACTCAGCTGAAATAGAATCAGGGTCAGAAGCGTCACCTGCGTCATGCCGTCTCAAAGTAACAAACACACACCTGAGCCGCTGGACGGTGGTCACTGTTCTTGTCAAAGGGTTTTTTTTGGTTCAACTTTATTGAAGATAAGACAGGATAGGATAGAACTTTCTTAATCCCGAAGGAAACTACAGCGCTAGATTGCTCCAAAAATACAGGCCAAATTAGAGGAATGCAAAAAAACAACTGAAATATAAGTGAAAATATAAAGTGTATGGGTTAATGCAAAAGAGAGGGTGCCTGTTAGAAAAACATTATTACAATAGTTATTTACAGAATTTGGCAGGAAGTAATGGTGGCATAAGACGATGAGGAGCAACTCGCAGGCTGCCGCCCGGGACGGCACCAGAGGTCAAAAGGGTCTGTAATCAGAGTAAAAACCCCTCACTCTGCTTCTCCAGGTTTCTCTCATTCTTTACCCCACTTATAGAGCCTGTGTTCTCCTTTATAGCACACAGCCATCTGTCTAAGGAACATCTGAATCTTTAACTTTTGTTCAGTAGAAGAGATGCACATTTATAAATGCACGCCATAGTTTCAGCCAATAAGGGCTTTGTAATCAAATATCAGCATTGACCACAAGTTAACATTATTGCAGATATGACAGGCCTTAAGATGACGCCTAGGCAACACGAGCCGTTGACTATTCAAATGACCTAATGTTGTTCACTATACACTCTGATTACAGTCGTTGACACCTTTATAACTTAAAAACACAAATGGCATATTTTCCATATAACCTACGTTTAAGTATTATTGTTGTTTTTCCACGTTTTTCCACATTTGGAAAAGTGCGTGTGCATCACAATAACAGTATGATGGTATTAATATGTTAAATCCACTACAGGTGAAATTCTATTCTTTTTGCAATAACATGGAAAAATATGTTCATCTGTTGGTATCAATCGGCGATGGACACAAATCAGCTTTCAAATATCAGCATAATGAAAAGCACCAGACAGACACGGCTCATGACTCTGTAGTGGACCTCAATGTAAACCGACAGACATTGTAGACGTTGACTATTATCTTCTAATGTACAAGGCCAACTTTATGAATTGAGTTTCCTGCCTTCATGTCACACTAACTTACATGTTTAAA
The DNA here is from genome assembly GCF_022749685.1 of Semicossyphus pulcher. Lineage (NCBI taxonomy): Eukaryota > Metazoa > Chordata > Actinopteri > Labriformes > Labridae > Semicossyphus > Semicossyphus pulcher. The sequence goes on from NW_027211603.1 coordinate 23,214,417, forward strand.
TGACGGGCCTTGCTTATACTCTGGCCATTTTTAGTCCAGGTATTATTGCGATGATCCATAATCTTTCCTCAGCATCCCCCTGTTGTTTTACAGTAACACAAAGTCTCCATGCTAAATCTCTCCCTTCCCAAATCTGCCACTTTGTTTGAACAGCTTTCATTTCACTTTCAAGTAGATTAAATTCTGTTTGTTTTTGGAGCAGAGAGCCTCCGTTTCCCTGCAGCATTTCCTCCTGTGTTGCAGCTTCAAGACCAACTTTTAAGCTCTTCATTTGCTCCTCTTTTCTTCTCTCTCTGAGTTTGTATGTAAGATGTTTAGCTAAGACTTAGGTGAGATTAGATGGTGTTTAAAGGAACGCGTGTGCTGTCTTTGGCCTCCCGTTGCTCCCTGACTCCCCCTAAGTCCCCTGCCTCTCTGTGCGCGCTCCACTAATCATTTCCCCTTCACACTCTTCTTTACAGTTTTTTAACTTGTTCATCTGCCCTTCAACCCCACCCTCCCCATCTTTCACTGTGGGTGCGACCATAAATGCCCTCCCCACCTCACTTTTTTCCGAAAGTAAGTGAATCTTAAAAATGTATGCAATTCTTTAACTCCTTCCCTCCCTCCCTCCCTCTGTCCCAGCCCAGCAGGCCCCATCCAAACGTTCAAGGACAAATCTGAATATCCCTTTTCACCGTTTAAGTGTTAAAAGCCTGGCGGTGCCGGGGTGTTATCTTAACGCGCCTTGCCGTGCCATCATCAGAGCGCGTGATGAAAATGGCTGTGATGATGCTAAAAGAAAAAAAGAGGAGGGGGAGAAAAAGTAATAATCAAATATGTTTTTCAAGGGCACAGTGACCATTTGCTGGAGGGAAATTATCCCAGTAGTTAAGCTAGCTCACTCCGAGCCTGGCGGAGTTGTGAGAGTGGATGCGTGTGTGTGTGTGTAAGGGTGTGTGAGTGTGCACGGTTTATTACTGCAACTTGGTGCATGTATGCTTCACTTTCTGTGTGTGGATCTTTCTGAATGTGTTTTTACTTTGTTTTGTTTCTCAATGCACATCCGTCACTCGTCCTTTCATTGTTTCTTCCAAAGGCTTCTCATCAGATCGTGTGTGTGTGTGTGTGAGTGTGTTTGTATTTGTGTGTTTATCATTGCCAAAAGCCCTTCATCAATGATGGGTAGCAAATGGCCAACAGTAGTGCATTCCAAACAGCAGCGTCTGGCTGCTTTAGAAGATGGAGTGCTCTCTGAACACAGGAAGACATTTCTCTCTCTGTTAATGTATTTATGATGATGCCTTTTCTATTAGGTTTACTTTAATGACTGGCAAGAACAAAACAGAGGCTGTCAGCAGCAAAGCGATGAGGACAGTCTGCTGCGTGTGTGCGTGTGTGGCAACTCATTAAATTAGCTTTTATTTCACTATTGATGTTGTTACTGTTGCAAATTGTGCGTTTATTAGAAGTTAACATTAGTAGATATAACAGGGAATATTTCAGTTGTGGTACACGCCTCTGCATAAATGTGTGTGCACAGTTATTACTACCTTTTGTTCCAATTAAAGGAGCAGTTCACCCCTGGTAAAAGCCACTGTCAGTCAAAGCTGGTGTTCTCTGTAATCGATTGAAATTGGCGCCATAGCTGTGGAGAAAGTTGTACAAACAGCTCGTGGTTTCGCCCATTCTACATTCCTACAACACCCAGCGTGCATTGCGCCCCTCCCTCTGGAAGGAACGGCTCAGAGCAGTACAGAATCTGAAATATGACGAGAATATACCGGTGGATCGTCTAAAGAATCTTCAGGTCTGCAGTCTACATTTCAAACCTGACGATTTTGAACAAGACATGACGTCGGAGGTGGGCGTCCTGGATTGAGGAAGTGTAGTTTAGCGAGGTTTTCCAGGGTCCATTGGAGAAGCGGATAGCGTCCTCCAAAGGCACAGAGCAAAATAGCATTTTTTTCCCCAATAATGGCATTACCTCCTCATAATAGCATGATAGGGCTGAGGTTGAAAATCGGCAGACTGACCCTTTGAACTGTTATTACTACACCAGTGGTTTTAGCTGCCCTCTTAATTCAACTAATATGCCTCTGCCAAGTTGCATGACAGTTGCCCATTGTTGTTTCGGATCGATGCACATCCTTTTGTGTTGTTCAGACAGTTTGATTAACTGGTGAAGATGCATTACCAGTACTTACTATTGACTTCAAACGATCTCAGTTTGCTCTAGTACACTTAAAAAAAAAAAAAACCAACCAAACAGACACTGAAAGTAATCAAAGTTGTGCAAACTAGAATTAGTATAGGCAGAAAATGTAAGGATTGGATAGTTTAAAGCGCCTGTGAGTTGAATGCAACTGTTTAAAAAGCTGGTAGTGCTGGGACACTGGTTTAGCTCAGCCGTGTGAGTGCGTGCCCCATGTACAGAGGCTTAGTCCTCTAAGCAGCGGCCCCTGGTTCGACCCTCGTCATCCCCACTCTCTTGTCCCATACTTCCGACTCTACACACTGTTCTATCTAAAAAAGGCAACAGCCAAACAAACAAAAAGTATTCATTTAATAATTTAATGACTAATAATGGATAAATGGTTTGTGTGTTTTAAAGTCTGTATTGACAAACACCGCTAACATCATCATTTCAACTGTTTTTGCTAATGGTGTAAATCAGTCAACATCTTAAAACATCTAAACATCAGTTTTTGTACTCACTGGATTTGATGCATCGAAAGCAGAAAACAAAGTTTTTTTTATTTTATGAAGCAAATGTTCCTCATCTCATCTCAAACCTTTTAACTGTTGAAGCTGTTGTATTCGTTTTTAATTTCTTCCTCACTCTCTGTTTCTTCTTCTGAGTCCCTCACTCTCATGTCTCTTTCCACAGACTCTTTAAACACACACGTGAACAGCTGCTTAGTGTCTCAGTTTTTAGTGAATCCCTGTAGGGTGGTGAAAATATAGCTGCCACCAAAGCATTTACCTAAGCTCAGCACACACACACACACACACACACACACACACACACACTTAAACGAACACTCAAGACACACACTAAGATGCACTCTCAAACACATACACACAATGTCACACACACATGCCCAGCTGGTAATGTTGTTGAGATATAAAAAAGCCGTCAGAAAGACAGGAGGACAACCGGTCAGCTGGGAAAAGAGAAGGTGTGTATGTGTGTGTCTTTGATTATGTGTGTGCTCGCTGCCGCAACATTCACATGTGTGTGTGTGTCCACGGGGGAACACTGTGCACTGTGTGAGAAAGTCAATCCACTGTGATTTCATCTCTCGACATGACATATAGTCTGGCCCCTCTGGAGCACAAAGTGCGGGCGTGCACGCACACGCACACATGCACACACCCTTGTGCAGTGAGTGAGTGCGCGAGAGCCCAACCAATACTGGATTTTTGTGGTCGTTACCATTTACTGAGTCGACGAGAGCTGATGTTGTTTGTAAATATTGCAAAAAGCAAATATGTTTATTCAAGATATTTAGCAGAACTTTAATGGAGATTTAATTTGTATAGTATAACAACTATCAACAAAAACTTCATTGCAACAAAATGATTAGAAAAACTTGAGTCCATAAAACATCCAAACAAACTCAACGAGAAAAGAAATATGATCATGAGAAATATCTTTTATTTTTAAACCATCTCCAGCCATCATTTACGATTGAACACATTTGAGTTTGACAGATTAAACCCAAAAGGAAAAATACTCCAGCTTCCTCCCACAGTCCGAAGAAAGACTCGTTAGGTTCATTGGTGACTCTAAAATTGGCCGTAGGTGTGAGTGTGAGGGTGAACGGTGGTACGTCTCTACGTGTCAGCCCTGTGATTCGATCAGTCCAGGTGTAACCCTGCCTCTTGACTAATGACAACTGGAATTGACTCCTGCCCCCCGTGACCCTGAACAGGATAAGCGGTATACGTAATGGATGGATGGATGTACATATGTTTGTGATAACCTAAACCGTTCAGATCATAGTTTGTTAGAGAGTTCATCATCATGTGATTACTCCTTTCTGATGTCCTGATGTTCGGCTGATGCTTAGATGTGTACCTCACCTCTGTATCTATGAAAGCTGCTCCAGTGTGAGTGTGTATGTGCTGGTATGCAAGCACACAAACTGTGTGTGTGCACTTGCTCTGCACTTTGTGCCAAACCCATGTAATATATTCAGGTATTTAAAAGTGTTTGGTTTGTTTAAAGTTGTGGAGGGGGTTGGTCTCCTAGAGAGCTCGGATAACCCTAATCCACAACACACATTTTTATCAGTAGTTCATTGGCAGGGCTAAATATTGACTTATCATTAAGTGGAATGACTGAAACCCTAATAATAATTCACGTTGTCTAAGCACCTTGTGTTGACGCAGCGCTCCCGACGCTATTAACGAATGTATGCAAATCCAACGTAAATCTGAAGATTAGGGCTGAAGCATTCTGCGATGCAAGAGAGAAAACAAGAGGTGTGTGATAAAACGGTGTCAACACATACACGCACGTGCGTGCGCATGCACAAGCACACACAGCTTATAGAGAAGAAGAGAATATAAGAGGTGTGTGTTTCAAAAAGTTAACACAAATGTACAAGCATGTCACACACACGCCAATACACAGATAACGCTTACAAGCCAGGGATTGGATTCCTGCTGAATGGGTGATAATACAACAGTGAAGTGTAGCTGCAGAACAGTAAACAAAATGAGGTAGGCCTATCAAGTGAGTGGATGCAGAGAGAGAGAGAGATGGAGCAATGATGGAGGAAAAGGAGGTAGAAATAAGGGAAGCGATGAAGATGATGAGGAAAAAGAGGACAAAAGAGGGATAATTTGTGGTCAAGAGAAACGTTGTGAGGATAAAGAGAAAAGTAGAAAGTAAAAAAAGGGGAACATGGACGAACTAAAGATGGATAGAGGAGATGTAGTCAGTTTGACAGTTGGGGAAATATACAAAGGTATGAATAGAAGTTAGCTTTAAAAAGTAATGATGAGAGAAAGAACAGATGGAGGAGGGAAAGAGACAGAAGAAAACTCCTCAAGTCCATGTCGCAAATGATAACACTGGTAGTCTTACATCAGAAAAAGCATGAGGGATTTAAAGATACACACTGTGTTTGTACAGAGCCAGTATACAAGGAAAGATAGAGGGACTACTTGAGAGTAAACAGAGGGAAAGCGGATCAGTTAACATTGTAGAGGGCCTGGTGTTGGGATGGAAGAGAGGAGGAGGTGAGGATGCGGAGAGGACGAGGGATGAGTGAAGAGAAGCTATTTTGGAAAAGTGTTGAGCTGTTTATTTGCGCGTCATTGAAGCTGAAGTAAGGCGCTGGGGGAATTGGCCACCAAGCCCCCGCTCTGCAACAGCTGCCGCTGCTAAGTGAGTTACTGGCCGTCAGACTGCCTTTATGTCACACAATCACACACACATGCACATGCATTTTTCTGTCACATGTTGCCCGTGATGGATGCAGTGAGGATATAATGCACTGCAACAGCGCAGGAGAAAAGATGTGCCGTTCACTGTTTTCGGCCTTTAAGTGAAATGATTGCTGAAATTAACAGCATTTCATGCACGCAAAGAGTGAACGCTGATTAGGCTGTTAAACAATAAGTTATTTATCACTCCACAACTAGCTGCAGCCCCATTACAGGGCGAGGCCGTGATACAAAGCAATGACTTAGTGTTTAATGTCTGCTGTCAAATAAAATGGGCAACACAGCTGGGGGTAGATAGTGCCGCAGATCAGCATGTCATCAACTGTTAGCATACATTTTCTAAATACCTCATGAAAGTGAGATTATTTAACTCTAAACTAAATAATCACAAGAGACGGAGGGGTGCTGACAATATTTCAGTCTGATTCCAAATGAGAAGCTTTTACTATTTGACTCTCATTAAAATACAATTTGTCCTTTTTCCAACAGCCTAAGTAAGATATTTTAGCCGAGCCGTGCCGTGCCATGCCGTGCTCATTTGTATTTTCAGTGCATCTTCACAGCAGGAGGTTACTATGCTGACTCAGTATTATAGCAGGACAATATTATAGCCCTAATCCATTGCAAGACCAAAGCTTGTCATTCCCCGGCCTCAACTACACTAAGACGTCAGAGTAACCACACTGAACTTGTGTTTTTAGGAGAGAAGGCACCAGATTTACTAACCATCTAACTTTCAATAGCTGGGTTTACATGGATCCTAATATTCCGGTTTAAAAGCCCAAACAGAATACAAATGCTCCATAAAAACACCTCAATCAGAATAAAAAGGCCCAAACCGATTGGAATTTCAATCGGTTGCAGACGGGTGGTTAAACCTTTTCATAAACTCATCAAATGGAAAATTGTACTTCTTGAACTTCTTGTACGTCCGAGTTAAATTTGGACCTTCTTACGCCACTATTTAAAAAGCTTTTAAGTGCAGCTGTGCAGTTACACACACACGTCGAACCAAATGCATAATGCGCACATGTCACACAGTTGTTCCGAGTAAATGCGCTGGCGCATGTAAACACCAGATCGTAATGGATCACACCCCATGTAAACAGTTGACCCGAAATCTTCTGAATTATTTCAGTGACAAAAAAGTGGTTTTGTATCTCCTGCATGAGAGCTACTGCTCGTTTTACCCTCCTCTCCACCACCTTACTTTAATCCAACACGCACATGTCTGGTTTTTTTTCCTCCTACATTAGAGTGTCACATTTGTATGATATTGCTAAACCAAGTAGAATCAAGTTTGTTAAGGAGAATAGAACAAAAATATAGATATAAAGCACCTCGGTAGCTCCGGGGTTACAATGAATCTCAACGCCTAAGATCAGGAGTCTAGCCTTTGTGTCCTCACTGCTATCTGTCATATTTCCCTTATCACCTTCCTATACAGGTGTAAAATAGTCTACCTTTCTCTGCATCCGTTGTTGTCATCTGGGTCTATGTTTTACTTTTATTAAGACATCTAATGTTTGCATTCCACATTTACAAGTAGCTTTTCTTTAAAAATACTCTGATTAAAAGTATTTGTAAAGAGAACGGTTATAAATATAACCAATGTCATTCAGCTAGGGCAACATTCTTTATCAGAGTTATATACAGTTTTAATTTGTCAGTCAGTCTCGGGTTATTTGAATTTAAAACATGAAGCGCTGGAGAATGCGAGGAAACATGCTTTAAATTTGATATTCAGCTGCAAAACATTTACAGGGAAATGGAGTGATAGCATGTATTTTAAATGTCACCTTGCTGCTGAAGGTGAAGTGGTGGCAGAGAGACATCACCTATCACTGTCAGAGATGGCAGCTCTCAGGAAAACACACTTCCTCTCCCCCTGCACTCTTTAGACGCCGTCGCCTGAATATTACTGCTGCGTGAAGAGATGAATACGGGAGAGGAAAAGAGGCACGCAGGGGAGGAGAAGAGGGAGGGAAAAGGAGAGGAGGATGTATATAGGAGTTGATAAGAGAAGATGCACACTAATATTCAGAGCGGCCAAAATACTGTTTCCGCGCAGATATAAAAGTCAGGATTGAAGAGAGGAGGTAAAGGAACTTTTGTAAGTGTAAAGGAAAGATGAGCATGAAAGAGAGGAGGTGAAGGGAGGTTATTGAAGAATGAAGGGGGGAAAAGATTTCAAGGTGTAAGAGACGGAAAGAGGCAGAACAATAGGAAGAGGAGTAGAAGAGAATGCCCTGCCTACTGTGAGTATGTAGATTGAAAGGAGGACAAGAAGAGCTGATGAGGAGGATATTTGCGATTCACAATCTTCCCCTAACAACTGTTCAAAATGCGATGATGAATACAGCTTTATATACGAACATTATTCTATGAGCATTTTCTAAATAGTTTTCTAAGTAGTTTGCAATTTCCAGAGATAAAAACGTATTAATACAAGACTTGTATTAATCTATTAGACCATAATATGATGCATTTCTTCTCATCTTTAGGTTTCGTCTGCTGTGGTCCGGAGTATATAAACTCTTCAACCTCTCTTTGCTGTGCGGGCAACGGTGGATATCCCACAATGCATCCTGCTGGCAATGACACAGTGACGTTGCAGTGCTGTGGGTCAAAGGTCATACGACAGGAAGAGGGATGCTGCAATGGGATTGGCTATGATCCCCAACGGCACGTGTGTGCTGACCGACCCACACCTGGCCTGTCAATACAGGTGTGTTTGAATGTGATATGATATGTGATCGTCTGTATGTGTGACACCATAATGAGTTTCTTCTAAAAGATGATGTAATCCTCTCTGATGTTTATAACATGCTGTGGTGGCTAAGACATTTACTACAGATAAAGAAACCTGAAGCAATCCAGCATCTGGTTTTAAACTGTTAATTTATTTCTATAACTCTCTTACACTACATACATTGATGTATGGCAGAGGCTGCTACGGAAAGTGCCCAACTGTCAATCAGTCATCACAGTCAAGCACCGTTGGCTATGCCACCGGGAGCAATTTGGACCCAAGGACACTTCAACATGTAGACTGAGAAAGCTGGGGATCGAACCACCAACCTTTCGATTGAAAGACGACCGACTCTACCACTGAGCCACAACCGCCCCACTGGAGGCAGCTGTGTAGGGCTCCACTGGTTCTATAGTGCTGTCCCATGCTCCCTGCAGTCTAAATGTCCAATATAAGTGGTTAAAGATCTGCCATTTGTCTCTTCTTCAGCAGCCCTGTTCATTTCCAACATTGATAGCATTGTTTTGCTCTCTTGTTTTGTGTTTTACAAGCACAATTGAATATGCTTTTTATTCTTTTTTTATTACTGTGTAAAAATGTGACAAGAGTACAAGTGCCAAACAATACAAAACATACAAAACATGGACTTGGAGGATGAGAGAGTGGGTTACAGAGTTTTTAGAAATAAAGCAAAGATACAAAAACATAAAAAACACAAGGAAAGAGAGAAAATAGAAAAACAGGAAGGACAGAAATGGGAAGAAAAAAGCAACAATTGAATACACATTTATGATTTGTCTTATTAACTATACTACTGTTAGTTCGTATTACTGGAAGGAGACTCGTAGAATTCCTTCTCCTTATTTACAGACTTAGGACAAGAAATTACCTTGATTAAGAAGAACATTTGCCACACAGACAAACCAAGTCCATAACGATTGAAATGCAACTATACGTATTAAATTCATGTCAGTAGTCGATGAATACAGACGTTTAGTTCAGTGTTTTTTGTGTCTCGGAAAGGCACGCTGGTACATACATGACCAGTGGCTCTCTCTCTCTCTCTCTATCTATCTCCATCTCTCACACTCACTCTCGTTGTCACTTCAGGAGTTGGGGACTGGGCCATCTTCCATTCATCAACCGGGGTCATGTGATGTTTGTGTGTTCCTAAGTCAGCATGAGACAGGCACACATATACACATACACACACAGGAACACACTCACACAGGGACAAAGGGTAGTATTTCTCATTAGCTCTAATGATGCCATTAAGGACCATGCATACCACACACAGAAAGGTACGCAGCTACATTCTGCAGGTATGAGGGTCAATTCAGAATGGACAGGGTTTACAGGGTGCTTACAACATATTCAATAAAAATAAACTTCTATAAGATTCATGGAGACAAATCACCTTCAGAAAAAAAGATATGGAACCTCATAGTTTCCCTTTTCTCCCTTTTGTCTCCTTACTGCTCCTTTCTCCGTGCAGCACCAGTGTTTGCAGGGCGCCGTGTGTCCTGTAACTGCAGCCTCTACAGCTTACTGTGGCTCCTGTGACCTCGATCCATCTATGACCGCCTGCACGTGGGTCCTGTTGGCACACACACACCCTGACACACCCGCCTCCACAACATACTCACCTTCATTCAACACCACACATGAAACTCTCTCTGTGGGCCTGTTGACGTATACAAACAGAAGTGAAGACTTGCACAAAATGGCAGAGGCATACACGCACACCGAGAAACAGCTGTTTGAAAGGAACCTGTGTCCGTCACATGAGGAGGTCGTTTACAGCGGAGATGCCAACAGATTTACCTATACAGGTAAGTTTGAGTGTTTGTTTGTGTGTTGAATGGAAAAAACAGCTTTAGTTTCAATTAATTACTAAACTATTAGAGTTACATAGTAATTAGCATCGTTTATGTTAAAGGATTTTCATGTTCTAGTACTGAGTGCCTTTAGTGATGATCCTGCTTTACTAACCATTAGGGGACAGTGTCTTTGTTTTGCCAACTCTGTGAAACAAGTCGAGTTGTCTGTTAAACATTTTCTTTATTCCTTTATGACTCCTGCTACTTTTTAAGTATGACCAATTGCTGACGTATTTCCGAGTGAAACAGGACATGCAGGTGGGACATATCATTAGAGGGATTTGATTTGATCGTTGAGAAGTGGGTGTGGACAGACGTTCTCCACAGCGCAGTAGCTAGCTAACTGACCGAGCGTTCTTGGGGCTCTGTGGCTAAATGCTGCAGATTGATTGGTTGAAATTAGTTGGTCTTAGCTTACGTAAGCACACATGATATTTTGTTTGTTTATTTTGAGTGATGTCAATATACCTTCATAAATTTCTGTATATATGAATTTGAGTTTTAAACATTTCGATTTAACAATATCACACGAGACAACCACTTCAGCGATGCGCGAGCCAGCTGTAACCATCATCGTCATATTTGTATACTACTGACTGCTAACGTTAACGTTACTACTACTAATTACTACATTTCAAGCTAGTTAAGTTTCGACATGTTGCCACTAAACAATGGCAGAGACCTGTTTTGTTTTCGGCTGTCATTTTATGAAAGGAGAAACGTAGCACTTAGTGGGCGGGGACTATGCAGATTTGTGAATTTTTAATGACAGAGAAGGAGGATTGGGAGGATTTTTACAAGGTAATTAAACGTATTTTGAAGAAAAAACATATCAGACAAAATTTATTATTTCAAGCAGAACATTTTATATGTCTTAAATCATGCTGGTCTTGAACTGAAACTGGCATTATGTTGCCAAGCAACACAAACATTCTCCTGCACTCTGTGTCTGCAGGTTACCACAGGTCAGCTGTTTCCTATGATGTACATTTATCTGTTTGTTTTCATTTATCATCACCCAGTAAAATAAGAGTCTGCGGTGTGATTCAGAGGTACCAGCTTGATCATTGTAGATATACACAGTCTGCTGTAATATTAATTAATAGTATTCAGAACACCTGGCTGAGGCGGAGTGATACACAGAGTAGAAGTCCCAGTGATGTTGTTCTCTATATCAACACTCATGGAAGGCCTCTCATCCAATCAGATGACTTGGTTGGAACTAACTGTTGTATAATCATTCGTAATGTATAAGCCTCGCTGCTTCTGACCCATGACTTCGCTGGAGATAAGCACCCTCTCTTAAAACCTCTGAGTCACTACGAGGAATAACAAACAGAATATAGCCACCTGTAAAAGGTAGACGTTTTTGAGGCCCGCAGAAACAAATTCTGCATTTACTCCTAATGTGTCTTTCGCTGCAATCAACGGGCTTTAGAGACAGATGCCCTTCTACACACTCACAAAAACACACACACACACACACCTCGACAGCTGTTGCAGTGCACACTGATAGCTGTAACGCGGTAACTCTCTCTGTGCTGTACACTTGTGTGTCATTAAAACTTAGAAACGACGATTAAATGCCATTTCAACAATCTGTACTATTTATCAGCCCGAAGGGAGTTGGAGTGTGTGTGTGTGTGTGTGTGTGTGTGTGTGTGTGTGTGTGTGTTTGTGGGCGTGTACGTCTGGATTTTCAGTCGCACATTATTTCCGTCTGTTTAATCAAGACTAATAGTGGTTGTAGATGTCGTGTGTGTATGGGTGGTTGTGCACTAATAATTACATGTGCTTTGTGTGTGTTAGTGTCCAGTTAGTCACTATTAAAGTGTGCCTCCGTAGTGAACGAGGTTTTGTGTATGCGTTTCTTTACTTTGTGTGTGTGGCATGGGGCGGTTAGGATAAGAGTTTCTAGGCAATGCTGTGACACCATCTGGGCAGAGGCACATAAAGCTGTCGCCACCCACCATACACCAGATGTTTCTCATGCACACACACACAATCACACACACAGGGTATGATGCTATACTGCGCTAAACCAACGGTAGATCACACACTGATAGCTCCACATGTGCAGTGAGCTAAAAATATATGCTGTATTGTCCACAGCCCATTCTTATTCCCACTTTTTAGAATAAGTTCTCATGAAAAACAGGAACTCACTTTTCTATGCAAGTTTTATTTACACGTGTGCGTCACACTGTGTGTTTTGCTGCTCCAGTTATCACAGTAGTAAAGACAAGAGTCCCAGACTGGCGGTTAAAATGTGGTCTCATTTACAGCAGCATTCCCTTAGCACTCCTAAAAAATAATGCACATATGTGTGTCAGTGCATCTGTATGTATATATGCTCCTGTATGTACACCCGCCAGAAGGGCTGTCACAACCTGTCTCCCAGAATGCTTCAGTCACGGCCTGACATTTACAACTATGCACCAGTGATAGTGCATATATTTGGTATATGTTCATATAAACTGTGCTTGTAATACAACTCCCAGTGCACACATTCTCAAACATTTACATTTTAGATGGACATTTGTGCCATATGTCTCATTCACACATACATGTTTCATTACATTAAAATTGTTGTTTCAGCCTAACTTGATTGTCTAGGTACAAGAATTAAACATGTACTCACTTAATGTTGGTGGTGTTGGTAAATAATGTGTTTTTTGCTATCTACCTTCTCCTGTCCTTCCTACCATCCTTTCTCTCTAACAGACTCTGACCTGGAGCCCTTCACCAGCTACGAGTACAGAGTGAGGGGCTGGAACAGCTTCGGACGAGGCTCCAGTGATACTACTACAGTGACCACCAGTGAAGACAAACCGTGGGGAGTGGCACCGCCCCGTTGGAATCGCTTGGGTGAACGAGATGACATCATCCAGTTACAATGGCAAGCTCCTGCCAGGCCTAACGGTGTGTACTGTTTGTCTCTTTGTGTGTGAGAAAATCCACCTCCTGTGTTTGCTTGTGGTGTGGTTCAGTGGAGTCGGCAGATGAGAGTTTGTAATTTATGTTGTAATGTCATAATGGGCTTAAAAATACAAAGGCAAGAAGATCTTTCACATTTAAAAATAATCTGTTTCCATTTTTCCAGGACACATCACCCACCACGTTATACTGAGGGATGGACAAGAGCGTTACCGTGGCGATGAATACAGTTTCACTGATGTGGGTGGGATCAGGCCTTTCCAGGAATACAGTTACCAGCTGAGGGTCTGTAACCGGGCTGGCTGTACTGACAGTCCACAGGTAAGACCACAGGAGTGTTTGTGTCAGTTTTGCTGTGTCAGACTAACATTTTAGATCATGGGTGGCCAACCCTGCTCCTGGAGAGCTACCTTCCTGCATGTTTTAGGTTTCTCCGTACTCTAACACACCTGATTTGAATGTTTTGCTCATTATCAATCACCTGAGACGCTTCAGTTGGTTGATAACAAGCAGATAATTCAAATCAGGTGTGCTCATGCTGACCTGTGCCTCAATATTATACCAAGTCTGCATCAGTATTCAAATTTGTTGGAGTCTAAAGTTCAGGAAGTGCTGGGAGTCTGGTGCGAACTCAGCTGGCCTGATGTTCATAGATCATGAAATCTCAGCTGTAGCCATGGAGATAACCAAGTGGCTGGCGCTGATAAGCAACAATTGTGATGCTCTATTGCTATATTCAAGTTATTTCACACAAAAAAGGCAGTCAAATATTACAGACTGGACCTGTATCTCTTTTAAACACCAACACACACACACTTTCTAAAACTGCACTCTGTTGTAGCACCCCATTTAATAAAGACATTATTCCCCTGTATGATTATCTAATGGCTCCTCTAAAGATGGACTGAGCCTCACTGAACTAAGCACCACTTTACTCAGTAGTTTAGTTCACTCCTTCAATTAAGTCTGAACACTTAAAGGAAAGAAGAGGTTTTTAAAAAGTGTGCACTGTGACAGTGGGTAGGAGCTCCTTAACTCATTCCTTATTCTTCCCATCTGTCTGAAGACAAGTGTGCAAAGATCACTTCACCTGTTTTGTTCTTCCAAGGAGAAATTGCCTGCACATGCATCCTCTTGTTTTACATCGGGTACAGCAGCAGTGTTGGTCTGCTGCATTCGGCTGCTCATCTGATGTGTTGTTTTGCTGGTGGCCTTTCAGCTAAACGACCTTTTACCCTCTCGTAAGAGCCTCCTCAGATGCTGATTTTGTAACACTGTTTACATTGTAATTCAGGGGCTCGGTTGTTCTGAAAGTGATATTTTACAAATTCCAAACCTGTGTCTGACCTTTGTTGTTGAGAAATAACAGAGTGCGTTGTTTCCACACTGTGTGAACTCTGTACTGTTCCCATGTCGGAACAAGTTGTTATTTAGCCCTGTTTCTGCTCTCGCCCCTGTATGCCGGGCTCTGGATTTGCTGAGCCTACCTGATGTTTGTGATAGCGTCCATAATAGCTTCACACAGAACTCCCCCCCCCCTGCTATCTCTCTGGCTGTTGCCGAGCTGATATCACCACAACAATTAATTTCTCCGGCTTAGAGGTGATGAAAGCTTACGTTGAAAACTGTCTTTCTGGCTTTTTTTTAAGCTAATTTAACACCTCATTATTTTGATGACACATTCTTACCTAAAGATGATTCCTGTAGATGTGACACTGGAGGGATGGATGGACGAGAGACGGGGAGATGGAGGTCCAGCTGGTTGAACTGGTTGTTTAAATGTTAAGAGATGATGGATTAATGTATGCAATAAATTTATTATAGGTAGGATGACGAGATGTATGAAAAAAGAGCAGAGTTAAAGGACGGATTGGTAAATAGTGGGGTGATGAAGAGACTGAAAGAAGAAGGTATATATTTTCATGGAGGCTTTCCTATACGATTTTATATTTAATACGTTTTTCAAGTGTTCAAAATATATGTAGATTTGTGAATATTACTTGGTCACCACAGAATTATCATATTCTCTGGTTGGCTCCCATTCTCTCATAGTCAATACATATCAGTGAATCTACTCGTGATAGAGGCTACCACATTTATGGTCAAAATCTTAGAGCCAGGGTAGCCAGACCCAGACAAACAATGTACAGCTGAATGGAGTCAGCTGACTTGTCGCCAACTTGACAAAAGGTTTGTGCATTCATCTTGAAATCAGTCGATCCATTTTTATTCGTATTGGGACCATTCACATAACAAATGTTGTCTCAAGACACTTTACATAAAGAACAGGCCTAGGATGTACTCTTTGTTATATTATTTACAGAGTCCCAACATTGATCCAACATGAGCAAACACTTGGCAAAATTTGGCAACAATGACAGAAAAACCTCCTTGCTACAGGCAGAAACCTCAAAAAGAACCAGACTCATGGTGAACAACCATCTGCCGTGACTATGTTGGGGTTAGAAGATGGAACAAAGACAGAGAGAGAGAGAGAGAGAGAGAGAGAGAGATGACTAGAGACAAACAAACAGAGCAGCAACAAACTGTTTTGTTGCGTTGCGAATCATTGATCTGAACTGGCCTTTAGTGATGTGTTTTCCATCACCCAGCAGTGTTTGGTCTGCCAGAGAGGGTAGGCGGAGCTAAGCGGCTGCTATTCCGGTCTCTGCAAGTGTTGTGAGTAAACAGTAATCTACTATGGCCGAACAAACAAAGAAAAGATCGATGACTACAGATACAACTTCAAAAATAAGTGACAATCCAAAGCAAAAGAAACAAATCCGACGCTCAGATGAAGGCAAACAGTCTAAAAAGTAAAGCAACCGTCAGCGAGGAAAATCAAGAGTTACAACCGGAGCCAACCATAGACATCACACATGCGACACTGTCTGGATATCTTGCAAGTGTACTCCTGCAATTATCGTTTATCGCCATAGGTGACGCCAAAGAGAACGAAACTGAGATCTTCGAGATTACCACTTTATTAATTGTGTGTTACATTAATTTATACTGATTGTGTTATGTCACCTCCCCCCAGACAAAGGTGTTGGTGTATGTAACCACACCTGAAATTTGCACTTAACTTTTTTGACTTGACCTCTCGGTTTGAGAACCTTTCTGCATTGAAGCAGATCCCCGGATCGTGCTGGACTGAAACTTACCCCCCTTTAGCTGAGAACTAAATGGCCAACTGGAGAACGCTGTATACATGCACATACCCTCCTACAGCTGTGCACGGTTACACCACAAACTCAATCTCTATCTTCCATGTTCTCTCTGTCTACCAACCTCTCTCTCACACACACACATACATATATTCACACAAACCACTGCGCACACACTCCCAGCAGAGGGAGGAAAGTGAGTGAGTTGGATTAGTTTGTACACCAGTGAAAATTGGCCAAACAGTCCCAATTATGGGATAACTTGGGCTAACCTAATACACCACTGCAATTACCTGGCATCAGCCCCTTCAGGTACACACACACACACACAGGCACAGACAAACATACACAGGCTCACACAAACGCACACCTGCTGTGACAACAGAAGGTGCTGATCTAATACGGTTGGTCACTTAGAGAGGGAGGAAGAGCGATTGGTCCTCCTCTGTCTTTGAATCCTTTTGTCCTGTTCTCTCTGCTATTTGTCTCCTGTCATCCCCCTGATCTTAACACTGCACTCTCCAGTTTCCCCCAACTGTTGTCTCGCTCCTCTCTTAACCTCTCTCATGCTCAATCCTCCACACTGTCCAAACAGCAGTTTCTCTTTTACAACAGCTGTCATCCGGTGTCCAACTTTCCCTCTTTGCTTTATTCTATATGTCTCTCACAATCCCGTTTTCCTCTGTCCCAAGTTTCCACTCATTTGTGTACAGAAACAAGAGTTAGATGTAGAGTTTCCTACAGAGACATGCCTTTATATTACATTTGAGTGAATGTATTATACTTGATATTTAGAATATAAGATGCATGAATTGGTCATTTCACAATTTCAAACTGTAAATCAGAGCAACTGGCAGGTTTTGGGCTGTCCACCAAAGCAAAGTTAAAGCTGTATTTAAAGTTAAGGGTGTGATACAAACAGAATGTGTTTATGTGGCTTTCTTTTTATTGGGCTACATTTTGACAACCATCTAAGGTAACAGCACACTGAAACCCTCACTTATTGATACTACACTTCCCCTGCATCTTCCTTATCTTCTTCTTCTCTTCCTGCTTGTGTGTGTTGCTGTTTGTGTGTGTGCACGTGCGTGTGTGTCTCCTTAGTTGTAGTAGCACTGTTCTAATTGCATAGCACTGTGTGGGACAGGTGGGGGAAGTGCTAGTGACAGTCTATTAAGGCAGGATATCCCTGTTGCCATTAGCAGCAGATTGCCCCGTGATTCTGTGGTCTCCACATTCACCCGGCGTTCACACAGGGGCCCACAGATACAACACCGCGAATGTGCAATAAGATGGTCACTCACAAGGCTGTAATAAAACGCAAACATTTTTCTGGGACAGGGTTGTTGGTTTGTGATGTTTTCCTCTTCTTCTTGAAGCTGTAATAGTCATCATTAATGCGCAGATTGCAGGTTGCATTGCTGAAGCGACTTCCAGTAATTTATTTGTCATACAGAAATGCAAAACCAGTTGATCAATAAAGGCAGGATATCCATTTTTACATCAAAACACGTGACCGTAAAGCATCCTGGATAGATAATCCTGAAACTGGTTTTAGTTGTTTTAATACGGCGATTTTCTGTATCTTTACATTATTGTATATGAAGGAAAGATCAATGACTTTTTAGGCGTAAATAAAGGTTTGAATTAATTAAATGGCCTTTAAAAACACAAATACAACATCTTAAAACATGGGTAACATTTTTTGGCCCCAATACAGAAGCTAATTATGGAAATACCTGTATATGTATATACTGCGGTAGACGGTAGCTCAGTCTGTAGGGACTTGGCTGGTTCAAGTCCTGGTACGGACCAAGTATGGAATTGGGGCTGGTAGCTGGAGAAGTGACATCTTTGAGTCCTTGAGCAAGGACCCAACTGCTCAGGGCGCTTGTCCATGTGCAGCCCCTCTCACTCTGACACTCTGACTCTCCATTAGTGCCATGTCCTAGAGTCCCGTTTGTGCATGTATGTATTTCGGGCCTATGTGCACTTGTAGAGTGAAAACATTGAATTTCCCCTCGGGGATTAATGAAGTATGTCTTCTTCTTGTTCTTCTATATAAATTTGGCACTAGTGTAATTTCAAACATAAAAATGTGCTGCTGTCCACATTTTACCTGCCGATGTCCTTTATTTTTTGGAAGTCACCATCGAATGTCTTTCTCTGATGTCAACTAAATCTTTATGACCTTTGAAAGAGAAGCCCTGAAAGTAGATGAAGTTTTTCATTGGGTTGTGATCGTGTTAACTACATTCATAAATGATAACAGCAGAAATCCATCTGTTATGCACACTTTTTACCTTCTGTAAAATATCAGAAATGTGGCAGAAATGTGTTAAATGTTATAATTTTTGTGTGTTCTCTTCTGTGTGTACCTCTGTGTGTACGTCCATGTGTGTGTTTAGGTGGTGGCAGTG
Source organism: Semicossyphus pulcher (assembly GCF_022749685.1). NCBI lineage: Eukaryota > Metazoa > Chordata > Actinopteri > Labriformes > Labridae > Semicossyphus > Semicossyphus pulcher. The sequence continues at coordinate 23,233,012 of NW_027211603.1, forward strand.
ACAGTCCAGGGAGTCCCAGAGGGTGTGCAGCCTCCAGTGGTAACAGCTTTAAGCCCCTCCTCCCTCCATGTGAGCTGGTCTGAACCCGCTCGTCCTAGTGGAATCATACAGCGGTACCACCTGAACCAGACCGGTGTTGGAACCATATTTACACACAGCGATGGGCCCAGAAATTATACTGTGACTGGTGAGATTCTCAGTGCCTCATTTTTCCTCCTTTCTTTAACTCTGTCTCTCTTTCTTAGTTTTCTGTTGTCTCCAGTTCCTGTTATCTCCTCTCCTCCTCTCGTAGCCTTCTGATCCCCATCCCCTCTTTATCCCTTATTTTTCTCTCCCTATTCCCCTTTCCTTTTCTTCCTTTCCTCCTTCTGTTCCTGCTCTTCTCTCTTCTTTCTCTTTCTTCCCTCCTTCTCATCTCAAACTCTTCTCTTACTTGAACTATCTAATGATAAAATCTGATTCCCACCACTCTCTCTCTCTGGCCTGGCCCCTTACACAGACACACAGACACAAACAAACACACTCACATGAACAAGCACAGAGGAAACAAAAACACAGCAAGCACAGACATACTCTCATCTCTCAACACAGTAGACAGGCATGCAAGCTCAGGCTCACCTTCCGATAAACACACATGAGGAAAAACACAGATAAAAGTTCACAAACAAGGGACTCCAAAAAGTACACAACACAAAACTACAGCAAGCACACACACAAACAGACAGAGGTGTCTGCTTGTCGGAATTCTGTAGATCCGCACAAAAACACAGTGGTGTCAGGACTTGGTGATTTGTTGGCCTTGTTTTATCTACACCGAGAAGAAGCTGTGTTTCTGCTCCTCTGCCATCACTCACAACGCGCACACACACACACACACATGCACACTAACACATGCAGGTAAAAACATCGTAACAGCATCGTAAAGCAAACATTTGTTGTCTGTGTAAAACAACATTTTAGTGACACATAGATGTACAAATTTGTGGAACTGAAACAGTTATATTAACCATACATTTTGAGTAAAAAAGTGGTTTAAAGCTGAGGTTTTATGTGTTTTTATTCTATTTAAGTAATACCTTTTGAAGCTGAATTTCAGTGGCATCTCCCTTCACAGCTTTGCTCTCTGCTCCGTGTTGGACTGAGACCAGGCATCGGCTTTGCCAGTAGCCAATAGACTATTCCCACGGTGCCTGTGGTTGGCTTGTATGGTCAGGAGTTGTGTGCGCACGAGCATGTGTGTTTTATGCGTAGGCATGAGGCAAAGCAAACAATGCCAAATAGAGATGGTAATGTGCTGTAATACTGTACCAGCCCCATGTGCCAGTGTAAGCAACCAGCATGCGTGTGTGAAATTCCCCCTGTCCCCCAGTGAGATGCTGGAAAACCCTGCATATTCAGCCAAAACCACTACTGGGGCTCTCTCACTCTCTCCCTTTATCTTTCTCTCTGTCTCTCTCTCCCTCCTCCCTCTCTTGTTTCCCCACATTTGCAGCTCTCTTTGTAACAACACATGTATGATTTAGGAATTGGCTGATGTGTTTTAAAGTGTTGCATATCTGTGTTTTGAAAGGGACATTCTAAATAGCAGTACATTACAAGAATATCCAGGGCGACACATTCTGTATATTGAGTACATATGCAGATGCAAGTGTTCCTCTTCATAGTGATTTATGTGCTGATATTATAATGAGTAACTGCCATTAAATCATAGCCGTTTAAACCGTTTCATACCTCATACCAAGTGCACCTACAGTAACAGAACAGTGAAAGGTGAAAGGTGAAAGGTAGAGGAGGGGAGTGAGGTACAGAATAATCTCATCTCAAAAAAAGATGAGACAAGAAACAACACTATCCGAAGGAGTGAAAAGTGCACATTACTTGTGAGACTTTTGAAGAGAGTGAAGGAGAAAGGGAAGCAGTGGGACGGATGAAAAGATGGATGGATGTATGTAAGTGTTTTCAGTGAAATATGAACAGAAATAATTGCTGTGCTACTCCCTCATCCTTAATGTTTAATACGCCATTATTCATCGTCTCTGCTTCTCTCTAACGGAGACAGGCGCTTAAAGATCTCACACACTCGTTCAGTCAAACCACAGGCAAAGAAAAAGCCTTTTTTTAGTTAAGAAAATGGCGGGAATTTTCCATCAAACCATGTTGGTCTGCACTGCATTAATCTCACAGAAAAAGTATATATGGATTCACTGTTCTTATAATAAAATAATAATAGTAGTGCTGTGATTTTAGATTATAAAATAGCTAAAGCTAAATCTTAGGAGTACCTGTTGCTTTGCAGAATAACGTGTACATTGAATTGAATAGTTCCTTATTTTAGTGCTTTAAAGGTGAAATACTTGAACAGACATTTAAGACCTTTTTTGTCCTGCAAAATGAGTTTCACGTCTTGTAAGCGCTCCCACATTCCCCCAGCAGTGGCAGAGAGAAACTAAATAAGTGCTGAATATTTTCCCTGTGCTCCTAAAATCAATGATAATGTTACAAAAAGCTTAATAGTTCTAACTGGTTTGGAGCCTTTATGATGCCAGAGTCTGAAATTATGAAAAACAAATATGTTTCTTTTCCTTGCCTCAGGAAAAGCAAGAAATAAACTCTTATTAATAGCATTTTAGCAGTTCTGAAAAGCGACACACTATAGAAAGAATTAAGCACTACTGTACAAAGACACCCCATGTGAATCGATATTAAGTATTGCTATCATTAGCTCACGATGAATTATTGCCTGCAATTATATAGATTATGGCATTAATCATGTGTTTAATTGGTCTTTTGTAGGCTCATTATTAATTCAGAGCAGCAGGGAATAGAGTATGTTCTTTTATTTATTAATGTGTTTCCCCCATAGTGCATGCTCTGATTGGTCCGTGTTATAGGTACAGGCATGTAGACATGGGAGAAGGAGGAGAGGAGATAGAGAAGAAGTTTATCTCTTCATATATCGATGCTTTATCGGCCTTTTCATGAGATGTATCAACGTTACAGTGTTTTACCCAATGAGTTTAAACCACAGCATTTAACATCACACAGTTTAACTTTAAAACTGGAACAGCAGAAGCTCAGCAGGCTCACAGTAAAAGGGTGAACGTGACAGTGATAGAAGGATGAATTCACAGATATAGTGGATCCTACTGAGTCGATTAGGCCACAACTCTCTTTCCTGTTAAGGCCCCAAGTCAACCCTCCTTCTGTTGTCTTGATGAAACAGAGACGTATCTGTTGTTAAGATTATATAACTAACATAACTAACTAACATAACCAACTAACATAACTAACAACAAAAAAACTAACATTTAAACACAAAAGATTTACATTTAAAGAAAAAAACTAAAATTTAACCGAAAAAAATTAACATTTAACCGAAAAAAAATAATACTTTTTACCAAAAAAATAACATTTAAACACAAAAAAATAATATTTAACACAAAAAAATTACATTTAAACACAAAAAACTAACATTTAACCCAAAAAATTAATATTTAACACACAAAACTGACATTTAACACAAAAGATTAACATTTAACACAAAAAAATAAAATTTAAACACAGGTAATTAACATGTAAACACAAAAAACTGACATTTAATACAAAAAAATAGAATTTAAACACACAAAAATAACATTTAAGCCAAAAAAAAATTAAAGACAAAAAAATTGACATTTAAACACAAAAAAATAACATTTAACACAAAAAATCACATTTTTAAACACAAAAAATTAGCATTTAAACAAAAACTAACATTAAAACAAAAAATTTACATTTAAACAAAAAAATAACATTTAACAAAAAACTAACATTTAAACACAAAAAACTAACATTTAATACAAAAAACTGACATTTCAAGACAAAAAAATAACATTTAACACAAAAAACTGACATTTAAACACAAAAAAATTAATTTTTAAACACAAAAAACTGATGCTTGCACTCTGAAATCCCAAATATTAATACAATACTAATCAACAAAGTAAAAGCCATCATTGTCAAAGGACTAAAACTAATAATGTTGTAGAATGTATATGTATATGTATATTTATATGTATATATATATATATATATACATATATATACATATTGTTGAGATTGATTGATGTTGATTTGTGTTTGTGTATTCTCATGTGTTTGAAACTATCTTCTGCATGCACAGTGCACTAAGTTGTACCTGCAGGTTGCCTTGTTGCTCTGTGTGTGAGAGTGTGTGAGTGTGTGCCTCTGCGTGCGTGTCTGAGTGTGTATCTTTGTCTGTGTGAACCTGATCTCATTGTTCCATCCCAGACGGTCTCTGCATTAGGGAGCCACAGACAGGAAGTCAAACTCTTAATTATTTAGGAGAGGTGTTATCAAAGCTCTCCTCTCTCTCTCTCTCCATCTCTCTCTCTCTCTCTCTCTCTCTGTCTTTCCATTTTCTTGCTTGTTATTTATCATTTACTTTATTTTTGTCTTCATCATTTCTACTCTCTCCTGTTTCATTGTACCACTCCTCTCTTTCTTCTCCTTCATCTTTTCACTTAAGTCTCTTTCATGTCTTTCTCTGCTGTCCTCACATTTCTGTCTCCTCTTTTTCTCTCCTGCCCGCCTTTTCAACCTTCTCTTCATCTTCTCTTTCACTTCACAGTCTCGCTCTCCTCCTCTCCTTCTCTCCTCCTCTCTTTCTGTCTGTCTATGTAGTGTATCAGGTAGCTGGTTTGGTATTGCGGCCTCTGCCCATCATCCTATCATATTCTCTAATGCAAACAGGGAATGGCAACCTGTCAATAAAATGCCGTTTTAAATCAGTTAGTTTTACCGCACCACAGCGACACACACACACACACACACACACACACACACACACACACACATACAGAGCAGTCGCCCCATCCCCTCTCTTTCTCACACGGTGTCTCTCTCTGACTTTTTACTTGAACTTAACCACCAACTCTTTCCTCTGTCCTACTGCCAGAGTCTTTCCCTCTGTCTCTGTCTCTCTCTCTGTCCTGCACACACACACACACACACACACACACACACACAGACCTCCTCTGTGTCCGGCTCCTCTGATGACACTTGCAGCCCTGTCTCGCTCTGTGTTTTAGCGAGCCGCTGGCTGCTCACATCAAAACGCCCTCCACCCGTTTTTCACTTCCCGGTGATCACTGTTAAAATGATTGAAGCTTCCTCTGTCTTTCCATAATCAAGCACATGAAGCACACGTGTGTATGCACGAGCACGCGCTCATACAGGTACACACACACACTGCAAGGTAGACGTGGTGTTACGTCTTCAGCAGACCAACACTGCCCTCTTCAGGCTGAGGGTAATTTGAAGCACAGAGAAACATCAAAGGTGTTTTTGTGCAGCGATCTTCACATGCACATGTGTAAATGATATCTCTAATTGTGTGTTGTTTTCTGTTGTAAATAGCACGTGATACATATATATATTTATATATTTATATGCGATGAACACTTTTTTGGTCCTTTTACTTTGTCAATGTTTTCATGGAGGGAGAGTTACATTTTTAAATGTTTGCACTTTTATCCGTCCACTTTTCCTCCTGACCAAAGTTTAGGCAGTAATTAATAGACTCAGGGAAGACTATTGAACATTTAGAACATTTTATGTATGCACAGATCTAATCTAATTATAATTTTCATTAGCTCTGAAGCCGTTGCCACGTAAAGTTGTCCTCTTGTAGTTTGTGTTGAATATTCTGTCTAGTTTTGGCCCCATCCTGACCCCGTAGAGACTGTCTGTCTGTCTGTCTCTGTGTGGGGGATTGTAGTGAAGGCTTACTGCTTTATTCAGCGTTGCAACAAATGACATCACTCGCACTGTAGATATCATTTACTATGCTAGAGTGCACACACACATATACACACGCTTAGTTGCACAGTTAAACAGTGTAACAGAGCCCTCACGCTTCAGCCCTGCTACTTTCGTATGGCTGGCAGATTTCCTTTATTTAACCCAAACACGGGGGCAACATTGTGAGAACATTTGCGCGCGCACACAAACACGGACACACATGCACACACACAAACACACACATTGATCAGAGGTTGGGTTAAGCGTGGCGGGCTGCGAGGCATGTTAAGCAGGAGAAAGAGACGTGAGGAAACCTTGGTGGAGCTCTCGCTGTGCATTCGACTGTCTGTGTGTGTGCGTGTGTGCTTATACACACTGAAGGCTGTCTCTCTCTGTCTCTAACACTTCAAATATAAAAGAGTGGAAAAAAATAAAACATGATTGATATCTGAATTATATCATTAGATGTTATTTTACATGTAGTAAAATGTTATTTTTCACTAAATTAAAAGTGTAAACGTGATTTATTTGTGGGATTAAATTATATCTACAACACGTTATAATGTATTTGCTTTTTGTGTCATTTAAACATGATTTAGTTTTCATCTAAAATGTATGTTAAAATAAAACATTTTATTAGGTTTGCAAAGAAGTAATTAAATGTTTCTGGTTCTTAAAACATTAATGTATCATAAATCACTTATATTGTAAAATAGGACCTACTTCTTCTAATAAACTGCAGATTCAAGGCAGAATTTAAAAGAAAGAATGAATAATAAAGAATTTATTACATTGTAATATGCACTGCCACAGCCTGTTTTTGCCGCCATCCTTTTAAAATAAAGTCATTTTAGTTCTTTCTTCTCCCCTTGAATTTGATTTGTAAGCTGTTGTACGCTGTCAGCTAAGTGAATGACCATAAAACATCCAGTCGATCCTCATGACAACATTAAGGATTTGCATCCATCCATTCATCCTCCTGCATCTGCCTCACATCAAGGAGCAGGCAGCAAATAAATCTGAAGGAAACACACGCAGTTAATCACCAGGAAGTAGTTCACACACAAGGGTAACTTTGTTTAGATACATGTGGGATTTTAAGCAACTTCCAGTGTTTAAATTTAACCATAAAAGGTTCAGTATAAGAGCACAAACTGATTTCCTGTGCCTGCAGTTAAAGAACCACTCAGTCGCTATGTGATTTCTTTTAGACTGCATAGCGGGTGCCTATAAATAAATCATGTCTGGACGCTGTAGCCTAAACGCATACCGAGGTATCATAATTATCATAGATCAAAAGCTGATGACATTACAGCGTTGGACCGGTCCTATCCCATGTCAGTTCCGCGGCTGCCCATCTTTACGTTGTTTCATTATTGAGTTATGGCATGCATAATTTAACACCGACAGATATGGATCCATCCGTTGAGAGACTGTGGAAAGAACAGAGGGAGGGAGAGTGAAATGGATAGAGAGAGAGAAACAGAGAGAGAGAGAGACGAGCTAGAGTTAGTGATACGGGCCGGGGAAGCTTAACTCTTGTTCTACCTTTTCCCCTTTTTTTCTTCTCTTTCTCTTTATCTCCTTGTACTGCATATTCTTTTTAAAAAACTCGCCTATTCTGTTAATTATAATGAGAATAAAAAAGATTCTTCACATAATATAATAGAAATGTGTGTGTTTTTCATCCTGCATGTGCTTATAAGTGGAAGATTTGTTCACGTCTGTGTGCTACAGGTTTGCAGCCGTACACAGACTACAGTTTCGTGCTGGTGGCCTGTACAGCTGTCGGATGTGGAGCCAGCGTACCCTCCACAGGACGCACGCTGCAAGCCTCCCCTGCTGGTACACACACAAACACACACACGCACAAATAAAATGCTCAGTCTGATTCCACAGATTAAACACTTCTTTTACTTGTCACATGTCCCGTCCAGGAAATAAAAGAGTATAGAGCTAATGTTTAATATGTGATGAGCACATACAAATAATACATTTGAAAAAAAATGTGTCAGATTGTCAAAATCAGTTTTTTGTTTACATAGATCACTGACAAAAATGTTTAACATTAGTCTAAATGTATTTTTATAAAAGCCCTTTTTAATTTATTGGTGGAGCCAAAACAATATCAGAACAAACACATGCTTTTATTTTGAAAAATACTGAAACATTATCTCTTGTATCTGTAAGTTGGTTTTACAGATAATCTTTATCTGTGCCTCCTTTTAGTGATTTCCTCTTTCAGATATTTTTTCAGCGTTTCCTCCACGCTCTGTATTTGTCTCCTCCCACTGCTCTCCTGTTTTGAATCCCCTCCACCCCCATACCCCCCCTCTCTTGCCCTTCTTTGGTCTCCCTACATTATCTCTCACTACCCTTCACCTTTCTCGCTCTCCTCTTCCTCACAGTGATATCACTTCACTTAGTTTGGGTGGATTTTCATTTATGAGAGAATTAAACTTTCCGTCCTGCATCCACTTCCTCTTATTTGCTCTTTCTGTCTCTTTTGTCTCCCTTCTGTCTCGATCTTTTCCTTCAACATGTTTTCATTTTTCTTCTCCACTTCTCGTCTTCCGTATCTTGTGTCTCCACCACTCAAATCCTCCTGCAAGCTCCTCATAGTTTCTTTTTTTTTCGATCAAAAGCTATAATTCTTTCCGTCCCTGTGACTTTTTAACCCCTCTGTTCACCTCATTTAACCTCACATCTTGTGTTTTTTTGGTTATTTCTCTCTCTTCATATAACTTTTCTCTTTATTATATGTTTATAAACTAAGAAACAATATACATATTCTTTTGAAATGCCTCCTCCCTCCTCTGCCTTATACTTATACTTGTGTCTCACTAGTCTGTGCCCATCATAATTGTATGCCATTGTAAATAACTTAATCTATGTGATTTAAATCAATATATGCTACTCGTTTGTGTTGATATTAAGTGTACACAATTTAATTAAATGCTAATTAAACTTCCTCCTTTACAAAGGCAATCTCTTCTCCATCACTATAAGAATTAAGTATTTTTTATTATAATAATAAATTAAAAAAAAAAAACCTCTCTCCCTCCTCTTCGTTGTGTCTTTGCGTCTCCAGGTGTATGGTCCAGGCCCAGACATCTGATAATAAACACATCTGCAGTGGAGCTGTACTGGGACCAGCCATCGCAGCCTAATGGACACATTTCCCAGTTCAGACTGAACAGAGACGGTCACACTGTTTTTACCGGAGACCACCGTGACCAGAATTATACCGACACTGGACTCCTGCCAAACCACAGGTAGAGAGCAACACACAAGTGAAAGCGTGTAGGCGTCTGTGTGCATGTATGGAGAAGTCACATACTTAACACACTTCACTTGTAGCTCATAATAAATCATCCTTGTGATTCCTAAATTTTCCCATTTGAGAGCGAGTGTGTGTTGATATCGGGGTCACCCTGTTTTAACAGCTCTCCTATCATCTCATCTGTGTCTCTCTCTCTCAGGACTGCACTCTGTATATGTCTGTTTGTGTCATTTAATGAGCAAATATTTGACATGCCAATGACAGACGCAAACATCACCACACACACTCACGTTCAAATCACAAATCAGATCTGGCTTTTGCTTACACACAGCAGTGGAGCGTAGATTTTATTTATCTGTTTATTTTCATTTAACCTTTATTAATCCGTGTCTTTTTCTCCGTGATGGATTTTCTGTTTTAATTATGGGAGTGTAAAATGATACCCCCTCTCCTCCTCTCTCTCTCCTCTGTCTCCTTCTGTCTCTCCTCGGCCTTCTCTCCCCTGAGACAATTTCCCTTTACCCCAAATAGAATTCCTGGGATAACACCCTGCAGTACTCCAATCTCCTCTATATGTGTGTGAAAGAGGAAGAGAAAGGAAGGAGGAGAGAAGATAGGACTGTATGTGTGTGTGACGTTTAATTTTCCCTAATTCCAGATAGTCTGCCAGAAGGCATTCCCGTCCCGACCCTTCGCTTCCCATCACTTGTCTCCCTTCCTCTCACCCTCCCTCCCCTCTCATCTTTTCCCTCTTACCTCATTCCCTTCCTCCTTTCCTTCTTTTCCCAATTTAGCCCTGCGCCAAGAATTACACAGGGAGCACCAGCCCCATTATCCAGGCACACTTGTGTGTTTTTGCCCGTGCGTGTGTGTGTGCCCACGTGTGCCTTTCTGTGTGTGCATGTGTCTGTGCGTGAGACTGCTCAAAGTGGCCATTGATTATTTATGACAATGTTGATTAGCTGTCACTTTGCTGCGGCAGCCCAGGAAGTGTCTAAGATGACGAGAGAATTAACCTATTCCCTCTGGCTGGCCCCGCAGGACACACACACACACACAGCCAAACAGATGCAAATGTCCCACTCACCGATTACCTCCAACACACACACACATTTTACTTTTGATATCCCAAGGCGGTGTTTACATATAAGTAAATATCTTCCCGTGATGAATTGCTGAAATTCATTCTCCCTCTGAAACCTTACACCATCATGAAATAGTCCCTCTCCATCACACTCAAGTCTCCGCTCTGCTCTCCTCTTCTCCTGATTTCTGTCTCATTCTCTCCACTTCGCCATAGCTGGCGTGTTTCCGCAAGGTGTATTTATTTGTTATTTTCCGTGTGTGTGTCTCTGATTGTAATGTATGAGTGGTTTTAATACATTTTCCTGACTGCGTTCTAACCCACTGCAGAGGGTCTAATGGCCTCCTGTTTAAAACGCTCTGCCCAGGAACAATAACCCGACGCCACCGCCTATTAATGCATGTGTGCCGGAGTTTATAGCAAATTAAAGGCTTTTAATGTTAACTGGTGGCCCACTTACACAGCTAATGTAAGCTTTAGCACCAGCCAGCCACACGCTCTTAAAAGGGAAATCTATCTTATGATGTCATGGGCGAAAGAGGTAGAGAGAGAGGGGCGAGAGAGGCGGTGGGACCAATGAAAGAGAGAGAGAGAGAGGTGTATGAGGGAGAGAGGAAAAGAGAAGGACCTCAAGTGTTTGAGCTTATACATACAGGGGCATTTGTACACAAATACACATATGTTTGAATGTATTTGAAGGGCCAACTGCATGAGGCCGTGAGATCTGAATTTATCATAACTAAAAAGACTAAAATTAAAGGGATTTCTCATGAAACAATATTATCAGAAATAAGGTTTCTGATCTACCATGGCATATTTTACACCCATTCAATATTTAACTGTCTGAGCTCTGATCCAAACCAGGTCCGGACATGTCCGCTGTACACATTGGTCCTGTTTTGTTTATAACTGCCCCTTTAACTCTTTCTGCACACTTTTCTCTTCATCCTTCATTCATCCCCCCTCCCTGTCTCCACAACCCTCTTTACCTCCCCACCTCTTCAGGTATGTGTATGAGCTGGAGGCAAGCACAGGGGGTGGGACAGGTGTGAGTGACAAATATGTAATACAAACACCAGTCTCGTGCCCCACTGGGATCCAACCTCCCCACAATGTGACCGTGTCAGGCCCCCACTCCATCTCTCTTGCCTGGGCCCCTCCTGGTGAGTACCGACGGATGGATGGATGTAAAAACATTTATAGCTGAGGGTATTTAGTGAAGAAGGTATTCAATATCACAGGGAAGACTGTTTGAGGTGGTTTGTGTTGATAGAACAAAACTTGTTTACAATTGTTAATGATGATGAATATAGACTGAGATGTATTCTGTCGTAGTAACAGTGCTTATTTACATGACTACCTCAAAAGTCAAAGATTGTTTATCTGCAGCTGTGTTGCATTTACATTACATTACATACAATTCAAACATCAGACCCTGAAACAAACATAAAGTATCATAAAATTATCCTTGAGTATTGAGGTTGTATAATAGGGAGCATTGATAATATGGAATATTAGACAAGTAAAATATACCTTCAGAACCATCGGCTCCTTCCACTTTGTAGCTCTATTAGTGTTTGGATTTTTCATTGACTAGTCAAACTCAGGGCTTATGTTCTTTAACAGCATTTTTTGCCCGGCAGCGCCTATTTTCTAAACAACACCAATGCAGTTCAGCGCTCAGCGTACTCAGCGCAAAAACGCCCTCAACATCAGCTGTTTTTTGTCGCTGCACTCACAGCGCTCTCGTTTCAAAATAGTTGGTAATATTACTAATATACTAAAAGTAGTAACTTTTGGAACACCGCCAGGCTGGTCAATGTCACTTCTCACTCACCGTCCACTTAAAATCAAGCAGGGGCGGGACTTCTGATTGTCAACAACAATGGTGGAGGTCACTCAGAATATTCACCAGAACAATTCATCACAGAGATCCAGTTAGGCTCAATTCAAACCTTTCTAAACCTTCAACACCACTTGTCACGCTGCAGCAACAGATTTTCTAAACATACCCAAAGAATAAATTCATTCTCATTTTCTGCGATTGCATTTAAAGGAAGCTGGAAACAAACAGCCTCCTTCCCCGAGTTATTTTTCAGTAGAACAGTATTACAGTACGCTGGCTGTCACATTCATTGGTTTTTGGAAATCAAAAATATATTTACTCACCGTATTAAACTGAGCAGGGAGAGGTTTTTCCTTGTTGTAAATCCCTTCTTTTTATGATATAAAGAGACAAAGAGAGGGGTCAGACTGAAACAAAGCCCTGACTAGTTTTCTATTCACCTTCTGGCCTCTCAAGACCTGGACACACACACACATACACAGGTTTACATGAGCATACACTCAGGGCTGAGTTTCATGCTTATGGGGCAGTGATTGTCTGCCCTAACCCATCTATCATTGACTATTACTCTCTCATTAGGCTGATTTCCTATCTCAGAAACTGCTTATAGGGCCAACTAGCAAAGACACTTCACTTTGTGGCCTGTGTGTGTGTTTTGTTTCTGTGTATTTGTGTTTATGCCAGCATCTTTATGCATGTGTATTTGAGTGTTTTTGTGCGTGCATATCAGTGTGTGCCTATGTGTGTGTGTGTGCATGTCACAGTGGAGACATTTCCATAGGCAGGCCTATTCTATCGTCATTACGGGTTGATTTTAAAGGTGAGGAAATATCGGCTGGGTTCTCACGCTTGGTTAACTCCCTGAGCCCAGAGTCTGGACTGTTTTCGACTTGTGTGTGTATGCAGAAATGTGTGTGTACGAGTCTCTCTGACAGTGTGTGTGGCTGTGTGTGCGCACATGCAGGAGTGTTTGTGTCTTCATATGCATACATTGACTGAAAAAGCACTGACGTATGGATATTAAAAAGACATTTACTCAAGGATCAATTCTTCTATTGTGATGCTTGTGTCTGTCTAAGTGTGTGTGTGTGTGTGTGTGGGAGACCACTTTTGTATATGTGCACATTTTTGCTGTATGAAAGTGTGCATGCGTATGAAAAATACAACGGCAAATCAGCTGATTGGTTGTAAATAGTTGAACTAAAAAATCACAGTGCCGATGAAACCTCTGACCAACGTGTGTGTGTGTCGACTGCGTTGGTTGGTTAACGCAACCAAAGAATGCTTATATAAAAAGCTCCATGTGCTGAAGTCAGAGGTCTGTGTGTGTGTGTGTGTGTGTGTGTGTGTGTGTGTGTGTGTGTGTGTGTGTGTGTGTGTGTGTGTGTGTGTGTCGACTGCGTTGGTTGGATAAAGCTCCATGTGCTGTCAGAGGTCTGTGTGTGTGTGTGTAGGTGTGTGTGTGTGTATAGGTGCATGTGTGCATATGTGAGTTGGGGGGGTGAATAATTGAAGTCTTTCATTTGTCTGGTAATCAGTTCGTTCTCAAGATATCCAGAGTTCATGAATGTTGAATAACCCATCACAATACAGTTGGCCTGAATTATGGAAAAACCTCCGGTGAGAATATTAACAAAGTCTAGGTGTGTGCGTGTATCCGTGTGGGTGTTGCTGTTTGTGTACATTTGTGTGTTTTTGTCTGGTTGTGAGGCCACTGTGCCGAGTGAAGGAAAGATCAGACAGTTCCAGGAAAAAATATGCAGGCGTACTTGTAAGGAAACATATACTCTACAGAAAGTTACTGACTTACTTTTATTCTTATCTAACAGCATTTTCAATACAGACCACAAATATATGCAATCATTTGTTATTGTTACTATTTTCTGTATGAAATCAGTAATTGTAAAGTCAACTGGGTGTGGTATAGGACGGCCAAAGAGAGACAGGAAATGTGGGGAGTAGAGAGTGGGGGATGATGTGCACCAAATTATCAGCAGACCGGGAGTGTAGCCTCTGTACGTGGGGCGCCTCCTCTACCACCTGAGATAAACCAGTGCCTCCTAAATGCTCTTTTTGCTATTTAAACCCATTGTTAAAATGTTGCACCTGTTTTAAACATTCAAGTTTACCGTACCTCACAATTTATTCCCACTGTCATTGATTTTTGCGGACATATAGATTAAATATGCAGTATTTTCTTTCAGGTCCTGTCTGATAAAGTAAGATAACTATATGCCTTGAATCACTTTTACCGCCTTCATCTTTTCTGTGTCTACAGCTCAGTTCATCAGCAGCCAGCGTGTGAACTACAACATCCTGTTAAATCCAGGAAGTGACAGAGCCAGGAGGCATTTTGCTGGACGAGACCTGCACCTGACTGTGACAGGTCTGGAGCCATTCACCAGCTACTTCATCAGAGTGCAGGCCTGTCAAAATGGTAAGTATTTTGTTATGTTAATATAAGACTCAGTTTGTCAATGATAAAAACAAAGTTACAAAAATCTGAAATATGATTTCCAATGGCCAGTAAAATATAAATCCTGAAGATGCTTATGGCTGGGAGACATTGCTTTGTTTGTTCATGCAGATTTCAGCGATTTCCCAAACTTTTTTCTTCACATATATTATATAAGATCTGTTAAGTTCCATTATATTTCGAAAGAAGTAAACCCACATGTTCCTATAAACGTGTTTTGCAACTAATTGCTGTTGTGTTGATCCTTGCAGCAGGCTGTGGTGTAGGAGATGGTGTGTATGTTTGGACTCTGGAGACTGCCCCAGAAGGTCTTTCACGCCCAACAATAAAGGCAGCTGGCGCCAGTGTCCTGGAGATCCACTGGTCACCCCCTTTTAAATCTAATGGACTTATCACATCCTACCATATATACAGGTAACATACACGCAAAACACATACAGACAACATTTATACACAAATACATAAAAGAAAATGTGCATTGCATGAACCAATACACTGAGCCCTATTACCAGCATGTGCTTTGCTATAAACCACTGAGGGAACATTACACATTTTCCACAAAAGCATAAAATGTTTTATTATCTTAGGTGTGAACAGCCAATCAGTGCAGCACAGTTTGTTTGCTAGTGTCTTCCAAACTTCTCCTTGTTACTGTTTAATCAACCACATTTTCTGATCCTCCACCTCTGTTTTTAAATCACGGACTGTCAACACTTGAGATAAGTTAACCTTCATGTAGTATCATATAGCAGAATCATATAGTCACACATTTTGCCCAACCACTCACTGTAATCTCCAACTTAACACCTTTGGCAGCAGGGTTATAACACTGACATAATGACTGTATCAATGATGCATATGACATTTTGCGTCATCTTTTGTATTGCAGTCTCAAATTTGACAGAATATTTCTTCGTGGTATGCTGGCATTGGTCAGATTTGTCCATCTGAATCATCTGAGTGACAAAATAGGTGGCCACCAGCGTCTGTTTTTAAAAATGGACACAACGGAAACAATCTCAACTTCATTAGATTAGGCCACAGTGTTTAACTCTTTAATCAGTGCTGCTGTGCTGGTGTAGTTCAAACTGAGATGACCAGTACTTGTCACCATCATTGAAGTCCTCAGACAGTTTTAGATAGATATTTTTCTCAAATATTTAACCAGTTACTTTTACACTCAAAAATGATGAAATACAGACAAGCAGAGAAAGGGGTTCAGGTTAGGGTCAGCACACCACAAAGCAGCTGTCACATTCTTGCACACCTGCACACCCGCATGTCTTTAAATGCTCATAGTATCTTCTCTCTAATGGACCAGAAGTAGATCACAGACATTATAGACACATTCTTAGTGTACATATATTATACATATTATCCTTTACATACTAAGATCTGTAGAAGTTTTGGGGACGTGTTTCAGGCAAATGTCTGCCTACCAATCCACGTACTTGGTGCGTGTGCGTGTGCATCTGCGTGTGTGTATTAATGCATGCTGAAGGTCGTGGTCTGCTTGTTGACCAGAGTGTGTGATCTGTATGCAGGGTCAGACTAGACTAAGCCCTTTAAGTCCTCAGGAAACACACATTAGCATAGCAGTTCACACACACACTGACACACCTGGCATGATCAGACTCAGGCAGACAGGCACTGGGGTAAAAACGGAAAATCTCTCTCTTTCTGTCTCTCACACTCACACCTGAAGCCCCACGTAATCACAGACAGACGGGCTTACCAAGACATCAGGGTGCTTGCATCAGCCAGTGACTTACACGTGATGTTTGAGACGTGATGTCACATTTTTTATTTCAACTCTGCACAAACTTTGTGTTTTTCTTTCTAGTTTTCTAAGGTATGCTGAAACATACCATTATTTTGGCAACCATACTTAAGAGTACCTTTTTGGTTGTTTCTACGCTAATCCAAGTACATTTTTAATATATTGTAGATACACTAAATTTAAAATACCATTAAACCTCCTGCAAAGGTGCAAAAAAAAAAGTACAAAGAAGGTTTTATGTATGTAATCCAACTTAGATTGTTTCAATGTAACATAAATTTGTAGTATATTAATTTTGAATCAAAACTACGTTAAAATAACTGCTACATATTGTCAGGAAAAATCCTTTCTTACCTGTCATTTACACTATAAGGACTAAAATAATGAATGGCTGATCCAAGTATTTGTTCTTTTATAGGCGTCCAGTAGGAACAGAGGAGGAGCTGCTGGTTTTCATCTGGTCAAGCGGGCCACTTGAGTTCGTTGATGCGAGCCCCACCCTGCAACCCTTCAGCTACTTCCAGTACAGACTTCGTGCCCACAACTCCCAAGGCTCAGTCCTGAGTCAGTGGGCTTTAGCTCAGACGTTACAGGCAGAACCACAAGACATGGCCCCTCCAACTGTCACACCCACCGGTGAGTTCACAGAGTCACATGAAAACTGAAGTAGTTAAAATGTTATTGTATTTAATACCTGTTATCTTCCTGCATGCTGTGACCTATGACAGGTGCATACTCAGCCCATCTGAAATGGAGAGAACCAGGTCAGCCCAACGGTCTCATTTCCCATTATAGACTGGTTTACAAGAAGCACCAGGAGGACCCAACACTCAACTCCACTGCTGTCACTGCTCTCACTTTGGAGGTAAATGCACACGTACACATAGATGAACACACATACAGTGACTGCTGGATGATAGGAGCATGCATACATTTATGTTTGAGGACACTCTTCTCCTTTGTCACATGCTGTTTCCTGTCTTGGTTTTTGTTGTATATTTGGTCATGTGGGTCGAGCTGCACGTGGATGTAAAGGATTCTACGTACTGATATTTAAATACATAAGATTCTCAAGCATTAAAAACACAGAAAGTATATCTTTTAAATATCAATATATTGAATACATTCATATATAAATAATTATAAAATATATGTGTGCATGTGTGTGTGTTTGTGTGTCTCTATCTATTGTCATTTGTGATGCATGTGAAGAAATTTGGACTCTACCTGTGGTGCTGGTGCCATCTGTTTGCCAGTGAGGGGCCTGAAGACACACACACACACACACACACATACACACTGCCCATGGCCTGCTATTCCCCAGGGCCCTTCCCACAATTCTGTGCCATGCTTGTTTCTCCAACACAGCAACTAACTATAAGCAAGCCCCCTCACACACGCACACGCACAGGCACGCTCACACAGACTCGTGCATGTATTGTACAAGCACACATGTACTTCTTAGTTTAGCCAAAGCTGCAGTAAGACAGTTACCAACAGTGGCGAGCATCCTCTCAGCATCCTCTGTGTGCACGCAGTCACACATCTGTATGTGTGCTTCAGTGAGGAAGACGCTAGCATGATTTAAAAAGATTATTAGAGATTCAAAGATGATGATGAAGGGAAAAGGTTTTGGAAAAGAGGAATGTGGATTAACACACTGTTATACACACAGGACGGAGAGACAGACTGGCAGAACAAAACACAAAAGAGTTAATAGTGAAGGAAAGAAAGATAAAGGAGAAGAGGGCAAGAATGAGTGAGAGCAAAAGAGAGCTTTGAGGGGGGAGAAAAGACAAGTGAAGGCACAAGAGGGGGGCGAGACAGAGTGATAGATAGGGAAAGGAGGAAGGAGAGAGAAAGGGGGAGAGGAGGAAGAACTATAGATCTATATTCTGTCCATACGAGTGGCCTCTTCTCCCTCTGTGACCTTTGGCTTGTCACTCATAATTAATACAAGATGTAAATGGAGACCTTTCACCTTCTCATTGATATGGAACACTTTGTTTGTGTGTGCGTGTGTGTGTGTGTGTGTGTGTGTGCGTGTGTGTGTGTGTGTGTGTGAGGCTCACTGACATGGCATAGACTTATTTTAGTGGCGGTCATTTGTCACGCGGTTGCCTTCACCACATGCGCTCTGTTGTTTAGAAATACACAAAGAAAGTGAGAGATGAAAAAGTTCAGCGCTAACTTGGAAACACAAGAGGTTTCTAACATCTGTGTGCTTACTTTGTGCTGGTTAGCAGGATGACTTTAATCTAGGAGGGACAGAAAGAGAACGGTTGGTAACAGTGAGGGCCTGTGTCCTCTAACGGCGCTTCCCTCTGTAATGACTGTTAAGTCTGTTTTAATTTGCTCTGTATGCTTAATATTTGTTTTTATTCAAGGAAATTTGAGAAAGAAAACATAAAAACAACACAAGCAGCAGCTCTAGACCTGGAAATTGTACCCTCAACATAACAAAAGGATTAGCTTCTCCTCCACCTTTATTGTTGACCAAGTTGATGTCAGAAGTCCCGCCCCTTCTTGATTTTGATTGGTCGGTGAGGGAAAAGTGACATTGATGAGCGTGGCAGTCTTCCAAAGTTGAAGTATTTTCAACGGAGAGCTCTGTAAGCAGTGGCTTTTTTGCGCTGAGGATGCTGAGCGCTGAAAACGCAGAACTGCATAGGTTTTGTTTAGAAAACAGGCGCTGCCAGCGTAAAAAATGGCAAATAGGCCCTGTGTCGAGTCCACATAGCGCTATTTTCTGACAGAGAAGCGCTGGCAGGGTGCTGGGGAGCGCTGGGATGAAGTGCTTGCGTGGTGAGAGAAAAAACGCTGCATGCGGGTTTTGTTTCTATGACAACAATAGGTTTAACTTACTACACAGCTAACAACAGGCTTACAACGCATAGGGCGATAAAAGCACAACACTTACCAACAACAGTTAGTGTCCAGCCGGTCTGCTCTCACGAATGGGCTTTTAAGTCTCTATTGTGATACTGTTTGTTTGTCATACAGCTCCGGTTACACAGAAACAGCCCCATCTGATTGGTTGCCTGAAAAAAGCGGTGGCGACGACACCAGCACCTTTCTGAAAAGTTCGGAGCGCAGTGCTTGGAAAAATAATGCTGGCTGCAGCAATTTTTCTGTAGGCGACTGCATACGCTCTGTCCTCATTGGGAACAATTGAAACAAGTCCAGGTCAAATCCTAGTATGTGGCTGACCACATCAGGTCAATGTGCGCTTTTGTGGGCAATGTGTTACAAGGACTGTCCCAATGAGGCCGATGAAAACGTGTTTAAAAGCAGGTGCGCGCTGCAGACGTAAGTGAGGACAGCGGAGGAGCAGCCCCGCCTACTCCCCGAACAAAGTATCCAGAGCCGTATAGGCAGAGAGTCACGTCAGGTCAAATATGCTCCATGATCCGCCTTTGCGATGTCGCAACTCTCTCTCTAAGGCTGTGAAAGTACTGTCACTCATTAAGTCAGTCACTCAGTCACATACAGACCCGTGTGTAGGGCTGACCCCGACGGTCAGCCAAAATTATGCTGGCGCTCAGAAAAAGGCACTATGTGGACACAGGGCCTTGGTGGACACAGACCCTGAGGAGTTGAATGCAGTTTGGCATTTCTTGGGTCTTGAGTTCCAATTCATAAAAAAAAAAAGTCCTTTAAATCCATGTCAGCATGTCCTTGGTCAATATTACGCCGTGCCGTTCCTCCTACCAGATAAAAAAGAGTTTTGAATATGTATATAGATTATGCTGTGTTGAGCAGCCTTTAAAGCCCAAGCACACCAAGGGTTAAATATCATCTGCTGGAGCTATACTTGTTTTAAAGCTCACACTTGATTGTTTTAAAGACGTTAAAATCCCAAAGGGTTCACTTTAGTAATAAATCATATCATCATTTCATTTATTGTAGAATATGGATTGTGAATGTGACATTGAGACTTAATTTTCCTTTATCATGTCTGCTTACAACCTAACTTTTTCTCTCCTTAATGTTCACTTAAGCACCTTTTTTTGTTTGTGGATACATTGTTTGCGTGTGCGTGTGTCCATTTGGTATGTGTGTATTTGAGTGTGTATTGATCTGGGGCTGGGAACCCTGCTCTGTGCCAGCTTGGCTGATTAATGGGGTCGTCATGGCAATCGGACGGAATGAGGGTACGAAGCGCAGGCGGCCTGCCTCACTAGACCCCTACGCTCTGCCTGGCACACACACATTCTCAAACACGCACACACAGATTCACTCTCCATGCTTTACACCTGTCTGACTGACGTGTTCGTCACTCAAACAACCCTGTAGAGTTGTCTTTCTTGTTTTGTATTTGTATCTCTTTGGCTTTATATTTCTTCTCATTATATTCTGTCGTACCTCATTAACTCTTGTCTTTTGAATGTTTTCCCTTCTGTATTTATCCTTTACCCTTTTTTCTTTCTGTTCACCTCATTCCATCCCTCCGTCTTGCTCTTTTTTTAACCATCCTTGAGAGTGTACATAGGGACTGTTTGCTTTTCCTATAAATCCATAAAATAAACCACAAACGAGCTCTTAATAAATTCTGGCCAAATGTCTTACACCTGCCCTCACCTCTTTCCTCCCTTCTTCTTCCATCCTTCCCTTCTTTTTTCCTCTCTTTCTGTTCACTTCCTTTCCTATTTTCCTCCTCGCCTCTCCTATTCCTCTCCCTACTTTTCCTCAGACCCCACCCTTAAATTCTGCAGCTTTCCTCTCCCCATACTCCCTCCTCCTTCAGCATTTTTACAACCTTATTTTACCTCCATGCCTCCTCAACCTCCTCTCCCCTCTCTTACTCTCTTTGCACCTTCATCCCCTCCTCCTCTTGCTGGTCTCTCCTCCCTTGCTTCTTTCACTGATCTTTTCTCCCTCCATTAGATTTTTAAATCCTCCTGCCTCCTGTATTTCCCTGCCCACCACCTCCCTCTTTCTCCTCTTTTACTCCTCTGTCCTTTCCTCCCTCCCTCGGCTCTTCCAGATGTTACACTGTGGCCCGTGGGATCACTGCTGAAGTTAGACCACGTGCATACCTATAAACGTGTGTGTGTGTGTGTGTGTGTGTGTGTGTGTGTGTGTTACTCTATGTGGATACATATGTCTGAATATGGTTGCATGTGTGCCTGTGTGCATGCATAACATATTTTTATTTGTGTGTGCGTGTTCAACAATGTGCGTGTGTGTGTGCGTGTGTTCTGTATTAATACATCCCATTGATCAGAGCAGGACCCCTGACAGTCATCATCCCTGAGAACCATCTGGCCGACGCCTGACGCTCCCTCACCCAAACACAAGCTGACACCCTATTAATCTGCTACCGCCATGCATACATACGTGTGTGTGTGCGTGTGTGTGTGTGTGTGCGTATATTTTGTGTGTGTGAATGAATGAATCTGTGAGAGCGTGCTGAAGAGAGTTAGTGTATGTAAGAGGTTGTGTGTAGAATACGCGCTCACCTTTTTCCCATGTTTCTGTGTACGTGTAAGGAAGTGTGTGCGTGTGTGCGCTACAAGCTCAAACCGTGCGCACACATACGAATGTGTACACACACCACTCCGCCATCCGCCAACAACAGCCGGCGCTGAAGGGAGCTGAAGGGTGCTTGGAAATTAAGGTTATTACACAAATTGAGCCATATGGTCTAAATATTTCAGAGCTGAAATTTACTAGGCAATAAAAATGGCCCCTACCTCGGTAATGGTGTAAATTACAGCTTAACCACCAGCGCTAATGATGTCCTTCTGTACACCCCGTAACCAACCGTACATGAAGGACACATTGTTTAAAAAATACCCCAGGAAAAGCAAGAGGGAGAGAGAGAGAGAGGGAGGAGAAGGAATGAAGGGATGGGGAGAGAGGGAGAAGGAAGAAGTGAACCGGGGTAAAAGGGAAGTGAAAGAGGAGAGAGTGGAAAGAAGAGAGAGGAGGAGATGGAGAGAAAGAGAGAGTGATTAATATAAAGAGAGGAGAAAGAGAGAGGGCTAGCAGCATGTTTACAATCTGTTAGTTTACCATTAAGAGCCCGTCAGAGAGAGCGGGGACAGCGAGGGCCAGCCGGCGAACTGTGTCTCAAAGCCGACATGAGGTTTCAGGATATGTGTGTGTGCGAGTGTGTGTGTATGCGTGTGTGTGACCTGCACAGTCAGAACGGTCGAGTTTAGGCATGCGCAGTATTGTGACGTAGATAAGTTTGGACATGTCAGAATATGTGGTGAGTACTTAGACATGAATGGTCTGCAGGTGTGTTGAATGATAAGATAACCCTAACCCAAATAAGTAATAGTGTTAAACACGTGGTGTGATAACAGTGTGAATACAGATGCATGGTTCAGGCCTACTTAAAGCCCAGCTCCAGTCATGTTTTAAGACATATAAAATGCTCTGCTTGAAATAATAAATTGTGTCTGATATGTTCTTTTCTGCAAAATACATTTAATTACCTTGTAAAAATCCTCCCAAGGCATCTCCTCCTTCTCCTTCATTAAAAATTCCCTAATCTGCATAGGCCCCGCCCACTATGCACATTTCCAACCACCCGCTCTGTTGCGAAAACAAAACAAGTCTCTGCCATCGTTTAGTGGCAACTTGGTAGTAGTAACGTTAACGTAAGTAGTCAGTAGTGAGTTTGCAAAAATGACGATGATGGTTACAGCGCATCGCTGAAGTGGTTGCCATAGGTTACACACAATGATATGCATAGCGTCACCCCGTCCATTAACGGGATTGGCTCCTTAGGTTTGTGACGTCTCAAACCTGCCAATCTGAAAACGTGTTGTTCAGCCTGTCCTTGGTACACTGCAGTTTAAAAGCAGACAGGCCCAGCTGTGGAGATAATGCTGATGTTGTCCCTGATATGTCTCGTAGCACATAAAGAACACCACATGGAGATGTTTACAAGGTTAAACAGTTGATTTTCACTGGAGGGGATCTTAAAGCATGTCATATCGTATGTTGACATGTGTTTCAGACTGATACATGGGTATTCTTGGAGGTGCACAGTAAAGATGTGTTTCATTTTGACTCACCTATTTTGAAGTAAATTGATGTGTTGACACAGAAACAGAGTCTGCAACAACTTTACTCTATCGTTGCTTTGAACCCTCTTTTACTCGCTGTGCAGTTTTGGCTGCTGTGTTGCTCAACCAGCAAAGAAAGGAACTGGAGGATAGAGTGTGGTCATAGAAAAAGGAAAGACAAGGCTTTGCCCTTGCTCTCAGTGACACCCTTTAACAAATGAGGGAGACAAAGGAGTGGTGGTGAGAGAGAAATGCAGAGCTGAGTGCACAGAGGGTGAGGAGACAGCCATGAGGAGGGTGAGAGGGGGGAGAGGACACAGGTGAAGAGAGGAAGGAAGGATTAAAGGAGAGAATAAGGAGACTGAGATGCAGAGTTCGTTAGGCCCTCGGCCTATCAGACCCCTTAGTTAGAGGTCTCCAACTCTGATTGGAGGGTCCTCAGCATTCTGCATAAACAGCCAAATAATCAGGCTGCAACAATCCCTCCTCACTGCAATCTTTCTCTCTGTCTCCTCATGTTTTTCACAACTCCTCCCTCCATCACTCCATCACTACATTCCCATCTGTGTTTTCTCTGCCTCTGTCCCAAATTACAGTTTTTATGTTATTCTCATCCACCATCTTTGCCCCCTCCGTCCCCTCTTCTTCTGTCTGCCTCTCACTCTTTTCAAGTGATTTTTTTTTGTCAAGAGAGTTTCTTTTCTCCTGCTTCCTCTTCCTCCCTCTCTTTTTCCCCTCAGTAATGACAGGGTGTGAGTTATTGTGTGTCTGTCTGTGAAGAGGCCACACCATCCACTGTAGTGCTCTCCACTTGTCTTGATGGGTGTTTAGTGAGGCAACTGCAATATGATGGTCGTCACTTTAGAGGAATGCTGAGTGTGAGTGCTTATAAGGAAGAGAGCGGGAAAAAGTATCTTTGTGATGACTGAGACTGTTCAACTCTATTGTGTGTGTGTGTTTCTGCTTGTGTGTGTGTTTCTGCATGTGTGTGCATGTGCGTGTATGTGACAAAACTAGTAGCTGAATCCTTGTCTGTGTTTGTTTTGGTAGTGGGCTGTACTTTTGGCAGCAGTGTGGAACACTAAGTCCTGTCAGGTCAGCAGTCTTTGTTTTTATATATTTTCCATCTACAGTATATCCATCAATCCGATGTCAGGGGTTTGAATGTGACAGGGATGCCGAAGAAGAAGTCTAATGTAATTGCATGATATATGTGTGTTTGGATCAACCACCCTCGATCAAGTGAAATCTCAAGACACTCTTGGTTAAATCTAATATAAATAACAGTACCTCAGATTAGGGCCAAAATCATAATCATGATCATTTTGATCAATATTGAGATCACGAATATTAATCACGATTATTTATTAATTTTAGGGACATTTTCTTAATGTACTTTCACATTTAAAAAAAAAACAGAGCAAACCTTTGAGTTCAGTTTTGTGCTACATTCTGGCTCATGTACACATTTTGCATCAAATTAAGACTTAACTGGTTCTTTGTCTGAATTTGCTGCATCTTCTAGAGGCAACATGCAAAGCAAATTGCATTGGTAGTTTTGGTCTCTCTTTGGGAGTTGGGTGGATCGGGTGTCACACTGTACAGCGTTGCTGTTATGGACGTCTGACTTGATGCTGGACAAGGACGGGGAGCAGTGATGTTATTCCTCTTGGCCTTTAAACACTCATCATGCTGCACTGTTTTTTCAGGTGGTTGAAAAAGTTAGTTGTGTCAGAGACACAAGTTTAATGCACTCTTCGCATTTTACTTTTTCTTGCTTAACATCACCTCCACAACACAATACAGTATATTTTGAGATCGTAATGAAAAACAACCACCCCCTGGGGGAGTGGCTGTTAGTTTCAGAGGCACTTTATCTGATATGCAGCAGGGTTTTGTACGGGCAGAGCACGCATTTTAAACGTCAATATTGCCGTCAATCAATTATGTAATCTTGGAAAGCCAAAATCATGATCAGGATTAATATTTGATTAATTATGCAGCCCTACCTCAGATTTATAATGGTCTTGTTTCTCTTCCATGTGAACCTTTGGTTCTCAGTTTGTGATGTATTCTATATTGGCCTAAAACGAGGTCAGTCATAATTGCATTAAAAATATCGAATTAACAGCTTTAAAAGAAACTTAGAGAAGAGATCTTCAACTTAGTTTTAATTCAGTTGTTCCCCATTTCTTCCCACCAAGTTACAGAAACATTCTACAATAGTTTTTATGTCACAGCGGCTTTTGTGGCGCTTTTACACAGGGTTATTTTGTACATGCTAGTTTTACCAACCAGTCACTAGTAAAAATACTACTTTCTTGTATTGAATCGGCTCAGCTGATAAAATAAAGCTAGGATAAAATCACATTCATAAACAAACTGGTGCTCATTTTTGATTCAGGCGATATCTGTGAATTTTAAGCATACTTTCCCTTGCCCGCCAGAATTTGTCCACTGGTCTTTGGCCACTTTACAGGCACACACAAACACACATGAAGACACACACACACACATGCAAATATGCACACCAAATTTGCTTCTTGGGGTCTGGAGCCGCCAAAGCCAATCATGGCTGTCGGTGTGAAGTGGGCATGCCTGTTCCAGACCCCTGCAGTCCCTCTCTATGTCTGTGCTGGCCACAGACAAAACACATGCCTGATGGCACTCTGTGTGTCTGTGTGTTTCTGCATGCGTGTGTGTGTGTGTGTGTGTGTGTGTGTGTGTGTGTGTCGCACAAACGTCTGTATGTGTCAGGGTTTGTCTAACGCACACTGACTAGCAGGGACACCCACGCAGGGCATTTGCAAACAAACGCAGGGCAATTGTTCCAGCAGCACTGAATTAGGCATACACGCATAAATACGTACACACACGCACACACACTCGCACAAACTTGGCTTGAGAGCTTGGCATGGGGCGCGGGAGAGCAGCGTGTGGTGCACTGGCTCACCTCAGAAACCTCCGAAAACAATTACTGTGCTCACAGGGCTGGTCAGGACACAGCTTGTACTAATGGACCGGACTTGAGAACTGAATCGAATTGAATTGAATTAAATCAAACTGAATTGAGTGAAACTGCATTGAATCATCTCTGATCATAAGACCAATCTCTCCAAACACTTAGATAGATAATAAAAGGTTAAACAGCATGGTGCTTTTTTTTATCTCTCCAGGACTTAATAAGACAGAGCAGAGAGGCCAAAGAAGGCCGCAGAGAGACACATCCCTCAGGCAGACCAGTTGGATCTCATTCACCTATCATTAGACATGGTTCTTTCATGTTTGTTCTTAGGCACCCACTTTACTTTTACCTGCACTTCTGTGTGTGCGTGTGTGTGTGTGAGAGACAAAATGATAGAAAGAGAATACATGTGTGTGTGCGTGCATGCATGTGTGTGTAGCCATATGCTAATGCTGGTCCGTCTCTCTGTCTCGGTCTCTCTGCGGGGCCTAGTGCTGGGGCCTTTGTGAGATAATCAGCATAATTCTTTTGACAAATACACATGGTTATTCTTAATTAGTATCACACACTGTCCCCCCGGCCGCACCATGCCTCTCCACCTGAATATCACACACACAGCTGTGCCCATGCACACACACACACACATGCACACATACACTTCTAGGGACACATGGGTACAAAATATGATTCATGCAGATGCGGGCTTGTTAGGATACATGCAAATGCACATAAATAAACTCTGATACAGATATATCGGCTCAAGGCTCAAGGAGCACACTGACCCTTTCATATAGGCTACACGTGCAGAAACACACACACTGTCCAGAGGACCCCTGCTGCTGCTCAGCTCACACACCAAAGAGAAGACAGAACGAGGAAATAAAAGATTGAATAGATTGCTTCCTGGCCCTCAATGCTAAGTTGTGTTGAACCATGTAAGATCTGAGGGCTCTTTAATGTATAAATTAGCAAGACCTCTTCTTGTCTCTTCTCTTCTTCTCCCCTCGTCGTCTCCCTTTCTCTCCCTCGGTCTTGTTTACACCTTTTTCCCTTCATATCTGTGCAAATCTCACCATCTCACTCCCCCCTCTTTTCTCTCTCTCTCTTCACTCCTTGCTTCCCCCTCTGTTCTTTTGCATTTGGCATGATTAACTAGCGACTTTGATCATCCGCACACACTGGCCCATGCACACTGAATTAAGGTTCACTTGAACCTTTTGCTGTCAGATCTTACATTTTAGCTTTTCATGTGGGCTCGTAGGTTGGCCGATTTTTCAAAGTAGTCTGAACAGAAACACGGCCTCTTATGAGAAGCAGCTTCTTTATGCTACAGGCTGGGACAATCACTACAGCTTAGATTTTACTGATGCAGTTAGCATCACTAGAACCTGGCCTAAATACAGGGAGTATATAAATACCTGAGCTAAATTAAAAGTTGCAATATACTTTGGTTTTTGCTAAAGAGCATTTGAAGATTCAACTTTTTAGTCCTGCACACGTCAAGGTCAGATGCTGCACAGTGTAGAAAAGTATACATGAAGCACAACCGTGCACCGTGCAAATATAAGGTTGAGATATCCTGTTGGAAGTATTTTCTATGCTCCTGTTTGTTTGCATTAACAGCAGAGATTAGAAGATGTTAGAGTTATCCTTCATCTGTTATTTATCTCATTATTCCTTTGGTAGTTTTGTCCGTATGTGCTTGCCTGCATCTTCCTTGCTTTGTGTGTTATAAGATGCTGTTTGTTTGTGTATGCGTGTCTGAAATAGTTATAGAGGGAGCTGTTAATGTAATGTAATAGTAGTGTGTTTTAGTGTTGCACCATTTGATTACAGCCTGTCTGCGTCTCCGTCTGTGTGCCGTTAGCAGGCTGAGGTGGTGAATTTCATAGTGCTTGATTGTTGAGTATTCGTGTGTGCGTGTGTGTGTGTGTGTGTGTGTGTGTGTGTGTGTGTGTGTGTGTGTGTGTGTGTGTGTGTGTGTGTGTTGGAGCAGACCGTTAATGTGGTGTGTTTCAGTGATAAAGTGTTTGAATGTATTGCCATCTAGAGGCGTGTAGCAGAGTCTCCACGCTCCTATAAAAGCTGCCAGCGCCAGATGCTGCTATTGACAATGTGCATATGTTAACCGCTTTATAGGCCACATGCCTCACATATTTCACTGGCTTTTAAGGTAGAGAGATCTCTCATTCTTGCTCACTTAATCCGTCTCTCCCTTTTGCAACATCTATCTTTTTTTCTCTCTCCCACTTGAGCTTTTTCCATCTTTTTTTTACCCGTTCACTCAGTCTCTTTCTCTCTCCTCCCCTTTTCTACTCCTTTCATCAGTTATTAACTTACTTCTTTTTTCCATCGCTCCTGCCTAATTCACTGTCCTACATCGCCTTACTTATATATATTTAATGTCTTTTCTATCTCTTTTTTCTTCCAGCCTTCTTTTCTCTCTCCAGCTTCCCCCTTTCTTTCTCTATCTCTCCCCACCTCTCTCTGTCCCTCCCTCCCTCCCTCTCTGCTGAGAAGTGCTGTGATTTGCAGGAGGATTTAGCTTGTGTCTAGGTGTCTAGGGGCTTATTAATCCTATTTTACTGTGGATGAAAAACACGTTGGCTCGCAGACATGAAAACAGTGAATACATGCATTCTGCTTGTTGTTCAGACAGTTCATCCTTGGTGCCAGGCTACGGTGATTTGTCAGGGTTTTCATTTGATTCAGTTTGAATTGGAGCCTTTTTGATCCTCTTGCAGGCGCATTGAAGTGGGTTACCAGTTAATCTCTTTACATATGCTCGCTTATGTGTAAGCATAAAGTCCAGAATAAACAAAAACTGCAGACTCAACATGAAAAAATATCGACTCCTGTGTTGTACATTCACACAAATGTATTCAAACACACACGCAGAGAGACGTCGCTCTCATAGCTGCTTTAAAGCTCACAGTCATAAAATAAAACAAACAAACAAATGCTACATCCTGGAGCGCAGTGCTCCCTGACTACCATGTCATCGCACGCCAGGGCCTTTTGAAACAACAGTGTGTCTCTTATCAATTAGTAAATGGTGTTCCCACTCCAATACACACACACACACACACACACACTTACACACTGCCCCTGTGTCTGCCAGGGTGTTGGGCTGGGTCCCACTGCCTAAAGCTACTGGCACACTCGCTCTGCCTGCGTCTGTGTGTGTGTGTGTTTGTGTGTGTGTGTGTGTGTGTGTGTGTGTGTGTGTGTGTGTGTGTGTGTGTGTGTGTGTGTGATATGAAAGGGTGCATGTGTGACATAAACACTCAATCTGGAAGCTTTGAATTCACCCATAAGGGACGCCCGTCTGCCTGCCAGTCTCTCTCTGTCTCTGCCACTTCTCTGGTGTGTGCTTACTTCACCGACGCAGAGCCTGTATGTTGAAATGTTGATATCACAAATCCCATGTCATGTCATCTTAGCCCGCCATTGTTTCACTGTTCCTTTTCATTCCCCGTTTTAATGAGTGATGCACTGGTTTTTATTCATGCCGGATTTGTTTGTGTAACTAATTTCCTCTCGCTCTCTTCCCTCGCTGTGCCACACTACCCTCTTCCCTTTTTCCTTTTCAATCTGCACTTTTTTATTTCTCCTTTCAACTCTCGCCCAATCACTCCTTTGTCTCACATTTCCTCCTTAAGACAGTCTCCAACTCATCCCTCTCTTCTCGTACTTTCTCCTTTTCTGACTTCTCTGAACTAATACTCATTCATTCGCTCCACACATCATACTTTGGTCTCTTTTGTTCCTCAGGGTTCAGTCCTAGAAGCCACAGTTTACGGTCTTGAACCATACAGTCATTATAGTCTACGAGTGGAAGCTGTGAACGCAGCAGGTAGGTTGATTATGGCATTTAAAATCTTGAATAAACACATTTTATGAGCACCAACCGTTAAACCTCTTCATTGAGACGTTTTGTAACCCTTCAGGTAGTGTGTCCAGTCTGTGGGTCGGCATTAGGACCTTGGAGGCTTCTCCAGCCGGCCTGGCTAACTTCACAGTGGAGCAGCGAGAGCAGGGCCGGGCGTTACTGCTGAGCTGGGATCAGCCGAGTGCTCCTAATGGAATCATCACGGTACACACATAACATAGTTTATACACAGCATTGAGCAGACGGAGCTCTGAGATATCAGACTCACTTAGTGAAAGACAGTTTAAACATCAGATAGATACCATATTTTACATAGACAAACATGACACAAGTACTGCATTTACTCCACTAATACTTATTTTCCCTCTCTCCTACTTTCGTTCATTTCTTTCATCGTCCCTGCTCTCCATCTCCTCTCCAGATGTATAACCTGTACAGCGAGGGGAACCTGGAATTCAGCGGACTATCACGCAACTTCCTGTTTCGTCGTTTGGAGCCGTGGACCACGTATACTCTGACGCTTGAAGCTTGTACCTCAGCGGGCTGCACACGCACCCCACCTCAGCAAGTCACCACAGCAGCAGCCCCACCTGCCTCCCAGCCTCCTCCCAGGCCTCTCTTGATCGGCCCAGACAGCGTGTCACTCAGCTGGGGCCCTCCCTCACAGCCCAACGGGCCCATCGGAGAGTATTTTTTACTTGGGAGAAGTGTGGAGGAAGTGGGGAGGGGGAGAAGTAATGACGACCATGTTGAAAGAGGAAAGGTAAATGAAGCTGTGTTGTGTAAGTTAAAGTTATTTACTTTACAACTAATCAACATTAATCATCCATAATAATCTCTAAACAGGTGCTGTTCAGAGAATCCTCTCCACAACATGCCGACACCTTCACATATACAGTGACTGGTCTGCGTCCCTGGACACAGTACGAGTTCAGTGTCCGTACTCACAACCCTGCTGGACACACAAGCAGCAACTGGGTAACCGTGACTACCAGACAGGCTCCTCCTCGTGGTCTAGCTCCTCCAACAGTGAGTCACCTCCAAGGGCGTCCGAGTGAGCTGCTGGTCTCCTGGACTCCTCCTTTGGAGCCCAACGGGGACCTTCAGTCCTACAGGATTCAGAGAAACAATGTCAGCTTCTCTTTTAGTTTTGACCCCACTGTCCTCAGCTACACCGATGAAGACCTGCTGCCGTTTTCTACATATAGGTATTACTCGTTGCTCTTACCATGTCGGGTTTCCAAACAGCTCTCACATACAAATGTGTAATATTCTGTAGAGATGATCAAACTTTTGTTCTATTCTTTCATTTTCTACAGCTACTCAGTCATAGCCTGCACATCAGAGGGATGCATCACCAGCCCTCACACGAACATCACAACTCTAGAGGCTCCACCTGCCACAGTGGAAGCTCCCACAGTCGACTCCATCACATCTGACAGTCTGAACATTTCCTGGAGTAAACCTCTGACACAGAACGGAGAGGTGACTGAATATGTGCTGAACGTGAACAACAAAGAAGTGTATCGTGGACGAGAACAAAATACAATGTTGTCACATCTGCAGCCGCACACTTCATATCAGCTGGTTCTGTTAGCTTGTACCAATGGTGGATGCTCCACAAGCACTATGATGTCTGCTGTAACTCAGGAGGCTCCTCCCATTGGCCTGCCTGCCCCGACTGTTAAGGTTTGAAACCTCTCTTATCAAGTTAGCAATATAATTCATGCTATAATTCAGATTATTATTGTTATTTGGTTGAGATTTGTTTGAGTGTCAGAGCTCCAAACTATTTGAAGCTCTGTTTCCTTTAAAGGTCACTGGCCCAGAGTCCGTGGAGGTCAGCTGGAGACCACCAGAGCACCCAAATGGCATCATCACAGGGTATGAACTCCGCAGAGATGGTGAAGTTATCTACGTCGGCACAGAGACCCATTACCACGACTTCACTCTTTTGCCAAGCGTGAAATACAGCTACGTTGTCCGGGCCAACAACAGCAAAGGGGCAGCGAGCAGCGCAGCAGCCACAGCAAAGACTCACCCGTCAGCTCCTTCTGGTGTCGGTCTCCCCACACTGACACCTCTGGGACCAAGCCAGGTAAGTCATTCATCTATTTAGTCTGTATGAACAGCAGCATATAACTAATGCTGATGCTTACTTTAACACTGTCTTTAAAATGCAGCTTTAAATTGTTTATGCTCTTATTTTTCTTTGTAGGTGAGAGTAGAGTGGAGCCCTCCAGCCCGTCCTAATGGAGACATTGTGAGTTACACTGTCCATCACAGAGACCCAGTCCGACTGAGCATCACCAGCACTGTGTTCACTCCAGAGGACAGAGACTTCTCTGAGCGACACACCACTCTGCATGGGCTGGCTGCTTACCGCAGGTCAGTCAGTGCAGGTCTCCAGCACAGTTAGCTCTTTATGCAGAATGTGTTTGGGAGTATTGTATGGTGCATGTATAGGTAGAAAGAAGATGTTTTTCTTCAATGCAAAGCTCAAGGAAATCCATTTTGCATTTCATTCAACTGCATTTCCTAAAATGGGCAAGAAGCTAAACAGCTCCCTGTTTCCATTTATAATAAGTGCTGTGATGTAGGAAAGTATGGGGAGGAATAAGAGGGAAGAGCTGACGATAAAGAAGGGAACAGAGTGCCATCTCTTGGTGAAAAAAAAAACCACTCTGGACACTTTACAAACCACCACTACCCAGAATGCCCTACAGTTAATAATACAGTTAATTAATAAGAAAGCTACGTTTGCTTCATTCTCATTTTAATTAAGCAATAGTTTTATTTTTAATATTGTATCTGTCATTGTATTAAACAGATGGCCATATTTGACATATCTTTTAAAGATTGAACTCAAAGTGAGCCTATGTAAACTGGAGTAAACTTCTATTTATTTTGGTTATAATGAGTCAGAAAAAGAGAAGGAAAGAGCAAGCAAAAAGTAACTCATATTATGTATATATTTATCAAATCTCTTCTCGGAAGTGTCACACATTTTTACAGCAGGACAGTTTCAAAGATAGAAACTGCTCA
This sequence comes from Semicossyphus pulcher, assembly GCF_022749685.1. Taxonomy (NCBI): domain Eukaryota; kingdom Metazoa; phylum Chordata; class Actinopteri; order Labriformes; family Labridae; genus Semicossyphus; species Semicossyphus pulcher. The sequence continues at coordinate 23,266,207 of NW_027211603.1, forward strand.
CCCCGTATCAGACTTGATTGAGGTGCTGAAGCTTTAAATAGTGAAATTAATGAAAAAAGCAGCAGGACAGTTTACAAGTAAAATAAAAACATCTTTGTGCCATTTTTCAACTGTTATGCCCTAAAGACTTTGTCAGGGGACAAATACAGTAATAAATCTGGATATTAACGCACTTGTCAAAATGCAAATACCATGATGATGAGAAAAACAGCCTCCTAAACAAGCAGCCAAAGGGACATCATCAAGACTGCTCAAAGAACTAGAGAGTGACAGACAGCGAGAGGAGTTAACGATGTACGTATGTATGAGATGACTGTTCCTGTTTTTGTATTTATTTTGTATTATACATATTTTTTTATCTTATTTTGTTGAAGTCTTTTAGTTGTTTTTATTCTAGTTCTGTGTTAATTGTTCTGCACCAAAGTCACCAAAACAAATTCCTTGTATGTGTAAACCTAGTTGGCAATAAACCCTGATTCTGATTCTGTCTCAGAAAAAGAAAGCAGTGTAGACATACAAACTGTTGATGTGTGTATGTCTGTGAGTAGCATTTACGTTTTCCATTTTGTGTGTTTATTCCTGTGTGTTCATGTTGGTGTGCTTAAATGTGTGAGCGCGTGGATGTGGTGATAAGATTCAGATAATAAAAGCTCATCAGCCTTATCATCTAAAGATCGCTCCCCCTCTATCTGATGACCTTCTGTCCATTGAACTCATCTGCATCACCTCCTATCTCTTCTTCCCCCCCCTCACTCCTCTCCATCATCTCCTTTATGTCTTCTAAATTACTTACATCGTTATTTTGGTTTTCTTGCTGTTATTGGCTCAGCAGACATTCGGTTGAGAAAAATATTATTTTAAACATACAGGATTTTTGATTGTTGACTGCTCCACCTTAGTTTTCTTAGTTTCTGTAATCCTTTGATGATTTCCCACTGAGACAAACGTAGGTGTTTTCTCTTTTAGTGTCCAGGGACAGTCTATTCCTGAATTAATCTAACATGACATGCAGTTGCTGAATTGTTTTGAACATATAGGGCCTAGTTTAAAGCCAGGTGACAAAATGTGGCACTTTCAAGAGACACCATCATCTACACAGCCCATACATGTTGCTGTTTTGTATTTGGCTGATTGTGTAGACATTTTCAGATGTCATGTTTGAAGTATTTATATCTTAAGTGTATATCACCTTTTACAAAAATCACTGATTCAAAGATATGTGCCTCTTTTTGTGTGCAGGTATGAAGTGAGGGTGGAGGCTTGCACAGCGCTGGGCTGCTCCTCCAGTGACTGGTCATCTGTACTTACTCTGGAGGCTCCCCCTGCTGGACAAACAGCGCCACTGTTAGACCTCCGGCCAGATGCACACACCGGCCTACAGACCACCTTTCTACTCACCTGGTCCCCTCCAGCTCAGCCTAATGGTAGAGTCCTTCACTATGAGGTGTACCGCAGGCTGGACCGAACCACTGACACCCACAGACGGGATGCAGCAACGCTTCTCTACAGGAATATCTCGACCACATTTAAAGATGAAGCACTCCAGCCGTATACTGCATACCAGTACCAGGTACAATGCTCTCTGCATTTAGATATGTGTGTGTTGCAAATGCAAACAAATCCTTCTGCTGTTATAAAAGATTAGCACTAAACTTTCCCTTTTATGTTGCATCCTGGTCTTTTTTCTCCTTCGTAGCTGTAAACTGTAATCACTATCCTAACTTCTCCTTGCTGTCCTCTGCATGGAAACAGACTTAAATGTTTTACTGTGATCTGTGAACCTCATTTGCAGATGAGATCTGAAGTGATTGACACATCCGAAGATGCAGCCTGTTTTCACAATGAAATGTTTTACTAAAGTCCAGTCACACACACACACACACACACACACACATAGAATGCACACACCCCAAATGATATAGTAATCCATACATGCCCACACACACTCACACACAAGCCGAGTGATCAGACAGGTGGTAAATGGACGGGTCCATATTCATGCTGTTGTGCTGTGCGATGCTTTGCTAATTGACAGGCTAGCCCTTTGGAAGCAACAATAACATTAGCATTCCTGCCTGTCAGACATACGAGCCGAGGCCAGAGAACCTGTGTAATTGATTGAGTTTCCCTGATTGTGGTGCCGTCTTTATTTACGAGGGTCCTAATTTATGACAGGAGGAGGGAGGGAGGGAGGAGCTTTGGGAGATGACGAGCGGGCAACAGAGCCATTAATCACCGGGCCCTCAGAGCCCCCCACTTCCTGATTACCAGCCAGCCAATCGAATTAACTGTTAGCCCCCTTGGTAACAGAGCTTGTATTGGAAAGACCTTTTAATGGTGACCGCTACACGTCCCCTGAGGATTTGTCAGTGTGGGATTGGGCTACGTGGGCAAGGTGCTGGTGTGTGTGTGATGTCCATAAACACATACGCAGCAGTGCTCTGTGTTTACGTGTGCATGTAAACATCTGTGTGTTTGTGTATCAGGGACAGAGAGGAAAGAAGAATCGTTACAAGTTTTTGGATGACCACATAAAGTTGTCCATCACACCTCTGAGCTCAGTTTCCGAGAAAAAGTTGTATTTTCTCGGTGTCTACATGTCAACAACAATTAATCAGTCAAATGTTCTTACCTACCTGGATTTGTTTTTATGTAGCTGTTAATCTGTGTGTGTACCTCTCTGGCTCTCCTCCTCTCTCTCTCTGTGTTTCCCGCGTACACAAGGACGATAAGTCAGTTCAGTTTAGCACACCACAGTGCAGAGAGAGAAATCATATTAGGCTAATTACACTGGGTCATAAGCTCCTATTGACAGCTTTATGCTTGGTTTTAATTACTGCCCACTTTCACACAACTTAGCCCCTTCACCCCAAGTAGATGCACCCGCCAAGTGGCTCCGTTGGCCAATCAGAGCGCTCCGATCGAGTCCGCAGTCCAATCGTCCAATAAAAATGCTCGAATACTGTCTGGTAGTTTCCTGAAGTCGTTTGTTGCCATGGCGGCTCCGTTGCTGCCATGGCAGCTAACAGCGTATATTTTTATTTTGTGTCCAATAAGCCAAATCACGGCCCAATGGGAGGAGAGAGGAGAGAAAGCCGTAAAAAGTCTGTGGATGATATAAGGCCGAAGAAATGAGTTGTACCTTTTAGCTCAGGATCAAGGGCAAGGTGATCTGCAGCGACTTTAGTTTTGAACTTTTTCTCTCTCTTCTGTCTATGTGGCAAAAACTTTTTAATCAAGCCCAAAGCCTTTAAGTCACGTTGAAACTTTAACTGTGTTGCTACGAGGGGAAGAACATAGTTGTTGCTGGGGAGAAACCTTTTATTGCTGCAGTTACAGTGTTGTATGATGGCGGAGCAGATTTATTTGAAACTCTTTAAATCAACAAGTCAAACCAGAGTTTACTTCGCTTAAAGCTGATGTACTTTCCTTCAGGATATTTAACGTGACATGTTTAATTGTTTCTAAGGCCTCTGTCTCATTAACATGTTGCTACCAGCGTGATTACAATAAAAGTAATCGTTTGTTAATCACAGGTACATTGTTACAATAAAAGGCATCAAGGCACAGTGAACACACATAAAGACCTCTGTGTGCTGTGTATGCCATGCTGATAGTATTTACATCACTTCATGTATTTATAAGTAGGAACATTTCTTTTGTTTTCCCATAGCTGATATCTGCATGCTTTTACTTTTTCAATAACAGAGTGACGGTAAAGATCTTTAAAATAAATACTATGTCTACTATACTCAGATTGTTTTATTATGTAAATGACTCTGTGTGCAATAGACTCACCAGACTGATGTGTGTGCAGGCAAGATGGTTTAACTTTTTTATATGTTGCAACTATTCAGGGACAGTCACACTCAACTTTAAGAGTAGGTACTTAGATTTTACATGTAGTTTTTGAGGTTAATGTATTAACATTATCGAACATTAAAACAAGGCAAAGTTTGGCATAAATACAAAAGTTTGTTGTGATGTTGGAGGTGGTCTGTGTAACTGGAAACCTCAAGCATAATTTCAATATACAGATCTCACCCCGTCACGGGCTGAGCAGGTTCATTTGGACAAAATGACAAAACTCCACAGCTCAAACTCTCTCCTGGTTCTCCACTGATACCTCGTCCACACCTCCTCCTCTCCTCCTCCTTCCTGTTCCCAGTCCCTCCATCTTCCATTCTTCTCTCCCCTCTCCCATCTCAGTCCATCTGTGCTGTCACTTAGATCAATCAGGCTGATTGATCACGGCCTAATTGACTATTATTGAGGTTAATTCAACTCTTAACACACTTGCATGCACACGCATGCACGCACATCGCAGCTACAAACAACACCTGACACACACGCAGACACACAATCTGAACAGTAAAGCTCAGACCCATCCATCTGCCTTCTGCACCACTTCTGACAGGCTACAGATGACTTACACATGCAAATCTCCACCCTGCCTGACCCTGTGCTGTGTACACCCTCTAATTATACCCAACACAGGCACACAAATAAGATTACTCCGTGCATGTGTGTGTTTGGTGTGTGTGCGTGTGAGAATAACTCCTTGATGAAGGTGAAAAGTAATTGTCATGCAGATATGTTCGTAGTGGTTTGCATGTTGAAAAGGTTTTGCTCTCACTGCTGATGTTAGTTTTGATGGATGGTCCGATGAATTGACTTCTATCTTTGCGGTGGTGGATTCTGGGTAATTAAGAGGAGCCTCCATCATGAAGAGTTCATAAAAATGCTGAACTCCTTCAGAAAAGAGGAAAAAGTTCCATTCAATTATAAATGTGAAAGGAAGCTCATAATATTGACATTTATTTACATGTTTTCATGACAGGTGTGTTCCGTGAATTCAGCCGGTCGTTCTGCCAGTGAATGGGCCAATGGGAGAACAGGCCCCGCCCCTCCTGAGGGTGTAGGCTTGCCTAGGTTCCTGCGTGTTTCAGAGACCTCGGCAGTCGTTGACATCCCTCCTCCAGCCCGGCCCAACGGGATTGTGAGCCTTTACAGAGTGTTCGCACTGAAGCACAACAACCATACTCTGGTAAACAACTGAGTTCTCAGCTGGATTTCTGTACTGTTTCTGTACTGTACTACAACCATGTTACCTGTAATCAATACATGTATATCTTTTCTTTTCCTCCCGACCGGCCAACTTTTTGTTTCATAATTATATGTCCGCCCAAAACTTGAAGTATCTCACCTCCACATTTTCCCGTCTCCTGTAGCTCTCAGAGGGAACATCCTCTCAGCAGACACTCCACGGTTTACACCCTTACACCCAGTACTGGGTAGGAGTAGAGGCCTGCACCTGTTACCAGGTAATAGTACTAATATATTCTCCTACATGAACCTTTATCATGAAGTTGTGGTCACAGATTCACCCTGATTCTTATCTCTTCTTTTTTGGAAATATTTTGTACTCTACAACATATACCTTTTTCATATACCTATTTCCAAAACAGCAGAGTGAAGTCGTGGAAATTGAGATATTTGATAGATTACTTGAAGCAAACTCGTTTGAAATATGTCTTGAAGAAAAGGTTGATCACCCCCTTGGATAGAATGACTGCTATCCAGCATGACTGAGAAATGTACATAAAATTGTTGTGGTCACAATGATGCAAGAACTGTGTCACAGTTAACTTTGTAATTTAGATAGTACTTAAGTATTTTAGCTTTAACTTTTTTCCACTTGAGTAATATGTCAAGCATTATTTGTTAATTTTAGCTGTTTGCCTACAGTAAATGTATATTTTTAGTTGTTCCACCCATGAGTGTTACTTTGTTCATTGCAGGACAACCCTGTGAATGTTTATTGTGTGAATGTAGCCTTTCTGACATGTCCTACTAGTTCCTCAGAAATACAATAAACCTTTGAGGTCTCCATTTCCAATGTCTGACAGTGCTGTAGCCAGGGTCCACTGACTGAGCTCCGCACCCTGGCTGCCCCTCCAGCTCACCAGCCCCCTCCTCGCCTCCTCACCCTGACCTCCCGCTCCGTTCAGCTGGAGTGGGATGAGCCTTTGGCACCAAATGGAGTCATTGAGAGGTGAGAAGAAGACATTAAAATGTGAACATTGTTTAGTGCAGTGGTTCTCAACTGGTCTAGCCTCAGGACCCACCACCACCTCCCTCATGACAAGTCGCGACCCAAATATCTGAATTTTTTTAACGGAATGAAACATCACAGAATGTCAACATCACAAAACACAACATAGTGTGCATAAGAGGACAGTGTTCCCTCTACAATAAATTGAATTGAACAGAAATAAACAAAGAAAGAAGTGTGTGCAAAATAAGTGTAACTACTGTCGGGCTCATTAAGTTTTAAGAATGTAAATGTAGCTGGGATGACCCAATCAGTGGATACATGGAGTGTGAATAAAATACACTACTTCTGCACTCATGTTAGGAAACACATGGTCTAAATAAAATCGACTTTTTGCCACACGTTTTTTTTTGTCAAAAACAGCTCTGCGACCCACTTTTGTGTCCCGACCCACCAGTTGAGAAACATGGGTCTAGTTTGTTTTAATATGTACACTACCGGTCAAAAGTTTGGTCACACTTTCCCATTCACTTGTATGAGAAAACGTGTCCAAACTTTTGACTGGTAGTGTATGTGATACAGTATGTTTAAAGTTAGACGAGACTGCATGAGCAGACATACACACCATAGTTTCCCTCTCACTCACTCTCTCTCTGTTTCCAGCTGTGAGCTCCATCTCAGTTCCCCCTGCCCGCAGCCCCCCCAGCCTGTGCCCCTGTCTTGCGTTGAAGGACCGCTGGAAATCTGTTTCTTTGGGAAAAGGCGGAGCTACAATGTGACAGGTCACTCCATGGATATTTTAAGTGCAGACATTTTTAAATAACCTATTAAAGTAATATGTACTCACACCGTTTATGTAAAAAAAATTACTTGCACGAGTACCAAAACACTGGGCAGCAAGGCAGCACTGAATTATTGTCGTGTGAGACCAAGCAGAGAATAAGAAGGAGGAACTATCACCACAATAATACAGTAAAAACACATCTTAAAATCAGATCATTTCAGAATTCTTGCGAGACCTAAAGCTAGCTCTAGGATTGACTAGGATGCTATAATGACTGAACATAATGACCTACATTATAATGACCTGGAGAGTGTGTTGTCTGCAGGTCTCCAACCATACTCCAACTATCAGCTGAGAGCTGCCTGCTTCAACAACATGGGCAGCACTGCCTCCAACTGGACAACTGTCACCACACTGAGTGAAGGTAACAAACGTGTCCAATCCTTCACCCACTCTGCTAACCTAATGAAGAGATATAAAAACAAGTGTTCTCTGGTCCCCTCTCTCCCTCCAGCCCCGCAGTACGTGTCTCCTTTTTCCGTGGACAGTAACCTGACCGTCATCTGGCTGGACTGGTCCGAGTCCTTCTCTCTCAACGGGTACCTGAAGGAGTACAGTGTGTCTGAGAGCCAGCTGAGGGTCTACACGGGCTTCTACAGCTACCTCTATATCCCACGCACATCACAGAAAAGTGAGCGCACACACCAAACACACACATATACTGCATCTTCCAAACTTATATGAGCCGGTTACATGGATAAACACACATAAAGATAATGCAGACCTCTTACAAAATATGAAATATAAATTACCAAGACTGTTTAGCCCCTCAGTTTAACAGTTAAAGGATGCAATTAATTAACTTAGTCTGACTGCCGCATGGACCACATAACAATAATGTGCAATAAGCCACTGATATCATGATCGTAAATCACAAGTGTTTTTAAAGTTGAGTCAACATACTTCATTCTTTAATGCATAACAATTTATGTGCTGGGCTGTCAGGTTGGTAATAATTTGATTGAGGTGCTGAAGTGAAGAGAGTGTTTCAGAGAATTTGAAGTCGCTGCGACAGAATGAGCTGGAGGTTTGAGTTGAATGAGTTTGAGTGATGACAGCAGAAGCATCCAGAAAATTAAGACTGGAAAGGGAAGTTTTCCTTTAAATTAGAGCCAACAGAGAATGTTTACTCCCTTTTTGTCTGTGTTCCTAAAACAAATTATCACGCTACATAACAAGTTTCCTTTATTTCAACCTAAAATATATTCTTTTATATATATATTCTGTATGCTCTCTCTCCCTCTCTCTTTGTGTTCTTAGCTCTGTCGTTTCAGGTGACCTGTACCACAAACAGTGGCAGTGCGAGTACTCCCACCATCAGATACAGCCCTGCCACAGGCATAGGTAACACTCACTCACACACATTACAAGAAAACAACAACACAAAAAAAGTACATTAAAGGCGCTGGTTTAGTTCAGTGGGTAGAGCAGGCGTATGGAGTCAAACAAAGGTCAAAAAGATTTTGGCTCGCAAATAATGTTCACAGCTCGCAGTTGTAATTCATGTTTTGTGTGCATTTGAAAAAAATGTCATGTACTTATCTAAATTTATGAATGCATAAAAAAATGTGTCGATCATTTCTCAACAAAAGTTCTACCCATGTTATAAGGTTGTTTTTTCACAGCAGTCTGTGATACAAGGCCAACGCAGACACTCCGCTTCAGCGGCGTCTAACATTACAAAGTCTGATAGTTAATACATTCACTGTCTCGTCTCCCTCTCTCTTACGTCAATAATAAACCTGTTGTCGGACATCAGGAACGTGCACGCTAGAATCAGTTGCGACCTGATTGGAGAGTTTAGCTTCCTCTGATTGGATGTTCAGTGGACAACGTGGAGGCAAGCTGATTGGTTGGTTTGCTGAGGCGTAAAGAAAACGTCAAAATTCGTGCTTGTAGCTCGTAACTTGTAACTTGTTTGTCTGTAACTCGGACTTTGTGAATATCAAAGACGGCACCAATTTCAAGTCCACACGCACACAAATGGTTTCTACAGCTACACAAACCTTCCACACATTTATTATGATTATACACCTTCATTTGACTCTATAAAGGCGCCCCATGCACAGAGGCTACAGTCCTCAACGCACTGGGCGCAGGTTCGTCTCCCACCCTCGGCCCCATGCTGCATTTCATCCCCCACTCTCTCCTCCACATATTTCCTCTCTCTCTTCGGCTGTCCAAAATAATCTTTAAAAGAGTACATTAAATCAAAGATTAATGAGTATTTTTTCTTCTCTCTCTCTGCAGGTCCTGTTGAGCCTGAAGATGGCGGTAAACATGGCATCAGCATGACAGCGACACCAGTTTACTCTGAGCTGTGGTTCATCTTATTGTTGTCCCTGCTGGGTCTGTTTCTGCTCGCCATACTGCTGGGCCTGCTGCTACAAAGGTAAGTCATATACAGCATGTAAAAGGTTAGAAGACTGAAATACAAAAGAGAAGTACTCAACAATAAACAGACACTTTAAGCTGAATAATAACAACAAAAAAAACACTTAGTGATTATTTTTCTCCCCTCTAGAGCCCTGAGGAAGAATCCCTCAGCCAGAGAGCGCCCTCCGCTGGTCATGCTTCAGAAGAGCAGGAAATCAGGGGGAGAGATGTACATGGTGAGAGGAGCAGAGAAACACTCAGTGACACACAGAGTGACGATGTCGGCAGGAGAGAATAATGTCTATTCCTGTCTGCAGATCATGCACTTATTATAAAATCCTGACTTTCCAGAGCAGCTTAATTCTTTTTCTCTGTTCCAGAAGAGGGGGCTGAAACAACGACTGGAAAGCTGCTCTTAGAATAGAAATTAATTTTAGTGACTGTATTAGTGAGTAAGTGGTTCAGTTTTAACTGTGAGGATATTGAAACCTACCTTCACACTTATATCCTGTATATTATTCTGCATATTATTCATAAACAAGCGCTTTGTAGACATGTTTGGTGAGTAAAACCTGCTGGGACTATAGTTTAAATTTGATTGATGTTTTCACATTAAATCACCCTTTACCTTTAACTACCATAACTACTAATTTTTTTTTTATAATTTAATTTTTGCTTCCTTTTTTCACTTTCATTTTTGTCCATCTTTCTTGTTCTATTCTGTCTTTTTTATCCTCTCTCTCTGTGTCTCTCTCAGAGGTCGTGTCCTGAGTTGTGCTCTAAGCATCTCCCCAGCTCTGTGCTCCTCCCCGACCGTCCCACAGTAAGATGCTTTTCTCTGTTTATCACCAAACCCCTAAATGTTGATCTTATTGTCCCCCTGCAGTTTGACACTGTAGCAGACTGTGTTGAGATCAGCAACGTTATACTTAAAAGCTTCACTGTGTACACTGAGGTACGGGATTGTGAACTTGTGTGGGTAACTTTCTACGCATGTCTGTTGTGTTTGTGTGTGCATGCTTTGTGTGTGTGTGTAACAAATGTGATAAAAAGACAGAGCTGTATGTCCTGAAGGGCCAATCCTTGCTGAATAGTGCCCCCTGTTGATTGTTCATATTATGACAATGACAGCCAATATGAATTTCAACTGTTTTAAGTTATGTGAACTCTTCTTGGTTTGAATTGCACTTAAAGGAACATTCCAGTTTCTTTGCATGTTTTATCCCATGGATTAGATAATGCATACATTATACTATAAGAGTAAAACAGTTTGCAGGAGGGTGAGTAGTAAGGAGGTGTAATGCATAACAGTGAAAATCATATCTGTATTATTGTTTCTATTTGAGGTTGTTGTGATGATACATTGCAGATTTACACCCACAGCATGCACTGAGAAATGGTTACCGCTGATATAAAGCACACCTTGTTTGTCTAAAACTCCAGTCTGAATAGAAAAACTCTACTTTCAGGGTCTGACGGACACTAAGATAATCAGCAGCAGCTCACGCTTCAGCCCCATGTCTGTCCTGCGGGTCCCCAGTGAAATAGACCTCAGCCAGGGCTACTCCCAGCATTCCTTGCACCGCAGCGTCAGTCAGCTGATCGACAGGAAGTCACTGATGTTAGAAGAAGGAGGATGGGACAACCCACTGGGACAAGACTCAGGACTGGTGAGGACAGAAATGCAACGCTGTTAAATTATGTTGAAATTACGAGTAAAGTACAGAAATGACAGCAGCAACAGATCGTTACACATCGGTGTATACAGCAGCCTGCTCAGTGCATTGGGTGAAGACTTCCTCTCTAAAAGGCTGGTTTTAATTATAACCTTTATAACAAACTGATTTAGCATGATCTCAGAAGGCCTAAACAACAGAAGTAGACTCACACAGACGATGCACGCCACCATCATCGTACACTAGTCTCTGTCACCGGGCTTACAGCGCTGTAATCTAACTGTTGTAGGCTTTTAAAATACTCATGTCTTCATGTGTTTCTTTCAGTATGTGGAGGAAGATGAGTTTGTGGACGCCATCAAGGCCTTCAGTTCGGGCAAAAAGGAACACACCATGTTCACCGACACTCATCTTTAAGACCAAATCCCCGCACGTGATCAGGTATTAGAATCTCAGTTTAGACCACGACAGTAAAAGGCTCACACCTGGAATTTGGTCTAACAGGATGAGCATATGTAGGACAGGATTTAGACAATTTATAATGCTTGAAATTGAACCATGGATGACAATGATAGTATTTTAATGTTATATTGAGATCTAAAGCTGTAAAAGAAGAAGAGTCTTAAGTTCTGATATGTAACCTACAGCTGCGATGTTGTTAAAAAGCCACAGTACAGTATATCCTAACCCCTGCTCAGAATAAGAAGGAGAACAGTGTGTATTCTGTGTGTATTATGATAAACCTTCTCTGCTTGCCAACTGTTTGTAGTTTAGTTACTTTAAAAGAACAGGTTTGCTTCTCACTATTCAGGATCAAAAGTAGATATCGATTCATGTCCAAGCTTACGCATTATCAGCAGAAATAGTGCTTTACTTAAATAACACACAAGGCCTTGCTGTTAGTTTTTCCTTAGACAAAAATGCCAACTTTTTTTAAGTGTTAAATGTGTCTCACACATGTGCCGTCTGATCGTTGTGATTATGTGATGTAACTTAAAAGCCCAGTCTGAGATTTCTTTTTTTACCATATCAGTCGTGGTCTTAAAGTTTACTGCACATTAAATGAAGAGTATGGACGTATTAAAAACGAGCGTTGTTCTACTGTAGTGAAGCTGATGTGTTGATCTGTCACTGGAACCCAGATTGTGATGTTTTTCTGTGGCTTAATTCACATTGTAACACGAATGTAATCAATTAGAAACTGCTGATATCTGGACTCCACAGTTTGGGCTGATAGATTTAAGAAGCTCTACGTTGTAGAAACAGTGTTTTTCAGAACATGAATTTAAAGTTGAATTTATGTGTTTTATTGATGGTTTCTTCTGTACAAAATTGAAGTTTATTATTTTGTTATACATAATTTCTTTTTTACACTGGCAGTATTATTTATGGTTGTTGTATAAAATGTCTAATTTATAGATGATTGGTGGATATATTTTTGTGTTTTGTTGGATGTTATAAATATTGGTCAAGAAAATGTTCCTTTCTCCTTCTTCCTTTGAAAGTTGTCCTCAAAGTGTTTTCCATTATAAATTCCTGAATTGGCTGCAGATATTGTTGTCCACTACCTATTGCTCATCAGCTTATTCAAGACTAACTCAACATACTTTATCCAGTGTCCATGTGGTATCTGTAAAACCTGAATGCAAAGCCTTAGTATAATTTCAGTGCTTATATGCAACATTTTTCATTTCTTTCTTTCGTTGAAAAATGTGGACAGCAATCCTGTGAAAAACAAACTAAACTTTAGCTCTGTATTGTTCTTAAAAAAGAGCCGAAGACGTCTTCCATCCCTCCATCCATTATCTATACTGCTTATCCTGTTCAGGGTCAAGGGGGGGCTGGAGCCTATCCCAGCTGTCATTGGGGAGTGGCCACTGGACTGATCACCAGTCAATCACAGAGCTCACACGTAGAGACAGACAACCTTTCACGCTCACACCTACGAGCAATTTAGAGTCACCAATGAATCTAACAAGCATGTCTTTGGACTGTGAGAGGGAGCGCCCGGAGGGAATCCACAATGCACGGGGGAACATGCGAACTCCACATAGAAAGGCCCACTATGTCAGAACCGGGATTCAAACTAGGAACCTTCTAGCTGTGAGGCGACAGCACTAACCACTGCACCACCGTGCAGCCTCCAAAGACAACTTGAAGTAGTTTAATATTGTTTTTACTCCGTCACCAAAAGAGGAGAGGTCAGTTTTAAAAGCAGCAATTAGAAATTAAAGATATGAACTTTATCAATGTTTGAGGACATGAAGCTGCAATGACAGTCATGATTCCATGATGAGGTTAATATTGTGCCTCACTTTACATATTCATTTGCACTTGAAGGAAAGCAAAATAGTTTGCACATATAGTTGATTGATTCGTGTGTGTGTGTGTGTGTGTGTATTTTAATAGTGGGGAACATACTTGGGTACACAAGTCAGAAATTCACCTTTACAGACTACCTTTGTTATAATATTAAGAGCACCACTGTATGAATACACGGTTGAATACTACTAGATGATACGTTAAAGTAGCTGTGTGATCCAGCTTATGGTTAAGTGTATTTCCGGAGTCTTACCTGCTGAGTTAGTGAAACACAAACGTGCCATCAGCTGTGCAGAGACTTGTTTACCACACACCAGCACAAACACGTAGAGGGGCCGCTATCTCCATCAAAACTATGCAGCAGTGATTTAGTTTTGCTCCCGCGTCCCTTCAGGGAACATCACGCCAAGTCTGAAATTAACAAACTGGCAGTAACAAGCGTGCCCTCGCTCAAGGACACCAGTCTGACAAGGACACTTCTAAAACATTCACAGCCACATTCACAGCTATTGTCAGCCACGCAGGGAGGGAGAGGCTGTGAAAGGAGAGCTTGTGGAGTGATTGTAAGGGACAGTATGGCCCTGAGCTACACACACACACACACACACACACACACACACACAGGGTTTTATTAAACTCATAAATCACGATGACGACAGACGGCGTCTCAGAGAGGAGACTGTCTGAACGGGAAGGTTAGTGAAATGAAAGCGCTGGGGTGACACACACGTACACACACACACACACCTCTGTGACGCTCAAACAAAACAGAATTTGTGCACTTTGGCAGGTTCTCCTCACAAACCATGTGCTCACCAGTCAGCAGTGAGTGGCAGCATGTGTTTCAGCCTGTTTCCTGCTTACTGAATGGAGTTTGAAAGGGGAACTTGCTGAGTAAATTTGAACTGCTTTCTCGATGTTTGTCTGAAATCATCCACTGAAAGTTCTTGTCATGCCAGACACTTAGATTTAAAGTGATAATCTTGAAGGTTTTCATGTAAATAAATGTCTGTTAAATCACTATCTATCGCCGAATGAGGTAACACACACCTATGGCCCACACCCCAGCCTTTGCATTTGCAGTATATAGTATTATTACGGAATGGGTGTCTGTGGCGACTTTCACGGAAAAAATTAGTGACGTGTTTTCCATCACTCAGCAGTGGTTGGTCCGCCAGAGAGGGTAGGCGGAGCTAAGCGGCTGCTTTTCCGGTCTCTGCAAGTGTTGCGAGTAAACAGTGATCTACTATGGCTGAACAAACAAAGAAAAGATCTATGACTACAGATACAAGAAAAGAAAAAGAAACAAATTTGACGCTCAGATGAAGACAAACAGTCTGAAAAGGAAAGCGACCCTCAGCGAGGAAAATAACAGTTACAACCGGAGCCAACCGTGTACGTCACACATGCAACTCTGTCTGGATATCTGGGAAGTGTGCTCCCGCAATAACCGTTTATCACCATAGGTGCCGCCAAAGAGAACAAAACTGAAATCTTCAAGATTACCACTTTAAAACCTACTTTTAATATTAATATTAATATAATATTTAATATTGTTTATGACATTTGATGGGAAAAGTTAGTGGGGATTTCTTCTCCAAAGAAAAAAAGCGTAGTCAAAATTGAAAGATGACAACACATTTATTTCGTCACTCTAAATAAACCTCTTGATCTTGTGGGCTTTCATGTCCCGTTTTCAGAGGTTTAAAAGAACTGTTGTATTTTTAAACTGCATGAAGTCACTCAAAGTTTAATGTCAACATTGTATTTGATCATGAGTCAATAACCTGACAGCATAAGCAGCATGTCTAACATACACAATGTAAAACACTGACGCACAAACAAACAGATATGTATTTCTTTTAGCTCACGAGCACCTGGCTGTAATATAATGTAAACATAGCCAGAGAGGAACTGAGGAGCGACTGATAAAGACAGTTATGTGCTGAGATACACATTAAACTTTATATATTTTTTTTATATAAAATAAACACTAGCATGTTACTTTAATATTAGTCTTAATAGTGCAAGTGCAAATGCAGTTAGGTCCACTAGCATGGTAATGTAAATATAGGCAATATATGAGTAATAACAACATGTAATGAACAACAGTGTAAGCATGGACACACCAACACACACATCAATGCATCCAAATGAGGATTTTGTTTTGAATATGTACGTTTACGTTCTGCACAGTAAATAAGTGGATCAGAATTTACATCTTTGTACAGGCAGGCAGAAACAACATCATCATGTGACGTGAAACAGAAAGCAATGTGCTGAAAACAGGTTGTATAGCTGCTGGATTTAGGGACATTTTTTCATTTCTTTGCTTCTTTTTTTAATTACTCAAATGGTTATGAAAAAGTACCGTAGATTCAGAGCTGGCCTGGTGTCTTGCACTTATCCCCACAAGCAGCCTCTTCCTTTAACGCCGTCATGTGACATCATCCCCAAGGTGCATTGTGTTTGTTTCTTATACAGCATTATACTTATATGTTAGTGGGTCCTACTCAAACTAGCGATCTATGTTCCAGTTCTAATCTATGTCAAGAGCATTTAAAGTTATTTAAGATATGCCTGTCAATTCAAGCAACCACTGATAAAATCATGATCATGTACGGGTGTCAGTCCATCATGATTCTAGCCGGAGCCCGAGCGGACGGGTCCGTAACGTGGCTGCACACCGAGCTCAGCCGTCACAAGCCTTTGGTCAGAATCTATTTCAATGAAAACACACACACAGGCTGATAACCGTCACACCAGTTAAATAAGGCACTGCAAGAGTCATCCACAACAAAGCAAGAGTAAAGTGATGTAGTGTAGGTCCTTGTACTGATTGTAGTTATAGTGTGATACTGTAACAAAAATAAAACATACTGTAAATAATATTAGTGTGATCCTGAACAGGCACCACTGTCTGAACAGCGATACAACATGAACCAAATGATTTCTCTCTGTTTAGACATCACGTTATATTCTATATATACTAACAAGGTTTTGAAAACAGATTCATGTATAAATGTAGAAGCTGATCTGCCATTACTGTTAGTGAGGATCTTTGTAATGGATACAAAAAATAAATAGGCGACCTTCCTCAACACACCGACCTCCATGTTAGTTTGTTTACAAATCCACATTTATAAATGTTTCTATGAAAATGTCTCAAACCTTTTCACAACAGGAAAAGCACAGCTCAGTTTATAACAGTAGTTTTTACTGCATTCCCCTGAGATGACTTAGTTCAGGGGCGTTGGTTTTGTGCATGAGGGCTCTATGTCATGAGGCACTGGGACACCTGATTGAACCATCACTAATAAATCGGTTCCACATGTGGTTTTCCAGTTATGACGAGTTAAAAAATGTCTGCCGTGGAAAAAAAGCTCTCAGTTTCAAGGTTTTTGTACATTTGTCACTGAGCTGTCAAACAACAAACCAGGATGTACTGCATGCTGGAGCCGCACTGCTCGCTGACTGTTAGCTCTTAGTGACACTGCTTCAACAGTTAGCATCGTGTCTCTGACTGCAGCATTAGGATTCAAGTAGCTGCCAGGATTCTGACCGGGGTAACAGGTTTACAGTGAGATTAAGTAAAAAATGTACTGAATGACAAATAGCACAAACAATCTGAGGCACACCGTCTTTCAAAGGGGTCTTATCCTTTTGAAAAATCTGTATGGGACCAGTGCTGAATCAAGAGTTTGGTCTTTAACAAAAA
This sequence comes from Semicossyphus pulcher, assembly GCF_022749685.1. Taxonomy (NCBI): domain Eukaryota; kingdom Metazoa; phylum Chordata; class Actinopteri; order Labriformes; family Labridae; genus Semicossyphus; species Semicossyphus pulcher. The sequence goes on from NW_027211603.1 coordinate 23,283,198, forward strand.
ATGTAAACATCTGCTGGTTTTAGCTTCTTAGATGTGAGGATTTTGTAAATGTAATATTTTAGTGTAGTTTTTCACCAATGACAATAGTGTCAGTTTAAGATCAAATTAAGTTTTTCTGTCATGCTGTGTTTGAAAACAGACTTGAGTTGAGTTCTGAACAGGTCGATATCTGATAAATGTATCAGGTTTGTCTTAGTGATTTTAATTGTCCTTCCATTAGCGTCTGTTTAAAAGGTGATAAAGCCCTTTTTAGTGTTTAAAGCCTTCATTTAATCACTAGTACTGGGCTGAGATGGTCGTTGATGAGCGAATGATTCAGTCTGCACATCAGTAGCTGAGCACTTTTGTTAAAACCAAACAAGAATCGACACCATGTCCTCAACAATACGTGGCCTAACAGATGTGTGCTTGTTCCTGTAGGTACTGCATGTTTCAATAGTAAGAGTAAAAATCATCAACACAGGCAGACAGCAGCTTTGTGCATAAACCTACACTACCAGATAACAGGAGCTCCAGTTGTACCCAGCAAAAGAACTTGAAATCTTCCGATCAGAAACAGAATGTGCTGCTGCTCAGGTTGAGAAGGCATGCTGTGAGCTCATGCTGCATGTGTATTTAAAAGTATGACGCCGTGCTCAAGACTTAAATTAAAAACGTTTTAAATAAAGTTTTTCAGATTAAGAAGCAGACTGCGTAAAGGAGGCGTGTCCTAAGACGTGAACTCCTCAGTGAGGCGTCCCAAAATAAAAAGATCCTTTTACGTCATGAACTGTAGAAAACCTTTGTTAGGGTGGGGTGGAAGGTCCTGCAGCTAATGTCCCATTCCTCCTCTGCTGTGACGTCCAGTTTCCTTAGAGATGATCCTTTTTTTTTTAATATAAAGAAAGAGCAGAGGGGACATCGCGCTGTCACAGGCTGCTGTCCTGATTGGACAGTTCAGGAGCCAGCTTCCTGTGTCGCGGTGACGTGGAGGAGGACAGTTTGGTTGGGGAGGGGGAGGCATTGGAGGATGAGTCACTGCCACCACCATCAGATCCAGAGGGGAGGGAGGAGAGGTGGGGGACTGGTGGAGCCCTCTTCCTCCCCAGGAAGCCTCCTTCTAGTACTCCCCTCTTCCTCACACCTCCCTCTGCCTTCCCCCCCTCTCCCCCTGATCCCAAACCCTCCCCTTCCTCTGGTTGCGGGAGCACCTTTCGCCTGACGTCGCCTCCAGGAATCGGGCTGTCAGGAGGTTGTCTCGAAGACTCCGGGCTGCCTTCTGACTTCACCCCGCAAACGCCAGCAGTCATCAAACCTGCGATAGATGTGGCAGAGCTTGAGCTGACTGTTCTGCTGGCCCAAAGCTCCATAGCTGAAGCTCTCCTCTCGCTGTCCTCAGGTCCGAAGTCACAGAGCGAACGGCGGGCGTCAGGCGGCTGGGTGGGGCCCTGTGTGTCCAGGATACCTCGACTCAGGCTGAAGTTCTGGAAGTCTCTGTGGAAAGATAGATGGGAGGACGCCTCAGCATTATCTGTGCATAATCACATTATCCAATCTTGATAATCCTCAAAAGAAGCTCTCTGCTGTTTTTATGGGGAATATGACTTCATTCAAAGTCTGTGAAAACAGCTGAAAGTTTCAATCTCAAAACCTGGACAAATCTAATTGTTAATGTATAATATAGTGTATTGTATGTATAATATTTCACCGGTAGCTGTGGAAGGACTCTGTTCTTCGAGCACGGGCCAGCAGGGGGCTCTCTCTGTAGGGTCGCACTGCTCCGTAAGTGGCCTGGCTCTCAGGGATGGGCTCCTGGGCCTGTAACTGCAGACTGAGGGGGACAGGTAAGAGCTTCAGTGGATGGTAAGAGAAATCGTTTATATAATGTTATGTTGTTTGACAATCATATTAATCAATATACTGAGAGATAATTGCTTCCCTATAAGTTGCATAAATGTTCATCATGTTGTATCTGTAGTAGCCACGACTAAGGCAGGTAAAGGGTTATTGCATGTTTGTACATCTGTCTCTTTGTCTTTTGAATAGTGGGAGTTTGTGTGAACTCTCTTTCTCACCTTGAGGAGGACTCTCGGAGGCGTGTGTGGTGCAGCACAGAGGGGGCGGGGCTAATATTTGGTGTAGCACAGCGGGAGGTGCTCAGGTCGCACTGGTCCAACAGCTGCAGCAGCTCCTCCTCTGACGGCCCGCCTACATCTGTCAAACACCAGAGCAGCTTCAGAACACCTGCGCACACTTCTATCATTCTCTGTCTCCTACCCCTGAGTGTCTCTCTGTCCTCACCGTCTCTCTTCCTCTCCTCTCCTTTGTTAGCCGTGTCCATCGCCGTGGTCAGGTCCCACATTTGGATGCTGCCGTTTCCGTGGCCCGTGAACAGATAGCGTCGTGGTCGCGACCCCATGCGACTGGAACCCTCACACTCCCGTACCATGAAGCAGGAGATGGTAGTCCCGTCCACTGACTGCACCTCACAGATCCTGACAAACACACACACACTTTTAACACTAAGAAGCTCAAGTACCATAGGTCAAACAGAAGAAGAAAGACAAAGTTAGATAAAGGTCAGAGGGGCAAGGTTAAAAGAGAGATTGATGGAGAATGTTTTACCTCTTTCCAGTCGATGAGAGCCTCACAAACAGTTTGTTGGTGATGGGGATCACTTTCTGTATGAACACCTGCTGATCGTCTCTCTCCCCAAACGGACCTGCAAGCACAAAATACAATCGGTCTCTACCTGCACGTCAGCCTGACATCTTGAATTTGTATTCTGCAAATCCCCCTCTGATAGTGTGTATGTATCTACTGTATTTGAATGCACAAATAAGATCCAACCATCACTACTATTTTCACCTTCAAACACTCTCTTCAAAGGAAATCCGACAATCTTCTTCCTCATAAGCGCATCTACCCTTTCCTCATACTGCCATCATCTATCTTCTCATCCTCTCTTCTTAACCCTCTCACCGATATCGTTCCCGGAGCAGTAGCTCCCGTGGCTCTCCGTCTCCTCCAGGGACAGAATTTTGAAAGAAGCCAGAGGTGTGGAGCCCGGCTGTGTGGAGATCATCCCTCTGAAGCGGGTCACCGTCCACGTCCTGACATGGTTGTTGTCTGCACACACTGACAAGCAAAGAAACACAAGTTTAAGGTCAAAGGTATACAGCCAGGTGCAAACCGGTACACACAATAAATGTGAGATGAATGGTATATGTGTCTACTGTTATCCATTACCCACAGCAGTCTTAAACTGGTTACTCCTTCCTCACCTGACACCAGATGTTTCTCAGACAGCATGATCTTTGTCACCGGGCTCCTGTGCACAGTGAACGTCTGAAAGAGCTGAGGCCCCGATCCCACCGTCTCCGGGTGTTGCACGATCACTCTCACTGCACCGCTGCTGGTGCCGTAGGCTATCTCTATCCAGTTCCCACTCACACCTGAGAGCAGAGAGAGACAGAATTTCAATTAACTTCTAACGTTTCTTTAATGAATAATTTTAAAGGAGAAGAACAATGATGGTGGTTCACTGACTGGTTTTCGGAGTGAGGTACACAGACAGTGCAGTGATGGCATCGTTTGAAGGGTCATGATAAAGCTCTGTTACTAGAAGATCGTTATCCTTCATCCTCAGGGGAAACTTCTGCATGTCTGAAAGGAAGCAGAGTAATCAAGTCAACACATTGACAAATATGAAAGGGCATGTGGATGTACAAAGATGCTAATGTGCGTACCTATGTAGTAGATGGAGCCATTGTTGCAGCCCAGTAGTAGGAAGGATCCTGCTGTGTCACAGCTGGTAATAGGAACCACATCTTGCACCTAAAATGCACACACACCCAGAACCCAGAATCAGTACCACTTTATGTAGCCTCTCTGAAAGCACACACCATTCAATAAATGCTTGACTTCAAAAACACTCTTTGAGGCCCCGTAAACTTCATAAAATGTTGCCCCCACTTGAAGAATCTAAAACATGTTTTACCAGCCCTCAACCATCTCTACACAAACACGCGTTCCCTCATACCTGCCAGTGCTGTGTGACGGCATTCCACACCCCGACCTTCCCTGTGTGGCTCGTAGCCACCAGCTGGTTTCCAATGAAGAAGAGATCATCCACAGGTACGCCCAGACTGAACACACCTGGGGTGATGGGGAGACAAAGAGGAGTTAGTGTGTGGAGAGTGAAGGCCGAGTCAGAGTTCAGGAGGTCACAAATACACAAAGAAAATCTTATTGTTAAGGTGTAAAATGATGCCTTGCCATCTCACTGGTGTTCATTTTCGTTTGGTGACACATGCGTTACATTTCCAACAGAAACCACGATGGCAGACGTGACGATCTTTTCACAGCCTTTCATCACCGAATTTGATTGTGCCTCTGACCCTGAATTTACAGGATAAGTCCTGTCTCTATGTTAATGTTATTCTACTGAGGAAAACAAACCATCACATAGAAAAATGAATGTGTGAAATATGTTAAAAAACAAATATGAATTCAGGTGTAATCAGGTGTAAGTGGCACAATTCTGTACAATTTAATATTCTGTAAGATCCCTACATGATAGTTTTTCTGAAGCACACTTTTCAAGGTCCACTTGTGTGACCAGGAACGCTGATAAAACACACAGTGACTTTCTGTTTACCGATCTCATTCCCGTTGCCTCCATCTTGGATGCTCCACAGAATGATGCTGCTTTCCGACGCAGCCGCCACCATCTTGTCCTTGTCTCCATGCGGGCCACCCACCACCTTAGCGTTGAGTGCGATGCGTTCAATGGTCCAGTCGAGATAGGGGGAGGAAAAGATCTGCTGCCATCCAGAGGATTCCTTTATCCTGTAGAGAGAGATACAAACAGACAGCACACTCCTTATTATATTGTCTTTCAGCATTTAAATTACAAGGATGAAATAGATTATTTTTTATCTTTACCGCATTTTTCAGGCAGCAGCTTTCCCTACTGTCTTTATCCCATATTTAAATGTTTACAAGGCCAAAGCAGGCTGTAACTAATGTGCGCTAACTGAGCAAGTGTAGAGCCAAAGATGTGCTTAGTGAGAAATGTGAGACACAACATTTAAGGACTCCATCCTCCATTCATAAATAATTGAATGCCTCCCTCTTATGACCTAAAGAGTGCATGAGAAATGTTTTAACCAAACAGTTTTATCACCTGTAGCAGATGACAAAGTGTGCATAGGCTGCTACAATCCAGTTGTGGTGTCCTGCTACAATCAGCACCTTCCTGGGGTCAACCACAGGACCTGCACACACACAAAGACACGCCGTTTTCACCTCGTTATTCATCATTAACATGCATTAAAATCAACATGTTGGCAGCCATTAAAAAGGTCTACATGCAGGCAGGGGTGAGTGATGTTTGCTTCATATTATTGCAGGATATAAAATCCCCGTCTCATTTTCAATTACATCGGTCCAGAGCACACACACTCTTTGTTCAGCGCAGCTCACTAGATGCTCTGATGTCATCCTGAACAAAGAGCAGGCTGATGTGAAACTAGGCTACCTCAGCCAGTGCTGTTAGCTAAAAGGATGTTGTCAGGTCAGATTAGCTGCAGCATTAAAGCACACGCACAGAAAACACACAATCACAGGCATAAACAGTGCATATATCAATCTATCTTACAGTCACACATATACAGATGTAACACGTATGATCTACTAGACATTAGGATGAAAGCAGACCTAATCAGCATGCACATGAAGCGCAAACTGTTTGTGAATGGCAGGCAAGGCAGACAGCGTCATGGCTACATTCCCTGCTCGCTATTTTACGCTAAGATGAATCCTAAGATGGATTTCTGGCCAGCTGTAACTAGATATGATCGTCAGATTTTCACCATGTTTTATTGAGACACACTCTATAAAACTGCCCCAGGTTACTCACCCAGTTTGTGGTTGTCATCTGTTCCAGGTGGTCCAGAGAGGGAAGGGTGAGGAGGGGGACCAATGCGGGTGAAGCCCTCGGCTCCACTGGGACCTGGCCGCTCGTCAGAGGAGGAGCCAGAGGCTGCTGAGGCAGGACTCGACTTACGGGCGGGGATCGCTGTCAAGAAAAGATGCACTGAGGTTAAATTACTGCGCATTGTATTCATAGTCTGTTCTGTGATTTCTACAAACAGGTTGTTTCTTTAGAAACACCAGGTGGTTATTGTGTTCAGAATTAACTTCCTTTCCTCTGTTTTCACTTCATTTTCTCTACCAGTCAGTTTCATGTCTTTACCTGGGGGTGGCAGGTAACCATGGAAGAGAACGCTGCCACATGATGAGCGGTCCAGCTCCTCACACAGCAGCAGGCGCCGCACTGCACACACAGGTACAGACACACACAATGAAGTAATGAGCCTATGATAACCAAATAACAAATTTTTCCACATTAACTGACGACTTATTTTATCACTGTACAACTATTTATCATTGATCTATATTTTAATATATCTTCCTGCATACTCTGCCCTGCATATTTTAACTGTGTGTCATTACATTGCATCATATGTATTGGTGTGCATGTTATGATTCAAAGCAGGTGACCAGTTTCACAAAGGTAACTTTCCCATCCAAGCACCCAGACAATGCAGGGAAGTTACAAACTCTGAAACAGGAAGTAAACTTAAAGCAACCTCACAGTTTATGGAACTAACAGTAATGAGTTTCAGGCCTTTGCCAGAGTGTATTTGAAGCCAAAACAACTTCAAATTACAGGACAATATTTTCCTTGAAAACCAGTAAAGCTTTTCACACTGTGTCCAAAACACCCACATACTCAGCTGATGAGGTTGAAGACACATAGTGAGTACTGACAAAAGGATACTGATTATGAGACTTCAAAAATATCTAAAGGCAACATTTCCTCCAAACACTCACCTAAAGGAGTTATCCCGTAAAACTCTGCCTCATGCCGCAGGACGCTGATGTTGACGCCCCTGCAGAGAAAAAAGCAGCACAAGTAAGTTTCAACATCTCTTGTTACCCTAAAGTCAGCGTTCAGGGATATTTTCCTCCTTACCGCAGGTCCAATTCTTTGGTTCGGAGGAAATTCAAAATTGGCGCAAAAGCTGTAGGGTCTCTGTCGATAAATATCTGCAAGTAGAGGAACAAACATTATAATGTGAATGCAGGGAAACCATTACACAGATGGTAATTGGTTATTATTCAAAATCCTGCTCTGTACTTCAACATGAAAATTCATGTTAATGTTTGACTATATGGTCAGTCTAGAAAGATCATTTGTTCGGTTCTGTGCATCAATACAGCAACAGAAACACTCCACACAAACAGTGCTGACGGATTCATTACTAATAGATAATTAATCGACACAGTACACAAACAGTAAACCATCTGACAACAGGGAAGCTGATGAACGTAATGATGAAGCACTGACTGTGGGCTGCAGGTCACAACATTTATCCAATATGATTTAGTTAGTAATTTGTCATATCTTATTTGTTCTTAGACACACACACGTCATCTAACTGCCATGCATCATGTTTCATTAAGCTGCAGCAAAACAGAACAAACGTCAGGGCCCGTCTGCTGGAAGCTGTTAGACAATTTTCAGATGTCAAATGTGGCCTGCAGATGCTGCGCTAGTTTTCAAATAGGAAACAACAAAAGCTATACTCACAGCTCCAGTTTCATCCCGAAGAGTGGATATCCTTCCACTCAGCAAACTGGAAAAAGTACACACACACACACACACACACACAGAGACAGACACACAGGGCTCCAGTTAACCTAAGCACTTCTCAATTTCCCCTTACCAGCATTGTTACCACTGGCTGAGGTAAATAAATACATATTATACGCACAGTAACAAACACTCTAAACTGTTGTCTCAGATAATTGTGCACGTTTAAAAACACTGACTGCACACTGCAGACAGTTGAGGGCAGAGAGACTGACAGGCAGGCAGGCAGGCAGACAGGTGCGCAGGCAGACACACTGACAGGCATTTAACACTTGGTCAGCTGTTGTCAAAGTTTGAGCTCAGTCCAGAGTTTGTGGCGACTGTGGTATTTGCCCAGCCCCAATCATCTGTTTCACTTTAACTGTAGGTTACCCTCAGACTGTATCAATGTGGTTCCCCTATGGAGCAGGAATCACTCATATAGAATAACTCACTAGAAACGTGTGAAAACACCCCTAAATATGCTTAAAAAACATGTATATGTAAACTCCAAAAACTCTTTAAACAAGAGATGACAGTAACAGTGTTCACACTGAATATTGGATAAATACAAGACAACATCTTTGCCTCACTAAAAGTAAAGCAGCTACCTCGTTTTCCACGTTCTTCCAGTCATAGCTGGCTGTAATTTCAATGCCCTAACATTTTCCATCACAAGAATGGCGGACATATGAAGCAAGACAAGATAATGGAACATCCCTACTTAACATTAATTATGTAGAATGAATTTTGTTTTACAGGGTTGCAACTGTACCATAGCGTGCTCTTTATTTCTTTGACCTGTTTCTGGAAGGATTCATCCATGCTGTAGATACAGCATTAGTACAGTTTAACAAGCCTAGCCTCATGGGGAGTCTAGACAAGTTACATCTACTCCATGCTTGTCAGTTTAGAGCCCTCTGCTTTGAAATATGCACAGGTGGTTATGCAGAAAGATTCTGTTTCTTTTTTTCCAGGTTGGAAATACTCTAATTGATTATTCGAATGAAACAATGATAGCATTATTTTAACTCCTTGTTGGTTGACTTTGTAGAGATGAAGTGGGAAAAGCACTTGCACAGACAGTTCAGATCTGTCTCTCTCTTCTTCAGCTTTGAAGTACAAACACTGACCACATTTAACCAACCTTGAGAAGAAAGAGTCTGGGATCCACATCAGAGTCTGTCTGGAGGTGCTGAACCTACAGAATAAAGGCACAATAGCATATTAATAACAGACCCTGTGGAGCTGCCTTGGTGAAGAAGTCATTACCACCAGTGTAATAAAATGCATATTCAGTGTGTTAAGTTTTAAGGTCCAAGAAGCCCCAGTGTCTGTAAGTTTCAGTGAGACAGAAAAAGAGTAATGATGAAGTAGCCTACTATACATACATCCATGGCTGCTTGGCCATGCAGAATTCATCATACTAGGACGTAGACAGAGCTCAAATTTCCTAAATGATGATAGCCATCATCTGTCAAGCTGTCTGTCCTGTTGATGAAGCTCACCTTGTCCCTCCTACGTTCAGCTGGATGATATCTCCCATTCCGGGCGTCGTATTGTTACCACTTGTAGCCATGATGATGACCGAGCTGCCGTAACAAGTCACTGTTCCTTTACAGCCGTCACTGTCTCAAAAGCTAGCTTGCTAACGCTCCTCTCCCCAGCTCCGCCGATGTCCCGACTCCCCAGCCTCACAACCTCTCCCTCGTCCCAGCCTCCATAAAATATCCGCTACACACGACCTATGCGGACGGCGTCAGTATCGTTAAGTCTCCGCATAGTGGGCGAAGAGAGACAGGGGTCTTTTTATCCAAAAGACAGCCACACAATAATGCCATTATTTTCAGGCAAGCTTGTTTGCATCACTGCCTTGCATGTAACCAAATCGTGGATAACATCTTGCGCAGAAAATTAGCAATGAGAAACAGCTGTACAGACCGTCTACAAGCGAAGCGAGAGTGTGCACCCCTGACAACTTCCTGTTTCGTTGATTAATTCAACGAGATTGAACTCTTCGCTCTTCACTTCAAACGTTTTTTTAGCATACACAAATGCAATTAAATTCATAGATTACATGAGTTTGTTTGAAATTATTTGAGATAAAAATACATTTACATAACCCATATCTGTATGCCTTGTGCGAAGCGCTCCCTCCAAACTACCGTAACGTATGTGAACTACCTTGACTGTTCTTTGAGCTGCTCACCATCTTTGTCAGAAGTGCGCTTGATGCTTAGAAAAAAAATGGGACGGCAACTAAAAAGGGACAAAAATGTTTGCTTTAGTCTATTGGTGGAGTATGGTAGTCCACGTATTTTTTAAGTGTTTGCCAAACTGTGGGTCGCTTTGATGTCTTTAATTAGTGTAGATAATTACCTTTTAGCTAAAGCCACGTGTCATTAAATGTTTCCTTTAAGCTGATCCACAGATTATATCCTACTTCTTGCCAAATTCCACATTCACAAATGTAAATTTGCAAACAAGAAACCTCAGTTCTTTGTTTTCATGAAGGAAATAAAACAGTACATTTCTGTGATTTCTAACTCGCAAAACAAAAAAGCTATCTAAACAATGGTTGTGTGCAATAGCTTCAAAGTTTTTGCGTGAACCTAGTGTCATACTCTCGCGTTTTTTATTTTTATTTATTTATCCTCTTATTTTCATATTATTTGCTTTAGGTAAGATTTATTTTGTTTCTACTGTCTTTTGACACTTGATACTACCCTTTGATTTGTTTTGTCAATGTCTCATTTGGATGTATGTGATCTGCTTTGTTCTGTTATTATGTATGCTGACATTTTGAAATAAAGAATTAATGGGGGGGGGGACTAAATATCGTTTCTAACAAATATGGTTAAATACGTTTCTTTTACGTTTCTTTTAAGTGGATCCATATATTTTATCCTGCAAAGTTAAAGAGAGACATAGATGTCTTGCTGTGAGTTACATCCTGAAACTTGCTCCCATTTATTTTGGTCTTGTGAGTTTACGCATGAGCTGGGCAAAAATGTTAAGAATTTCATAGTTGACAACATTCTCTCAGATTTTGCTTTTTATTATAGAAATGTCATATTTGGTTGCTATGATTACAGTGACCAAGATGTTCGTGCTTTTTTTCCCTTGTTAATCTAATCTTACTTCTCGCCAAAGACATTTTTATGATTTCTACCTCACAAAACAAAACAGGTGTCAAAACAATGGTCGTATGCAATATCTTTAAAGTTGTCGTGTGAACCTACATACTCTCGCGTTTTTTTTGTTTTTTTTTATTATTTTGTATTATTTCTATATAATTTATTTTGTGAAAGATTTATTTTCTTTCTATTGTCTTTTGACTGTTGACACTACTTTTTGGTTTGTTTTGTCAATGCCCCATTTGTATGTCTCTCATTGTGATGTTCTTTTATTTTCTTTCTACAGTTTTTGATAAAGAGTTAAAAAAAGAAAGAAAGACTAGACACTGTTTTATAATTAGTCTGCTACATAAGAGTAACATATCTTAGCTAGTATGGGGTATTTTCAAAATCGTATTCGCTGTGATATTTAACATTTAAAGCCCAACTTATGTTATGCTTATGTCACCTCAACATCTCAACCAATGCGTTTTCTGCGCGCACACAAGCGCTCTCCAAGCACCTCGCGCCCCTCCCACTCCTGCTGAGGGAAAGGGACTGGAAGCCCAACAACATATTTTATGACGAACTAGCATTTTCTGAATTAAAGCGTCTCTCCTACCTCCTTTTTCATCAGTATGTAACCCAAGGACATTTATCCCGTGGTAGTTTTCTCTTCCACGGTGAGACTTTTATGTATTTCTACTGAACTCTGTGTTAGCTCTCTGTTTATTTACCTTTTCGTAGCTTGTTAGCCGCAGAAAAGTTAGCTAAGGAGTGGGAGGCTGAACTTCTGTAAGCTAACGTTGAGCATTAGCAAGAGCCTTTAAAAGCTAAGCTAGTTAACAGTAATGTGTCTTTAACTCTGAGTCCAAGCTATCAATAGCATAAGTTTATCTCTCAACTGTTAACTAACAAGTGGGAAAGTACGACTTAATAATATGATACTTGTTACGTTATTTTCAAAGGTAACTGTAGCCCTCTCTGTGTACATGTGTCATTTGTTTGCACTCCTGCCTCCTTTAGCTCTACCTTGTTGAAAGCCAGGCCTGAGTGGGAAAAAATGGATGTGTGACCAGCTCAAACAGAGAGAGGAGAAAGCAAGAAAGGGGCTTCCTATCACTCGTTGCAGCCCAGGAACTGGAGCCAAGAGAAGGAAAGAAAGCAGGCATACAAGCTGAGGCACAATGTCAGAGGGGAAAGGAGCTCCAGATACAGAGGGAAACACGCCAGAGGTCACAGCAGGACACATCTCCGGTAATACTCAGCAGGTACAAGATGCAGCGTCTGTGTCCTCGCCTGTGGCCTCTATACAGCCTCCTGTCACCACAGCAACAGAGGATGAGGACGAGAGTGAAGATGAGTCAGAGATCCTGGAGGAGAGTCCTTGTGGCCGCTGGCAGAAACGCAGAGAGGAGGTAAGGAGGTGTATTAAAGGTTTAAACCATCCAGTTAAGAGTTATCATGAGATCATGTTGCTCTGCAAGTTTCAAAGTCACTTGTTCAGCAATTTGTATAGTAATAATTTGATAGCTCTTCATGTAACTTTTAAAACTTCTTATCTTCCTATTGGACCATCATTTTCACATTTGCTACTTTTATCACCATGTCACAACATTTCCCTTTATTTTACAATAATGTTTAGCAAATACTTTTATGTCATATGAAAAAATATTATTAAAAGCTACCAAGATCTTATTAAGGTTGTTAAGGTTCTTCATACTGTAAGTATCAAGTGTCATCAAGGCAACACTGCACTCAAACAGGATTACTCGGTTATTGGTATTATTTTTTGATCCTTCAGTTTATCTGAAGGAAGTAGCTTTTTTTAAATAAAGCTGCATGTCACTTTTCAGTGATAAGCAGAAGTGTTACTTTTGGAAACAAGAATTAAAGATCTTACATAGACTGAGGATGGCAGGGAATGTAGGCTATGTTTATTCTTTTTTGAACTGCTTTTGTGTCTTGTATTTATTCTCAAAGTTATAACGCATTACTTCATAAGATACCATCTGTTAATGTCTGCTGCAGGTGAATCAGCGTAATGTCCCAGGGATAGATGCTGCATACTTGGCCATGGACACAGAGGAAGGGGTGGAGGTAGTTTGGAATGAAGTGATGATCTCAGAGAGGAAGAACTTCAAACTGCTGGAGGTGAGCCCAGTGTCACAGAGGAGGACATTCATTGATGAGGATTTGAAATGTCTTTTCTCTGTCAGCACATGTAAGATGTGGTGAAGGTTTGACCTCAGTGTTAAAAGGGAAAAGGCATACTATAAGGCTGACATGTTTGGGCATAAAGTGATGTTTTGTTGTTGGCATGTAATGAGCTTCTTTGAAGTATATACAAGTATCAAGTAACTGTAAAGAGGAACATTTCTACCTTGTATTGATTTTTTTTTAAATGCTAATTTCCTGCTGTTTAAAGATAAGTTACAAACTGTTAAGGCTTTTTATCACAATAACTTATACACTTGGCTGTTTTCACATAATTTCTACAAGTGTGAATTATTGGGTTGAAAACAATAACTACTTGTATTATTAATTAAGCTGCCAATTACTTCCTGATTAATGGGTTATAATCTATAAATAACACTGTGAATTAAACATGTAAAAGTGGCTCATTTAGTCTAACCTACAGTCCCAAACTCAGTATTTACTATCAAGTGTCACAAAGGAAAAGCATCACTTACCTAACGAGTCTTAGGCAGACACTAATTGTTGTCAATAAAAAGACCAGATGTTCAAATATATGTGAGAGTATGAGAGAAAGTTATGATTCTTTGGAGTTTGTGCACATGTTCAGTTCATTAAGGAATGTTGTTCGTAAGGCACAGCAGGATCGGGGCTAAAGTCTTTTTGTATTTTAGTTCTACACAATATTATGTGTACTTTACCACGTGTCTCTGTCTGTGTGTGTAGGAGAAAGTGAAGGCAGTATTTGATAACCTGATCCATTTGGAGCATGCAAATATTGTCAAGTTCCACAAGTATTGGGCCGACACGAAGGAGAACAGGGCCAGGGTGAGTCTCTGACTGGAAATACACTAAATGGTTTCCTTAAGATTGGGCACATAGCCTTGTTCTTGATTTTTTTTTTTAATCTATCAAAAACAATGAAAATGAAATCTTGCATCTGATAATTTAATGATGTCTGCATGCTAAGTAAATTTCTTACCCTCCCTCAGGTGATTTTTATCACTGAATATATGTCATCGGGAAGCTTGAAGCAGTTTCTAAAGAAGACAAAGAAGAATCACAAAACCATGAATGAAAAGGTAACAACTAAATGTACTTTAATAGTATTTACTAAGGGTGAAAGTCTGCCAGCTCTGCATGACCTAAATACGTTGTGAAAAGCTCCTTTATTACAGCATGGATTAGGGGGTCTGTACAAAGTGAGGACCAACAATGTTGTAAATAGATTAATTGGCTGTGGGCAAAGGACAGAAAAGGGATTTGCAAACACACTGTGTAACTCAAATTAGCAAAGATAAATCACATTGTGAAAATCATAGTTACTCCATGTTGGTCCTACAGGCTTGGAAGAGATGGTGCACACAGATCCTGTCTGCTCTCAGGTTGGCTTCCTGTTTTCACACATTCTGTCGAATTCAAGATGGTGATCAATCACAGAAAATGCACTTGGATAAAAAACAATATGTCTCACTTAGTTTGTGTTTGTTCTTGGTGTTTTTTTTCCTGTACTTCAGCTATCTCCACTCATGTGACCCTCCCATCATCCACGGCAACCTGACCTGTGACACCATCTTCATCCAACACAACGGCCTCATTAAGATTGGATCAGGTATAGAGTTACACAGATTCACTCTAGAGAGAGTAATAGGGGTACAGACAGTGATAAAGTAATACTGAATTTTGGATTAAAAGACTGGAAATTTCACACATAGTTGTAGAGTGATTTACTATGGTTACACAGCCCCAGTATTGTACAACAAACTAACCAGACATTTACTGATCAATCAAGACTTCTTGTGACAAAAATGGTGGCAATTTACCTTTTATTCTGGTATCAAAATAACCCAACAAATTGTATAAGTGAAATGTGTAATTTAGACTGTTGTTTGTACACATACTGCAATGACTCAAGTGAGGCTACAAAAGCCCCACCTGCAGCTTACAAACTCGCCCTGATACACCATAGTTCTCTTAATGTTCTCTGTCCTGCTCCTATATGTCGTCCATATTCTCTCTCCACTTGTCTCGTCTGCAGTTGCCCCAGACACCATCAACAGCCATGTGAAGACGTGTCATGAGGAGCAGAAAAACTTGCACTTCTATGCACCAGAATATGGAGGTAAACACAACCAAAATGACATGTCGAGTCACGTCTGTCCCAACCTTCAGAGTTAACCAGACAATGTTTTTAGAACTTTAATTTTAACCATGAAAAATATGGTTTCTTACAACATTACATCATCTATTGACAAAACAAAATAGAGTTGTACATGTTGTCTCATGTTTGTGACCAGCCAATCTCTTCTTATTCTTTTTCTAATTGCAGATGTTGAGGATGTCACCACTGCTGTAGACATCTACTCATTTGGCATGTGTGCCTTAGAGGTGAGACTGGACTCTGATAGATGATAGAATGGCCTGTGCCCCTTCCAAATGTGTTAACTTGAGTGTTGGTGTGCTGCAGATGGCGCTCTTAGAAATCCAGGGGAATGGAGAATCCTCTTATGTTTCTCAGGAGGCCATCAACAATGCCATCCAGTTACTGGAGGATCCGCTGCAGAGGGTAAGTCAAAGAGAGTGCAGTATTGTATATGTCTGCATGTTCATGAGCGTCTTGAAAGACTTGACATCTGAAAGTCCCATTTGTGTATACAAGTTTGACACAATATTTGTTTTGTTTTTGTAGGAGTTAATTGAGAAGTGCCTTGAAAGTGATCCCAGTACGAGGCCCACAGCCCGAGAGATGCTGTTTAATCAGGCTCTGTTTGAAGTACCGCTGCTAAAACTGCTGGCTGCACATTGTATTGTCAGCCACCAGCGTGAGTATTTAACAAACACATTCAAAAACATTAAGACACAGAATAACAGTTTCAGTAGTTGAGACTGTAGACTGAATAAAAGATGTGGACGTAGTCTCTTGGTTTGAACTGTTAAGTAAATGCAGTAGTGCCTCTGACCCGCATTCTTTCTAATAGCCAGCAGGGGGAGACTGGAGTGGTTGCTAAAAGAATTGTGATTGTATGAAAACAGATGAGAAAATGAGCCCAGTTCTCATTTGCTTTAGTTAAACATTTCCCTAATGACTTTATGATCTCAATAACTAGTTCCAAGTCTAGTTTGGCTTCCTGTGTTTGACAAGTCACTACCAAAGTGACCTTTCAACCAGGAAAGAGACCTAGCATTGTGTATCCCTTCTGTCATGTAAATATGGTCACTCATGGTTCCTGAAAAACACAATGGCGATGACCAAATGCAAAATTCAAGGCTTCAAAAAGGGAGTCCACAAGCCAGTGGATAACCTCCCCATGGCAATGTCTTATATACAGTCTTCTTTTGGGGACTCAATAGATAAAAGGTTGTATCAGGATAATATGGGTAATTAGCAGACTGACAAAATATGTGATTTGAGCTGGAAAGACGAGCTGTTGACCACCATTAGGCAGCCTGAAGAGCCTGATATTTTGTGTTGGGATGTAATCCCATGTTAATTTTTTTCTTCTCAAACATAATGAGACATCACTTATATCCGTTCAAAACTTAAGCAGGTATGAGTTCAAAAATATCTATCCTAACAACCGATGCCACTTGATAAGTCAATGGTTTTTAATTGTCCAGACATGATTCCTGAGAACGCCCTGGAGGAGATTACCAAGAACCTGGACCCCAACCTGGTCATCGCTGAGACAAAAGAAGACGTCCAGCTCAAGTAAGCTGGTATCTGTATTTAAGTGGCAGTCGGCGTCAGATACACACAGCACAAATCAAAACAGTAGTCACTCAGATGCAAAAATTATTCTGTAACAATGTACACAAAGATTATACTTTTTGTTTCACAGATGTATGTCTTTTAATAGAAACAGCAGCACCTTTGTCTTAGTTCTAAATAATAGACTTAGTACAAGAACAGGTGTTTAAAATATAATGGTATTATGAAATGTGGAGGAATATTACATAATTGTTCTGCTTTGAGTTTTTCAGTACCCCTACTACTGTTTATAGAAGAACTTTTTAAATGTATTGATTCAAAGACCTCAAACTGTAGAATCATTATTCTTATTTCTTTTTTTCTGCAGGCTTTCACAGTTTCCTGCCTTAGAACTTGATAAATTTCTGGAGGATGTGAGGTAAGAAGTAAAGCAGTGAACACTAGACCTTTTTACACAGTGATTCCACAACAGCGCCCTAATGAAGCTTGGCTTTTATGCTGCCATTATACTAACGCCGTCATATTGCTGTCCCAGTGTGTGATTTTACACATTGTTGGAGAAAAAGGGCCATCACTTGTAAATACAGCGCACTAGCTTCACATACACAAACACAGACACACGGCGCTGTTTCGTCCTGCCAACCCCCACATTTATACTGGTATTGTTATGCCGCTGTTATGCCTCTGTTACTACCTCCGCTGCCGGCTCAGCGGTGGAACATCTTCCTCTTATCATTCCACCTTTGTGACTTTTAAACAGACGGCAAGGCATAACAGTCCCATCTTGAACAGGTAATGTAGAAGGGGCTAATAAGAGTCAGAGCAAGCTCGGTTGCTTTCTCAACCCAAAGATGAAACACTCTATGGCCACACGGGGGCAGCATTGGACCGTCTGATTATGGTTGTTTGTCTTTCACATCTTAAATACAGTATGGTATAATAACCTCCTAACACATTAATGCTGGACCTTTGTTTCACAAGTTATCCAGCCAGTCTGCTGTGCGCCCAGTACATCAACCTCTCCTTGTCCCCACCTCTGCTCCAGATTTCTCCTCATACATTTTACTCTGAATATATAACAGCATGTCTGTGTAAATAAGGCTGTTAATCTCCTGCCTCTTTATATCATGTTTTTTTTTTTTTACATCTCTTTCTCTCTTTGTCTCTTTCTCCCCTCCATGATCAGGAATGGTATTTATCCAATGACGGCGTTTGGGGTTCCCTGTCCTCAGCAACCTCAACCGGAGGCTGTCAAATCTCCTGTTGTGGTTCCCTTGGTTAAATCCCCCACCCCTGAACCTGCAGAGCTTGAGACACGGCGGGTACGTACAACAGATTCTACTACATATTACAAAATGGAGAGTCAGTCTCAATGATGGCATTTAACATCCTAACTCTACTTTTCATGATCAGTAGCTGAATAAAGATACTTAAAGAGCATTTTATAGTGTAAAGCAGTGTTCCAAATTGTACTAACACTCATATAGAACCATCTATATTAAAATGTCCATGTCCGTTCTGCAGGTGGTACATTTGCAGTGTAATGTTGACCCTGTGGAGGAGGGAGCAAAGTTTCATGTAAGTCTCTGTAATAACATTTGATAATTTAGTGGTTATCAATTCACAATGCAAAATATTCTGAAGGTTGTTACTCAACAACGTGATGTTATTCCAGCCATTTTTATTTCCAAGCCATACAAAAGGAAAACTAACAGTTTTGTCTTTTTCTGTCTCTTTCTCCCTTTAGCTAACCTTACTGCTGAAACTGGAAGATAAACTGAATAGACATCTAAGCTGTGACATGTTACCTTGTAAGAACACATCTTCTATCACACACGTACACATACTCGCTCTGTAAGCCTAAAGATAGAGTCAATAATTGTGTTATAGTGAACGCACGTCCTAAATTTTCTACCAAACTTTCTCAGTGACGCTGTGTTGAGTTCACAGTCAAGTTTCATTACATCAAAGGTGAGCTGGGATGAGCTGGCACCAAAACAAAAACATGAAGACTGTTTGTAGATAAGAAGGTAGAACCTTTGGCATTTCCAACAAGTCTAAATTACAGTGGGTGACATAATTCGACAAACCTTTGATATTAGCGAAGGCGTGCCCCGTGTGGGTGAGATTAAGGGCAGATAAGAGGATTAGCAGCCATTCTTTCAGGTGCATGTCTGAGTGTGTTCTTTCTTGGATTTCTCCCAATACATGCACGTCTGCATGTGTGTAAAATATAATTCCCAGAAAAACAGTATTTGCCTTACTTGTTTGGTTAGGGTGTTTGTGCGTGTGTGTTTGCATGTGTATTTTGTTTTCTATCCACATGCAAACCGTCCTAAACCTTTACAGTAGATGGATTTTCTTGAAGTGTCGTCATTTAGTCAAACTGACTTACAGCTCGGGTTTGGGATGAATGCTAGAAATACATTTGACTTGAGGTGATGATAAATGATAGATTTATGTTGGTATTAATTACTACTTACTCAAGTCTACTTTACTCTCAGATCTTACCACCCACGAGTTTTCATATACAGTAGCTCTCCGTGCGTGTGCACTGAGGCATGTATGAAAGTGAGAGTGAGATTCCAGACAGACCTAGAA